>NW_025763549.1:2400000-3000000 GCF_020744255.1 Microdochium trichocladiopsis
AACCATTGCCTCCGACACCGTGAAAAAAAAGTCCCTGTAGCCGGCCGTAGGGTATTGTCCTCCGGTGTAGCAGTCCCACGTGGCTGTCCGAGTACAGCAGCTGCGATCTCGTGTCGCCGCGAGGATGCCTTGAGGTAGGTGTAGGTACTGCGTATGCCGCCAGCAACGCCACCGCGTACCCCACGATCGGCACCACCCGGCCGCCAGGCCAGGGATACGAGCTCGGGTGGCGCAGATCCATCTGCCGGCATGGCATGTCCGGCACACCATGTGTGGTCCGACGTCACTGGGACCCCTCTTTCCGGTTCGGTGCGCACAGCCAGCTCGCAATGCAACGTTGACTGTCTTTGAGAACGGAGAGGCATACGAGGTTTGCAATTCTCATCGGATATCGCGGGTGGCCGATCATGTAGGAGAACACTTGTAAAGACACACACATCTATAAGTGCAGACTCGTAGCGCTCTGGAGCATCTGTTGCAAGACTGCAGTATCCAGCACATCTTCATCCTGTTCTGATACACCTCTTTAGTCTACCTCTCTGAAGAACCCCTCGTCGAACACATTCCAATATCACATTGAACGCCGAGATCAGCTCCAGCCGCCGACTATGCTCAGACTACTCACCACAGTGGCCACGGCCATTCTGCCTCTTGCGGCAGCAGTGCCACTTGCTAGCAACGGCGCGCAGCCGCCGGCACCACGCGACGACAACCCCGGCTGCTTCGATACTTCTTTCAATGCGCTCGCGTGGGGTCTTGAGGACTTTGTCTACAACGCCTCATACCTCTTCACCACGCCCTCGCACCAGAACTCGTGGGGTTATGCCAAGTACGTGTTCTCGCTCCATGATCATTGAATTTTCTTTTACATCGAGATCCAATGGAGACAAACCCCCCGCCTTGGTGTCGTTCTGGCGCATCAGTCAAATATGAGGGACCCCAATGCTAACAACACCGCTTTCCCCAACGACAGCTTCGAGCTCTCAAATTCAGCCCTGACGTACAAGGCCTCCTGCCACGCCGCGAGCAGCCAGCTCTCCGACTTCTTCTACGGCACGCTCAACTACGACTGCGTGATGCCCGACCCGGAAGGGCAGGGCACTACCACGACCTTCGCCTTTGACTACCCGGGCCACAAGCTCAGCGTCAACCAGACCTGGTCATGCAGTGACGCGGATCCGGCGTGGCCGTAAGTCCTCCCCCTCCCTCCCCTTCCCCTCTCTTCCCTTTCTCTTTTTGTCATTTTGATCTTGCTCGAGTTTCCTGCTGTGCTGTTTTATGGTTCGGTCCTCGTCTTGTGAACTCCCTGCCTCCACGCAAGAGTGTGGGGAAAAGAGGTAACCCGCTACGCAGCATCTAGTTTCCATTCTCTCTCTCTCTCAATGGAACAGCGAAAAATCTTGCTTGTAGAAATACCGCTGACATTTGCATTGATCCCGACACAGTACAACATTCCGCGCCGCGGGAAGCATCGATCTCGACCTCGAGTGCACGGACACCGGCAACGTCGTGAACCCGGACTGGGAGTACGGCACGGGAGCGTTCTACTCGACGCGCTACGTCAGCTGTGCGCCCGTGAGCCTCAAGGGCTTGAAGCCCCAGGAGCTTACCGCCATTGCGTGAGCGTGGAACTGTATGTGTGTGTGTGTGTGTGTGTGTTGCGCGTGGAAGGATAGGGGAGAAAGTTGAGGTGGGCAGATTTGAGAAGAGTGGAATTTTGGCTTACAGGAGTTTGTGACGGGGGAGGTTATGGTCCTTTTTTTCTTTTTTCTTTTGGGAAGGGGAGACGAGTAAATGATAGAGCATGAGCATGACGAACGACAACCTCTCTTCATAGCTATTTAATGAATACTTTGTTTAACTGTGGTACCTATCAGTGATCTCGACAGGATCGGCAGAGTCCTTCCCTAGACCCAAAGGAAACTTCTCATAACTTCGTCGCCATCAGTTCTGTCTGCTGTGTGATGTTTCGTACCTTTTTCGATCGAATGAGCCGACACCGACACCGACTCAAAACATCAATAGTAGACAGGACCACAACAATGCGGAAGATATGCTGGGAGTCGCTTGTAGTTGAAGATTCGTTCTCATGGTTTATACGTTAAATAGGCTAGAAGAATGAGCAGGTTTCTTGGCGCGAGGCAGCTGTCAACCACTGCTGTCATTGTTGATTTATGTCGTCTCAAAACGTTTCAGTGTAGTAATAATAAGCAGAACAAATGTGCATATCAGCGTATCACTCAAGCTATTGCGAGGAGAAGAATTGGCCCTCTGGATCATAAAGAAGATTCACATCTTTTGAGGCTTACTCACAAATCGACAGACAGAGAAACCAGTAATTACAACATCAAGTTAGTGGTTGGCCTTCGTCGGCAGTGCCGGGGATCTGGAGACAAGTTCTATGAGGTCGGCACGCGGATGACAGTGTTGAAAAAGGCCTCCATTGGGGATATCAGTGCTCCCTTTCAGGGGCCAATATTCTCCGGCTATGCACAAGAGTTGGCTGAGCTCCTCAACTTCGGACGAGGACTCGCCCTTAGCGGAACTAAGGCCACAATATCGAATCTGCTGCCACGCTATCCCGTGCTTGTTCAATACTATCAGTCTGAGAAATCCACGCTGGCCAGCAGAATCGTTCTAGAGACCAAGCCATGCTCGCAATGGCGATACATCGATGCGACAAAGAGTTTCGTGTAGATGCCAGCGATTGCTCTCCCGAACATGCCCGTTCATGCCACACCATCACCCTATGCCCTGAATGTTTCCGTCTTTCCCGCATGCACACCGACTGCGAACTTTCCAGACACCACGTCGGAATCACATTGTCGACAGCGTGGTATGGCAACCCCTTGTCCATAGAGCAGTGGCAATGCAAAAAAGAACATAAGAGTATACTTTTTCTGCACCGGTTTCACGCTTAGCACGTTCGTCATATCGGAAAAAGCAATATGTCGGAGCTTTTGAAAGTATGTGTAAGCGGGGAAAGGGATTATGACATGTCGCTTTGCCTGGTTCTTTTGTCCACTGGTTGCTAAATCGCGCTGGCGTCCCTGCTCTGAGCTTTGCGTGCCAGACATGTTGTGTCAGTCATAGGAAAATGTAAGGATGTTCTTCCAACCGTGAGGCCGCGCGAGAATAATGCTTCAAGCACAGCCTAGACTTGCCCCAGAGTTTCAGCCCATGTCCCTACGCTGTCCCTGCCGCCAATGCGCTACTGCGGCAGAAGAAAAAGGCATCCCGAGGGTATGAAAGGAAACCACTGCATCCAACAGGCATCACAGCTTCCCTCAAGTGAGGAAGCCGAGTGTCTTGAACCCCCTGTAACGAACATCACAAGAAGCACGCCAGGAGCGATGTCAAACCGCTTCGAACCACCCGAGCGATCTGGCACTTTCCTGAGCTCCATTACATCCCAAGACCATGAGCCCGCTTCTATCATTCCTTGTACTTCTTCTCCACGACTGCTGGGAAGGCAGAGCCAGGTAAGCCTGCGGATCAGGAGTACACAAAAATACATTCCGCCATGTGCACACAGATATCACACACTACTCTGATCGTGGTTCTATGTTTGTGGGGAGTACGTGACCCGGCGCGCCACCGCCGACTGATGCCCCTCCGGAACGACACATGTCGATCTGCATGTCTCGCATATGAGTACACACACCTTGGCCTCGTCGTCTCGCCCGCTCCGAGCTGCGAATGACATCGGGCGCGCGGATGCGGAGCGGAGTGGAAAGACGCTCGGCAGCGGCCCAGCCCTCCGCGCAGAGGAACTTTCTGATTCAGAATACGGCATACATATCCGCCCGCGTAGCCGCCCGTTGATCACCTGCTTTGAGGCTCGGAGCTTTTTATGCAATGCACGAAGAGGAACACCATAGAGGGATGTGCTTGCTTTTCCTCCTTTCTTTTGTTCGCTCCAGCAAGTGTATTGTAATGGCACGGATCGTTCTCGTCGGCGTACGAGTGCCGAGACTCATCGGGTCTCAGACTGAAATCTGTCTGCAGCTTGTCTCTCTCTCTCTCTTCATTTCAGCCTCTCTTCGGGAAGTCTGGCCCACCTTCGTGGTGCACTGCATTCCGCGCGTCTAGACTTGCCAGTGTCGGATGGGGATGCGCTTGAGCCCCCTCGTCGTTTGACACGCTCGGACACGGCAACGTAAAAAAACTGGGAACGGGAAGAGCCGTCACAACGGAGTCGCTGCGCTTTGACGTTGGACAAGAGCGCAGATCCCAGGGTTCTCTAGCCGAGACGACGAGTTGATTCTCTCTTTTTGTGCACAGCGACATGGCGACTCGTGTTGATTAGAAGAACTCACTCGGCAAAAACCATGAAAGAGGCTGGGTTGAAGCATCTGCTTACAAGCTGATGGGACTTGAGCTGCGAGCTAGAAGCGCAAATGCCCACGTGCCTCGTCAGGTCAACAAGACCCAGCCACACGGAATCATTATCGTCGGATACCGGAACATCAGGTTAGACAGCTTGTGAGACACTCGTGACGGGGGGCAAACGCCAGACCACCGCCGTAGCTGTTGGTCACTCCTCGTGTCGACCTGTGGCAAGCGCCCGCCACTTGGGCCAGGCACCCTACAGGCCTACGAGAGGAGAGGCCCTTGCAGCCGTTAACTTGCCGTTCCGCACGTGCGGGTTTCACATTCTGGCGGTTCTCAGATATGCCTTGAGTCACAATGGTCGGCGGGGACTGGGGGTCCTGCGAGAAAGAAAAAGAAAAAAAAAGCCAATCCCGGCAGCATCCAGCGGGGAGCGCACGCAGCCATCGAGGAAGAAAGCAACCGCTAGCCTTTTCGGATTTGCAACGCAGCGCGCCTGAACAAAACGACGAGTCGCCTGCAAGGCTAGTGCGACGCTCGGGAGGTGCTTGCTTCCTTCTCCGTATGCTTCCTTGCGTCAGGGAACAGGGCTGCATCCATGCTACGGCAAGGGTTGGGAGCGCGGGTCACTGCATCAGGATCCAAATGGAGTGGCTGCAAGGTGCCAATTGCGCGCATGGCTGGCGTATTGCTGCCGTAACGCTGCTAATGGGACCAGAAGCCCTGTCGTGGGGTGAAAGACAAGTGTCAGCAGCCACCACGCCACTGTGAAACAGGGAGAACTGTCGGAATGGCTGCGTCCCAGTCACCAGAGTGGTCGTCGTTGCTTTTTCTTCAGCGAGCACCAATCACGACTGTGCCTAGCCCTGCTTCACTGGCCAGAGCCTGTCTCGGGACAAAGCCATTTGTCGAGCTTCGTATGCGGAGATAGCCGCGCTTGGGCATCATGAAACGAGGCAGGTCTGCGAGGCTGTCGGCTTCGCTAGCCCAACTCGTATGGATCGTGCGAAGGGACTGGCGCCGACAAATCGCGGTGCGCACTTAACACCAGACGAGCTCGAGCCTTCGGGACCTGTCCTGTGCTGTCTGTCAGTCCAGGCACGGACGGACGAAGCAGGGGTATTGCTCTGGGGTTCGCTCTCGTTCGGCTATTTCTGTGGCCATGCGTCGACTGGGGATCCCAACCCAGTCGATCGGGATGTGGAGCAGAAATCAAGATTGACCCTTGCCAGATTTTGGAGGCTTCGCAACACTGCGCCACCCGATCTCATCTCAAAGGTCCGCCAAACCACCCTGCCTGTGCAATATCAACATCTCCTTGCCTTCAACAGCAAACACTGGCCTTCGCGCCTGGTATCGTCCACGCTGATTGCACCAAAGGGACAATGGGCCGTCGCCCATTCCCACACCAGAGTTTTCCTGGAAAACGATAGCGCCCCCCTTAGCTTTTGTCTCGCCTGCGTAGCGCGCTTCGGGGTCCTGGATGCGTATCGCGGCTGCGTCGTCGAGGTCCAGGCCCAGCCTCGGAAGCGTCCACACTTCGCGAAGCACCACGCGAGCCGGCGCCAGAAAACGCCCATGTCCCACTGCGGCGCAGACAATGGTACGACTCGATTTAACTCTATCACCTGTAGTCTCAGTCTCTGTCTGGTCTCGCAGATTGCAGGTGTGACGACAAGTCCATCATGATGGGTGCCAGCTGGTCTTGGTAACACAGGGCGAACATTCCGAGGGGAAGCCCAAAAGCGGAGAGAACGTAGAGCTGTTGTGTTGAGCAGTGCATCATCCTGTCATTCAAGGCTCAGTGCCAATTCTAGCCCAGGCGAGGGTGATGCTGGTTCGACGAGATACAGTCACTTTGCGCAGAGACTGCACACTTGCGCTTAATGACTGCGTGGGCTGTAGTGATCCGAGACTAAGACCAAACTCGAGCATTGCAGGTTTTTCGGCAGCGCTTACCATTTCGGATCCAAAAACTAGGCTAGAAACACCGGGCCGATGTATCCGCTTGGAGAGGCTCGGATCCTAACCAAATGAAAGGCCTCAAGAACAAGGATTACTGTCACCATGCGGTTTCTTGGCCAGGTCTCATGCGCAGAAACTCCATAAGTGACCCTGCTTGTTTCTCAAGGGTCCTGAAAGTTTCAGAAGGACAATCCCATTCGTGGGGGATCGGCTGTACCTGGCTAGAACCCCTGGTGTTGTTGAGTGGGACGGCTGAAGCTTTCGTGGCCATGCCATGTGCTGGGAGGAGAGAGCCACCCCTGTGTTGGCACAAACTCTAATTCAGATGGTGGGGGACTCTTACGGCACATATTTCCTCTGTCGCTTTCGAGGTGGATATGGCGAATGGCCTTCAATTGGGTCCAGGCAGGGGTGAAATTGGTGATTTCAGGCGGAAGTTCACCGGGTAATTGAGGATATCGGCGCCATACGAACCAGATCTGTTGAATATCGCAATCTTCGTGGGACTGCACGGTTGTGTTGGGTGGCAGGCGGCTAGTCTGTTCCCAAGCGCATGGTATGGACCAAACCTTTTTCTTTTCTTTTTTCTCCTGCGCGCCCCCGGGGCTTGGTGGAGATGACCGTTGGTTGAAATTGTGCGAAGAACTGTCCGGCCATGGGCGATCCGCAATGAACGATAAGCCCTTCACGTAAAAGCAGACCGTCTCAGCTGAGGGATTGAGTGTCTTTCGGGTAGCAGGTAGCAGGCAGAGCGAGCCAGAACTGCCAAAACCTCCGGATGAGACTCTGCGCACAGACGAAGGTCGGATCTTTTCTGCAAGGTGATCACGCGGATAGGTCCGTGGGTATACCGGACACTACGCCATTGCCTTGTCGTGCAGATGGCCAAATCCCATGCTTTGCCCAAGCCATAGATCTGGCGCCCGGGAGGCCCGTGGTGAGAGAAAGCTGGGGCAAGGCCTTTCAGATGTCGAAGCCAGCATCAGGGGTGTTGACGCCACGGGGAGGTGGCGCAACAGCCTATCAGCGGGAGGGTTGCAGCGAGGCTTGCCTAGGCCGATCTGGCGGAAGCTCGTGACCAAAGGCCGGCCGCGTCGTCCCAAGCCGATGAGAGAGGGGCTTACGCCGGCGCCGAGTAAGGTGCAATTGGAGACGAGCCGGAGTATTCGAGAGGTCGTCAGGGCCGTGATTTGTCAGTAGTTTATCAGCGGCCGCCGCCATTGCTTGATACCGCACTACATACCTCATGGTCGTAGATGGGACGACGCAGTTATGGATTCACCACGTGGCCGGGGACGCCTTGGCGGCTAAGGTGAGGTAGTTGCTCGCCCTGCCCTGCCCTGCCCTGCTATGCATCGCAGGTCGACAGGCAGGGCCGAGGGTTCAAAACTGCCGCGCATGTCGCAATGTCGAGGGGATGATCGGCGGCAGAAGGATTTGGTTGGGGCATGCGTGGGGGACTGCTGCGACGCTGCCGGCAAGGCTCATCCTGTTTGTGCCGTGTGCTCGACTCGTTCACTGCATGACACCCTCAGGCATCCATGGATGCCCGCCCAGGCTGCTCTGGCGGGTGAAGCGCTGGGTTGGGTGTCGATACCCTGAAGCTGCCCAGGTGGTCTGGGGGTCACAGAGCAACCTTGGAAGCTCGTCCCTTCCACGTTGCAGGCAGGCCGGCAGTAAACACCAACACCCACATCGCAACCATGGACCGAGTGCCCTGTCGGCATCGCAATGTCCTCCTCGAGCCTCAAGCGCTGACGCGAACGACTCCAGTCACCACTGAACAGCATGATGATGGCTCCTTGATCCTTGCCCACGGGATCGACAGGAGGATGCTCGCCGCGCCGCACCGCACCGCACCGCACCCCAGCATCGCCCATCTGCTCGCATGAATGTCCACCATCTCGCATTCAATGTCACGACTCGCGACTCACGACCCCAGCCCGGCTAGAACTACTCCATCCCCGGCGCTTGGCTCAATTGGGAAACCAACTGGTCCCGCCCACAACCTCGACCCGCCAGTGCTTGCCCGCCGCTAGATGCTCTCTCTCTGCTCCACACCCGTGGGAGAGACACACAACGCTGGAACGCAGCCTGCCTCCTTCTGGTGCCTGATCGGCAACACCGTGGAGAGGGGCCGGGCTCGAAGGGACAGTGACGGCCCTAACGTTAGCGCTATGTCTGCAAGAGGCATGCTCTCCGTCCGCACACCGCGTCCAGATGCATCTTGACACCCAAGCGAGCCAAGGTCCAAAACTGGCATTACCTGCTTCTCCATGCGGTGCTGCTGACCAACCAAGACTGGCGACGGGGCCCCTAAAAGACCATTGTGTCCAGGAGCAGTGCTCATTGTGTCCTCAGGCTGACGGTTGTCGAGCACGCCTACACCGTTCGTCCCTGCGCAGGCGTTCCGACCGTGCGGTAGTCATGTGTGGCAGCCTGCTTGTTCCAGGAACATACTGGCCGTGCAAGCCCTTCTCTCCGCATGCTCTCGGTTGGTACTCTCAGCCCCAATTTCACCACATGGGACTGGTGTAGTCATGCTGCCGACCACTTGCAAACTTGCAAGGAGCGCCACCCCAGTAGCGATCCAGGACCGCAGCTCCGCTTGGCGGCATGGGCCCCTGTGCCTTGCGAGCTATTGCAGGGACTAACACGGTAACGCGGTCTCTTCTAAGCTAGACTGGAGTCCAGACATGCTTCTCGGCCTGCAACCAGCACCCTGGCTCCCATGTGCGTTTGTCGCAGCCGACCAGCATACCGTCGTGATTGGCGGTTTACTGGCCGACGCTTGCTTCTCGTGGCCCTTTCCACCTCCAGACTCGAGCTGAAAGTGGGAGTGCACGGGTCGGGGTGTGGGTGTGGCGAGCACAAGCCAATGTCTCTCCCGTCTCAAAGCACACCCCCCATCTGGTGGCAGGAAAAGACAACCCGAGCCGCCGCCCGAGTCCACTCGAGGCTGCTTGACACGAATGTATAAGAGGTTCTAGGACTCTCTGCCTGCTTCCTGGCCGGCTTACCTCCTACGGTTCCGTGTTTGCTCCGCACCTTTCCACGAAGCAACTCTCTTGCAACTAGTTCTTGCTGTAGGCTCCACGGCCGGACCAGACTTCGGTTTGGCTACCCTGATTCATCCTCCAAAGCCTGTCAGGAGCACTACACACCGCCGCCATGACGAACTCACGGGCTTTCGAGACGGCCCTGAGCCTCTGCCACAAGTCCACCGTTCTCGGAAACAAGATCGCGATCCATATGCTCGAGTTTTTGGGCACGACGAAACATCAGCCGCAGGGTCTTGAGGAGCTCGCACGCGATTTCCTCGAGCTTTGCAAGATCATGTGGTCGATCGAGGCCGGTCTTGTCGAGTGCAAGAGAACAGGCCAACATTTCCCTACGGATGTCATTGTCGAGCTCGACAAGAAGTTCAAGCAAAGCAACTCGGACTTCCTCGCCCTCGACCACATGATTTCCAAATTCCTCGAGTACGACAAGCGCGGCACAATGGGGAGACTTCAGCGGGGCTGGCGCAAGATGTTTGCCGAGGATGACGTCGGCAAGATGAGTAGCGCTTTGGGTGCGACGCGGGATGCGCTCAAGATGAGTGCCCTCATGTTCCAATGGTCTCTTGGCGAGAGCCGCATCGACGAGTCTGTGGGCATTGGCTACACAGGGCTTGCTGCCGCCCTGGACCGGTTGGCTCATGGCCGTTCTGTTGCCGGCATCAACAAAGTAAAGTCGCTTGAGGCACACCACGCCGAGCACGAGCGCAGTCTCGCTCACTCGAGCAGTTTCGAGAAGCTGCCACCCCTTCCTTCGGTCGTTGCTCTCGACAAGCTTTCGATCACCGACAAGACCTCCCTCAACGGCAGAGACGAAGCCTCGATGCTCAGCCCTGGTCTCAGCTCGAACCACAGTCATATGTCGCCGCCCTCCGCGTATACGTCCCGGGACGACCACACTGTTCGCTCCCAACGCATTCGTCGTCACGCGTCCATGTCGGGCCAAACCACTTCATCCCACGGAGACAGAAACACCCCACACGAGACTCGCGACACTCTCTTTTCTTCAAGTGAGGAGTCCTCGAATGGTCTGACAGACGACACCGTCTTCAGCGACATCGACCTGTCCGACTCGCACGGGCCTATCAAGGTTGTCAGACTTAAGGCTGATCCCTCTTCCATGCCCCGGTGGGCACCCCGGACTACTTCTATCAACCAGACACCTTCTTTTAAGACGGCCCTCATTTCTGCTGTCCAAGCACGGAATGCTTCCGTGGTTGAGCAGCTGCTTGACCGTGGCGTTTCGCCCGATACTGGCCTCGAAATCAATGTGCTCAACGAGTCCGTTCTCCACCACGACCTGGAAACAGCTCGCCAGCTCCTCATGTTTGGTGCAGATGCCAACAGCGTCGATTCGCGCGGTCTCACTCCTCTGTTCCTGGCTGTCGAGCACTCTTTCCTCGATGGCGCTGCGCTTCTCCTCAAGTACGGCGCTGATCCCAACCTGGCTGCCGGCATGGAACACGAGACTCCCCTGGCAGTTGCCGCCGTGGAGAACAAGTTCCAGTTCACACGCCTGCTGCTGATGTATGGTGGTGACGCCAACCACAAGCTGTCGAACGGCGAGACGGTTCTCATGAAGGCGATTTCGCGCAAGTGCTCGCAGAAGGTCATTGACCTCCTCCTCGACTACGACGCTGACCCGAATCTCAAGAGCCGGAAGGGAGAGTCACCGTTGTTTGAGGCCATCAACGCTGGCCGTGTCGACACCGTGACGAGCCTGCTTGACCACGGTGCCAATCCCAATCTGCCGGGCCCGAAGCACATGCTCTGGCCGGCCATTCATCAGACCGGCTGTCTCAGGGTCCTCCTTGCTCGGGGTGCGGATTACAAGAAGGCGCCTGGTATCATGGAGCAAGCAGCATCCACGAACAACCTCGATTCCGTTCGTGTCCTCCTCGAAGCCGGTGTCGATCCTAATGCGAAGAAGGATGGTGTATACACGCCTCTTTGCACCTCAATCCGCGACGATCTCCCTGAGATTTTCCACCTCCTCCTGGCCAAGGGTGCAGACCCCAATGTCCCAGCGTCCGAGTACCCCGCCTTCAAGTGTGTCACTCACTTCCGCCCGCAGTACATGCAGCCTCTCGTCGATGCTGGCGCCGACCTGCGGTCTCCAAAGGGTATCATTGAAACTGCTGTCCAGTTCAAGAATGTGGAGGCACTCAAGTGGCTTCTGAAAGCCGGCGTGTCTCCCAACGACCGGACACCCAAGACAAATGCCACTCCCCTGACCACCTCAATCCGGGAGAAGCGCAAGGACTTTGTGCAGATGCTGCTCGAGAACGGCGCCGATCCCAACATTCGTGGCGAGGACTGGCCCGTGTTCTTGGCTGTTCACGAGCCAGAGATTCTCAAACTCATTCTCCCATACCTCAAGGAACCCCGGGCTTACAAGGGTGTCATGGAGAGAGCCGTGGTTGCCAACCAGCTTGAGTCTTTGAAGCTTTTGCTGAACGCGGGCGTCAGTGTCGAAGACCGCAACGGCGGTGTCTTCAGCCCGCTGACCTCTGCCATCCGCGATCGCCAAAAGAACTTCGTCAAGTACCTCATCGACGAGGCTGGCGCCGACGTCAACGCGCCGGGTGAGCACCTGCCCATCGTCAAGGCGCTGCGCCGGTATGAGGGTGAAGATTACGAGATCATCGAGATGCTGCTCGCCAAGGGTGCCGACCCTAACAAGATTTACCGCGGCCACAGCGGCTTCATCCAAGCAATTGAGAACGGGGACTCCAAGGTCCTCCAGCTGCTGGTGGACCGCTGCGGAGTTGATCTCTCAGCGCAAGACGACCAAGGACAGACGATTGCAGAGATCGCCGAGTCTCGCGGCTGGGACGAGGGTCTCGAGATTATCCTCGCCGGTAGTCAGAAATGAGGATGGTGGGAACTCATCCCGATTGCAAACGCGCCAGCGGAAACATCGGTCCCTCCTGAACAACACGACTAACCTTTCCGGGCTCGGGCTCGGGTTCCCTCTTAGCATAAAGGGGCCATCTATTTGTGATGCGCATTGTTTATTTCCCACACTACGACTGAGCACGATATCCACGGGGCGCCATGACTTTTGATGATGGGGAGGAGGTCTCTTGCCAGATTTTGACGTTGCATCGCGGACAGCCCATATGGCTCTGGTCCGCCTCTTCTCCTGAACGGGCAATCGACGTCACCACCGATAGCCTCGCTTTGTACCAGTACGACTTCTTCTTCAATCGCCAAGGCACACGGTGGCATTTCCTCATCCACTGTTCGAGATTCCCAAACACACACACAACATCCCCTTTACGGTTCTTTCCTATGTCGAAAGCACAAAAATGACCTCATACCCCCATTTTATCGGTCGTTTGCGCTGTGCGAAAGTTCTTGCTCACACATTTTTTGTCATATACTCGATACATAATCACGCTGATTTTGTCTTACACTCTATGCGCACGCGCGTCAGGATGCATTCGAGGAGACCAGCCATGGATGGATGGCATGGAGGGACTGAGGCGGCCTGCACTCAATGGGAGGGGTGGGACAGCCAAAAGTCACTGAGCGTTGGTTGATAGTAATGCAATAAAGCTCACTATTGAAAAGGTTAAAAACACGTTTGCGGCCTAGAATCGAAACGTGTCTCCCACCAGAAGTTGAAAAATGTTGCTTGTTGTCATTCAGGCATTCGTGAACTGTTTCTGCCTTGCAATTTGTGGACCTAGCCGCGGTCAATGGAGAGAGAGAACTCTGGTACGTGCCCGCCCCAGATGAACTCGGTCTTATCCCAAGCATATATGATTGATGCCGGGAGTGGACTGTCGGTTGGTTGGCACATTGTTGTTCACTCCGCAATGACTGGGCATCTTCAGGGGGTATCCGGAAACATGTGGGCGTTTGGTCGCGTCTCTCTAACCCCCCCCCCCCCCCCCCTCTCTCTGTCATGTCTTGATGATCACTGACGTTCGTCGACTAACTCAGCAGCGATACTCGCGCCAACCTACGTAGGGTGACTGACCAGACTAAACCACTGCGGGCTTGCACATCTCGCGACTCGTACAAGCCCATCTGGGAACACTGTGGATTCATGAATGTCCAATTTGCTTATATAAAGTCTGATGTATATGTACTTGTGAAGGAGCGTCAATATCGACATGTACCTTACCCATAGTGGCCATAGACACAAGAAAAAAGGTGTGGGAAAATATATATACTGCAGAAATCAAACCGTTTTTTCTCACAACAGCAAACACTCAAGAAAAGCCCGCTTTTCTACTCAGCACTTGAACCAGCACCAGCGGCCCCCTTCTCCCGTCCCCAAGCCAGCGTGGCGAACAGCGCGCTCAGCATACTGCCGATGTCCTGCTTGTCGTCACCACTGCCGTTACCACTGCTGCTGCTGGCACTGCTGACACTCGCCTCGCTACTGCTACCACCACCACCGGCACTGGGAGCATCGGCGCGATACTTGTCCCACATGCTCCTCATCCGGACGCCCTGCCCGTCCGAGAAGGCGACGTAGCAGTCGTCGCTGCTGTAGTCCATAAAGTTGTGGATCGAGTCCAGGCCCGGCTGGCCAGGGCACGAGTCCTTGCCGGCGGGACACCCGTCCGTCATGGTGCTCTGGACGGGGGTGTCGGCGACGAGGTCGCCGCCGCCGTGGTTGTCGGCGTCGCAAGAGTCGCCCTGGAACACGTGCAGCAGGCCGAGCCAGTGGCCAACCTCGTGTGTGGTCGTGTGGCCCAGGTTGTACCCGTCGAGCGAGCCCCCCGGGACCGTCGAGTGCAGGATCGTGCAGCCGTCCTGGATGAAGTTGTCGGTGCCGACGGCCGGCGGGCCCAGCGGCAGGAAGCAGTAGCCCAGGTCGCCGCCGCCCTCGCCGAGCGAGGTCTGGTAGTAGACGTTCAGGTCGCCGTATGAGCCGCGGCGGAGGGCCTTTTTCATCGCCATCGAGTCCTGGTCGGTCGCCCAGTCGGCGTTGACGGTGTAGTCGGTGGCCAGGTGCTTGAATCTTATGCCCTGGGGCTTGTAGGCCTTGTTGAGTACAGCGAGCTGGTCCGTCAGCCGGCTCCTGGGGACGTAGCCTCCGTCGTCGGTGGTGTCTTGGGCGACGACGTGGAAGTACACGCCGATTTCGATTATGCTGGGATCGGCTTTGAGGGCGACACGGCTGGCTTCCTCGGCGGCCAGGATGCGTGTCGAGTTGAGAAACTCATCGCTAACTTCTGTTCTGCAGCCGAAGCGGCTAGTTCGAGGGGCGGCATGGACGGAGGATGTTGCCAGTGCCAGGAAGGCGAGGATGTGTGAGGATATCATCGCGGTGTTTTCTGCTGGGATTGACGAGAGAAGAGTGCTTTAGCTGTCCACAGCTCGCAAGCTCAAGTCAAGCTGTGAACGAGGGTACAACATTCTTGGCATGATGGACAGGACAAGGACTCTTATACGCAGGCGACTCCGATCCAGGGACTGGGGATATGACGCCGTGCTAGGTGCGATATCATAGAAGCTCCCTGCCGTGGACCCTGTTTAATCCTTGGTGAAACCTACTTGTCCCCTGTTGCCTCACACCTTACTGATGTGGCTCTGCAGGGCTCAAGAAAATTAAAAATCCGGGGATGGTTCGTACCGGCGTCGTCGGTGGCTTGCGCTTGCTGTGCTTGTTGCACAATGTCATGGCATGATCACACGCACTCACGATGATGCTCAACACCCTACACGTCAGCATATAGCCTGTATAATTCTAAAAGTCTGGCTTTTGGCGATCTTGGGGAAAGACAATACACCACTTACGGAGCAAAACAGCCGCACATTTGGGCAGAATACGCACCGTCCCGGCGACGATCATACAGATCGACGCGAGGACCGAACTACCCATCGTGCGTGACAGTCGCATCGAAGCCAAACGTCAAGGCTTCTGGCCCAGCCGGTGACGACACACCCCGCGAGTCACTATGCAGCATGAGCGGAAGACTGCTTGTCCGACCCCTTAGCACTGCCGAAAACAGACAGGCCAAGAGTGGTGCTAGTCATGATGGCAGAAGATCCCCTTGTCACGGGCCGTTGCAGGGACTGCCCAGTGTGTAAGCCACCAAAGCGGTAACTAGAGCCTCCCGACCGTCAAAGTCGGGAATTGAGCCGCAGTGACCGAAGCGGCTGCGAGCCTATCCACTCACGGGCTCGCCTTTGTGTCTCAGGGAGTCGGATGTGGTGCCTTCTGCTTGACTCGACTCGACACACTAATGGTGTCCCTCTCTCTGTTTAGCAAGCCTCATTGTCTCAGCCTGCCGACTTGAACCGCCATCATGACACGGCGCAAGCCTGATTGCACGTCGGCGACAATTTGGATGAAAATCCCTAGTCAAATGTGCGAAATGCGCAATGCGCAATGCGTTACTCCGCAGAAAGTTGCCGTGTGCCTGCGGGCATGTTGTTCTCCGTAGCCACATTTCGAGGTATGTCATTTCGTTGCCGCCGTCAAAGATACAGTTTTAGCGTGCCAGGCGATGCCTAATGCGGCTGTGGTTTGATGCTGTCAATACTAGCCGTCCTCTTTGTTGACGAGCTTACCCGGCGTTCCGCACCGAAGTTACGCACTGAAGGGTCAATCAGTGCCTGATTGAGAAAGTGTCGTGTGGCTGCTTGGAGCCGCCATAATATATATATGACATCGTGCAGATGATGCCGTTCTCCAGGTCGTCCCGCAGTCACAGTTTAGCCGGAAATCCTTGTGTTGGACATCACAACGCAATGCCTTCCACAAGCAAGCAAAGCTGGTCGCCACCGTGAACGAGGGCCGCGACCACAAGAAGGGCCTACCGCCTCCCTCGGCAGTTGGCGAGACCTGAAACCCCCTACACACTCTCTTTGCTGTCTTGAACCCTGTGGGCGACCGCCCTTATGCCGTAATCCCTCTGCATTCGGACCGTGCATGACGACAACGCAGGGCTTACAAGGCGCTATGAGCCCCAGTGGCCACCACCTTCCCGTGCCAAAACGACATCAGTGTCTCGGGACTTGACAATATGTGTTTGTGTATGTCTGTGTGTGTGTATTGAAGGTGACGTCTATTTGAGTCGGGCAGCTGAAGCAGACGGATGGATGTGGCGTCGCGGAGGGGCGGGAGAGGCGTCTGTCCGCGCGCTACTTGCCGGCTCTCGTCAAAGTGGCAGCGGATCAGGAAGGAGAGTGAAGGTGGAGAGGACAACGAACCAAATGGTAAGTCAGATGGTGTCGATGCCTGTACGTGATGATGTCGTTGGCCGTCCATACAGCTCCCTGTGCATTGTTGAGTCGAGTCAAGGTCAAGATCGGCCGGGTACCTAAGGAGGAACAAAGTGCATTCATCAAGCTGCTCAGAAGAGCATTGATCGCTCTACTCGAACCGTGTAGACGGCATTGTCGCCAGAGGACAAGGCTTACAGGGCATGATCTGAAGCGGGAGATGCTGGCCATCTCGAGGCGAATTGCGGAAGGTGCAGCTGCAAGGTGTGCGTCTGGTGTTGTGCGCCTGCCCTCTCTGCCTCCTTGCCTGCCTGCCTCACTCCACAAACAATGTCAAGCGGCAAACCTAGCTCGCCTGCCAAATCCTGCGCCGCCAACTCTCGACAGGCGGTTCGCCCCAAGTCCCTATATTGGCAGAGGGTGACGACAGTCTTCGGCGGGCAGGCAAGGTTTGCACCTACGCCGCCAAATGTCTCGCGATATAAACCCAAACACCTCCCCCTTGCCCGTCAGGCGCCACGGGTACAACATCCACACGCGCACCCACCCACCACAGGCTCAAGACCTTGTTCCGCTGATGAGATCGACTGCCGGCTGCCGACCGCCACCAGTTTTCTCTGCGTCAGATTGACACACTCAACACAAGTAATCAACCAGCAGATCCATGGCACAGCTCGGTGAAACATCCAAGGGTGTCTTTCATCTGGGCCGGGCAAGCCTTGCAGATCTGCCGAGACAGGCTTTACAAGGAGTAATTCGTGTCTATTCGCTATGCATAACGCAGCTCCCGGCTTGAAAAGTGTTTTCCCGCTGTAGTTCCCCGAGTATACCGCCCTCAACTCTATGTACAGCTCCCCGTGACAGCCTGCATGCCCATCAAAGTCTACTTGGATAGAAGAGACAGCAGCTCGTCGGCAACTTCCTTAACCCGGTCCTCGCTCGCCTTGTCCTTGGCTGTACGCACTGGGAAAGCCATGCTCTTTGCGTCAGGCGCGGCCGTGCCCACAGACGTGACCAATGTGCCCGACGCAATGAGCGCGCGGTATACCACCTCACTATCAGTCTGCTTCTGTAGAATGTGCGAGAGCAATGTCAGGGAATGCACCTGCACCGCGTTGCTGATGCTGCCAACACGCCATGATGCAAGCACAGACAAGTTGATCAACACCGTCGTCAGTGCAATGAAGAGATTTCGGTTGAAGGCACCGACAGCCTGCTGGCCGCCGAAGCCGAGGACGCGGCTGATGAAAGCGTCAATCGCCTTAGCCGCTGCCGGCTGTGAGATGGTCTCCCTACCAGCCTGGGTCTTGAACAGGTTGGCAATGGTACGGGCGGCCATCATGCAGCAGTTCTCGTTGGGATCGGTACCAGCAGGCACGCCTTCGAACGGCGCCGCCGTGGCGATCGTGACAACATCGCTGTCGTTGGCCGTGCGGTACTTCGCTATTGTTGGGTGTACCGCAATACAGCGGAGGAGGTCCATGGGCGCGAGGCGGTCCGCATAATCCCACTGTGTGCACATCATAAACACAAGCTTCGCAGCCTCCTCAGTCACCGCAGGCTTGCCCGCTTCAAGGCTCTGCTTGAGCTGGGTCAGCACGTTTTGTGCATCCGGGTTGAGCGAATGGTCTTTGCGGCCCGAGGCGACCAAGCCAGCATTTATGCTTGCAATCTTTTTGAAAATTGCTGTCCGGGAACGCGGGTCAGTATCTTGTCTGCATTTCGGTGCTCCAAGCAGGGAAGCCGTTGCACTCACGCTCGTATTTGGCAGCTGTAATGTCCAGGTATTCCCGCTGGGGAATGACCTTGGTCCTGCTGCTTGCTGGCTGCTGGGTGTTGGTGCTGGCCGTGTGTTGGTCAGCTCCCGTGTCGGCACTCTGGCCTATCGTAGCACCCTGTGTATTTTGAACTATGAACTGTGCGACTTGGTCGAGGAAGTTCAACGATAGCTCGTTATCGTTGATGAATTTTGTCGCGCGCTCATACGGATTCTCGGAAAGATTGTAGGGCAGCTTCAAGGATGGCTGCCCTTCTTCAATAGCGACATCAAACACGTAGTCGTACATCTTGCCCTGGTATTCGGTCTTCTTGCCGCTGCTCCCGACCGCGTCCACGACAGTGCCGACGTTGATCCACTGCTGCTGACCCATCGACCATTGGTGTGCAGTAACATTGCCATTTTCTTCGCGAATCATCTGAACCTGGCCCTCCTTGGTGCCTGACTTGCTGGTGAGAAACTCCGGGCCTGGCAGCTTCTCCTTGTTGATACCACCAACTTGCTGTTGAGGTATCGACGAAGATTTAACAGCCTCATCGAATTGGCTGAGAGTCTCAGCGTCTGCGGCTCGTTCGGGACTCCTTGAAAACACGCGGACAACTCCATCGCTGGCGCCCGTGGCGATGTCTCCATTCTCCGGGCATGCTGCCACTGTCCAAACCGAGATGGCAGGGTGGGTGATGGTCTGGACACACTCGGTGCCGCTCCATATCCGGACAGTGCGATCCTCGCCGGAGCTGACGATTTCCCCGGTCGGCAATGTAGTCAAAGCATAGATGAAGCTCTCATGGCCATGCAGCTCTCCAACCTGCTGCCCGCTCAGCTTGTAAAGCCGTATAACGCCATCGTTGTGTCCGCTGGCAATGTCGGCGCCTGTTGGGTGGCCAGCGGGCACTTTGCATATCGCGCGAACGATGTCGGGCGTGGAGATGGTCGACTTGGGGGTCACCTCACCAGCCACGGCTCTAGAAGGATCAAAGATGCGGATGCTCTTGTCGGCGCAGCCCGTGACAATCGTTCTGTCGTCGATGGGGAGCACATCCCAGACGGCGCCTTCATGCTCGGTCAGGATTGCCTCCACCTCCCATTTGCTGATGCTCCATATGCGAGCCGAGTTATCCCAGCTGCCTGAGACGAGCTTGTTGGCCCCGGGGACGACGGCAAGGGAGCAGATGTTTCGAGAATGGCCGATCAACAGCCGTTCGGCGTTATCTGATGGGCCGGCAGCAGGACTGCGTATGTCTATGATGGTGTCTGTGCCAGCGGAGACGACGAGGCCGTCTGGGTAATCGGAGGACGCAGGGAGGTAGGCGAGACTGTTGACGAACTCGGTGCCCTTGTTGGTCACGGAGGGTTCGAATGTCGGGGGGCTGCCTTGGGAACGACGCCACGCACGGACAGTGTGGTCTCTGGACGCGGAGAGGAGAAGGTCGGCGGATGGGAAGGAGACGTCGCGTACGTCGGCCTCGTGGGCGAGCAGCTGGGCGGACAGCTTGAAGTCGGACGGACGTGCCATGACTGGCTGTGGCATGCAGCGACAACTGATAGAGTTGGAGGATAACAAGAAGTCGGTCACGGGCCAAAAGGAAGACTGGCACTGCCGAGGAAAGGACTAAAAGGAGAAAGTGGTTGGAGTTGCGAGCACGCCGCCAGCATGCTACGATCGACGGGTATGATGGCGTTTGCGGGGAGCTAGCTGTCTGGAGAGAGCAGCGTGGACGATGATGGAATGGCCCCTCCAGCGACCCCACTTTGCAGCGGCCTAGCCTCCATGGCAGGCACGATGCCCGTTTGAGGCAGCTGCGCCAGGCACAACCTTGGAGCCCTTTGGCAGCAGCCTCAGGCAGTACTTGGGTTGCCACCAACTCCCTGCGGCAGGGCCTGTATCCTCTGGACGCCGTCTCATGCCCCCATGTCCCATGCCCACCCGGCCTCAGGTGCAGCCCCTCCAATCCAGCGTTCCGCTCCCAGCTCAGGAGGGCTCGCCTAGTGTGGCCTTGCGTCTGTCTGGTGGCATCGAATTCCGCCTCAAGGGTCCAGCTTCGAGATTCAGTCTGCGCATCCTCACCTTCGGCTCAGGCCGCCACCTCCTCCTCGTGCGCCGCCACTCTGCGACCAGCGCCTTCTCCATCTGTCCCTCCCAGACTACGGCTGCGCGCCTTCTGCAGTTTTCACCCGCCTCCAGTCCGTCCATCTGCTTCGCCGTTTGGTTGTCGTGCCCCCCTTTACTCGAACATCTGGCACTTTTCACACGAGTTTTGCAACGACCGGCCCTTACTTTCTTGACGACCCTCACGAAAATTCCCCTTGCGCCTCCGCCAGTTCGACCACTCGCTCCACACGGCAGCCTCCTAGGCAGACGACCGCGAAACTAGACCCGACATATACCACTGTCTGCTCAATATACCCCTTCCGTTCTTGGGCGATTGACCTCGACCCGACCGCCTCGTTTTCCACGTGCCGCTCACGTTCGGCCCTACCATCCTGGTTGCCCTTTCCAACGATCGAGACCACCCAACTCCGACCTCGAACTCCTACTACTACTACCTGACACCATGGCCTCGGACGCGCAGAGGCAGTACGTCCCATTGACGTGCCACGGCCACTCCCGACCTGTCCCTCACATCCACTTTTCACCCCTTGAGAGGGAAGAGGTCTACTACTTGATCTCGGCCTGCAAAGGTGAGAATGCGGTGCTACGCTCGCCCACACTCTTCCGGTTCTCCTGTGACTCTACTGACGCCGACTGCCTTCACAGACAACAACCCCATGCTCCGTGATGGCCAGACGGGCGACTGGATCGGCACGTTTATTGGACACAAGGGAGCAGTGTGGCAAGCTCGGCTCAGTCCGGATGCCCAAACAGCCGCAACTGCTTCCGCCGATTTCACCGCCAAGGTCTGGAACACTCACACCGGAGAGGCGCTGTACACGCTGCAACACAATCACATTGTCCGAGCCGTCGCCTATCCGCCCAACAACTCCGATCTGATTGCGACTGGTGGCTACGAGAAGAAGCTGCGCCTCTGGGACCTTTCAGAGAAGCCCCAGACTCCAGGTGATGGCTCCGCGCCGGCTTCCGTCACTATTGATGCGTCGACTGCCTTTGAAATCGGTGCTGGAGTACATACGGCGACTATCAAGTTCATTGTTTGGACAAAGGATCCGAACGTCTTGATCACTGCCTCCAACGACACCATCCGCTGGTTCGACCTGCCTTCCCGGACAGTTATCAAGCAGGAGGTGCTTGACGGCGAGATTGGATCGTGCGAATTCAACGCGCTCGCACCACAATACACGTCGCCTTCAGATGTCGGTCACGGCATGCCTGTGCTTGCTGTCGCTGCGGGCAAGTCTGTCTATTTCTGGGGCGGTCCCCGGGCCATGGATGAATTGAAGAGAAGGAAGCTCGATTACAAGGTGGCTAGTGTGGCTGTCGATCCTAAGAGCAGGAAGATCGTCGTCGGCGAGGACATGCCTGCAACTTGGGCCAAGGTCTATCGGTGGGACGATGATGTCGAGATCGGTAAGTGCAATTTCCTAGACAAATCGCAGGTCGATTCCGGACTACAAAGCTGACATATTCCACAGACACCCACAAAGGTCACCACGGCCCTGTCTGGTCGATAGCCTTTTCTCCGGACGGCAAGCTATACGCTACAGGCTCAGAAGACGGCACAATCAAGATGTGGAAGAACTGTGATGGTTACTACGGTCTGTGGCGAGGCGGCAGCGCTGTTGCCACTGAGAAGGAGGTCTAGCCACTACACCCTATGAGCCAGCACAAAATCAGCATGCCGTGGGTTGAACAACGAACGAAGAGCTTCAGCTTGAGCCGTCCACGATCGCCGCAGCCGATGCTGGCCTCCAAAAGGAGGAATACGGGCCCCGCCACCGCCTCTTGGTCCTGCTTTATGGACTTGGTCGTTCAGCATAGTCCTGGTGAGGAGAACAGCAACACAAAACGTCTCCGTCTGGAGATGTGAACCTGCATGTAGACATCAGCCCCTCAGGCAGTAGCTTGCAGTACATTGACAAGGCCAGTTGGCCGTTGAACGGAGCAGCAGCTCAGAACCTTGGGGCGTGTACGGAACTGTATCAGAAGTAAGCGCCACAGCAGGCCGATCTTGATGGTAGGCTCATGGCAGCCAGGCGACACGATCGAAGCGCATCACATTTGTAATGTGGTCAAAACCAGGAATAGCCTGCCAGTATTGTGTGAGAAAGAAAACAACACGAAGAAGCTGTATCAGCGCATACTTGAATGCATTTGAAATTGTGTGATATGCGTAAAGTACCCGTGAAGCGCAAAAGGACACTCGGTCCCACCGAACAATCGCCCCGTGGATGCCCATTGCCCAGAGCAACATATCACAAACCTTTCCACCGGCGTTCAGCGAGAATCAAAGATGACATCGTGTCCAATCTCGTCTCTATGCTCGTCGATCAAAATCACCTTTCCAAAGCCGGCAAGAGCAGCACCTCACCACCATCACCACCGCCACCGCCAGCAGCAGCCACAGCTAAACGGGAAGGCCAAAATCAATCATTGCGCCAGGTGATGGTGATCTGCCCAGTATTTCGAGATAGGTCTACTGGGCGAACGGTATATGCTCCCCTGCACGCTCCCGGTTCGTTCATCCATGCGGAACTTCTCAAATAATAATTTTTACTTGATCATCTCTCTCTCTCTCTCTCTTTTCCTCTTCTTTTTCCTTTGGAAACAAAATGGTTTCCTTCACGTTTAACCAAGACTCCTTGGAATTCATACAAACAATTTCCGCTAGTCTAATTTTCTCAAGAGCGTTGTCTCTGCTCTGGGGCTCTAGACTGGTCCTTGTGCGGTGGCTCGAAGAGTAGTATCAGGAAGGAAAAAAGGTCGTTTGGGGTAGGTAGAGTTGGGCCGAGACAGACTGTTCAGTTTGAGAAGAGACACAAGCATTTAGGGAGCAAAAGCTGTGCAAGACGGCAGAATGATACGAGAGAGGTTCAATTGCGAGGTTAAGACAAGAACGTCGGGTGTCTGCATTATCTGAAAAATGTTTGAAAACTCGGTATGGAGAGATAAAACCACGGCGGCTAAGAAGGTGCGCGGTCTACGGGCTATATGTCCCCCGTTGTCGATGTGTATACCCGAGAATAATAGAGAAAAAAGAAAAAGAGAAATCAGAGAGGCAGGTATTGCCTTGAACGCCGAACAACGCCAGTAGTGTGATGGCAGCTTCTTGGCCGCGCTGAAGCTCCCATTATGGTGAGGCTGTCATATACAGGAAATATATACAGTAAGAGGCATACTGGAATGCCAATGCAAGGGCTTTCTTGTACTCGGCATCTTTCGCGTGCAGAAAAATTAGAGAATCATCCACACACTGCCCAGCACAACTGGCAGGTAGCCAAACCAGCTCCACGCCGAGGCGGTGGGCTGAAGCAGCCTCGACAGAGCGCCGCTGGTCTTGTTGGCAGACGCGCCAGGCTCGTGAGTCGTGATGGTGTAGAGCTCGGCAAAGCCAAAGTCGGTGCTATTGAAGCAGTTGGTCTTGTTGACCTTCTCGATTCGTGGATCGTTTGGCTCGGCGAATGTGATGTCAACGCACTATTGAGGCTGGGGTCAGTCGCAGCTTGTATGTCAAGTAAAGGTTGGGAATAGGAGGCCTACCGAGAAAAGAGCGGCACCGTGGGCAGCAATCTCGACAATCTGGATGGTGGCATTGTCGCCGGCCCTGACTGTCGTGTTGACAGGAAGCGGCACCTGCGGCAGACAGACGGTGCCAGGGTATGGGTTCTTGGAGGGACCAAGAAGCTGGAAAGGCGGGACCATGGGGAAGGACATGTTCCTGGGGCCGCCACCAGGTCCATCGGTGCCAAAGCCCAAGTTGACGTAGAGGAAGGCAGTCTGATGGCCCTGGAACCAACCTGGCTGGAATGCCACGGCTCCGCCTGTCGTTGGCCAGAATGTCCTGTTTGTGGTTGTTGGATAGCCACCACCTGCTGCGTGTTAGTCCAGAGTGTCTCGTGCGTGGCAGTGCCCCCCGTTTCTGCGCAGACTTACATGGATACATCCACTGCATGCCGTAGGGGAAAGTCTCATTTGTGATAAGGTTGTTGCCTCTCCATCCTGGGTAGGAGATGATGATGTGTGCTTGAGCCAGTGTTGAGGCGAGCACGGCTAGTATTATTGAACGAAGCATGTCGTCTACTGAACGCTACGAGGCGTGGGTGCTGTGGAAACGAAAGAATTGTAACAAGAGGCGGGCAGCACTGGCTTGCGACAACCAGACGGCGGCTCAAGTATGCGGCTGTTCGGTAGATAACACAAGGTGCCTCTCTCCTTTGCTCTGGTGGAGGCCTCGTTCTCGGGTGGCAGGAGGACTATGGGCCAAAGCTGTGCTATGCGGGTCGACTGCTGGGCAATCAAGACCAATGGAGCTGGCAGACAAGTGTCGTGATGTTGGTTTGCGCGGAAAGGAATGGGAGAAGAACGGGCGGCCAGGCTGGTCGCATGGCGGGCGACGGACGCCTCATATTGGGAGGCTCGACGCGGCCAGGCGCTGAGGGGCGAGACCAATGGCAGGATGCGACGGTGAGATGCTGCATGGCCGTGCGGGCGGCATAGACGGGAGGCTGCTGGCAGAGGAGAGCAGCCAGTGAGGATCGCAGGCGGCAGCAGAGAGAGCGGTTAGAGCTGCTGGGCGACTCGCTGAGGGGGTGTGATTCGCTGGTGCAGCAGCCAATGGCAGCGGCAGAGGGTGGTGATGTGAGGGTCCTCGAGACAGGGGCCCTAGGCGGCGCCGGCTGTGAGTGGCCAGCGGGAGGGGTGGCTGGCAGTTAAGCGCCCAGCTCTGGCTGGTGCCCCTGTCGCAGCCAGCAGCTAAGTGCGGGAGAGCAGCTGCCAACCTCAGGGACCCTGGAAGGGGGGCCAGGTCACCCGCTGGGCACCGGTTGGTTGGGGGCCGGGATGGACGGTGGGGTATCTGGTGCTGTGATGGATGGTGCTGCTCTGTCGACTGTGGGAGGAGCTTGAGCTCGATGTGGGCAGAGCACGGCGCCTCGAGAGGTGATGGAGCTGTGTTACCGCCGGCTTCCAGACTGAATCACATTCCACGACCCGGGATGTCGTTGGCGACACCGTTCGGTGACGGAGCCGATTCGCTCGGCGCTGCGTCTCCGCGTCGTGGTTATGTGGTGGCGTGCCTGACCTATGCTTCGGGAGCGTGTCGCGTGGCGCCGACTGTGGTGCCGTGGTGCCGTGCTGGGTATAAGCTTGTGAAGTGAAGGCCTAACTTGTGTGCCGGCCATCTGTGCAGCTGGCGATGCCAACGAGCATGCGCGGTAGAGATCTTGGTGTGAGCCGTGTTGGGCTTTGAGGCCATCACCGAGAGGCGATGTGCGCCAGCAGGTGCAGGCATGAGGTGGTTTGTGGTGCTGGGGAAGGAGTGCCCCACATCACCCACGCAGGCTTGGCCAGCACTTTGTTCAAATTTCGACCCTCACATCACATGCAACAACACCAGACATCGCAAGCCAGTCTCGGCCACGGCTGCAGAATTACCAACTTGCTCGCTCGCACAAGCCAGTCAGCCAGTCAAGCACAGCCCAGATCCTTGGCATCAAACAAATTACAGCATCAAGCTCCTACGTGTGGCCATGGGCCCTCAGAGCACCCAAGTGGTCCATGAGCCGCTGGCCGCCAATGACGGCGAACAGGAGTGGACAAAGGTTCAACGCAAGTCACGCCGCGGACCAAAGGCACGAGCACAGAGTGCAAAGATGCCCACAAGACCGGGAGTGGTGACAGCCACGCCCACCCCGAGGCAAGCCACCGCGTCGGATCTCACAGCTCAGGACATCCGGGAGCAGCACAAGCGCATCTACGACCAGTGGCTCGAATCCGACTGCCACAAAAAGCTTGAAGAAATCATCAGCACAAAAGCAGACCTCGCCCATATCAAGCGGGCTGTCTGTTTCGGCATAGGCACCTTCGACCCCGAGGACGGAGCCTGGGAGGTCAAGCGGAGGACGCACGTCCAGCTGGCTGCATTCCTGCGCATCATTGGTCTGCTGGAAGCAAAGCAAAAGTCTCCCATACAGTGCCTCTTCCAAGAACCCGTCTTCTCGGCCAACGATGCAGACTTCATCAGCCAGCTGGGCCACCATGTCGTGGAATCGCCGGCGGGATTTGAGCTCGTAGACGAGTCGACCCTCGTCTATGGCGTCCATCTGTACAGAGAAATCTATTCGCAGGCCATTGCCAAGGCCATCCCGGCTGTCTTTGTGGGCACCGGCTATGATGTCTGGGACAAGTGAGTACTCGTCGGATGCGAGCAAGTTGGGCCGATGCTGACAGCATAAAGCTATCATGACACCCAGGATCTCGATTGGGATAGGCTCAAGACGGTTGATGCTGCTTGCGAAAAGGTGCAATTCCCACAGGACAAGGGATACACGACCTTTACCAGCACAAGCTTGCACTGGAGGCGACCCGATGGCTCGGGATGAACAGCTTGCCTTGTCATGGTGCATGGGATCCGTCGGAAGCGCGGTGGCTCAGAACAAATATGCAAACCCCACATATCGGCAGTGAATGGATGGTCGTGGATGCCAACGAGCTTGGTGGAAAAAGGCCATGCATGCTCCACCTTGGCGGCGAGACCGCCGAAGTGCGTGAGGGCAAGGTGAGGCGACGCCAGAGCAGGTGCGACAACAGCTTCCACCGAGTCCCGACGGATGAACCAACAGCAGCTGAGAGGAATCCTGCAGCAATGTTCCGGACCCTCGGGATCTCATGCTTGTCAGCGGCCGGCGAAACATGCAGAGACCATACCTGTCAAGGCCCTGGCTGGATGCTGTCAGACTGGACGCTGAGCCTCCCTGGTGTGAGGGGTTTTCGTGGGCCTCGGCGGGGCTACCGATAGAGCTCGCACTGCACGTTGCACTATCAACAGTGTGCGCCGGCAATCCAAGACGAGGCCCGAGTCATACATTCAAGGGGCACGGGCGCAGCACTCAGTCCACAGTCAAATCGTCCCCCCGATGTGCAAGCCGGAAGCGGCGAGGAGACATACCATAGGTACATCGAGGCCGGCAATGACGGATGCTGACAGACAAAACCCACGTGGCCGCCATCTGAGTAGTGGTGGTGGTGGTGGTGGTGTCGTCGCTCAAGCGTGCGACCATCCCTCTGGAAGCCTAGCTGTGAATGGTGTCGGCTCGCTCGGCTTGACAAGAGAGCCAACTGCTGCATGTTGGGGAAACAGCGTGGCCTGTGACTGCTATCGACAAGGCATGCATGGCTCTCGCTCAGCTCCCTGCACGGTGGTTTGCCACGGAGGCGGCTCGGGTCCATCTGCCCGCTAGCGCACAATCTCGACAGGGCTCAGAAGGTTCCGTCGGATGCCCTTGTCGCAGGAGCGTCCTCTCCACTACCCCAGCCAGTCACAAGGCCAATGGTATCAGACTGTGAGCGTCAAAGCCAGCATGTTTCCCCATACTCTCTGAACCCGTGGCGGGCGTCACTGTGTCGTCCCTACCGACACCCGATCCCGACAGCTCATGATAAGAACAATGCGCCGGCGCCTTCTCGTCAGCCTCTCTGACAAGTGTGCAGCATTGTCGAGCAGGGCCATCAGCCATCCTGAGCTGCCGCATCACTATCCTCCTCCACAACGATTTCATACCTTGTCTCGGAACCGCAGCTTCAGTCATATCACACAGAACCCGCTCGCCATGGCCTCGATTGTGCCCAAGCCTTCGGGCCCCGCAAAAACCTTCAACGACCTCGGCGCCAAGTATGGCGACTTCAGAGATGAACTGATGCGCGATGGATACGCCGTCGTCAAGGGCGCCATCCCTACGGAGAAGGCTGACGGCTACGCCAACCGTATGTTTGAATATCTCGAGAACTTCAAGGGCGGCCTCGGCTTCAAGCGGGACGACCGATCCACTTACGTCGAGAAGAACATGCCCATCATCAACGAGAAGGGTCTCTGCTTCGCCTATGGCATCACTCACGAGGACTTTGCCTGGGACATCCGGGCCGAGCCTGGCGTCGTCGGTGCCTTTGAGAAGGTCTTTGACACCGAGGACCTCATCGTCTCCTTTGACGGCTTCAACTTCACATTCCCCACCCGCACCGACATGAAGGAGAACACTCCTTGGCCGCACCAGGACCAGGACCCCGAGAAGCCTGGCTTCCGCTGCCTCCAGGGACTCGTCAACATGTTGCCCAATGGCCCCAACGACGGCGGTCTCCTTGTCTGCAAGGGAGCCCACCTCCTGTCGGAAGAGTTCCACCGCGAGTTCAAGGACGAGGAGAACAAGGTCTGGGCGTGGACAAAGGAGTGGTACGGCTTCACCGACGCCGGCATGAAGTGGCTGAAGGACCACGGCTGCCAGTGGATCAAGGTGGAGGCCGACCCTGGCGACCTTATCATCTGGGACTCGCGCACCCCTCACTATAACCAGGCGCCGACCAGCGAGAACCCTCGCTTCTGCGCCTACACATGCTACATGCCCGCTGCCGAGGCCACGCAGGAGGACCTGATCCGCAAGAAGGGCGCCTTTGAGAACACGCTGCGGACAACACACTGGCCGAACGCTGCTCATGTGGGCGGCCTGACGATGATGCGGGACGGCAAGCCCGATCCATACGATGATGACAAGCCGGCCAAGCCGGCCAAGCTTGACGAACGGGCCTACAAGCTGACTGGCATCCCATATATTGCTGCCACCTCGGCGTGAGGTTCTGTGGTGGGCAGCAGGCATGCAGCAGGCATGCAGCAGGGTTCGAGAATGAAGATTGGTAATGGACAAAAAAGCCATGGAAGGAGAGGAGGAAGCGTTTGACCAGGACTGTACAAACCTGTTGCACCTGAATTCTTTTTTTCTTTGCTCTCCGTACAAGATACCACGATGACGAACGATAGATGGAATATCACCAGAGAGCCACATGAAGCTCAAGACAGCCTACCTGTTCTCATCTGTTTCTGCTACCCACATGCATGTTGCAGATGATCCATCATGTCCACCCACCACCACAACCACCTGGACATCGGCGACGCCATAGACTTTTTGCTCATGACTGAAATGTGTAACGGTGATGTGCAAACAAGCACTTTTCAATTTGCAGACATCCGCCCATGCACGCAGAAGACAGAAAGAGCCATGTATCCGACCAGATCGACGCGGACCCCCCTTCAAGGCGCCCTCCCCACCGCGCGCGAGCCTGGCATGAATCAATCAACCAAGCGCTCAGCACAGGCGGAGGAGCCCCGATCGGCAGGCTGGCTGGCTGGTTGCATGGCGTTTTGACGTCTGCATTAAAGTCGCCCCCCAGCATGACTGATTTTTTGCACACAAAAGTCTAAAAAAGCCAACTTTAATGTGACAAGGAGTGCGGGGGGGTTGTGAGGGGGCGGATGTGGTTACACAAAAGACCCGACGGATCCCTAGCTGTAGAAAAGGTGAGGGGATTAGCTGGACCAAGCAAGGGGACAATGGAATTGAACTCGTCGCATGGGGACAGCAAGGAAAACAGGAATTGATTCAATGTTTTCGAACAAAGCTGCACGACGGATTCGCCATTGTGTGTGTCTTGTGTGCTTGGTGAAGAGTTGTGTTTATTGCCCGTCTGCCTATCTGTCTACGCACCTTCGGCAATTTTGTCTTCTGCTAGCGCTGGGGGTTGAAGGACGGGAGCGTGCATGTCTGTCGGGTGGTGTGGTGGGTGGTGGAGGTGGTGTCTTTGCGGCCGACCTGCCGGGTTGCCGGCCGGACCGTCCGCCGGGCTGCCTTTGTCGTGCGGCTTGCCTTCTGTTGAAGAGTTTCCCGCGGGCGATAGGTTTTCGGCGCATCCGTATTTTTTCTTATTTTTAGGCTCACCTTAGCAATTTTCGTTTGCGAGATCCTGTTTGTCTAGAGAATGGGGAGAGACCGGGTGCCTGGAGAACGACGCCTGCCCTTTTCCATCGGTGCGCTGTCTTAGGACTTCTGTATGCGGGCAGCAAGCAGGATCATGCCCCTTCCCGTTAGAGACAGCGTGATCGATGTCTTGACAAAAGGTCTGAGGGAGCGTTACTATTTCAAACGGTGTTACAAACACCATGGGCACGAGGCTCTGATTGACATACCTCTTTGCCTTTTCGTGAAAACTCCCGTGTCTCGGCAGGGGAGTCGAACACACATCCATGTGCAGCGCTTTCAATGCTACACCATGATTAAGCACGTCCTCCCGTCTCGCGGGCGGCAACAAACGATGTGGTCAGACTGCCTGCGGCCATCAGCTGGAGGCCCTTGTGAAAGGTATGGCGGCTTCTGAACCGCGGTGGAAAGTGCAAGTGTCTAGAAGCAGCAGCCACTGGTCATATGGAGGAGGCTTTCCGCCCCATCTCTGGGTGAGTTCACGTTCGGCATCTTGCACGCACGTCCCGAACTACCAGGGTCAGGTCGCTCATCATTGACATTAACAAGCAGTGTCCAGTGCAGGACCGTAGTCATGGCGCTGCCTGAACTTTTCGTCTCCTGGGCATGTCTAGTCCTCGAGGCGAACAGATGCGACACTTCGGTCAGAGGGGTCTAGTTGGCGCAGAAAATTGTGTAAGTCGTACCTCTTCTTGCATAACCCTTTTCTCATTCAGACTACTAGAAGGAGAAGAGTATTGACTCATCGAGAACAAAAAACCAGACTTTCAATACATTCAACTTCGGTCACTGATCCAAGCAAGACGACTCAGACAACGTTAGACGCACAAACCAATCCGGTCATGCATACCCTGCCAAGGTTATGAGCCTGGCTTTGTTGTTGGGCCAGCAACATCCCACCCTGTGACAAGCAGGCCGCCATCCACCGCCGTATACTTGTCTTCCTTGCTAGTAAGAAGATGGCTGGATCGCTTTCCGGCATCCAATCGCCCTGAACGCGAAGGTGATGCGGCGGTGGCCAATCCTCCCATCAGTGCCAGCAGCCTACCCAGCACTAGCAAGTCAAGGTACGCTCAGCACTCAGTTTTCCGAAAATTCGTTGTTCTTATTTCAAAATCTAACTTGTGGCCAGATTTGTGCGGGGAAAGGCAGTGGGAGGGGTGCCGGAGAGCTCCCTGATCAAGCTCCTGCATTTAGGCCACGAGATTGTCGTCACGTTGCCACTGGAGGGCAGGTGCTGCGCTTGACAGCGAGGGAGCGGGGACATAAATAGTGCGAGGAACATATTTGTTGCTGGCGCCGATGTTCTTCACCAGCACCCTCAAACACGGAGAGGCAGGCACCACCTTGGTTTGTCGAAGGTCGATGGGATCGCAAACAACACAACCACACAAGAACATCCAGACTATGACGGTCGAGTTCTCCAACAATCACAACAAAAACAACGACAACGACAACAACACAACAATAATATGTCAAAAGGTTATGAGCCTGGTGTGTCCACTTCGGCGGGCTTGCGGTCGTTTGGCTGCGTCCAGGAGCTGGTTGTCATGTCCCCATCCGTGGCTCGACGGACAAGGATGTGCAGTCCCCGACGCAGCCGACGCCCTCGATCCCATGACACGGTGGTGTTTCCGGTCTGGTCAGTCAATTCCGTCTCTTTCTTCCACCTGCCGTTGGCTTCCCTGCAGGCTATTTGGCTGTCCACGGCGAACCTGCGGTTCAGACCTGGTCCCGCGGCCTTCTGTGCGTCATGCTGACCAGATTTATTCAGGGGTCCCTGCTGGCCTGAATCGGGGCTTTGTTCGTCCTGCGGGCGCCGATGCTCCATCCTCGCAAGGGACTGGCTCTGGCAGTGCGCGGCGGGCGAGAAGTGGTGGCCATCGCTCCTGAGAGGATCCTCAAGCGGGAGGGCTTGGTTCTGGGGTTGCATATCCTCTTTTTGGCGCCGTCGTGATTCAAGTGTGCCTTCTTCTGCACTGCAGATGCAATCGCAGCCTGTACGATGAGCCACGCCAGGACCTCGGATCGTTTCTGTCATGGTCGCAGCTGAGGGCCAGGTCGCGTCAATGGCGATGATTGCTCACTTGACGTTGTCATCGGATTGCGAATCCTAATCTTGTTGGGTCTCGTCTTTAGGCTGAGCTTGCGTGTGGCCGTGGTCACTGCCTTCTCGAACATAGCTACGAACTCCCTTGGCATTAAAGGCAGCGCCTAGAAGCACACGGAGACACAATCACCAACCTTGAGCAGCAAGCCCAGCAACATAAAAAGGTTGTTAGAGGTGGTCGGCTTTGGAGATTCCCCTTGAACACTCCTACCTGGCACGCTCTCAAGCTCAAGCCAAGGACTTCCACCGCCAGGTCGGTCCTGAGAGGTTCAGTCTGCTGATGACGGACAGGTACAGCATCCCACATCGTCGGCAGCGGATAATCATGAATGAAGTTGCAACAATTCCGCAGTCGGACTACCCGGCTGACTGGTGTGGATGGGTCACTATCACCACAAAACCCCGAATGACGCCATGAATCTGTCCTTACAAACACGGGATTCAACTTTATGAGCCTGGAGACGCCAATGCCGAGACTACCCAGACGAAAGAGACGCACCAGCTCGGCTCGCAGAGCGCGGCTTGGCCGACGCGTGTCCTTGGTTCACCTTTGTCTGTGCCATCACCGGCCCCGTTGAGCTGATTGTGGCTCTGGACTACGGATTCGTGTGGCGAGAAGTGTGCGATGAAGTGATGAGATAGCGCAGAACAGGCATTGTCAGCAATCATAAGAAGTAGAAAGTCTGACAGTAAAACTCTGATATTATCACGCCTCAGAACTGTACTGCGATATTAAGAATTAAAAAACCGCGCGGCAACTCATGCTCATGAGTGCCCCCACGACCGACTTCCCCCTTGCACAACGCTGGCAGTACACAAAAGTCCCTATCTCTCTCTGTGCCTTTCAGCCAACGACCATCAACCGCCTCCTCATCTCCGAGCTCGCGTACCGTCCAAACTCGAACCGGAAAACGTTCTGCCGCCCGCCAGCGCCCAGACTCTCATCATCTCCGGCACCACCACCGGAATACCCAGCACGACGACCACGCGCCTGCTCGATGCACCACTCATACACGGCCTGGATATCCGGTCCCTGTCCCAGCCCGTCGACCTCGTCGTCGTCTTCACTGTCCAGGTGCTCCCATCCCTCATCATCTCCATCCAAATCAACCGGGCTCTTCTTGAAGCTCGCTACGAGCGCGGACGCGACGAAGCCACCGCCGCTGCCGCCGCCGCTGGCGTCTCTGGCCCACGCACCACAAGACGACGAAGGCGAGGAGGAGGGGATGTTGACCGAGTGCACGGCGTCCGTGACGTTGCCGACGACGAGATTGTACCAGCTCAGGCGGAGGCCGGGGGAGCAGGAGGAGGAGCCGGGGGAAAAGTCAAACACGACGTCGTCGTAGGCGGCGAGCAGATCCTCGATGGCGGCGCTGTTGACGGGCTCGCCGTCCAGACCGCGGCGCTGCTCGGCAATGTGGTCGAGCGCGACGAGCGCGTGGGCCTGCCATGTCGAGGGGTCCATGTCGAGAGGTGGTGTGTAGGTGGTGGCGGTGGGCATTGTGTGTATGGACTTTCCTTTTCTTTGTGTTGTTGTTGGTATCGGTGTTTGGGGTTTTCCTAGTTGGCGAGGAGAGGTAGTGTTCCCGAAAAGGATTCTTTCGCCACCTTGGTGTTGTGAGCAGGTTAGGTGAGGTGGTGTTGTTGTTCTTGTTGTTGTCGAGATGGCGCTTGATAATGATTAGCGATGATGATCGTGCCAGATTCGAGAGTGGCTTGTATGCAGGGAGGTTGCAGTGTTATATGCAGCCCAAATCACCAAGGCGGTGTCGACGACAAGAGACTGTGCTCCTTTCGACAAGCATCGTGTGCCATGATGCAACCCATGCTTCCCACAAGCCGGGCCGGGCCCATATCCGCAGCCGCCGCCACACTGACGCGAAAGCCCTCCCCGCACAGCCCAGCCCTGCTCGGCAGCATCGCGACCCGACGACAGGGAAGACCCCTCGCCTGCCAGCTCGAGAAGGAGGAGGAGAACGGAACGAAGGGGGGATATGCGGGGAGCGCGGGCCTAGACTGGGGCCTCGTCATGTTCCTGCTTTGCCTCACGCTTTCAGGCGGCCTTCCCTTTGTGGATTGTGTGCCCGAAACTGCAGGCGCGGCCAGATCAGGCCTGCTCCCGTGCAATGCGGGTGCCTGCAAGGGGCGGAGGGGAGGCCGGGTTGCGACGATGGGAGCGAGGGTCTGGCCGTGGACACGGCAGAAACGACCCGAGCTCGGGGGAATGACAAGTCACGACGGACAGGACAAGGATGACAATGGCAATTCTAGGCTTCTAGGCTCGCCCTCCCGGGGAGTTGGTGCCGGCACGCAAGAGTGCTGTGGTCCCGAAGGCTGAGCCTTGCACACGCTTGAATGCACGCGGAAGGGTATGCCCGGACAGGCAGCAGCAGCCAGGCCAACCCCACGCCAGGAGGGAGGAGTCAAGCCTGTCAGGTGGCGCAGGTCTAGTATGAGTCTGTTCCTGGGCCGCCATCTCCCTAACGCCCCGACCGACATTGTTGTGGTTGTTGTCGTTTGGGACGAAAGGTGTGTGTGCCGGGCCCATGGTCCCGGCCTCGGAGTGGGGCCGCCCGGAGTCTTCGGCGCTTGCGAATTCGCCGGGCGGCGCCCGGGGAGGGGTGGTCGGCGCCGATGGGCCTGGCCTGGAGGTGCTCGACCAGAGGTATCGTCGCCGGCAAGCCTCGCAACCCAGGAGCTCTCGTGGAGAATAGTCTACAATCTTCGTTTTTATTTTCTTATTGACCCGTGGCTACTGTCAATTCTGACCGCGGCTGGCCACCATCCACACACGCTCGTTCAGCCGTACACAACGATGCATCCTCGAGCTCCAGAAGCTGCGAAGCAAAGCCCATTCGTGTCGTGTCAGTCGACCTGACAGACAGACAGACCACCTAGGGGAAGAGAATAACATTTCAGACTGCATCGAATGCACGCTTTCTGGAGCGTTGTTCAGACCTGCACATGGGTCGCTCTCATGTGCAACCACCTCCGTGCCACACCTCCGTGGCCCATGTCGTCATGGCTGATGACTCGCCCACGCAGCATTTCGAGCCACGCACGCAATGGTTCTCCTGCCTCTGGTCTCTCCCCATTCTACATAACGTACGGAAGACACTGGTTAGCAGCACGGCTCGGGGCGCTTGAATCGCATTGGAAAACTTTGTTTCCTCTTCTTCCTCCGACCTTGTCCTGGCCAGCAGCAGCACAAACGCCTCAGCAGAGAGAGAGAGGTTGGAGATGAAGATGGATGGTAGTAAAGCCAGGTTGCCGACCGGGTGCGTGGAGGGCCAGCCCAGGGGCGCTGTCGCATTTTCTTTTTCTCAGAACGGACAAAAAAGGTCATTAGACGCAACACAGGCAATGCCTGTCGTCCATGAGTGAGCAGAGCGAAGGGCCTGCAAGAGCCAGGCCCATGCTCGTGCGCGTTGTTCCTTCCCGACCCGCGGCCACCACACACGCAGAGAGGCCGAGGTCAGACAAATGCATGTCCTAATTTCACTCAGAAAAGGCACCTGGAAAGAAAGAAAAAAGGGTAGAGAGGAACTTTCATGACATTTCTTCTGATGCATCTTGATGAGTCATTGCCTCTTCCCTAATTATCTCTATTCGTTCCGACCAGACTCAAAAATAAACATAATAAAAAAAGAACACCTGGAACCTTATCAATATGACTCCCCCCCCCCCCCCCCCCCTTCTTCCTCCAGTCTCATGAGAACAAATTCATACAGGTCCGCGTTTTAGTTTCTTGTACATGGTGTTTTTTTTGTTGGCTTTGGGCTCTGACTTCCTCGGTCGTGTCGTGTGGGTGTCTCACAAAAGCCACACCTCACCATCGAAAAAAAGCCAGGAGATTGAGAACTGTCCCGTCTCCCACGCCGGAGCTAATTTATACCTTGAGCATCTTGGCGGCGTAGTCGGCAATCAGCTTCTCGGTGGGGAAGGCCATCTCCTCGAGCTTCTGGGCGTAAGGGGTGGGCACCTCGGCGCCGGTGATGCGCTGGGCGGGCGTGTCGAGGTAGTCGAAGGCGTACTCCATGGTGAGGGCGAGGATCTCGGCGCCGACACCGAAGGCCGGGAAGCCGGACTCGACCGAGAGGAGGCGGCCGGTCTTCTTGACCGACTTGACGATGGACTCGACGTCGAGGGGCTTGACGGAGCGGAGGTTGATGACCTCGGCCTCGACGCCGTACTTCTTGCTCAGCTCCTCGGCGGCGACGAGGCACTGGCCCACGGTGCGCGAGAGCGACACAATGGTCAGGTCCGTGCCCGCGCGCTCGACCTTGGCCTTGCCAAAGGGGATGACAAAGTCGTCCTTCTGCGCGGCCTCGGACATGGGGAACGACACGCCGTACATGAGCTCGTTCTCGAGCACCACGACCGGGTTGGGGTCCCGGATCGCCGCCTTGAGCAGGCCCTTGGCGTCCTCGGCCGACCAGGGGGAGACGACCTTGAGGCCCGGGATGGAGCCGTACCACGCGCTGTAGTCCTGCGAGTGCTGGGCGGCGACGCCGGCCGCGAAGCCGTTGGGGCCGCGGAAGGTGATGTTGCAGGGCTGGATGCCGCCAGACATGTAGAGCGTCTTGGCGGCCGAGTTGACAATCTGATCAATGGCCTGCATGGCGAAGTTGAAGGTCATGAACTCGCACTAGACGCAACACATGTCGAGTTAGCTTGGGGGGCTCTGTTGACAGCTACATGGTCGAGGAAGGCATTGATGGCGTTTGCCTGGTGATTCGGGGCACAATGGACCGTGGAAGCACGCCCATGAGGGGCCAGCTCCAGATGTCTCTGAAGCTCACTTGGAGCTCAGATCATCTAGCCATGTGAGAGCAAGACCACAAAGGGGAAAACTAAACAGTCCCCACGTAGTCCCGGATGTACACTCCCCGCACAAAGCTCCTCACGCATCAACAAACTCAGTCCAACTTACAACAGGGTGGAGACCCGAGAGCGCCGCACCGACGGCGAGACCGCAGAAGCCGCTCTCGGTGATGGGGGTGTCGATGACGCGCTTGTCGCCGAAGCGGTCCAGCAGGCCCTTGGTGACCTTGTAGGCGCCGTTGTACTGGGCGACCTCCTCGCCGAGGATGAAGACCTTCTCGTTCTGCTCGAGCTCCTCGGCCATGGCCTCGTTGAGAGCCTCGCGGACCGTGTAGTCCTTGGTGGCGCCCTTGGCCTCGGCGTATGTCCTCCGCTGGTTCTGGATGGCACTGGAAGAGGTGTTGCTGATGGCGGCGAGGCGGGGGAAGGCGCGCGGGGCGCACGGCCGGGCCGCGAGGGCGAGGCGGGAGGCGGGACGGAGGTATCGCGACATTTTTTGGGGGGTTGCTTTGTCGGAACTTTTTTTTCTTGGTCCGGGGAGCAAGGTCAAGAGGGTTGTCGCGAGGACGTCAAGCTCGACGAGACGGGAGTGGAATGTCGAGTGTAGGGATTGGAAGGCCCAGCACGAGGGTTGAGCAGAGCTGGGGGGGCGGAGGGCTCGTGGGTTGGCGGAGGATGGGAGGAGGGAAGAAGCAGCAGAAGCAGCAGCAGGAGCAGGAGAGAATAGGCGGAGCCAGAAAGCTGCGATAGGGCCCTTGCGCGGCGGCGGAGTGGGCGAAAGTGGTGAGGCGGCGTGGTTGGAGCTTGCTGGGGCTCAATCCATTGAACAATCCATCCAATCCACACTGCTCTCGAGTCCCTCGATAGCACACCTTACAGGGCTCTAGCGCCGTTGCTGCCGCTGTAGAGCTGCCCGACGGCAGACCTGGGCGGGCTCCTTTTGCTCACCTTGACAGCCCCCCTTGCCTGGAAGCCCGTTGCTGGCAGCGCGAATTTCGAGCTCTCGCGGCGAGCAGCTCCGATCGCGAGCGATACTGTCAGCTGGCGATACATCCAGAAGTCGCCAAGTGGTCGACGTACCAAGGTGCCGCCAGCTGGCTGCCAGCTCAGGGTCGCGAGACAGCTCCGATTCTTTCCTTGGACCCTCCCCAACTAAATTTTTTATTCCACTCACCTTGCGCATACAGAGACAAGGGGGGCCGTTCTCTTGTTGGGGTGCTGCCAGAGCAGCGTTAGTCCCCATCAGGCAAGGTGCAGCTGTCCCGGCCCGCCTTTTGTTCTCGCTGGCGATCACACCCCTTTGTGCCACCTGGGCACTTGTTATGTAAACAATTCGACTCCGTTGTTGCTGGTGGGACAGGCATAATTATCAGCTATCCCCCATCGCCGTCTAGAGTGCTTCCAGGACTGCTGCTGGCTGATTGGCATGAGGGCAGTATTACATCAACATCCCGAAAGGTGCTTGGTCAGACTGGCAATCATGTCTCCTAGCCATCTCCAATGCAGGAGCTGCACCCTTTCGACGGCGGATACTTGCTGGGCGGGCCATGGAAACGATGGAGCCCCTGAAACCGGCCAAGGCATGCTCACACGACCACAACGTGATATCTTGACCAACAACGCATGCTACAACACATGCAACACATGCAACGCAAGCGACCAGCCAATGTCTGCATCTCAAAATCATGTTTCGCATTATATGTAGACAGGGATCTCCCTATGATGAATTTGCACGGTCTCGTGCTGTCCCAGCTTAGGACTTCGTATGCCGCTTTGCCGCCTGATCCGGCAGTCCTGCTCCTTCCCGTGTAATTATATTATATGGACACATATTGTCCGTCTATGCCACTGCCGCCCGATACGCCGGTATATGCTGACCTTTCCCAAACCAGTTTCCCCGTCTATTCCCATTTTCAGAGAGCGCAGGTACTCTTTAGTTCTCGGGCTTCTTGCCCACCATCAGGTACATGGGGGTGAACAGGTTCTGCTCGGCACCAGCGACCAGGCAGTCGGCAGCCTTGGCCAAGCTGTCGGCCGTCTTCTTGGTGCCCCGCGGCGCGACCCGGATGGCCTCGAGAGCGCCAGCAAAGGCGTGGGCCAGGCCACGGCCCCACCAGGTCATCCGTGCAATGGTGAAGGCATCAAACATGGACTGCATGTACTTCCAGCGGCCGGCAAGGGGCCAGTACCACGGGATGGCATCGGGGCGCTGGGCCAGATCCTCGTGGTGCAGCAGGTCGAAGCCGGCGTCCTTCATGGCCTGAACACCCTCGGAGATCTTGACCATGTTGGAGATGCCGTCGCCCTCCTCGATGCCGAGGCGGATCTCGCGGTGGGCGATGTTGTCGTTGTCGTAATCGTCAGTCATGAGCCACTCGTAGACACCAAAGACGCCACCGGGCTTGAGCACGCGGAAGATCTCGCTGTAGACACCGACCAGCTTGGGGGCGTGGACAGTGGCCTCGATGGCGTAGACGGCATCGAACGAGTTGTCGGGGAAGTCCATTTGCTACAAAAGGCAAGCATTGTCAGTGGGGGCCCGCAACTAGGCGCTCGTTTGGGCTACAGCGGCAACTCACCATGAAGTCACCCTTGACAAAGGCGAGCTGCTTGGAGAGACCCTCCTTGGCAGCGTAGAAGGTGGCACGCTGGATCTGGTAGTCGTTGTTGTTCAGACCCGTGACGTGAGCACCGGTGAACTTGGCAATCTCGCGAGCCGGGCCACCGACACCGCAGCCGACATCGAGAACGCGCATGCCCTCCTTGATGCCGATCTGGTGGGCGAGGTAGTGCTCGTGGCGGGCAATGGCCTGGTAGAAGGGCTCGCCGACGGAGTAGCGGCAGAAGTGGAAGGACTGGCCCCAGCCATACTCGTACAGATCGGTGGCGAGGTTGTAGTAGTGTCTGGTCATGGTGGCGTACTCGTCGGTGCGGGCCTGTTACAGGAACACAAAAAGTTCTGGTTAGCCGGCCGTGCTCACAAGCTGCTGTAACCACCATCGCTGCGAACACCCAGACGTACCTTGCGAGTCTCCTCGGTCTCGTCCTTGGCGGCCTTGTTATCAAAGTGCTTGAAGTACTCGTCGACGGCGGCCTGCTTGGCATCGGCGCCCTTGGCAAACATGGCACGGATGCCGCCAGTGGCCTGGGCCGAGTCGCCGTGCATGGCCTTGTTGAAGGCGGCATCGCGCTCACGGTCCTGAGCCTCAAGCTGGATCTGGGAAGGGGCCATGTTGAATGATGGATGGCAGAGTTGGGAAAGGGGGGATCGAGCGGCGGTAGATTGACGGTGGGCGGGGACGCGGTTGAAGCGAAGAGAGAATTAAAAGGATATATGTATATGTATGAGCCTCTGCTGTGACACGAGAACCAAAGGTGTCGCGAGGGATTATGTCTCTGGAGGAGAAGGGAAGTCGAGGTCGGGCAGCGGTCGAGGGAGAGGCGGTCTGGTCGGGCTGGGGAGGGGACCGGAGACGTCGTGGCGAAAGGGGTCTCGTTGATATTTGGATCGCAGGCGTCCCGGCTGCTGCACGGCGGCCTGGAGGGGATTGGCGTAATTTCCATGTGCCAGCAGCCCATACCCATGCCATGGCAGGGCCGCACCTGCCGTCCAGTGGGTGGCTTGCTGTTCCTGTTCCTGGGCAGGTGGTGGGCTCGATCCCCCGGCGGGCTTGCCATGAAATGACCCGGACTCCCATATGCACTAGCCCTCTTGTAGCCTAGCCCTGCCGACCCAGGCCAATCACATATCATGCTTTCTCCCAGATCGGAAAGCGGTCACTGACAAAACCCAGGGCGCCCGCGCAGCCCAATTTCCGCTAGGTGACCTAAAGTCTCCTGTCTTTCTGCCACCCCTTGCCTTGCGCCCCCTGATAAAAACTCGGCTCCCGAATACGAATTCGATAAGGTTGCTGAGCCACATGCGGCTGTGGCTTGCGTGTGCATTTTTGGCTGGCGGGAACTCTCACCTTTGCACTTCTGAGGCATGCAACTTGGGAGCGGGCATAATGTGATGTGTATGAATGGACTGACAAAGAACACCTTTTTGAGCTTTTGACAATCACACCGACATTTGAGTAGCAGCCGTGGTTGCCGTTATGCGAGTAGCATGCATCTCAAGATTCCACCCCGAATACGAATCCACTTCTTTTTCGCATTTGCCAGCGGGAGAAGTGGGGCTGCTCGTCGGCACTCCCGCAGCGGCATCAGGTCCGCACCCGTCTTAGCCTCCACGCGTTTGACGTCAACTTGGGAACCAGGCATGTGCAAGCGTGTCATATTGCGGGATACGTGTGGCCTTTTCTGTAAAAGAAAACCCCCACAGCACTATCACTCCGTCCACTAATCAGAGTAGGAAATACCATCTTTCACGCTGGATACTCCCCCACAAAGGGGGGTTATCAAGTCCTTCATCCAGCCAGCTCCCACTTGCCGCACCTGCCATTGCTGACCGCGAACCGATAGTCCGGGTTCCTCACCGTGACGAAGCGGCCCTGGCGGCGCGCGGCGTCGCACACCCCGCCGGCCGCTGAGCCGAGGCTGTACATGTAGCACTGCCCGTTCGTGAGCTGCCAGGCGCTGAGGGCGCAGTTCTCATCGTTGAGGCACGCGACGCAGCACTCCTCGGCGCTTCTTGGACCCCGGGGAAAGGTGACGGTGCCGTCCCCGTATGTCCCGCCCACTAAGTACCCCTGGTAGCTGCTGAGGACGTTGTCGGCCTGGCACGCGGCGTAGATGGTCTGGGCGGCGGCGACGGTGGTAGTTGCTGTGGCGGTCGTGGTTGTGGTGCTGGTGACTGTGGCTGTGATGATGGTCTCTCCGGGAATGGTGACGGGGAGGGTGAGGGTAGTGGGCTCCGCCTCAACCGCCGTGGTTGACGTGAGGGATGTGACCTCGGTGACGATGGTTGTTGGGGCGGCGCCCTGGATCGTCGTGGTCGTGCGTGTGGTTGCGGTCGCTGTCACGGTTGAGATTACCGTGGATTTGCATGAAGCAGCCGGGCTCGCCACGATGGCGGCGGGCGCAGTCCGTCTGGCACGCGTCACGTCACGATAGACACTCCTGATCGGCGTGAAACCTGCGGGCGTAGCGACCGTGGGAGTCGTCGTAACCGTCGAGGTGGTGGTGACGATGGCCGTGGCAATCACAGTGTCGGTTTGCGTCCACGTATCAACGAGAGTCGTTGTGCTGAATACGGTGTCCGTGATGGTTTGAGGCAGCGTGCTCGTCTCGAGTTCGGTCACGGTCTCGATTGTGGTTATTGATACTGGGATATCGGGTGTGGCGGTCTCCGTGGACGTCTCAGTCCTGGTCACGGTAGCAGTCATGGTGACAGTACACACGCCATCGAGGTCAGACGAAGACGAAGTAACTGGAATGCCACCACACTTTGCCTTCTTGGCCGGGCTGGCAGCGACCGAAGTCGCCAGCGCCATGGAAAGCACAAGGTATACGGATGGCTTCATATTGTATAGTGACGGCGATGTAACGACAGTAGGTTGAAGGAGCGAACGAGCAGGCCACTCGACAAAAGTTGAAGCTGCTCCAAATAACCACGAGCTGGGCAAGTCTGGTTATATCATGTCAGAAGCAGCAGCAGCACCAACGGCCCACAGGATCAAGGAATTCATAGGCGGCAAACATCACAGAGAATCAAGAACCAAATGTTCTGTGCTCAGCGGTATTACCCGAGACTATTGAGTTGAGGCTGAAAACCACCCCAGTTATGGATCGGTAGCGTTAGTTGGCGTGGGCCAGGACAAGCTGAAGACAGGGTCGTGGCCCACAGAATGCGCCGTCTGGACCTTTCTGGGCCGGAACGCCGAGCGCTCCGGCCATGGCGAATTGCAAACATGGACCGAGCCGGATTGAATGCTGCTGCCAAAGTGGATTTCACGTACGATCTTTGATGTGCCTTGTGTAAGGCCTCGGGGACCCTCGGTGCCCTGACTGGAGGCAGGACGTCGATTCATTTAATGCTGTTTCCAGATGTGCGTGAACGAGCCTGGCACTCACGCGTTCTGCGACGGACAGAACAGATTCACAACTCTCTTGGACTGTCCATAATGACATGCCTTCAATCGTATACTGCTCGCCTGGCGCGGTCCGGGCCAAGTGACATAAGCCCATGGGCCATATCGCGGATGTAATCATCGAGCTCGATGATGGCCATTGCGTCAAGCTTTCAGTCACACCCGCTATGTAAAATGCCTCCGGTGTGATTGAAAGCTGGAGTAACTTGAGGGATCTCATGATTGTTAATACTACCAGCAGCATGTCTCCAGGTGCACCTCATCCATTCGCTTGGGTTTTTGTCCACTTAGACCGGTTGGGAATGGGCTCAAGAATCATGACAAAAAGCCCCAAGCTACCTTGACCTGGCAACTGGGTTGCCGGTGGTTACACTCTTCGGTGCTTGAGGTTGATGCTAGAGCACGTGCATGGCGCAGCAGAGAATTCGAGCTTTGGAGGGACAAACAGGTAAGCTTTGCCTCGGTGGTGTCTTCTCACTTAACCCTTGTGTGCTCAATCGGGACGTCGCCTCGGCAGAGGGTAGCATCCAACTGGGGCCCCCCATCTTGCCGCTACAAGGCTGGCTGAGGGTCTCCCCACGCATCTCCCTCGCCGATCCCGTTCGTGGCATGCAATTCGGAGGGTGTTACAATGTGACTACCACATCTAAGAATTAGCTGACCACGAGTTGACGGTACTCAACTGGGACTGCGCTAGGAAGCGCTTGAGTTATGCATGCCTCGGCCTCCCCGGTACACTTTGACCCCTCAGACGGATGACAAGGTTCCCTTCTCAACGGCAAGATAGCATTCATCGTGGTCGGAAAAAGCAGCGACAACAACTATCCAGTGGTATATAATCGTCAAATTAAAGTATGTCAACCACCACATCAACATAATTGGGATCAGAAAAGCAGCCCGGCTACACATCAGCAGTGGCGACACCAACAAACACTTCTCTTTGGAATACGAATACAACCTCGACTAAATGCTTTGTCACTTCACGTGATTAGAGTCAACACTACTCCAAGGAGCAGTAACACGAACGAAAATGGCGTGCCCGGCAGGTTACGGCTCCATGACACGGCCTACTACAGGCGCCCATGAGGAACCGCACATTTTCGAGACCATCGCGGAGCCACACGAGCTCAAGAACTTTGTCCACGACGCCATCTACCTGACAGGCGGGCAGTTCGCCATCTTGTGCCAGTTTGCGCACCCGGGGCTGGCCGAAGGCTCGTACAAGCAGTCCAACTTTGCGAATCGCATCATGAACCGGCTCAAGACGACGGCGCGTTTCCTCAACGCTGCCGTCATCGGCACGCAGGCCGAGAAGGAGGCCATCTTCAGCGTCATCCACAACGCGCACGCCGACGTCAAGGGCGAGTCATACTACGCCGACGACCCAGAGCTACACAAGTGGACCGCCGCCACGCTCTTCGTCTCTCTCGTCGTCGTGCATGATACGTTCTTCGGCAAGATGTCGCGCGAGACGCAGGAGCGCCTGTTCAAGGAGTCGGCCGTGTACGGCACCTCGCTGCGCATGCCGCCAGACATGTGGCCCGAGACGCTCGACGAGTTCTGGGCCTACTGGGACCACAACATCCAGAGCCTCGAGGTGACCGACTGGGCGCGCAGCCTGTGCCGCGACCTCCTCTGGCCCAAGAAGATGCCCGTCTACCTACTGCCCAGCCTGCCCATAGCCCGCGTCCTCACCATGCACTGGCTTCCTGAACGGTTGCAGCGCGAGTATAACCTCAAGATCACGTCCTTGAATACAGCCGTCTTCCGCACCTTTGTGACGAGCACGGCGTTCGTCTACCCCATGATTCCCAGGGCGATCAAGTCTATCCCGGCAAAGTGGTACATAAAGGATATGAAGAAGGCCGTCAAGAGGATTGAGGAAACAGGGTCGTGGTATGACCAGAAGGGAAGGACTTAGGCAATTGCGCTCGTCACTGATTTGCTGGGTCATCGTCGCGGCGAAAGGGTTATACTAATTTGTGTGTCCTAGAACGACCTCCCTGACATAGCTAGTCATCCGTTGCATTGTGACTTTTAAATATATTGATACAGAGGAAGCACACGTCAATGCTAACCGGAACTTGCCCTCTCATGGCTGGCGTTCCTCCAGACTCGTCATCACCATATCTTCGTGACCCGGACCGGCCCCAGCCCCATCACCATCCGTCCTTGGAACACGATTACCCTCGTCGTGGTCAGCATTTGCTGGCGATGCAACACTAGCATTAGACGGAATCCGCCTATGCCCACGCCTTGTAGCCAAGACATTTACGATCCTCGACCTTCTCCGCCTCGAGCTCGGCAGATGCGCCGCAGGAGCGGGCACATTCGCCTGCTCCACGACAAACCCAGGCAGCCCGACCAACCGTGCTGTGGTATGATTTTCCCCGGCCGGCTCGCCCGAATGGCCTACCAGCGCAGCGGTGCGGCCCCGAGCACGAAAGTTGTTTGTCACCATGGGGTCATCGCCTCCAGCCCTGTCGGCGCCGACACCATTGGCATGATTACTAGAGTAATGCGTGCCGGCATGGCCATTGCCCATACCGGTGGGGCTGAAGCCATGCCTGGCCGAGTGACTTGTGTTTGTAACCATCATGCGCCTGCTCCCGCCGCTTTGATTTGTGTTTCTGGTGTTATTCCGGCCGGTGCCATGCCAGGAGTCGTCGTCGTTGCTGTCGTCGTCCTCATCGAGACCACCGGCGTCCGCAATGTCCTGCTGGCGGCGCTTGTAGCGCTTCCAGGTCTCGGAGAAGCCGATTGTGAGTATCGTGAGGCCGATTGTGGTGATACCCCACGCGAGGAGGGCCTGCGGGGAGTAGGAGAGGACTTGGCCGGGGCTGAGGTCTTGAAATTTGACGATGTCGGTGCTGAAAACGGCCTATAGGGAAGGGCCATGTCAGCCAAGGTGGTCAGGACTATTGGAGAAGACTCTTGCGTATGAGGCTTAAGGTATAACGGGGTAGGAGAGGGTTGAACTCCGCGGCAGAGTGGGTGGACCGACCGAAACAACTGTAGCAGGCAGGAAGATGAGCGCAATGTACTGGAACAGGGCGACAATGACGGCCTCCTTTTGCCCTTGCTTGGTCAGTGCATAGACGCGCTTGTTGCTTTGATTCTGGAGAAGCGTTGAGAGGATCTATAACGATGCGATCAGAGCGTCAGTAAGGGGTTCGGATCTATATTGCCATGCATATGTGTTCGTCGGACCAGGAAACAATTGGGGCAGGAGGACGTGTTTGTGCTTACACTGTTTGTGCTCCAGTCAATCTTCTCCTTGAGTGCGGTCAAGCGGTCAGATATCGTGTCCAGCTCGTCAAGAAGTTCATCTAGCTCTGCGCTGAACCGGTAGACGATGCCGCAACTCTTGTCTGCCCAGCCGCCGCAGTAGGCCTCCATGCTTGGAGTGTGGTGCTCTCCGAACTGTCGTTTGTAGAACGTCTGCAAGGCCGTGAGCACCTTGCGATTACTTTTCAGGTCCATGAGCCGCATGTTGATGCGATCCATCAAGTTCCCGAGCCGTTGTATGTCTTTGTCATCAAAGACCTCAACTTCAATCGCGGTGTAGCGCTGAGTCTGTGATCGGAGGCGGAGATGACGCGCGTTTAGTCACATGCGAGTGGTTCGTTGGCGACAAGAACTTGTGGGAAACGGGAACGTGCTTACCAATCGGTTGAGTTTCTTTTCAGAGTGCTGGATGAAGCCGGAAAGACTCTCGAGAGACCACCTAACCAGTCTCAGATGTACCTGTAGGCTGGACTCGAAGGCGGTGTGGGGCTCGTCGAAGGCCTTATCCTGGTGTTGACCGCTGAAGAAAGAGCTCAGATGCTCTTTCCACATCACGGGCTTATAGTCACCTTTGTCCTTTCCAGGCTTCATGGAAGTCGTGATGAACCAGGTGGCGGCGCCGCTGATTGGATCGAACTGGTGGTGTATGAGTGCTTGTGGGTTGACCCAGTCGTGGACACCACGCTTTGCGGCTTGATCGTCTCTGAGACCGTCCCTGAGCTTCACCTCGCTCTGCTCAATGAACTGTGCCGTGGTGCGGAGGGCATATGAGACATGAATGCGTCGACCACTACGCCCAAGGGCATGGAACGGACGTCCTGGAATAGAAAGGGAATGCTGGCCAATGAATGCACCATAGCTGTCGTTCAGATGAGTCGATTCGTGATAAAAGGTGAGAAGGTTAAGATAGCACGATGGGACTTGATGGTAACTGAAGAGCCTCTGCACCATTTCCTTTGTGACATTAAGACGTCGGTCCCCGGGGGCATTGCTTTCGAAGAGACTGGTGGATTTGTTAAGATCGTGGCTCTGGAGTCTGCTGAAAATTGATACGTACACTACACGACACTTTGGGTCTGCCTTCAATTTCCATTGTGCACCTGCTGTGGGTGGCCCATCAACGATCTCCCCCAAATGGACCCGCACCGCCTTTTCATCCTTGAAGTTACGGACAGTTCGACCAGCTAGCCCATGTGGGTACCAGTATCAGCGAACACGATCAGGGAACTCAGACGACGATGTTTTGACACAAGGAGGGCGGGACAGCGAACCCGGTGAACTGTCTCCAAAGTCTCGACAGCTGACATGGACCTGTTTTTCTCCTGCAGACCGGAACAGACCCTGATGGTTGTGCTCAAATGTTTGCTTGTGAGCTTCTGTCTGGCGAGGGTCTCTGATCTCGATCAGATTACCGGGATATTCGCTGTAGCGCTTGCAGCTGGCAAGCAAGCGTTCCTCGTCCGAACCCATTGTTTCACCGCTCATCTGCCTGATAGAGTGAAGCTTTCTTTTCGGCCAGAATGATTGGCAATGGCATAAAGTTGCAAGAAGCGTTGGGTCGCAATACCTATGACAAGCGTTTGAGCAGACGAGAGAGCTTCCCACCTATTGAATGAAACAACTCCTGGGCTCCAGGAGGGGCCGTACCAGCGACGGCGGGAGCGGACCACTGCTCTTGCTGCCTTTTTCGCAACCCTGCACGAGAGTTGCAGGCGGCTGGCATGAGCGCTGCATTGTGCTTCTGAGCACGACCAACCATGCTTGCCGTCACGATGCATCTATGCATGCGCCTGGGTATAATATGTATGCAAGTGTGTGCTGTTCAACCAACTGCATAGCGACCATGCTGTAATCATCCGGGTACTGGTTCCGGCCAGCCTTCCGGATGTGCCCAAATGTCCCGTGGATCTAGTCTGTCCTTTCGACGCCTTCCTTGCCCACCAAACGCCAAAATCTCCATGTACAGAATGTTAGAAAGAAAATCAGCTCTCTGGTGTCGTTTCCCTGTTAAATATATCGCCGTCCCTTAACCTGTTGATCTGCTCCATTTGTTGCTACATTTGGTGTCAGAATGGATGGTTCGAGGAGATGAGATCACCATGACCTACCGATCCCAGCTTCGACTTGAGATAAACGACGTACTTGTCACCTTCGACAGTCTGTGCCTCGTCAGTTCTTGATGCCGTGCCATACATGATCGTCACAGCCTTGCTTACCATCTTCTTTGCGAACCTGACGTGGGGATCCCACTGGTTCAGCAGGTGCTCGAGATCTCTCCAGTCAAGCCGGTACGCTGGTATCACTTCCATGACATCGTAGCCCGGTGTCCTCTTGAACGTCGAGGCTCTCCGGGAACCTTGTTTCAGGGGTCTAAAGCTGAGTCTTCTGGTGCCAGACATGGCGAGCTTCGTGGTCTCATGCTCAGAATCTTCGGTGTGTCGATGAACGTGGTGCGCATGACCGCGGGCGGACAGGCGGCTTAATGTGGGAGGCCACGGAAGGCAACACGTCAGTGATTTCGCCGCGCGAGGGGCGGGGGCGGCGGATGGCGCACTGCCGCCCATGACTTGATCTGCGCCGCAAATGTCCAGGTCAACAAAATATCTTCCATGCAGCTGCATGTGTAATGGTGCTGGCTGCGGCGACCGCGGCAGGGCCCCGAGAAATGGGGGCTCGTAGGGGGGCCAATGTCGGCGGCAGCATGCAGCCGTGGTGGGTTGCCTCCAAGAATGCGAGAAGACAGGGTGTTCTTACATTTTCGTAAAGGCCGGCCGCTTCCATATAAAAGAGCGTGCATGTCAGCTGAAAACTGGCTAGCTTCTGGCCGGCGAGCATTTGCATTTGACGCTTCACATACTCGGGGCCCCAGGGACGTACTCGTACTTGTATTTTGTCTCTGATGGCCAGCGTGTCGCTTCTTTGTGAGTTAGGACTGCTGGTGCCCAAAGCTGTGGTGAGGACTTGTCGTGCTGTGAAACCGAGCGAGGCGATCAAGGGGCAGCCACATCCTGAGTGCGCTGCATTGTTGGTTGACGAAGGGCCGTGAGAAACACCAGACCGTCAGCTGATCTTGCTGGCCCCGTGCGTCGATGGGATCTGACCAGTTCTGCCAGCGAACCGTCATGCAGGAGGCCAGCCGACAGGGATCATGGGGTGGACAGGAGAGCGCACGAATGGTCTGCTGTCGTTGCCCTCGCCAAGAGAGTCATTGCATTGCATTATCGCCTGTTGCCACCACCCAGTATTTCTGCACCACACTTGGAGCACGAATCCTCGACGGGATGAAAATTCCCCAATAGAAAATCCTTTTTGCATGCTCCATTCCAGCAGCTTACTCCATCGGTCGTGATGTGGTAACTCCCGAAAATACACAGCACTTGCCTCACGCTTCTTGCAGCGGTGTGCTCCGTCAACGTGCATGGTGGTGCTGCACAGGGGTCTACTGAACAGCTTAGGCATGTGGACTCTGGCGGTGTTGCTTCACATGAAGTCACACAGAAGGCCATCGAGCATCACAAACAGGACGACAGCGGCTCGTGCATAACGACCAGAATAATGTTGAGATAAATCAAACCTCGTAAGGACTTGCTTGGGAGACGGCTGCGGCAATGCACGGCCTGTTTTCCCATGCTGTCGGGCTCAGCAACGAGTTTGCCCCGTGAGTTGGTAGGACACCAGCTACGCCACGGCTGATCCCGCCTCAAAGGCTGCATCCTTGTGACACTGTGGTGTGCTGCATAGCCACCATTGGATGATTGGCTCTTGACGAAGCTGCCCCTCATGCCGCATCATATGCACTGCCACATTGCTGATGATGTGGATTCTGCTGCCACAGACTGGAACTCGGCTCGCCAAGGCGACATGATTAAGAGCCTGAAAAGTAGACATCATGCAACGTGGTACTCCATCGACCTGTGATGAATAACGAGTGCAGCCCAGTGAATAGAGGCCCAAATCTGCCCGATGACCAAAACCAGGCTATCAGTCCCGAAGAAAGGGCATGAAATCAAAGGGAGAGGTAAAGTTTTGCCGCAAAGTCAACCAAGAAACTTCGACGTACTTGGCTTCTCCAGTGAATCGAACAAGGCGCACGCTATCATGGAGTGATGAGAACTACTCAATTTGCTGATTGAAGATGTCTTAAAATGAAGGCTGATACACCAAGATGTTGTCCATTTCGCAGTCAAGTCTGGATCTCGCCGGCTTCGTAACCCAGTGACCTCATAATATGAAAGAAAAACGTCCGGAATTAGCCAATTTGAAAAGCACGGAGACATGACACACCAGAAATCATCCCTGAGACAGTGGCCTGCAACACAATCCGGCCATCCTAATGAAAATCATGCTATCATCATCAAACGGCGCCATTTGATGGTGCATCATTCTTAGTGTTGTCTTGCGACACGTCCAGCACCTGTGGTGTCTTGGGCGGATCCAAGGTTGACATCGGCAACACTTCGCCTCCAGGATTAGTGGCAGCCACTGCTTGAACACCACCTGCCCATGAGGCAGTCGAAGAACGGCGAGAAATCCTCTTGAAAGGCCGCAGAATCTTCGTGCGACGCTTTTTGCGAGAGGGCTGGTGCGAGGCTGGCATTTGGGTGGCACTAACGTCTGTTGTGGAAGCCTTGTTCCGCGAGGACAACCACGCCGCCATTCTGCGACCTCGATCGCGAAGACCCTTGACCGAGAACACTCTTGTGTCTCTGATACTTTCTTCGTCGTCGAGAAAATCTTCAACGGTCAACGGTTTCACATCGTCCGCACGTGCGAGTTCTTCGACATATCGGTCATGCTTGGCGGTTCTCCAACGCTTAACAACCTCCGAGATGCCAATCGTGAGGACTGTAAGTCCAAGGGATGTGGCGAGCCAGAAGACTAGTGCTTCTTGCGAATATGATAGCAGCTGGCCAGGCTCCAAATCTTGAAATTTGACAATGTCGGTGCTGAAGACTGACTACAAACCGTACCGCCATCAGCTCCCAATGCTACACCATAACACTGTCACAATGAGGAGTGCGAATCTAGAAAGAGACGTACCGAGACCACCGAGATTGGAAGATAGATGAGCGCAATGTACTGAAACATGCCCATAATAATGGCTTCCCGTTGTCCCTGCTTGGATAGAATGATGACTTCCGTGTTATTCTGCATCTGAAGGAGTGTCGAAATCTAGATTTGTATAGGGTTGCCTGAATCAGTACGAAGAGTCTTTCATAGTAGCAGGTGGGAAATAACAAATAGATATTGTCCACTCACTGTGGCCTCTCTTATGGCTAGCATGCGCTTGAGCGCTTCGAGTCGATCACGAACGTTTTCGAGCTCAGACATGACATTATCCAGTCGGGCTGAAAAAGCGCGTACAGTCTGAAAGCTGTGTTCCTCCCAGTGACACCACTGGTAGCCATGTAATGTATCCAGATCTCCCAAGCGAGATTTGTAGAAGGTTTGTAGATGGACTAGAACCTTCTTGTTGCTTTGTATGTCGAGAATGCACAGATCGATCTTTTCGCTGAGTCTGCCCAGCCGTCTCATATTACGGTTATCATAAATCTCGACAGGATTGTCCGACATATCCCATGTCTAAGAAAGAACGCGGTGAGTTTAAGTGGAATTCTGTATCTTTATTGAAAGCTCGCGAAAACTCAGTCGCCTGAAAGATTTGTCATACGTACCACCAGGCTTAGACTACTCTCCATATGCTGAATGAATTCTGACCACTCTCCGATCGACCAGTGGGCCAATCTGAGATGAACGTCAAAGTTTGCCTGCAGCGCAGATTGAGGTGTTTCGAAAGCCTGAGACTTATTCTTCTCATTGAAGAGCGGACTGAGAAATCTCTCCCAAATTGGCGATTTTTTAGAGCCCTCGGTGTCCAAACGAGCTGTAGTAATGATCCACAAGGAGTTCCCAGTGATGAGGTCGAATTGATGATGAACGATAGCCTCGGGCTTGCACCACTCATGATCCTCCTTTTTATGTATTTCATCGACAGTAAGGTTTTCGTTTCTTCGCTGCATTTCCATATGGGTTGGCCTTTGCCACATGGCTGTGCGAAGGGCGTACGAGAGGCGAATTCGATGTCCGCTGCGTCCAAGTTCAGGTATAGCGAGGGAACGTTCCTCCAAAGAGTCATCACCATGGAACGAGCCATAGTTGTCGTGCAAACTCATGGCCATGCCGTACTGTACATGAAAACCCATGAAATACAGGTAGTATGAGTGAACCTGGTGGTAAGTAAAGAGTAGTTTGGCCATGCCTGCCTTAACCCTCAACAAGAAAGTCCATGGATTCAGGCTTTCGAACAGACTGCATATGGAAACTGGTTATTCGCTGGCCTGCCAGACTTTGAAGGGGGGGGGGTTACAAAACGCGACATTTTGGGTCCTGCTTTATTGCCCAGTCATCCGAGCCTGAAGCACCCATCCCCAGATGACTCCTGAGATCATCCTCGGTGATGTAGTGGTACCTCGCGTGGCCCTCTGGATATGTGGTCAGAAGATGTGAAAATAGGCATGTCTCAGTCTAGGGACTTGATGACTAGACGCGCGATGGGGAAGCCTGCACAGACCTGGCAATGCTTCGGAAAAGTCAAAACCGCGCAGCTCAGTTTTATTGACATTGAACATGTCCATGAAGGGTCTTTCCTCCTCATCATCAAACCATTGCTTGTGTAGCTCAGCTCGCCATTTCTCTTCTTCATTGTCGCCAAGAATGGCAAGAGGATATTCGCCAAAGCGACGACAGCTTGCAATGAACAAGCCAGCGCCGGAACTCATTGCCGGATACAAGGATATATGAGTGTACACGGAAATTGTGTTTGTCTTGTGGGTGGTGCATTGAAGTAGTGGGCGTCACCTGGCCAGAGCAGAATACGTGGAGGATTTGGAGCATTGGTTTTAAATATTGGAACGCCAGCATAAAAACAACCCTGTGCAGCATATTTGTCACCAGTCTGTTTTGGGAAGAGGCCAATCAGGGCCCGGCAAAGCAATTTATTTCGTGGGGTGTCCGAGCCACTGTATTTTGGGTTACGATCTCCGAAGCTGCATCGTGCAACCGGAAACGAGGTGACTAATCGGCATTGATATTGAGCGCCGTCTTTTCTGCCGACCCGAAACGTGCCACATGTTGCATTATCGTTCATACGCACCAAGCTCCTGACATTGCTTCTAATATCGCGGATTAGCGCAGCTCATGACACGTGGAAGTGACAACGGTCTTACCTGTATCAATCGCGTACGTGAAAAGATTGTCAGAATGTCCTCTTCCTCCTAGGAATCGGTGAGTCAGCATCAAAAAACATTCAAACTAACCGTGCTGGACATCCTGATTGTATTACGTACTCCTTCTTCCACCACAAGAGATCGCTCAATGCCCCATTTCCAGAAGAGCTTTTGGACCTCCCTCAGATTGCACTTCTTCAGTCGAAAACGGGGATTCCGCCTACAAGAAACCGTTATCGCAGGTTTGTCGCGGCTCTGCATAAATCGGCCAACATAGCTGATTTCTGCACAGGTGAGCCCGTGACGCCGCAGAGCACCTGCAGCTAACGTGTGACCAACAAGGCAGGCTGCAGGGGCACCGCTTATGGAGTACACACCAGGCCTGTTGATAGGCTAGTCTGTGAAGGGCGAACCAGGTTTTCGTTCGTGATTGGGACCGGGGATGTAAAGCTTAGTGTATCACGTTCGTCGCTTGCGATCTATACCGCGTCGTCTGTGCGTTGGAAGTCTGGAACAGAAACATTGACACTTTTCGGGCGATGCAGCGAATTGTTAATATAGATTCCATCCTCTTTGTCTCTAATTCGAGCACGATTCTCATCGTGCCCTTCTTTGACTTGATTTCTCTTTGTTGTGGATATCTCTGCTCAGCGATTCCTCCCACGAAGGAGACAAAGAGCCCAGCGGTTGGTGGGGTGGACATCTCTTTGACTTCTTTGTTCCCGCCTGCACCCTTGCCCTTGGCCATGCAGTCTGCAGTCTGCAAGCGCACAACCAACCAACCAACCAACCAACAAGGACAGGGATGCAAGGGGGCGACGAGAAGCTTCAAGGCCTTGCTTTGTTCTCTCCTGTAGCCTGCATTGGTATCGCGCCCAAGGAACTGCGCGCCTGAAGTAAATTGCTTTCAAGCTGTGCGGAGACTGCACTGGCTACTTGACGACTTGCTTTGTTGACAGGAACGGCCCGCTGTTCACACAAAGAGATGTGGTGAAGGCGCAGGCACACGGCACAAAGCCCCAATGTCCTCGCTCTTGGAGGGTCCACGTGCGGCACCAGCCGTCACTTTGGGCGCTTAAGGCTTCGACGATCTGTGCAGGGGTATTTAGTCCCCGACATGGGGGGGATGAGGACAAGGTCGTGGAGCGTGGACGCATCGCATGCATAAGTATTTATGCATGTACAACACCGGAGCGGACCGCATCATAGATAATGCAGCTTCGAATCTGCTTCCAGCAGCATTCTTTCGCGATGGACCTGATTGCGTCTAACGCCCGCGCTCGGATGCCTTGACAGCTCTCCCATCCAGTAAAGTCTGTCTACGTAGTACAAAGGTCTTGCCCATCATTCGAGAGTGAGAAGGACGGGGCGGCTGAAACAAGAGAGTGCAGACCAAAGCTGGATCGAGTTCGCCATGCGGACTGAAAGAAACAACATGATCGCCTGCTCAGGCCGAGATTGCCCGTGACCGCCAATATTCAGCTTGCTAGCTGATAAACTCCATCGTCACCATCACCCCGTTGCCCCTGCGGCATCTCGATGCCCATACTTGTCGCAATTAAACCGAGGTAGGAGCACAGATCAGAGCCAGATTTAGGTTGAGTAGCAAGGACACAAGTATCGCTCTGGTGAGATTGGAATCCTGGATTCATGGAATTGGCAGCGAACTATTGATGGTACATGTAGTGAGCTACTGAACAGTTTCAGCAACATTCTCCGATGCGTCTACGGCCTCAGTCTGGTCTCCACCATCTCCCTTGCAGATCTCGCAGACGATAATCGCTTCGCAGTAGCAATCTGGCTTTTTGGCACAGAGAGCGTCATAGTTCGAGTACGCATAGCCAGCGGTCTGGTGGCAACGTGCACCCCAGTCTCTTTCACATATTGTCTGAATTACGGAGTTTCTGCAGTGATATACGTAGCCATCCGGGCGAAACTGTCGTGCCTCGTTTCTTGGATACCGTCCCAGTGACGTCCGAGTCAAGCGGCACAGCAAGACCAATCGAAACTGACACCAGGAGGGTGCCAAAGATGGAGTATCTTATGGTAGGCGCCTGGCTGTATGTAAGTAGCTGACCAGCAGTCGAAGAATGTTCAACTTTACCTTCATTGTGATATATAGCCTGGCTGTATCTTGACCGGCGCGCGTGATTTCAAATAGTAAAAAGCGTCTTGGACAACTTAATGCTCGCGTGAGAGGAGCTATGCGGATGAAAAAATCGGATGGATGGAAATGCCAGCACAACGGGCACAGACGCATGTACTTATAGCCGCCCGGATGCGCGAGTTACTCGCAGATTACCCTGCTCCCTGTCAGACCGAGCTCTCAACACGACCAAGATACCAACCCTGTCCGAGTCGCGATCAGGGGCGAGAGACCTGTGAAGCGGCCCAAGAGAGGGCGCAACGAATGCTTCTGGCTGGTCCCATGATCGTGCGGTGGAAGCTTCATCCGCCACCACTTCCTCGGGTCTTGTTCTCTCAACAAATAATACAGTTTTCCTATTGGTGGAATTTAGCCAGAAGGAGGCGTACTACCAGGCTCGCTGCACTTGTTTTTGCGTAACGGTGACTGTGGGCGCCCCCAAAGGTCACTCCATGGGCCAACGCTCAAATGATATCTAATGATGCAGTTGCTGACATGGTTCAAGCAAGTTCTGCACAGGAGGGCTTGCCTGCGTGTCATCGACGAAGGCAGTTGATTGGAGGGCGTATCAGCAAAATGAGCCAGACCGGAACCCGCTCTCAAATGCTACCTCTTGGCGCAGTTGGTCACGGTGTAGATCTTTATACCTGTTTCCATTGGCTGATTTCAACTCCATGACGACGTAGACGGATGGCAGGTAAAACGCATCCTTTGGTACCTCTTTCTCTCGTTTTGTGAGCTGTGGTAGCTACCACCCTCTCTCCACGCTCTTCTCTCTTCAACAAGTGTACCCTGCCGCACAAGGAATAAACCGTAGCGAAAAATGGCGACAGAGTGGGATCGCATCAGATCCGACCCGTTTCACATCCCAAAGGAGTTGCCGGAGGAGATGCAGCAGGAGTTACGCGAGTCCAAGACTCCCCGAATCAACCAGTTCTGGCAAGTCATCTTCCTTCAGTCCGAATGCTCTTTGCGCTAGCCTCCACTGACGTAAACTCACGGAGCCAGGACTACGACCGGCTATCCCATTGTGGATGGCAAATATAACGACTTCAAAGAAGGTCGCGTGAGAAAACTCCAAGAGGGCGACCATTGTCGCACGGGTCCACCAACAATCGACGTGTACTGGCACAACTCCTGGGTCATCCCGCGTCAGGATGCGTTTTACATCCTCCGTGACGCGTACGTCTCCGGCGACGTCACTTCATATGTGGTCAAGCTGGGCGACTTCTTCAGCCGGGGCGGGTGCGAGCTCTACTCGCTGACCGTCACCACGTACTCTGTCGTGGTCCTCATCGGGACTGAGCGCTCGTACGACGACATCATGCCGCAGTACGCTGCGTGTGGGCTGGGCGGGTACGTACCGAAGGATCAACGCCACGGAAAACAGACCGCGGCGGAACAGGGCCACAAGAAGTCGACGGTAGCAGATTCACAGGAGGCAGAGTCGGCTGCGTCAAGGGTCTGAACTGGGAGAATGTCCGCTAGGAGCATAGCTTGATGAATTGGTGAGACTGGCACTTGCTTGTATCCTTATGCCGGGCGAGGAAGTAGCACCATCTGCAGAGGCGAGAGTAGCGCAACAGGGACAATTATTGAGTCATTCTAGATAGTAAGTCGCTAGTTGAGGGCTGACTTCCATACTCTGATATTTCCGAGTGAGTGTTACTTGTGGAATAAACAGCAATATAATCGGTAATCACTCTGAAAATCTCCTTCATTCGTGTTCGCGGCTCGTTCAGCGCCTACGTTACAACGAGCCCATCGTCCTCGCTACTAGAAACCTCCTTACGAATGGCTTTCTGCCATTTTCCGTCATCTCCGCCCGGTTGCTCTGAGCCGTGGTCTACTCGGGACCCCTTACGATTAGCTTAACAGCGCGCCGAGCGGCGCCGTTATGACGATGCTCGGAACATGGCAAGCTGGCGCTCCGATACAAAGTCGTCGTTGTCCCACTGCCGCCCGCCAAACCTGACACGCGCGAGGTTGCACGGCTCGTCCGACACGGTGAAAGTTCGTGAATTGCGAGCCTTGTCCCACGCTTTCGATATATGGACGCACCCCGAGAAGTTCACGCTCCGACTATCGAATGTTCTGAGCTCGAGGTCCTCGCTGTTTTGAGATTCGCAGTGTGTGGCTGGAGAGACCAAGATTGCATGGGCGAAGGCTGATAGAGCTAGGTGCATTGTTGTGGCCGCTATGGCGAAGGAGGATTTGATAGTATTGTGCATGATGGGTGGCTGCGTAGTTACAGGCGGCAGTACAACAGTCTGCGCGGTATCTCTGGGCTTGTTCCGGACACTAATTGCTTCGGGTCTGGGTGATGATGCGTCGTGGCGCGCTCAGGCAGAGCTGGAAAAGACCAATTGACAGATTTGATACACGATTGTCCACTGAGCTTGCATGGGACGCATTTGCAGATATATAGCTATATTACTTGATAATGGATGACGCTAGCACGAGAGTCAGCGATTGCTGAAAGAATCAGCTGAAAAGATGTTCTTCCGAACTTTTGTTGCACCCGAAGCGCCAAGATATTCCGATGGTGTCAGCAATATCCAGCTCCTCGTAAAACTTTGTATGTCACATAGCCAACCACCCGCAGAGATACAGTGTCTATCGATCAATGGCGAGTAGCCCCTGATGCGCTTGTCAACGGTGCAAGCTTCATTCGCGATGGTTTTTCGTGATATCTAACTGGGTTTCCAATGCAGGATGAACCCTCATGAAACTTACCGCCCTGTCTGAAATACACGGTGTAAGACGGCCATTGACAAGGGGCTACCCAAATTACTACCACTGAATAGTGAACAGAGCCGGCGTGAGAATATGATAGGTGCAAGCGGCCGCCTACAATCAGGATAGGCGAATTTGCCCAGCCGAGAATAGCAGGTGCGGAGAAGCTGAATGCAGTGCAACCCACGAGACAGATTCAGGCGAGACTTCATCATAGTTGGGACCAATCACAATCCTCTTCAGGAAGTGCACATGCCTGGGCTGCATACATATTCTGCAGTATAAGACAAGGATTGATCAAGCTCCTTGGAAATGCTGGGGGATAAATTCCTTCCACATGGTCCCTCGAGCTGCCAAAAGACCTGGCACCGTTGCGCAACAGCATTTCTCCTAACCATCTCAGCCACCATGAAGCTCACGACGAGGACCGCCATCTTGTGGTATACCACCATCGCGACAGCAACGATTTCCGCTCTCCCGCATCACACGCCGCGCGACGACTTCGACTGGGCCATGTATCACTGCTCTCCCGATGACCCTCTCGCGACCCTGCCCACGCCGACTTACGGCGCCGAGAACCGCAGCTGGATGATGTGCGCCGAGCTCACGATCTACGCGCCGCCCTCGTTCGTGTACTACGCCCTGATCGACTACAACAGCTACCACCTCTGGAACACCTTTGTCACGTCCGTGTTCAACTTGCCCCCCAACGTGACCACCACGCCAAACGATGTGTACGTGGGCATGCCCATGAACTTCGTGGTCGCGGGGATGAACGGCGACGACGACCCGACCGTCGGCGAGAGCCAGGAGATCGTCACGGTGCTGCGCGCGCCGCCCTCGCCGCCTACGGGCGGGGACGACAACGACGACGACGACGCCCCCCACTACCGGTACCTGATGAACGCGTGGCGGTCGGATTCCTACGTCGAGGGCGAGTTTGTGGTCGCGGAGCATCCGAACATCTTGACGCCGGTGGAGGGCGACGAGGACGGGGAGGAGTGGACGCGCTATGTCTCGTACGAGACCTATTATGAGGGGGCGATCTCGGATTACATCAGGTCGTACCAGCCGCGGTTGCAGGTGCTGTTCGATCGGCAGGGCGGGGAGCTCAAGGCGTATGTAGAGGGACTGTGGCAGGCGAGGCGGCGTGGGATGACTGAGGAGTGATTATGGGACAGACTTGGAGATAGCGACTCCAGCTTAGCCGGAACGGACACCTTTTCGGCAGCAAAGGCGCTGTTGAACGTTTATGATGTCGAAGAGTGGCAGCATAAGTAATACACGCGGTAAAATATGGGCTGGAGTCATCATGCGATGAAACATGCGATGACCACTACATAAACCACGACAAGCACGCCTTATCATCACTCAGATCCACTGGTTGGACTTTCACGCGTGTGACATTGCAGATACAAAGACTTCCACTCAGGCATCCATAGACAAGACGTAGCGGCCATTGAGACAGTATATTTACACGTGAACCATAGAACAAGTACAGCAGAAGGCCAAAAGAAAAAAACATAGCAGAACCTGGGGCCACTGCAAGAATCTCACTTGCGCACGAGCACCCCGTTGTCCAAAACCTTGACCCCGAGTGAAGGGTCCGCGTCCGCAACCTTCTGAGCCTCTGTCCTGCGCAGGTCGGCCGTTTCCTGGATCCCCGCGAGGACAAAATCGTACGTCAAGAGCTTCATGTCGGGAGACGCGCCGTACTCCTCGGCGAAGCCCTGCCGGTCAGAGACCTTGCCGATGTCCACGATGAGGGACTCCTTGACACCAAACACAGCGTCGGTGGTCTCGTACGGCGAGCCCCGAACGTAAAGCGCTCTGGCGATTTTGTGGCAAGTCAGCAATTTAGCCGTGCTCAAGCAAGGGGACACAAAAAATGACAATCGACTTACGTGATCAATGGCTCCCAACCCTCCTTCTTGAATAGGAAATGCATATGGGCAGGTCTCCAGACGTGCCTCTTCAAAGTGCCCTTCAGAAGCCTGCCCACTGGCCCATCGTCGGGGATCGGGTACGGCACGGGCACGATGGCCCTGAACCAGAACCGGCCCTGGTCGTCACTCTTGAGCACGGCCCTGCCGTCAAACTTGTCGGGCTCGCGGTCCTTGTACTGCACGTCATAAAATCCCTTCGAGTCTGTCTCCCACACGTCGATTTCGACCCCGGAGATTGGGTTACCTTGCGTGTCCTTGACGGTGCCGACGACCAGCAACCCTTCTCCTTCGTCGTCGTGGGATATCGCCCCGCCCAGCTCCGTCTCTCCCGTGGAGGCCACATTGTCGACGTGGAACGGCCCCAGGACTGTGCCCTCGGTGGCACCCTTGGGGGTCGGGTGGTCGATGCCGTCCACGAGCACCGATAGGCCTAGGATGTCCGAGAGCAGGATGAGCTCCTGCCGCGAGGCGTTGCTGATCTGGCCGGCCTCGACGAGGAACTGGATGGCGGTGGCCCACTCGGCCTGGGTGAGGCGGGTCTCGCGGGCGTAGTCGTGGAGGTGGGTGACGAGGCGGTCGATGAGGAATTTTGTGCGCGGGTTGGCGCAGGACGAGTTGATGGCGAGTACGTTGGGGGTGATATTGGCGGTGGTGAGGTCTTTGAAGTTGAGCACTGGGGCGGATGGCTCTGCGCCGGTCGAGTCCTGGGGGGAGGGTTCTGGTCTGCCATGGCTGTGGGTTTGAGGAGCCTAAGATCCGCTGCTCTGGGCTGTCTGCAGGCAGAGGAGAGATGTGTGCGTGTATCAATGGGTTGTAGAAGGCCTTATTATGTGTTGTTGTTGTCGTTGTTGTTGATGACCCCTCACGATTCGACATTGGGATTGGGGTTGCCTTTCCCCACATGAACCCGCTGCCGACGACGCCTGCCGACCCCACAGCATGTGGGGATGGCCCGCGGTTGTCATCATTCGTCAGCCTTAGTCATGGGGAGATGTATCATAGTGCCGCGGACTGGCAACTATAATCTGTGCCCCAGCACAATCATGGTGTGCGTCACTGGCAGCAGTCCAATTTCAAATGCCGCTGCCCCGAGGGCAAATGGCTGACCTGATGTGGATCCTACAGCAAGACGAGCCTATGGCGATCGGTGCCCAAAGTGTAGGCCGACGGCCTTCGTTACGTATGCTTCCTCAAACTAAGCCTCGCCAAGCGCTCCTGCAACCGCCCAGTGTGTTCTCTGTCACAGCTACTCCACTATACTATGTGACCTGCTCATGTAAGTATTGTGCCCTCTTGCTCAGACAGATCCCAATCGGAAGAGCCACACGACTCGAGAGCCTGAGATCTAGCCCAACGAGACGAGAACCTCCTCAACGCTGCACTAGTTCGTGTCCTCCATGTGTCGTCCCCCAAAGATCATCAAAGCCTGCTCGGAGCTTCAGTATTCATGAGCTCAAACAGACGGACGTACTGCACTTGTACATGTGTTGTACATCAAAAAGTCTCACGTACAACCTAACCTTGGGAAATTCAGATCTGTTGTGCCACCGCTGCGAGGCTAGTGTCAACGTTTAAGAGCATTAGATGAAACCCAGGATTAGGATAATCGCGGCTGCTGACCACGGCTACAAGTATCTTCACTGCGACAACATCTCCACGTCCCGAGCCGAGCTTTGATCTGATTCAAAGTCACCGGCGCCAGATATCATGGCGGCGTCAGCTCTCAGTGGGCGGTAGATGTGCAGTGCAGTCCATTCCTGTGTAGCTACTTGCGACAACAACAGTGACTGGATGAGCAGCCGGCGCAATGACGCTCCGAACTCTGTGGGGCGTTGGTAATGCTATACAAGACGGTGCGAGCACACTGCTGTCGACAGGCTGGCTCCATTCGTAGACAGCAATATTCTTGTATCAACCAGAAACGCAATGCGGCTTGTATTACATACGCAGACCAGTGTTGAGCATGGCTTCCCATATTCATGCGCCGTGTTCAGAGGCTTCCCAATCAGCATTTGACCATATCGACTTGCCTGTCCTGGATCGTGGCCTTATCAAGGACAAGCGCTCACGTCAGATTGCAGTATACTAGTGCGGGGATCAGCGGACTGCCCTCATGCGGTTCACATGCCGCTCGTCCAAAGACATTCCAATTCCGGAGGGGCCATACTATTTGTCAGCTTCGCTACTTAAGCACTGCGCCGCCTCACCTCCAAACAGTTGAGACTTTGTGCAAGATCACAAGAGTCAAGTCAACAACAACGCCTGTTCAGAAGAGAGCCAATTGAGCTCAGCCAAGTAGTCGCCCAAACCATGGCACAATCAAAGCCACCACAGCTGATCTTTGGCACAGCGGCGTTTGGTAGCGAGGCCTCGCCCATTCAGGACGGTGGAGCAGCAGCAGAGGTCCTCCGCGCATTGAAAGCCCATGGCGTCCACCGGTTGGATTCTGGCGCGCGCTACCCGCCGCTCCAGCCCGGCCGGGCCGAGCAGATCATCGGCGAGACAGGCGATGTCGGCCTCAAGTTTGACGTCGACACGAAGGTGTACACCGACACGAGGAATGACGGCAGCGGGGACCTGACATTAGAAAAGATCAATGAGAGCTGCAGCGCAAGTCTGAAGCGCCTGCAGACGGGAAAGGTACGTGGGCGCAATAAAAGGCTCGGATGCATGTTTCGCTAAGACGCTCTGATCCTGGCAGATCAACGTGCTTCACGTTCATCGCGCGGACCCAGCGACACCGCTGGAGGAGCAGATCCAAGGTTTCAAAGCGCAGATTGACCAAGGACGATGCAGAGCGGTAAGCATATTTGCGCAGACTTCGTTCTCACTTAGTCCTGTCTATCAATCTCGTGAGGTGGTACGAAAGTACACAACAGGCTGACCGATAATGCGACTCCAGTGGGGAATCTCAAATATGTCGCCAGAAGTTCTCGAGAAAGTCTTGCATCTTTGCGAGGAGAACAATTGGCCAAAGCCAGTCTGCTACCAAGGGCAATACAACTTGATTACACGGGGTGTGGAAACACGGTTGCTGCCGCTCCTCCGCGCTCACGGCATCGCCTTCAACGGTTATGGGTAGGACTAGTCCTCTGTTAATCTTATCATTGTTTTAAACCGTCTTTTTGATTGGCACACTATTGACACTGGCTTGTTCTTCTGGCTCAGACCTCTCGCTGCGGGCTTTCTGACTGGGAACCTGCTCGCCAACAACACGGCAGGCACTCGCTTTGACAGCAGCACGAAAATCGGTCCGATAATCACAAAGATATACTCTCAAGAGGACCTCTTTAAAGCCATGGCGAGGTTTCAAGAGGCCCTGAAGAAGCACGACATGACACCGAACGAAGTCGCCATCCGTTGGGTCGCACATCACTCGATGCTCAGCAATGAGCATGGAGATGGGATCATCATGGGAGCAAGCAGGACTGAGCAGGCCGTTCAGACGATGGAATATCTCGAGAAGGGACCGATCGCTGAACAGGATGTACTGCAGCTGATAGAGGAGCTATGGGAGGGTGTAAAGGTGGTCAGGGGGGACATGTTGTGAAAAGCGCAGTGTTGAACATCTGGAATCAGTTGTCTACTGATTTTGTAAGAACTTTGCTGATGAAATTACGTTTCAGTCGCGTTCTGAATATGTTTCCACTTGGATTAAGTCAGAGCAGCCTCGCACTAACATAGACACGTAACGACCAAACGTGAACAAACGCTAGCAACCACTACTGGCTGCCCGGGAAATCTGGGTATACATCTCATGTCCAATGCCCTCCACGGACCAAGTTTGTTGAAATGGGTCGAAGTTGTTGCTCATCTTTCAGTGTCAGGCTCTCATCGCGCAGAGTGCAAAATAGATAGAGTCTATGTGTACTGACAACCAAAACCGTTTCCATGGCATGATTGACCAGTCGCAGGTAGCCCACCAGCCGCTTCATCTTCCTGGCGGCCAAGTAGCGAGCTCATGGCGGATAACATTTAATCCTTGTAAACCCTGACCTTGTAATCGTCACGCCATTTGTCCTCAATGACTACCAGCTGCGATTCTTGCACTTTTTTCATGTACGCATCCTCTGGTGTGTCTCTGTAGTCGTCTCGGTCTACATCCATAAAGCCCTGCGGGACGACACTCCGGGGTGTGATCATGAGCGAACGTCCTAAAGCGGGAATGTTAGCACGGCTCCATCCAGAACTTGAAGACATTTCCCAGGGCCATATCCGAGCAGATGAATGCTGGGCTGAGAGATGGTGGTAGAAGAGGATATGGCAGGTGAACAAAGAACCAGTGGACTTACCATTGATGCTCTTGTCACACGCGATGCGCATCATGCAGTTGCCACAATCCTCCGTCTCGCCAAACTCGACGCCGCGCTCAATGAGCCATTTCTCGTACTCGGCAGTACGAATGGCGCTCTTGATCCAGCAGGGCGCCACGTAGGCGATGCGGATGCCCTGCTCATATGACGAGCGGCGCGCCGTGCGCATAAAGCCCCGCAGCGCATACTTGGTTGCGGTGTACTCCCAGTTGCCCTACATAAAGAGGTTCGAACGGGATCAGTATGTGAGTTGTGCACGCTCGCGATTTTCAGGCGGGTTTGCTTACCGGAGAGTCTATCCACGTGACCATGCTTCCTGTGATGATGAAACACCGGTCGCGCTCCGGCACATCGGGCTGCTTTCTGAAATAATGTACTGCCAGTTTCCATGTGTAGAAAGTTCCGTCAATATTGACCTTGAGGATCTTCAGATCTGGCTTGGTTGGTTCCCCTTCGGGGTCTGCAGGCAATACAATGTCAGCACTCAGACAACGACAATCCAGGGTCTAGACGTTACGGAAGATCTGCTCACCATCGAGATTCCACAAGCTGTCTCCGGAACTCCGGCTGATGCCGGCGTTGGCAATGACGACATCAACGCTGTTCGCTGGGCTCTCCGCCTTTGCCGTCTCGAACATGCGCTTCTGATCATCCCAGTCGCGAATGTCGCATTTGACAAAGACACATCTCTTCTTGGTCTTGTCTCCTGCCGGTGTTGTTGCAGCATTGTTGAGCTCCGCCTCGATCTCGCGGCCCCTCTCGTTGACGTCACCGAAAGTGACAAAGGCACCAGCATCGACAAACTGCCGCACCATGACCTCGCCCATGCCGTTGGCACCGCCCGTCACGATTATCGACTTGCCGCGCAGGCTGGCACGGTCGGGCACGACCGTGTGGTCGACAGGCCCATTGTCTTGGTATCGTGCAAGGGGTGTCATGTCTGCGTTTGTAGTCCGAATCAAACTTTGACTCAGCCGCAGCCGCAGTACTACTAGTAAATAATTTTTCTGATCTGGACAATACCATACAGATGGTAGTCCACGAAGGACTTGGTTACAGATGTATATGGCCACGGGACTCGGCCATCTCCATTCCATTGCTCGCATTCACTTGAGCACTCCGTACATCGGCCCAGACCCTGGTTTGGCCAGCAGCTCGCTCCTCTGAGGCCCCTGCTGTAGCTGCTGTGGGGTAACCCCGGAATGCGGGGAGGTCACCCTGCGAGGCTGGCCGGCTGGCTGCCTACAGAGATGGAGATGCGAGTTTACGCCGGCTCGGCACGGCAATGCCTCTTCGGGCCTAGCCAGCACAGCCGAGAGCCTCCACCAAGCAACCACCGTGGTGCCGGCGGCGTGCTGTGGGTACGACCCATCACCATTCCGGCAGCAGCAGCCAGCTTCTGATGGTGAACCCGGCCGGCCCAGGAGACGGCGGCGTTATCCCGCTCGCTACGAGCTAAGCCAGGCCTGTCAAAGACACCCCTTGGTAAGCAGTTGTAATGGCAGACGAAGACCGGGAATTGGGCAGAGGAGATTATTACCCCACACCCTTGTCAGCGGCCAATGTCTGGAAATCTTAAGGTCCAGAGTTCCAAGCAGTTCCCTGAGTCTTTGGAGTCCCCATGCCGTCAACATTGTCTTGCTTCTGTTTCAATCGTTCGCAGACTCCGCCCGTCAGAGCTTGTCTGGCTAAGAATCACCTCCCCACAACTTCTCCGCCACCATCGTAGCCATGACTGCCTCTGGCGATTTGCCTTCGGCAATCCTCCAGGCAGAATGCAATGCTGCCATAACAAATGCAAATGGAGACAGCATGACACCAATACCGCCTCCTGAACTTCCCGAGATACCACACATTGACGTCCGCCCGCAAAATGGTGCTGCTTCCCACGAAACGAGCGGCATCCACATCGACATAAACAGCGACAGCGTCGACGATCCATTCCGCCTGGCGAGCGAGTATGCCTATACACCGCGCAAGATCAAAGTCTTTACCATTGGCGCGGGCTTTTCTGGCCTGCTGATGGCGCACAAGTTCCAGCATCGCTTCCCAGACCTTCGGGATATTGTCGAGCACACCATCTTCGAGGCCCGCGACGACATTGGCGGCACCTGGCTGGTGAACGATTACCCAGGCGTCCAGTGCGATGTCCCGGCGCACATCTACGTAAGTGCTTTTCTCTATCCCACTCATTATACCCTGGGATGGTAACTTCTGCTCGAAATTCTCACCGACTGACCGCACCCCTGTATTAGGCTTTCCCATTTGATCCCAACCCGGACTGGGCGCGATTTTATGCCAGTGGCGCCGACATCCTTGCATACATGAAGGCCACGGTCAAGAAGTGGAATCTCGATCGCGATCTCCAACTGAGCACAAAGGTTGTCGAGGCCCGGTGGCTAGAAGAGACGGGCCAGTGGAGAGTGACGGTCGAGCACAAGGGTGAACGGCGAGACGAGTACTGCCACGTCCTCATTTCAGCACAAGGTGTATTAGTGTGAGTAGAACACCCCAGAGCCTTTGCCCCTTGGCTGTCACAACGACCGAAACGCTCACCTTGGCCTCCTCCCGCACCACGCAGACACGAGAGCTGGCCTTCGATACCAGGACTCCGCGACTTCAAGGGCCACATCACGCACTCGGCCGCATGGGACCACAACTACGACTACTCGGGCAAGCGGATCGCAGTGATCGGCAACGGATCTTCGGGGATTCAGATTGTGCCGCAGATGGCCAAGCTGCCGGGGACGGACGTGAAGAACTTCATCCGGGGCCCGGCATGGGTGTACTACCGGGCGCCGCCATCCAAGCACCTGGGCCGTGAGAGCGACGACTTGAACCCGGCATACACGGCCGAGGAGCGGGAGAGGTTCAAAGCCAGCCCAGAGGCGCATCTAGCGCACCGCAAGGGCATCGTGACGCGCACCAACAAATCGTTCTACATCTTCCGCAAGGGCGAGACCAACCGCGAGGGCATGCGCCTTGCCTCTGAGCAGATGGCCGCCAAGCTCAACCACGACCCGGAACTGTGCGAGATGCTGATCCCGAAGTGGGATCTCGGCTGTCGCCGTATCACACCCGGCCCGGGCTATCTCGAGTCGTTCCTCCGTCCGAACTGCCATCTCACAAACAGCGCCATCACAAGCGTCAGTGACCACGCCGTCCATACGGCAGACGGCAAGACCTATGAATGCGACGTCAGTAAGTAGCAGCCGCTTGCCAAACCTCCAGATCCCACCCCAACTCCCCAAGATACACCTTCTAAAACTAACTGCCCATCGGCCTCCAGTCGTCTGTGCCACCGGCTTCGACGTCTCGCACCGCCCCCGGTACCCCCTGATCGGCCAAGGCGGCGTGGACCTGGCGACGCGCTGGCTGGACGACCCAGAGTCGTACATCTCGGTTGCGACGCCCGACTTCCCCAACTACTTCATGATGATGGGGCCCAACTGCCTGGGCGGGCACGGCTCGCTGGTCGAGTCGCTCAACTGGACGGGCGACTACTTTGCCAAGTGGATCCGCAAGATGGCGACCGAGGACATCAAGCACGTGTCCCCGAAACGCAGCGTCGTCGACGCCTTCATCCGTTACTCGGACCAGGTCCACCAGACGCTCGTGTGGACCTCGAGCTGCAGCTCGTGGTACAAGCGCGGGCGGTCCGACGGCCGCGTGACGGCCCTCTTTGGCGGCAGCGCGCACCTGTTCCAGCGCATGCTCTCAGAGATCCGAGGCGAGGACTTTGATATCACGTACAACACGGCCAACCCGATGAGGTTCATGGGCAACGGCTTCACCGCGTTCGAGATGGACCAGGACAGCGACCTGTCGTGGTATGTCGAGCTTGCGGACAAGGCGCCGCAGGAGGAAGGTGGGAAGAAGAAGGAGAAGGTGGTGGCGTAAGAAGTCTGATCTCGTATTCAAGCATTTCTGCCGTTTATTTGTCTACTGTTTTCTCCATACCCGACGAAATTTCCGGAGTTCTCATATGAGGGCGGCCAGTGTGGAGTATCCTGAGACCACGGTATGCTCCCGATGGTCATCACGAGCATTAGAGCCTAGAAAGTGAAAGAGAAGGGGACTTCGAGTTGAATGTATCTTCGACGTTTTCCGCTTTCAACCTAATAAACCATAATCTTTGCATTTCATCAAAATCAAGGGCAATACGCTGTGCACCGCCACCTGGGTACGCCAAGCATGCCTTTTTCAAAGCCCCAGAAAACACCGCTGAACACCCAACACCCGCTTTTCCAAACCGCATAGCGAGAGACCCGCACACACCCTGCCAGAGTCCTAAAAACAAAGTATCTCCTCTTTTCACAATCACCCCAAGCCCATATACGGGATATTGAAGAAGTAGTCCCCAAACGGCTCCAGCAGGTTCTGGTACTGCGTCATCAGGGTGTCCTGGAACAGCATGTTCTCCGGCGAAGGCAGGCCGCGTGTGGGGATGCCCTGCTCGCGATCCCCGAGGAGACTGTCGGCGATGCCGCCAGTTGCGCGGGTCACAAAGGGGAACAGCTCGGTCCAGTCGAAATCCTCGCCCATGAGGTCGTGGAAGCCCGCCACCGTCGGCGGTGCTGGGACCACCGCCGCGGAGCCGAAGGACGACGACGCCGCATCGCCCATGGCGGAAACAACACCGGCGCACACATTACGGCCGTCGTTGCCGGGGGGGCCATTTGTGAGGCCATTTGTGCCGCCGCCTATAGAAGTAATGTTTGCTGCTGCTCCACCCCCAAGCTGTGCCGCCATGGCCGCTGCAGAGTTGGATTGGAACGGCTTGTTGTAAGATTCCGACTGCTCGCGGAGCCGCGTGAAGCCCTGGCGGATCACGTTCGCGGTTCCCCACATGTGCTGCAGCTGCTCGACCGCGCGGACCAGAATGTCGAGACACTCGTTGGCATCTCTGGACAGGTGTGCGATGCGGCAGGCCTGCAGTAGGGCGGTGAAGGCCGTTGCCGCGTACCAGCAGGTAATGGCCATGAGGAAGCGCGTGTTGCCGCGCGCCAGCGTATCCTTGAGGATGCGGGCGATGCAAGAGGCGGCGAGTATGGCCGGGGGGAGGGCCTGCGGGAGAGCGTGGGCTGACCGCTGCAGGTGGAGGACGATGATGGTTGTGAGATATGGCAGGTGAAGCTGGTGGACGTCGCGGTCAAAGCTCACGGTTCGCGCGGACCCTATGGGCAATTGGAGAGCTGGAGGGAGCGATTGGATCCAGTCAATGAGCCGCTGGCGTAGATCATGAGGAAACGGCCGTGGTGGTGAGCTCTGAGCCGTCCGAGATAGTGCTTTGGCAATGTCGCCGATAATGGCACAAAGCCTGACCCAGTGGATGAATATGGAGCCTTTTTTCTGTGAGCCCGCGTCCCGGGCGAAGTCTGCCAGTGTCGGCTCTAAGATGTTGCAGTCTGCAGGGTCAATGATGCATGGCTTGCTTTGGCACAGAGCCGTGAGGCGCTCTCTTGCCTGCGCACAGCCAAAAGGACATCAGCATGGACACGCCGCATGAATGAAGCGGGATGGAGTAGAGAGGGATTGGAAAATGGAACTCACAAATGCAGTCCACCAGACTCTGCGACGGAGGCTGAGCTCGTACTGGTCCGCTATTGCGTGGTCGGGACGTGGCTCGCGATGCAGGCTCATCTGCTGAGCTTGCCTGATGATGACCGAGGTCCACCACCAGGAAGAGTGCCGATGCGCTATCGTGGGGGCCCTAGGAGCCCACCAGTAGAAGAGAGCGATGGCCCGGAGCTCGGTGAGCTTGTCCGGCTCCTCGTCACCGTAGAGGAGCTCTCTTGCTTTCTTGTAGTAGGTGGCAGGGCCCTCGTGCGGCACCAGTGGCGGTTGGATGTGGCTAGATGCGAGAGCCAGAGCGTACGCGAGCAGTTGTGAATTGGCCACGTCGTCAAATAGCCTTTCCCGATCGATGACTGGGCACCAAGCGTAGCAGTTTTCCCAATAGGTCTCGCTGAAGCTCTGTTGGAGCTCCTCGTCGATGGGACATGGTTGGGCCATGTGCTGCCGCTGCTCCAGGCAGGTTTCAAGCTCCTGTCGCTGAGCATCTGACTGGTTCTCGACGCGGTACACTTGCAGAAACCCCGTGTCTACGTCGCCGGTAAGAGTCTGGCTGTTGCTCGTCTGGGAGTGCTGTGATTGCGGCGTTGCTGTGGCGGGACCAGCGGCTTGCGGAGGCGGAAGAGGCGGAGGAGGAGGAGGATCGCAGGATGGCGGCTCTGCTGGTGGCAATGGGGCCGCAGCGACCACGCCGACATCACTCGGTGCTGCTCCGTCGTTCTGTGATCTCGGGGCAGACCGCTGCTGCCACCTGCCGCGGCGCGATGTGCGGACGGTGCATTCTCTTGCTGTCGTTCCACAGGCGGTGCAGTCTGCAAAGCCTCGCTTGCTTCGGGCCTGTCCACGGCAGAGACTTATTAGCGCGTGTAGCCAGCAAGGAGACGCGCAGCGGAGCAGGAAGAGGACGGACGCCTGCGTACCTGGAGATCACACTTGACCTTCTTTGCGTGGCAGGCGACGCAGACGAGCTCGGCGCGTTTGCGCTTGGACCGCTGCGGGCCGCTGAACGGCATCCACTCAAAGGTGGTGTCCGCCATGGTCTGTGGAGGGGGAAGCGAGGAGGTGTTTGGGGAGAAGAAAAGAATGGAGAAGGACGCCGCTCGGCACGTCCTCCTACTGGGCCTTTAGGGGCTGTGGGGAGGAGGACCCTGTGTAACCACCCCCTGTGACTGCGGAGATTCACGGCTGAGCAGCCATTTCCCCGCAGCTTCCGGGATCGTCCCGCTCATGCAGAATTCTGGGGAGGCCGGGGCGTCTCGAGACATCCGATCCATCCCCATTACCCCTGGCTGCTGGATCGCCCTCACGGCCGTCCACCCTTGCCGTTTTAACTCGACATGTTCACCGCACGGAGAGGCACTCGTGGCTGCTTCTTATCAGGTACTCAATTCTGTTATATTTTATCGATGGCCCGGCCTAGTGCTCGTCACTCCACAGGTAATATCGGGGCATTTGAAGCATACAAAGAACATTTCCTCACTACGGACTCGACTACAGCTACTCAAAGCCCACCCAATACAGAAACCAAGCCTAAACCGCTTCTCGACTTTCCATACTAATCTGGCCCAAAATTAAAGCGTGGGAAGCCTTCCCGACCTGCCATTAGAGAATATAACGGAACTGAGGGTTCTGTAGAATTGCACAATATGTTAGACCACCATATCCCAAGCTCCCGCAGAAAGTAAATGCGCGACAGTCTCCATTAAGCAACGTACCTTGACATCGGTGAGGTCGTCGTCGTACGCATTATCGAAACCCTCCATGACTCCGGCCTTGTCGCGGCGCTTGTTGTCCCACATGCACAGTAGGCGGTATACCGGCGCCAGGAGGCCCGCGATGAGCGCAGTGATGACTACGATGAGGAAGCCGCTCGGGTAGCGCGGTGCATCTTCCTTCTTGAACACCAGAGGTCCCACAAAGTTGCCTGGTTATTGTCCCAATTCCATTCAGTCAGCGCGAGCTATTTTGAGTGCAAGACGGAAGTGGGCTGGCTTTTGGGGATACAGGTTCGTTCGGGGCGGTGTGACTTACCGAGGCAGTAGCCGATATACAGGCCCGAGGACTGCACCGAGCGCTTGGTGTAACCCGCCGTGTTGGCGATGGAAAGACCCATGAGCACGGCATATCCACCTCCCACAGAGGGTAGGATATAGCAGGCAAACAGCAAAGCTCCCTTGGCAGACAAGGGAAGCAGCCAGAGTAGCAGAGCCGCGAGCGTGGTCCCGAGCTGCGCAAGGAGAATGAGGGAGGATCGCAGTCCGTTGTGCTTGTACGCCAGGTAAGGCAGCAGGAGCTGCAGCGTGCCGGCGTACGCGCCGGCGGGGATCACCAGGAGGAGAGACTGGAGCGTCGTGAATCCAAACCCGTTGATGATGATGGGGATGAAGGTCGAGATGGGCCCGTTGCTAATCATGGAGAGGAACCCGATGCTGAAGACGATCCAGAACTTGAGGTCCAGGAGCAGCTCCACAACTTGCTCAAACTTGAAGTGCGTGTTGCGGACACCTGCATTGTTAGTACGCAGGCGACTGACAAGAATGTAGCGCTCGCGCTCGTCGAAGCCCTTGGCGTGGACAGGGTCCGGGGGCAGGATGAAGTACAGCAAGGCACCCCACACAATGGTAAGCGCGCCGGCAAAGTAGTACATATAGCGCCAGGACGACACGCCGCCGTTGATCAGACCAAGCCCGTAGTTGATGAGCGGAGAGACACACGAGGCATAGCCAGTGCAGCTGTACCAGATCCTACAAGACACAGGGAATAACCATATTAGCGCCGGTTTGGAGCAAGGGATGCTTCTGTGCCTGGCTTTTAGTGGTAACCGGGTTTCACTTACCCCATCCGGAGCGCCTGCTCATTCTTCCGGTACCATGAGCCGACGATGAGCATGAAGAGAGGGCTGATGCCACTTTCCAGGAAACCAAGGAAGAAACGCTGCGCGTACAGCCCTTGCCAGGAAGTGCAAGCGGACGTGAGGATCAGGCAGATGCCCCAGACGACCACAAGCCCCGACGCAACGCGGTCAATGGGATAGCGCTGAGCAAGCCACATGGCCGGATAGGCACCAATGATGAAGCCCAGGTAGAAGATGGCAGCCGAGAAGGAATACCGGTCTCCCACAGTCAGCTCAAGATCAGTTCTGAGACCGAAGAGCGCCTGCCAGTCACTTCAGTCAGTAAGAGTGGTACAGTGAGAGGGCCAGGGGATGGCGGACATACAGCTTGTGAGAGCATGGCCTTGTCGTAGTACTGCAAGCCGTAGGTCACGCAAAGAACTGGCATCAGTTTCCAGTCGACCTTGCGGCGAAGCTTCTTCTCCTCGGACTCTTCCCAGTGAGGATCGCCATTGTAATTGGCGAGCACCCGCAGGCCCTCATCGTGGTGGAGCGTGTCAACAGTCTGCGACTTGGTGACGGGGTTGGTGTCTGTCTCGGCCTGCTCCACGCCGATAGCGGACGTCTTCTCGTGGTCAGACATGTTCGCGTCGGCGTACTAGCAAGTCACAACCAAGATGTGGCAAGATGGGGTGAGGGAAACAGCCAGATAGATCTGATGCAAGACAAGGAAGGTCCAGGAGGTCCAGGAGGTCCCGGAGCCGTGCATATCGTGCCACTCGTCCGGGTCTGGGGCTGTTATAGGTATCATGGACGCGTAGCGTCACGATGATCGAGGCGTCAAGTTGGTCATTTTACCCCAGACACGGTTTCTAACAGCCGCGCACACCCCGTGGGGAAGCTCCTGAAATTGCGGCCACACGGATGAGGTCAGACCCCTGCCTGGCCCAGAACTCTGGATTCTGTCCAGAAGCTCGGCGGCGGCCAGCCCCAGAGGTGTGTGGGGAGCTCTAATTCACTTGGCACGAGGGAACGCAAGGGACTGCGTTCTGTAGATGCCGGCTTGGCGGCCTAGCTCAATGTGGACTGCCGAACGCGCCACGCCAGGCGCGGTTGCAATCGAGTCTCAACCCAGGTTGAGCTCCAGGCTCGACTTGGCTCCACTGCCGCTGTGAACGTCCCCGCATCGGCCGAATCTCCAAACACATCGTCAAGATACCATACGGTTGAATACTCTGTGTTGTAAATTGCGCATGGTCGCATCACGATCCAAGCGGCAACCCAAGTCACAGTCAGTAACGACGACCTCGTCCAGTCTGAGCATCATGGAGACACATTCAGTTCAACTCCCTGCCGGCGAACAGGTTGTGACGGTGAGGCTTCTCAATCCCGTCAACTTTGGACCCGCGATTTTGCAACGGTTCATGGCCCCGCCGGTGCCCGGCCTTGATACATTCAAGTCTTCGCCTTCTCTTTCCTTTTTGCTCGAGCACCCTTCCGGGAGACGACTCGTGTTTGATCTTGGTATTCGCAAAGACTACAGCAACTACGCGCCATCTGTGGCCGAATACATCCCGACTACAAAGTACAACATCGAGGTCACTCACAACGTGGTGGAAATCCTCGAAGAGGCCGGCATAGCGCCCAGTTCTATCGAGGCAGTCATCTGGAGGTAAGCCACGCGCTGTTTTTCTGACGTGACAATTCTCAGAGCTGTGCTAACAACATGGCTTGCCAAGTCACTGGCACTGGGATCACATCGGCGATCCCTCCAGTTTCCCTTCAACAACAGACCTCGTTGTGGGTTCCGGATTCAAGTCGGCAATGCTTCCAGGTGCACCAGCCAATCCGAAGTCCCCTATCCAGGAGAGCGACTATACGTAAGTAGCAAGCCGCCTTCACTAAGAGCAATATCTTCAAAGCCACAACCCGTGACGCTACCAGCTGACCACTTGCACTCTCTGACCTTATCCCCGGTTCAGAGGCCGCAATCTCCGCGAGATCCGGTTCGACGGCCCACAATGCCTGCAAATCGGCAAGCTCCCAGCATTCGACTACTTTGGCGATGGGTCCTTCTACTTGCTCGACACGCCTGGCCACGCAATCGGGCACATGTGCGGCCTGGCCAGAACCACGCCCGCCGGCCCGGACACGGCATCCACGTTTGTGCTACTTGGTGGAGATGCATGCCACTACGCCGGCATCTTGCGCCCTTCGCCACACCTGCCGCTGCCAGGCGAGATCCGGCCCCATCCGTGCTCATCCTCGTCCTTGTCGTCGTGCCTATGCCCTGGCTCTGCCTTTGCCGAACTCCAGAGGTCCAGGGGCAGGGCTCCGGACGATGCCTTGTATGACATGACCTTTGGCCACGATATACCCCTTGCCATCACCACGCTCGGCCATCTACAAGAGTTTGACTGCCACGAGGATGTATTTGTCATTATTGCTCACGATTCCACCGTGAGAGATGGGGCACCGCATTTTCCCGAGAGTCTGAATGACTGGAAGGCACGGGGTCTTGGTCAGACGCTAAAGTGGGCATTCTTGCGGGATCTTGAGCCGTATTGGAAGGCCAAAGGGCTAGCATAGGCAGTATTTTGTCTGGTACCAACGCACTATCTGAATGAACAGCGGAACTCCTGATATCCAAGCTCCTCAGTGAACCAGATCCGTGGCGGTCAGGCATTTGCCAAAGTGTTCCAGGACGATATTGGCTAGCCGCATTGTTGTTGCGGCTACCCGATCTCTGTTGGAGAGGCACGCCTCTCTGCCGTGCCCGATTAGGCGTGACGATGTGTTGCTCGACACGCCACTGAAGACAACTCGGCAAAGGTCTACCCAAACCAGATGAGAACACACAGAGATGATAGAGCGGTATTACCACTTCTAGGCAGTGTTCCTAATGTGCCCCAAAGAATTCCTTGGTGCCCGGGACAGCGCAACCCATCCACCTGCCAGCGGCTCCCGGCAATCCAAAGTTGGCTTAACCGCTAGCTTGATAGCCTTCGTTAGTGCGCCATCGAGCGTGAAACCCTGGACCCATCTCGTTTAGCGCTGCCACACTTGGCCAAAGTCCGTGAAGCCAAGCGTGACGGCTGATTCGCCGTGTGACTCGGATCCCGGCTGCTGGACTTGCTTCGTTCCAGACGAGTAACCGTCAGGGCCCGCCCCCCCTCTTTCCTTCCTCTTCGCTCTGGCTGGACAGGGAATTTGGGGTAAGGCCGGGTGGTGCGGGCCCGGAGTCGTGGAGAATGTTGAACAATGTCGCCATTTCCACCACGTCCGCTGATGATGCAGCTCACACAAAAGTCGCTTTCGGACGCTCGAGCTCAGCGAAAGGGGTTCGCAGCTTCAGCACACATTGGCGCTTGCACATACTGAGGTCATTGGGATATCTCTCGCTCCAAAGCGCCACACCAGGACAAGGTGAAGGAAGAAACCGGCCAAACCCCTGCATCCAGCAGCAGCAGCCTTGCAACCATCGAGAATGGCTGTGGCAGAGGACACGAGGCGTGAAGCCTTCAATGCGGCCAACGCGGCGCTCGACTACGATGTCTTGATTGTGGGCGCTGGACTGAGCGGCATATACTCGCTCTACCGGACGAGACAGCTGGGCTTGAGAGTGAGAGTGCTCGAGGCAGGCTCTGGAGAAGGAGGCACATGGTTCTGGTAAGTCGTCAGGACGCTCGACCGACACAGAGACCATCTGGGCTAACCATCTGCCGCTCTTGTGATAGGAATCGCTACCCTGGGGCGCGGTTTGACTCGGAGAGCTACTCGTACATCTTCTCTTTCTCACAAGATGTCCTTGATGAGTGGGACTGGACGGAACACTTCTCGCCACAGGCCGAGACCCTGCGTTACGCACAATTCCTGACCGACAAGTTCGACCTGCGCAGAGACATGCAGTTCGATACACGGATCCGGTCTGCACATTTCCAGGATGACACGAACTCGTGGCTGCTGACGGACAGCGAAGGCCGGACATACAGCACCCGTTATCTCGTGACGGCCATGGGCATCCTCAACGAAGCCACGCTGCCCAACATTCCCGGCGTCAACGATTTTGCCGGAGCCTCGTGGCACACGTCAAGGTGGCCTTCGAGCTACAAGGAGGGCGACCTGGCAGGCAAGCGGGTGGGCATCATCGGTACGGGGGCGACGGGGATCCAGACGATCCAGGAGATTGGCAAGACGGCAGGCCACCTGACCGTCTTCCAGCGGACCCCCAACTGGACAGCACCTCTGCGCAACACACGCATCGACGAGGCCGAGATGGCATCGATCCGGGCGCGCTACCCAACCATCTTCAAGCAGTGCCTCGACTCGTACGCGTGCTTCATCCACGCGGGCGACCCGCGCAGCGTCTTCGACATGACGCCCGAGGAGCGCGAGGCGTGCTGGGAGCACCTGTACGCGCAGCCGGGCTTCACCAAGGTGCTCGCCGTCTCCGGGGACATCTACACGAACCGCGAGGCCAACCGGCTGTACAGCGACTTCCACGCCAACAAGATCCGCCAGCGCATCCGCGACCCGGCGCTGGCCGCCAAGCTGATCCCGACCAACCACGGCTTCGGCACGCGCCGCGTGCCCCTCGAGAGCGGCTACTACGAGATCTTCAACCAGCCCAACGTCCGCCTTGTCGACGTCCGCGAGAACCCCATCCAGCGCATCACCCAGCGCGGCGTGGAGCTCACAGGCCCCCTTGACCTTGAGGGCGACGATGGGGCCGGCGGCGGTGGCGGCGGCAGTGAGATCGAGCTCGACGTGCTCATCTACGCGACGGGGTTCGACGCCGTCACGGGGTCCTTCCGGGCCGTCGACTTCCGCGGCCGGGGCGGCAAGCGCCTCGCGGACGACACCTGGGTGGACGGGATCCGGACGTACCTGGGCCTGACGGTGCAGGGCTTCCCCAACATGTTCATGATCATGGGCCCGCACCAGATGTTCGGCAACATCCCGCGCAGCATCGAGTACGCGGTCGACTGGACGGCCGACGCGCTGGGGTGGGCCGCCGAGCACAACGTCACCACGTTCGAGGCGACGGCCGCGGGCATGGACAGCTGGACCGAGCACGTGCACGAGTGCGGCAAGGGCCTTCTCGCCAACGAGGTCGACTCGTGGATGACGGGCGTCAACAAGAACCTCGCGCACAAGCAGAAGCGCTCGATGACTCGGTACAACGGGCCTGCCCCGGGATATCGGCGGCGCTGTGATGAGGTGAGGGCTCGTGGGTATACCGACTTTGTCACCTCGTGATGTGGTTTTGCTTGCAGAGAAGCTAGCGAGGTTGTGTGGAAATGGTGAGGCGAGGCAGCAGATGGGATCGAGTAAGATTGCATGTCTCTAGGGTCTCACGGAGCTGCCATGTCTGTTGATCTAGCTACGTGCAGATAGCAAAGCATTTACTTCCCCTTCTCAGTGTCTTCCCGAACGCTTGGAACGTTTGTCGTGGCTGTTACTTGAGGTCGTGAATCACAAACTCCTCCTTGGCCCGAGGATTGCTCAGCACCCACTTGATCCCCTCGTGCAACACCCGGTCCCAGTGCGCCGACGCAATTGGCAACTTCTCACCGAAGCCCCTGTAGCCATGTGGGACGCCTCTAAACAGGTACGTCTCAGTCGGAACGCTGTTTTTTCACAGTGTGATGCCATCACAAATCAGCCAAATTCGTATCTCGATATAAATTCTTGGAGTAGGAAGGGTGTACAAACTTACCCTGCTTCCGTCAACAGTTTGCCGTACAGCAACCCTTCATCTCGCAAGGGGTCCAACCCACAGATTCCCAGGACGGTCGGTGGCAGGCCGCGCACCTGTTCGACCGATGCGTTGCCCGGGTTGAGCAGGAGGTCGGAGGGATCGAGATTTTCAGGGAACTGAAGCAGGTCCACGAACTCGCGGATGCGCGTTACCGGCAGGATTGGGGCAAACTCGTTCTCGACGTAGGATGACAGCGCCGGGTCTTGCATCCGGGCCAGCTGGGGCTGGTAGCAGTCCACGTTGACCAGGCACGGAATCATGAGGACCTGGCCGGCGATGGGCGGGTACGCTGAGGACGTCGAAGCCTGTTGTTGTGAAAGGCTTTTCTGTAGCACCAGGGAGGCCATGATCTGCGCCCCGGCCGAGATGCCGCCCACCACGACCCGCGCCGGGTCGCCGCCCAGCGAGCCCATGTTGCGATGCAGCCAGTCGAGGGCATCCTCGGCATCGTGCCAGGCAACCGGATACACGGCCTCCGGGGTGTGGCGGTAGTTGACGTTGAGCACGAGCACCCCCGCGGCGACGGCGATGCGCGCGCAGATGGCGTCCTCAGACGCCAGCGTGCCAAAGGCGAACCCGCCGCCGTGCAGGTGGACATACACGGGTAGTGTCGTCGTCGACTGCTGGTGGCCATTGTGCTCGAGAGGTCGATAGGTGCGAGCCTCGAGGCTCACCCCGTCGCGGGCCGTGATCGAATGGTCGGCCATGGTGATGGTGCTAGCCGGCGTCTGCATGGCCTCGCGGGCCTTCTGCTCACGCTGTTGGTTGATCTCGAGTTTCAAGTCTGCGACGGAACGCTGAGTGGCTGGCGGGGGAGGCAGCTGCGCCGCGAGGGCCAGCCACTCGTCGCTGGGGCCGCCATATGCCGAGAAGTCGCACATTGTCTATGGATTGTAAACAGGGTGCTGTTTGAAGCTACGCTGTGATGTTCCTAGTTGTGGATGGCCTCGAGTTTCGCTGTATCTCTCTGGCGGCTATTACGTCGTCACCTTGGATTTCCCCGCACGCAGAACCTGGGCACCTTAGCACATAGCCCTGGTTACGGAGAACCTCGGACAGGAAGAATATTGTTTCGCAGGTGGGTAGGTGGATCAAGTGAGGAATTGTTAAGGGTTGCTCGTATTTGTCAGCCATTCTATGCCTACCTCGTTGCGTACTTCTACCGGTCTATCGGATACAGGCCTAGACAAGGGGACTTCCGGTCTTCCGTTTTGCCGTCCAATGAAGAGTTTGCTCGGATCACCCACCTCCAGGATCTAGTATGTCGTGCCAAAGCGGTAACAGGTACCTAGGAAGCTCAGGGAGCGTCCCTCTGAGGCTGACTGTGGGGAAGAGTGCAATCTCCAAGCTATCGTATAGTTGTCCACGCATAGCTCTCCTCGTTCCTTGCCTCGGCAACGAAGCATATCGCCTGGGTCCACTCTGGGGGTCCCCGCGCAGACAGACGACTGGCAGTCCAGATCCGGAAACGCCGGGGGAGCACTCCACCTTCCCCAGCCCGGCCGTGCCCAATCGGACCGCTCGCGGAGCCTCCCCACGCCCGTCTCCACCACCACCTCCGCCGGTGCCGGGCATCGGGGACGGACATCATAGTCCAGGGCAGGCTGATTGCCAACGCCTTGCTTAACTGTGTGTCTGGGACGGAGCAGCACATGCCCTGGCCGCCGCCCATCATCATCAAACCTAAGCGACCACCATGACCTCCGACATCTCAGTAGACCCCCCCTCGCGGTCCTTCCGTGGCAAAGTGGCACTTGTGACCGGCGCGGGATGTGCAGGCGAGGGCATCGGCAACGGGCGCGCCATTGCCATCATGCTGGCGGCTGAGGGGTGCAACGTCGTCTGCGTGGACCGAGACCTGGCCTGGGCCACGAGGACGGCCGATATGGCCAACAGCAAGCCGGGCCGGGGCCGCACTCTGGCTGTACAGGCCGACGTAACAGTGGCGGAAGACTGCGAGAAGGCAGTGGCTGTGGCCATCCATGACTTTGGCCGCCTCGATGTGCTTGTAAACAACGTCGGCATCGCAGGGGCCCCAGGGACCGCGCTGGACGTCGACATGGAGCAGTGGGCGGCAGGTCTCGAGGTCAACGTCTCCAGTATGGTTCTCATGGCCAAGTACGCCATCCCGGCGATGCGGCGCAACGACGTCGACGTCGAGGCTGGCGAGATGCGTGGCGTCATTATCAACATGGGCAGCGTTGCTGGTCTGCGCGGCGGCACGCCTCACCTGCTCTATCCGACCAGCAAGGGTGCGGTGGTCAACATGACGCGCGCCATGGCTGCTCATCACGCAAAAGATGGCATCCGGGTCAACTGTGTATGCCCCGGCGTAAGTCTTTTCTTGATGCTCTTCTTTCCTCTGTGCTTGATGTTTTGTTAAGAGAGAGCGCCAGACTGACACTGCGACAATCAGATGCTGTACACGCCGATGATGTACGCCAACATGTCTGACGAGGCGAGAGCCGCCCGCAAGGCCCGAAGCCTGCTGGGCACTGAGGGAAACGGTTGGGACTGCGCCGGCGCCGTTGTCTTCCTAGCCAGCAGCCACGCGCGATGGATCACGGGGTCGATACTCACCGTGGACGCCGGCACCACGGCCGCCGTAGGTATTGGTATGCCTGCAAGTGCCAGCGTAAACGGCTAGACAGGGCAGCTTAGACGATATTTCAGCGCTCGCAAACAATTATATTGGGCTGAATGTATACGCTTCGACCTGTGCATGCTTGAGTCTATACACAAGTTTTCTCACTGCGATAGAACACTAAGGCTTCCATCTTCTCGGTCATGTCATGAATGTTACAACAACTGGACAAGATCATCAATACAGCGCTTTCTCTCTAGTCGAATGACAGTGCAATGCGCCCGTGAACTTTGCCTTCCCCCAATTCTTCGAGTACGCCTGGGAACTCGTGCAGCTTCCGCGTCTTCACTAACGGCTGGATCTTGCCCTGAGCAATCAGCTCCAGCACGTCCTTCAGGTCAGCGACCTGCCCGCCATACGAAAAGATGAAAGTCAAGCGCTTCCGCGTGCCGAGTGACATGTAAACCGTGTTCTCCTTGTCGAGGGTGCCAATACAGACGATTTTGCCTCCTCGGCGGACTGTTCGCGGTCCAGTTAGAGTCTCTTGCCGAAGAGATGAATCGAGTAGAGAAACAGATGTGAATAGCTGACCTATTTGTTGAGCACCATGGAACGTCTGCTTGCGGCCGACAAAGTCAAACACAGTGTCGATCTTCCCCTCGAGCCCTTGCTCACGAATGAAGTCGAGCGGTGCAGTGCCAATCGGCACCAAGTCTTCTGGGGGCACACCCAGCTTCGCAGCGTCGTCTAGCAAATCCTGCTTCACCTCAGCGATGATGACCCGTGCGCCGATGTTTCGGATGACCTGCAACGCGTTGAAGCCCAACCCTCCCAGACCGAAGAGGAACAGCAGCTCTGACGCCTGGACCTGGCCTCGCCGGTGGATCGCGTGGTAGGACGTGGTGACCGCGTCAGTGGCCACCGCAGCCTCTGCCGGAGACACACCTGCCAGGTTACTCCTCTATCAGCTGTCATGAACAGGACAAGGTAGATCACACTAGGGGTAATGGCGTCAGGCACTATCACTTACCATCGGGAACGGGTACAACGCCACGTATGTCGACTATGGCGTACGGTGCATAGAAGCCGTCCTGGCCGATGCCTGAGTGGTGGCCGAGCTCACAGAGCTGGGACAAGTCGCGCGAGCACTCCGGACACTCTGCTGAGCCGCACCCCGGCACGGCGTGCATTGCGACAATGTCGCCGACCTTGATATGGGAGTCATTGCGGATCTGTTCGCCGAGTTTCACGACCTGTCCACAGCCCTCGTGGCCCTGTTTGATTCTGGTTTAGTAAAAGGGTAAAAGAGAACTATTTGAGCAGATAAAAGGAAAGTAGATAGGCAAAACCAGCGTGAGGGTTAAGTCACCGGATACGGAAGCACGCAGTCAGACCTACCAGTGTGAAATTGTCCTGGAACCAGGATGGCTGTTTTTCTATGGGCACGTGGAGGAGGTAGTGATCGCTTCTGCAGACCCCCGCGGCCAGCATTTTGCACAGAACGCCCGTGGGACCTGGCTCGGGAACGGGCACCTCTTCCCAAATCTAAAGTTGGACGACTGGGTCAGTGACGTGCCTGTTCTGTGATTGCTGTTGCAACTTATCAAGCGCCATCCCTTCTCAGGTCAGAGGATCCACATACCGGTTCTGTGCTCTCCCTATGTTTCCTCCACGCGAACATGGTCTCGGGGATCGGCGACGCCATGACGATCGAACACGTCTGTCTGGCCAACTCATTCATTACCGTGCAAGAAACAGGAAGCGCTTGGCGTGAACAGTGTTAAACCGGTGCTTGAGCCTACAACTACAAGAATGGCATGAACAATTCCATCAATTATAAGTCAGCAAGTTGATCGTGGTTGCGGGGATGGAAGCAATCCATAGCGCCCCGCACACTTTCAGGCTGGACCTCAGAGACGCTAGAGCGCGATGAGGCTAACTCTGTACGTATAGCCGAAGGCTTCTGGAGGACACCTTCCCCGCATCAACATGCCACTACACTGCAGGACTCTCGCATGGAAGTTCGTAAGCTTCTCGAAAAGCTACTGGAAGGGCTAGTTACGTATCACACTGACAATCACTCACAATGCTTCGATTGTCGCTTTTGTCTTCTCGATCACTGAATCATTTTCCCATGCATCTCATCTAAATGGCAGCCTCTACAGCTTAGCTCCCGTCCGCCCACGTTTCGCCTTCTCCTTGTCCCTGAGCAGTCTCCGCAGGATCTTGCCGCTGGGACTCTTGGGAATGGCATCCAGAAACTCGACCCCGCCTCTGAGCCACTTATACGACGCCTTGTGGTCCGCGACGTGTTTTACAATGGCCGCTGCGACCTCGTCGTCAGGCTTTGCCGCGTAGGCTGGCGTCTTGACCACGAAAGCCTTGGGAACCTCGCCTGCTCGCTCGTCCGGTGTATCGATAACGGCGCAGTCAGATACCACGGGGTGTGTGAGCAGGTGCGCCTCCAGCTCGGCCGGGGCGACTTGGTGACCCTATAGGATCAATCTCGGGTCAGCCTTTTGTCATGGAGCCTTGCACTTTCGCCTTCTTCTCGTTCTGTCCAAAGACATGTGCGAGACTGGTCCGCCGCCTGCTGTTTCCTCGACGTACCTTGACTTTGATCAGCTCCTTGATGCGATCCACAATAACGACATGCTCGTTCCCCGACGGCGCGAGGGTGACAAGCCCCTCGTCGCCGGTGCGAATCCATCTCCCGTCGTCGTGCACCACAAAGGTCTCAGCAGTGGCCTGCTCGTTGTTGAGGTATCCCAGCACCACGGAGGGCGCCTGCACGTACAGCTCGCCGGGCTGGTCGTGCTCGGTGATCTCCTCGCCGTTGGGTGCGAGGAGCTTGAGCCTCGCGCCGGGGATGAGCGATCCTGAGGAGCGGTTCACGACGTCGTCCTCGCTTGTCGAGGTTACCACCGTCGATGTCTCTGTCATTCCTGCGTGATTCGGGTCGGTAAGCGGTTGTGTTAGGGGGGTGCTTTTGGGAGAGGATGACTGTTGGAAACAAGTCGAGCGTAGCGCGCATCCACTTTCACGTACCATAGGCTTGCCCAATCGTCCACTGTGGGTAGATCTTCTTCAGGTCGCTTATTGTTTCGTCTCCCAGCGGCGCAGCTCCGCTGTAGACAAAGCGGACGCTGGACAAGTCATATTTCTGGCACACCTCTTGAGTTCGTAACAAGCGGATGATGATCGGAGGCACCTTTGATGCAGGCTACGTATCAGTAAATTGCAACTCTTCAACCTGTTCCCGAGTTCCCGGTCGTCAACCAGGGTGATCTATATCGTATAGAAGCTTACCACAATCAGCTGCGCGACCCTGAAGCGCTGGATCGCGCCGAGGTACTGCTCAAACTCGAAGCTCGGCAGCACGATGATGCCGTCGCCCCGGTAGGGCCCCGTGTGCGACACGACGACCAGGCCGTAGATGTGGCTCAGGGGCAGCGGGCCGAGCGTGTTCTGCGTCGTGATGCCGCGCCGCGCGCGGGCGGGCTTGTCAAACGCCGTGTGCTGCATCGCGTTGGCGATCACGTTGCGGTGGGATATCATGACGGCTTTCTGCGTTCGTTATAAGCCGTTTGCGTCAGCAATCTCGTTTCGCAGAGCCTCGGTCCAGGCGCAGGGCATGATTATTTGCCTTACAGGAAGTCCGGATGTGCCGCTCGAGTAGCACAGAAAGGCAGGCTGCCGTGCGCCTTGGCCCTTCGTCCACCGGAGAGCTTCGAGAGCAGGCAGCTGAGCGCCTTCGCGGATCAAATCCTCAACGGCCTTGAAGCGTATCGAGCTGTCGTCCACACCTGGCAGCGAGAAAACGAACACCTTGTCATCAGGAATGCCCACGGCCCTGGCCGCCTGCAGTGCGATCTCCAGCAAAGGTACACATGTCACGAGAGTTTTGGCGCCTGACGATTTCAGCTGGTGCTCGAGCTCGGCGGCAGAATAAGCCGCGTTTGCTGGACTCACTATGCCCGAAAGTCTGTGTATCGCATAGCACACGGTCAACCAGTCAATCTGTGTGGTTCATCAAGGGAAAGGGTCAGAAGAGCGACTCAAGAATCCAAGGATGGTACTGGACGGAGGCCGGACGAGAAAGAGGCTAACATACCGAGTTCAGCGAGAAAATCGCGAGCACCTTGTCCCACGTGGTGCCTTCATTCGGCGACCATCTCATCCTACGAGCAATCGCTCTCGATAGATCGTCACAACGCGCGAAGAACTCATTGACCGCGTATGTACGCCCCGTGACTCCGCAGGTGAAGGGGTTGCGGCTTTGTGAGATTGGGTATCGGCCATACTGCTCATTCTGCATGAACTCTGCTATCGGGATTGAGTCCGGCGGGTCTACCAAAGTCGTTGTTACGTCAGAGGGCTTTGCGCTGCTTGGCTCGGAAGCATTGACTCAATAGAAGATAGAACGTCCGACAACGTACCAAAGGGGAGTTGGGGCACCCAAGATGGTGGATGGAAGACCATAGTGAGCGTGTCTGTGATGCGTGTCTTCCCGCTGAGCAACCTTCAACTTGTCTGGAAGGCTGCCTTCCACTTTCTCAGACTGCACAGGTGTCGTGAAAGTTTGTGTCATCAAGAGCGCGACCGTCAAATCTCACACCGCTTTCCTTGGAATCTCGATAGCCCAGTCTCCATCGGTGAGCATCCATCCCTGCTACTACATTCTCCAACAGTAGCAGAAGTGCGGAGTAGCTTGCTGGGAACTTGGGTTGTTGTCGTTCGGTTATCCCAATCGGGATCGCCGCACCAGGTCAATACCGCAAACACTCCGGCATTGAGAGGTAGTCAGCCTTGTGACAGCTTAACCGATTGACTAATTGACTAAATGAGACCATGTGATCAGTTCGTGACCAGCGAGAGCTCCCAGCTAAGCACCAGTCCCCGTCTGGTGATGCTCCTGGATCGGTAATGATGCAGAGTCATTCCGGGCGGGGTGAAATGTTCAAGCCAGCAACAGTCACTGCCGACTTCACAGTGGATCTGTGCCGGCAAGCAGAGGGCTACCTATCGGTGGTAACTTGTCCATTCGTGCCGAACCATTGTCCGAGCAGGGTAGTTCTCTGCGGAAGGGTTTGTGTCGTACCGGATCACCGGGGTGCGGGCTGGTTGTCGGCGCAGGCTGGCATTTGGTTGATCATCCACCCGAAGCAGATTGCAGCTTGATGTTCCTCTAGCGCTGATGAGCCATGGCAATAATCAAACGCTGCCTGTCTATTGACTCCAGCGCTTCGATAGCTCCTCCCATACGGGACTGGCAAGTCTGCCACTGACTCCGGCCGCTGTCCTTAATGCGGGGAACCGTCGTTTGTCTTGACCCCGAAGACGACTTTTACGTAAACCAAACGCCCTCGATGACAAAACAACACCAAACCTAGAACTATGGCACACACTCGCTGCGAAAAAACTCCAAATGCTCATGGTGGGAAGTCCTATCACAGAGAATTTCAACGCTTCGTCGCGCTCCGCGCCATCCAGCGCCCGACATCTGGGCTCGATAGACCCGGCCGATAGGCCGCGGAAGCACCATCCCCTTCTGCCGGGGCAGTTCCGCCGTCATCATCGTCCGAGTCAGAATTGTATCCCCATTCATGCTTGTAGATCTCCCTCTCCGCGAGAGTGAAGCCGTCCATCTCCCTCATCCAGGCGAAGAGATTACCCGCGACCCTGTCAGAGAGGTCCATTTCTCGATCCATATGCGTGTAGTCGACCGTGTTGTAGAAGGGCAACATGTGTTCAGGGGCAACGAGTACCTGTTGATAACGTGCACCCTGAATCTTTTAAACGGTACGGACGTCGTGGTCTTGCTGGCAATGGCGAGGTCCTGCGTCTCTTTCCTCACTCCCGCGCACGGCCACGTAATCGTCACCGCGCGAAGCACATGGCTCTTCCCTGCACACTGCCGCGCATGCATCTGCACGCCGAGATCGGTGTCTTGGTTCCGCGTCTTACCAAGAGGCGGGTACGGATATATCGGAGGAACTCACGGGGTGGCTCCCGGGCAAGAAACATGAGCTGGCACTCATCCGCACGGGAGATCCATTTCGCGCCTTCTGGCAGAGGTGTGACAGGCTCCTGGATGAAGGTGTGGCAGACTCCTGTCCAGGCCGCGGCGTGGAGGTCGATCCTGTTGAGACCCAACAGTCCACTTGGCCGCCCGAGGAGTTCCTTATGAGCACCCGTTATGAACGCGCCGAGCCAGAGGAACGCGATGCGGGGGCTGCGCTCGCAGAGAATCGCTGTCAGCATGGTCAAATCTTGAACGGAGTGGAGTACCGCCCACGTCCCCTTTAGCCAGGCTCCGCAGGCATTGGCGGGGATTTCCGACTCGTAGAAGGTGCTGCCCAGTACGGCCTTGATGCCGTGGGTATTTGTGCTCAGTGCGAGGACCCTGTCGATCTGCTCTGTGCTCCATTTCATGGCAGCCATGGCTGGCTGTGGTGATGTCGTCTGGTGTTGTTGTAGGGCGTCGAGTCTGGGCGAGTCGTCATCACCATCAACAACCGGATCCCGAGGCGTATAGAGTGGTATTCTCCGGTTATCGACTTTTGCGACGGGAATCATAACTGCCGCAGCCAGTGCAGCCCTGCCTTCGCGATGGGCATCGTGGTGTCGACAGTAGTCCTCGATATATCCCAATGCTGTCTGGAAAGAGGCCGCTGCTCGCGGTTGACCGGGACACTGTGATTCTTCGATTTGGCCCCCAGAAACGGCGAACTCCACGCTGGAGCAGTCAATGCTTACGCCCCACGGCGTCATCAGGCACCGTCGGGGGTGTGGGATCACGGCCCTCCAGCCTTGCCCACCGGCGAGAACTGCGGCCCACCAGCGTACGGCATGACTGGAAGCTTCCTGTCCCAGGTTGACTATCATCGTGTTCGCGGCCTTGGGCCTCTGCTCGTCGCTGTTGCGCTCTTCAGCTGGAGCGGCAAGTGAAGGCGTGAAGGGTGCCTGGCTGCTGGTCTATTCGATCGGGGACGCCCGAGCAACAATCTCGGCCCATCGCGCGGACAACACGTACGCCCATGCGAGAGCCAGCACGGTGATATGCCCACCACGCTGGTCCGGCCACTCGGACAAGAACGCCTGTGGCTCATCTTTTCGTGAGGCGGGTGGTGGTTGGCCGAGCATCCCCTGCCACAAGCTGCAGGACCTGGTCGAAGACTGGAGGGTCGCGGCATCCCCCGGCCACAGTCCACGTTGATCTCGCTGTGAAAAGACCTGAGTCGTCTGGCTCGAGACCAACGGGCATTCTGGGGTGTTGGGGGAAAGGGTCGCTTATGAGGTTCTTGTTGACGAGATGTGCACGGGTCCAAGTGGCAGGGTTTGTGCAGACCTTGGCCTGGATTCAGTCCCAAGACAGATAGCCATTTGCATAGAATTCCTTGGATGTGGCTTGAGAGCGCTTCAGGATGTCGCCCATTCCTCGCTCTGTGCGCCATGGAAGTGCTTGATCTTTGGTGTCAATATTCAAAGCTCTCTAAAGTTACAGGTTCTTAATCTTCACATCAAAATATCACTTGTCCAAAGACTTGGTTCCGTCTACACATCGCGTGCATACTTCCTCCTATCAAAGTGAATGGCTCTAGCAAAGGCACTTATTCAGCTCGTCTCCTACCACCAGATCGCAATCATCCGCAACTTCGTTGTACTACGGCACGGCCATTCCCACTTTCCCTTCATGAAACCCCTTGCCAAGAATCCTCGAAAGCGCCAACCGGCACTACAGCTCAAGAGGGCCTACCCGACTGATCTTGAACCCGCCATTGACCATCTTCTGGAAGAAGCCATTCGGGTCATACTTGGCCGCAACAGACTTCATATGCAGCACGCTCTCCTGCCCATAACTGCCCAGCGCGTCCTGTCTCGCATCCGCGTAGGGCAAGTACCTCAGATCGACCCCTGCCTCGATGGAAGCAGCATAATCCTCGATCCGCGCGTTCATCGCGGCATTCAGCTGATACGCCCTGGCAATCTTGATCGCCAGTGTATCCGCGTTGTCGTCGCCTTGGCCGGTGCCGGTGGGCAACACGCCGCAGACAAAGACAATCTTGTTCCCGGGCTGGCGGCCGATGTTGAGCATGTTGCCGCCCTTCTCGGCGCCAATGTCGGCGACGTATGCGGGCAAGGGCTGCAGGTCGAGGATGGTGCGGAAATTGGTAGCCCCCAGGAGGGCGGTCAGGTCGGACACAAGCTGTTTATATTGTTCCATGCAGAAGCGCAGGATACGCACGTCATTGAGAAGGGTGAGAGAGCCGGCGCCCGCAGAGCTGGTGTGATGATGACCCATCGTCAGCTCTTGTCTTTGGCTTATTGTGTGTAAGTTTGGGTAGGGCCAGACGTTGACTCACTATGGAGGGCCAGCAATTTGGGAAGTATTGGCAAACTCAGGCAGGCTGAGCGACTGAGGAGTGGTAGACGCACCGGCTACGGGAGGGATGGCGTTGAAGGCGTCATACGCGTCCGAGTCGGCCTTGTTCATGGTGTTGACTTGCCTGATGATGACGGTGCTGTCCTGCGTTGCGGGATCGTACTGGACGATGATGATCAGGGCGTTGTCGCTGTGAGAGCGGTCAAGGTTGGTAAAGTTGACAACTGCGTCCACGACTGCGTCAATGTCGGTGAAGTTGACGACGCGATTCACGACAGAAATGTTGCTGATATCGTAAGCGGCCAAATCGAACCGCGTGACAATGCCAAAATTGCTGCTGCCGCCCTTCAAGGCCTTCCACAGGTCTGCGTTGCAGTCCTTGTTCGCATCAACAATTTCCCCATTGGCAAGGACGACCTCGAAGTTGATGGCATTGTCGCACGCGAATCCCTCGCGCTGTGTGTACCACGAGATGCCACCTCCCAGGACCAGGCCGCCGACGCCGACGATACCCTCGCGTCCGCCTGTGACGGACACGCCATGCTCACTGAGTGTGTCGTAGACCGAGAGCCAGCGCCCACCGGTGCCCACGCTGGCGGTGCCCTTGGCCGCATCATACACTGTCTCGTTGAGACGCGACAGGTCGATAGTGACGCCCTGGTCGAGATTGTTCTGCAGATCGCCGCCGTGGCCGCCGCTGCGGATGGCGACGTGCCAGTCTCCGGCCCCGGATCCGGCATCGCGCAATGTGGTGACTATGCCAGATACTTCTTCAGCGCTGGTGGGCACCACGTAGCACCACGATTGCTTCCGGGTCGAGGGGGACTAGCTTCCATTGACAAGAGCCGGGTAGAGAGGCGAGTCTGGGAGGTGAACTATTGGGGCTAGATCGGTGACCAAGAGGGCGTCACACTATGGAGTTTGTCAGATACGATATCCAGGAGGCATATCGTGTGCTACGCCTGGCACAAATTTCAAGTGCAGGGAGGGGGATCATACAGGTGGAAGTCCCGAGTTGGCATGGGCAGCGCATGGAACAAGCATGTACAGCAGCAAAGCCGCGGTGCTGCTCATCGTCTTTGATGCTTGAGTAGGTTTCATGTTGGAGATATGATTGTAGTAGGGCGTGATGGAGTTGTTGTTGCTGCGCAGCTGATATCCACCATTTTGGACAGACGGATGCTCACCTACTTATAGGCGAATGCCTTCTACAGAGTCGTCTCGTTATTACTCATGGCCTGTGACGTCGCCGACAGCATAGTAGCGAATACAGTGAATCCGAAATAGAGACATGCACAGCATCGAGGCATGGGGCACAAAGACGTACCCATTCGTTCCCACTGGACGCAACGAACCGTGATCTGCACGCCGCCATGGCTAACCGTACCTTCCTGACATGATGCGCTATGCACTCATATCCTTGCGGCATGGAAAGGGCGTTGACGATTCGTGTTGTCGGGAAATTTTGGTCGTCGGTTCACGGGCGGCTGAGCCGAGCTTCGGGAAGATGCGTTCATGATTGGTCGAGAAAGCGAAGCGCCCCCTTTGAAATAAGCTCTTGTGGAGCCCGGGGATAATAACGAGCTGCCATGAATAGATTACTTTTGTTCAGCCACATGTTCAATGATCCGGTCTGAGCACAACTTGATTCACAATCTGAATATTCTTGATATCACCACGTCGGCATGAAGAGCAAGTCTAACCCGGACACGGAATTGACAGGCACCGTGGCATTGATTACGAAGTCACTTCGACTACGTCCATCCAAAACTTGACATCACACTGGTGGCGAGAAGATTCTACATGGAACGAGCTTGCCATGTTGTATGAATCAGTAGATTGCCCTTACATAGCCAAGACTACTCACGTCATTCTTGATCTCCAGAGGTTGTGATGGGCAGGACCGCAATATGCAAGCCAAGACACGGCTTGCATGTCGCTTATCGCTGGTTTGGCGCAGACTTCCCAGATCTGGCAGCAGCTGGCGGGGCTTTGCTCAACTTTGCCACATCTCGCCCCTGAGAGTGATCCCCGACAGCCAATCGCATTGCAGTCCGACAGGTGCCAACGACGCCATGATTGCCCCCTGGGAAGACACAGGGCTGCAGCAGGCAACTTGCCTGTTACCGTCACCCAGGACTGATCTCGTCACGCAACCCGAACTGCACTACATCTGTGCCAAGCTCTCGGCTGGCGATACGCATGCTGAGCAGAGTATAGACGCACTCCCTGCGCGCAGACGGGGCGCTGTCTCTCAACGTATCATGCCACCGATATTGCCTCGAGGAGGCCGTCAGCGGCACTCCAAGTCGCGCAGTGGCTGTAGAAGTTGCAAGGATCGCAAGGTCAAGGTACGCCCGCCGCCCGCGTGTCTAAAGCTCGCACAAGCTGACAGTGTGCCACTGACAGTGTGGCGAGGAGCGGCCGTCGTGCCAGAACTGTCAACGGCGTGGCATCTCGTGCAGCTTCACCAGCACGGCAGCCCGCCTGCCGCTGGCAAGAGCACTCCCCATCCTTGCGGCCGATGCCGCCGGCAACAGCAGCAACAGCACGGGTAGCTTTGCTGTGCTCGATCTCGAGCTCCTTCATCACTACACCGTTTCCACCGCCGCCACCCTCTCGTCCGAGCCCATTGTCCGCAGCTGGTTCCAGGTCGAGGTCCCGCAACTGGCATTCACGCACCCATTTGTGCTCTCCTCGGTCCTGGCCCTCGCAGCCTCTCACCTCGCGCACTTCCGCCCAGAAGCCCGTCGCCGCTACGCCACGGAGGCCGCCGCACGCCACACGGTGGCCACTTCCCTGGCCAGCCCCTTGCTCTCCAAAATCACGGCTTCCAACGCCGTGCCGCTGTACTGCTTCAGTATCCTGACGTTGTTCATCTCCTTTGCCAGCCGCCGTGAGGACGAGGAGCTGTTTTCACGCAACGACAGCGTCGTCCCGAGCTGGCTCAATCTCTTTCGCGGCGTGCGAACTGTCCTCGAGTCCAACAACCGCCACATCCTCACATCAAAGATTGCGTTCCTCTTCGGGACCAGCACCACCGTCAACAAGAAGTGGGACTCACATCAATCAGAGCCCGAAGCGCTCGAGGACTTTCGAACATACATAGTAGCATCGGCAACCACGACCAACGCCACCCTGGCCACCACGGCAGCTCATCGCAGCATTGAAACACTCACCGAAGAGCAATCAAACTACATCCTTGAGGCCCTCGTAGACCTCAAGCGGGCCTATTACGCCTTCTACGGCTCCACATACTCCTCCACCGCCACGGCCACCTCCAACAACAACGCTGCCAGTAATAACCCCGATGGCAGTTCTACCGACGAGGCCAAGACCCGCAGCATCTTCACGTGGATGTACAAGCTCTCGGACGGCTATGTCAGCATGCTGCGCGCGCGGCAGCCGGACGCGCTGTGCTTGCTCGCCTTCTTCGGTGTGCTGCTGCATCGCCTCGAACACAAGTGGTGGCTTCGGGGCTGGGGCGTGCACCTCGTCTCGCGAATCCATGCGGCCGTCAACGATGCGCATCGCTTCTGGCTCAGGTGGCCGATTTTGGAGATCGGTTGGATTCCGCCGGTCGCCACGGAACCATGAGACAAGAATAACAGCCGAGGGATGTGCAGGCAGATCGTCGTGGTCGTCGAAGGGGGGCCGAACCCAGATTCTGGTGTTAATTAGTCTAGACCGCGCTCTCGAAAAAAATCAATCAGAAGGTGCGGCGCGGGACTAGGATGGCAGACTTCCTATGCTTGATGAGAGCCCGAATCCACCGGGAGTCCATGACCACGGCAAGACAAGACGTAGCGCACAGTCCGCACTCGCAGTCTCGGCAGTCCGGATTATGACTGGCCAACTTCTGGGATGTCCACCGATACGAACTAGACCATCAGGCGCCGTCGTTCACCTCGAGTCAAGCCAAGAAACTCTCTGGAGCTTCCGGTCCATGACAATCGCATCGCCTTGTCGCCCGGACCTCCTCTGTGGTGGCATTCTGGGACGTGATCGACTCGACCGACTTGCGTGGCCGAAACGAAACACCCCCGCACGCGCCCGCGCTTATCGCAAAGCACGGGCAATCTGCAATGCTTGAGATCTCCAGACGAGCAGTCACAGGGCTGGTCATGGCGGCTCGTCGGGCGTTGTGTCTCCGAGCTGTGGACATCGGGCCGGTCGCAGGAGGCGGCAAGGTGCCCTGCTTTCGCAAACGTAGGGGTGGCGAGGCTCCCGTACGTGCCCATGTTCGAAACACTCTCCCCCGCGCGACGTCCACTTAGCACGATGCTTGAGTGTCTAATGCTGTGCCTGAGCAGAGCAGCCCGCGTCAGCGCGTTGCTCACAGCGTAGCACATGACATTTATGCGACCGCGTGTGTATGAAGAGACCCGGAGAGGCGGGTTTTGAAGATCAGGCACGGCGGGAATACCAAAGGTGCGGATGTGACGAGTTTCTCTTGAGCATAGATCCCGTCGATCTGGTATGGTAGGGACGGGCCGAGCCGTTCCAGGAAGTTGCTGGAAGGATATGATCTCATAAGTCATCGAATGCTCCCGCTCGAGATTATGGATTTATCGTTGAGACCAACTATCCATCCTGAGGACGCCACGCGGACTCAGAGGCCCCCGGAAGCCTCCTTGATGGAGACCGTCTGCAGAAGGATTCGTGCATAGTAGTTCGACTAACCAATAATATCACATCTGCCTGCTAGTAGGCGGGGGTGAGGTCGCCGCCTAGTGTGCGGCAAGAGAAGTGGTGGCATGCACCAACCGGATTCGGCGTCACTAGCAGCAAGTTCACTCGTTTTCTTGTATGTTTGATCGCACTCAATGTTGAGTAACGGTCTTGTGTGCACAAGTCTCTTCATGATATAAGCCACGTCCTCCATCCAAGGCCCGAGCTCGTCGTGATAGTACAAATTAGAGTCTAGGGTATATTTACAATGCAATGCCCGCTCGCCTGCTCAAACCTCCACCCCTCACGTTGGTAATGGTCTAATTAACCCAGTATTAATATCACAGCCCCGTTGTGCCAAAGGGACTCCTCGAGTGCCGCAGCATGTTCTGAAACTGGACAAAACCACAAAGCTCGGCCTCTTGCTCTCATCATCTCCGACCTCCCGCGCCGCCGCTGAAAACACACCATTATCCTGGCCTTCATCTCACTTCTCCGGGTACAGTCCCGCCCACCGCCGCACGACCGCGTCCCTCTGCGCGGATGATGCGTCGCGGAACTCGGCGCTCCCCTGCTTCAGCCGGATCATGATGATCTCGGCCTTGAGCTCCGACATGTGCCGCTTGTGCAGCTCCTTCTCGATGCCCTTGAGCGTGTACCCTGGCAGGCCGTAGATTGCTACCACCCCACGTATAAGTCAGGATGCTGTCGCCACAGTAATGCCACGGTAACGAATTGGAGACGTGAACGCCGTAGGCATTAATAGCGATGGTAGGGGAAAAAGAGGCAGAGGACCGCGGGAGAGACCGAAAAGTATAAACTCACCAGAAAAAATATCGTTAGGGAACCCGACGAGACCCTGAAGCAAGCCTCTGCCAAAGCCCTTCATCCTGCCCGCCCCTTTGCCCCCCTTCTTGGCTCCTTTGTACGGCTTGACGACCAGCCCAGTCACCGCGGAATACACGCCCACGCCAAACTCCTTGCCAGAGGTCTCCAGCCCGCTCCTCAGGCCCGTCACCTCGTCCCGCCGCCGCGCTTCGACGTCAGCCCACACGTACGACGGGAAGTTCCGACAACCATTGGCGACGTTGTAGAAGAAGTTGCCCGGAAACTTGAGCGTGGCCTTGCCCACGTTGACCGCGTACCGCCCCGTCGCGCGGGCGGTGAGCTCCAGAGTGCTGTGGACGGGCTTGTGGGTGACCGGGTCCCGGCGGACTTCGTAACCCCTGCCGTCGCACCGGGCGATGAATGTCGCCGCGCGGCCGGATTTGCTGGCCACCTTCTTCGCAAATTTCTCCATGTGCCGAGGCGCCACGGCTCCTGGAGCAAAGATCGGGGGCTTTTCATCATCCTCGAGAATGGCCTTCTCCAGATCCAGAGGCGTCTTCTTGCCGCACGTCCTCACGGCCCGCATCCTGTCCACATACCGCCCTGTAGCAATCCCTATGCTTCCAAACAGGAGCGCGAACGCCGCCAGCCCGCCCAGGATCGGCGACTCTGCGCCCTCGTCGACGTACCAGCGTGTATGCCGTAACATCCTGATGCTGTCGACACCAAACACCTCGTGGTCGATGAGGCACAGCACTGCAAAAGTGCTCAGGTGGGCGCCAGTCTTCTTGTGCGTCCAGACGGCGAGTCGGTCCGGGCAAATGTCGCATCGCATCTCGTCGAGCTGTAGCCGTGAGTGGATGTCGCTGGCAGCGCCCTGAGCGCCATCCTCGACAGCAACGTGTGCTGCCACTTGCCGCGCAGCCTCCTGGACGTCGGGTCTCAGCGCAAACTCGATCTTCTCGGCAAGGAGATCGGCTGTCAGGCTCTTAAACGGTGTCGGCGCTGGCCCAGCACCCGCTTGCGCGATCATCTGGCCCCAAAAAGGCTGGTCGCCGAAAAAAGGCACAACCACCGTAGGGCGGCCTGCCGCGATGCCAGCTGCCGTTGTCCCTGCGCCGCCATGGTGGATTACGCATGACACGCGCTGGAACAGCCAGTCGTGGGGACAATCGCCGACCATGTATATGCTGTCGGGGATATCATCATCGCCACCGATGTTACCCCAGCCTCGTGACACGATAGCTCGGACGCCGGCTTTCGTGACAGCCTCAAATATCATTCCTGTCAGTGCTTTTGGGTCGTCGACCACGATGGAGCCGAAGCCGATGTATATGGGCGGCGGACCGGCTGCGAGGAACTCGGCAAGATCTGGCGGCGGTGTGTAGGAACTGGGTGATTTCATGAACGAGAACCCCACGATGTTGATGTTCATGCCCCAATCCTGGGGCTTGGGGATTAGCGACTGAGACCATAGGTATGTGTAAGGCACGCGAAGCCTGGCGAGTAGCTGGTTGCCCCATAGAGGACTTATGGGGTCGAGCTTTAATGTTTGGGTGCGGAAGACATTGATGACGTCACCGAGGCTTGTAAAAGTTAGTCGAGATGTGCCATGTGGCTTTGTCAAGATGATCACTTACCCCTGCCAAGTCAACAGCTCCATCATGATGAAGGACAAGAAGTTGGCCACCCCGGTCTCTGCCTGGCCATATTGCATTGAGGCCAATGGGTGGTGGAAAGACCTCGTTGGGGACCAGGGCATTGTGAAGACCATGTGCAACGGGATGCCCAGCTTCTCGGCACAGTGGATATGGCCCATGGACGGAGGGTTCGCGATGATGGCGTCGGCCAGGAACAAATCGTCCGAGGCAGTGACATCCGACGCTGTCAGCCTCCGCATGCTAGGGAGCTCGTGTGGCACATGCGAGGGCTTCCTGGGCTCGATGCAGCTGCGCCAGGTGCCCTCGAGGATGTCTGCCATCTCTTTCCTCCTCTTGCCGACGTCACCGGCCCTAAAGCTGTCCATGCTGGGCATGAGGCCGGGGTTCTTGACCATGTAGGCCATGAGGGCTTCTGGGTCGCCGCCGATGCTGAAGAACTCGATGCCTTTGGACTCGACAAAGTCCTTGAAGACTGGGTGAGTGCAGATGCGGACGCGGTGGTTGTAGGGCGGGCGGGAGAGCAGCTGGGCAATGGGGATGAAGGGCTGCACGTCGCCGCGGGAGCCGACAATGTGGATGGCGATGTTGAGGCGCGGATTGGCGGCCGAGGGCTTCTCGTCTTCGTTGCTGTCATTGTTGTCGTCGTTGTCATTGTCGTTGTCGCCGTCGAGGGCAGTGGCGACGCTGGGCCGGCGCGGGGCGGACGACCTGCGTTCGACATTGAAGCTCGGAGGCGCGAGGAAGTCGCCGAGGCGGGCGGCGAGCTCCTGGGGCGTGCGGTGGAAGTGGAGGTTTGCGCGGCCGTCGTCGCCGACTGCGGTGAGGGTGCGGGTGAGGCCGGAGCCGAAGGTGATGCGGCCGGGCGTCTCTGAGCGGACGCGTTGGAGCGACATGCTGGGCGACTGACGCGTGCGTGCCCGTGGGCAGCGGCTGGTGTTGTGGAAGGCAATCTCAAACTTTGTAGGACGAGCTTGCGGTTCAAGGTGCTGGCGTGAGGGTGTCGAGAGTGAAAGTGGCGTGGGGGTCAGATCAGGGTGGTGGTGATGGCGAGCTTGGGCCAGCGCAGAGGCAGCAATTGAGGCAGCACGAGAGATGGACGTCGTCGCAGGAGGCGGAAGAGGGGGGAGGAGAGAAAAAGATCGTCATCTTGTCTGAAGCCTACTTGGGCAGGCACGCCGGCTGACTCGAGAAGTGCGGGATTCGGCGAAGCAGCTGCGGGCGAGGACCTGAGCAAACGGAGGAGAAGAGCCGCGGGAGTGGGCCTGGATAGAGTTCGGCAGCACCGGGAGGAGCAGCCACTAGGATTGATGCAGGGCAGAGCTACAACAGAGGAACAGGCCCCAAAGCAGAAAAGACCGACGCCAGCCTGCTGGCTGCTTCTTACGAGCGTAAGAACCGTACCGCTAGGAAGGCACCTGCCTCGGCTCCAGAAGCTTGTGATAGGCGGGCCCACAGCGCATGCCTGCACTTACCTAAGGCACCTGCAGGTACGTACCTCTTCTACACCACACTAGATCACAACCTTGGAAGCCACCGCGGATCCAACGGCAGCCACTCAATCACATGGTGAGGAAGTACAATCCCTTTTGTCAACCACGTGGTGCAGTGCGGCGGGAGTCTGGTCTGGACCACTGGACATCTTGTCCCTACCATCACGGCACTACGTTCTACCTGTGCCCAGCTCCTCCTCCAGCCACTGCTGGTGCTCCCTCGCCAGCTGCACCGGGTCATTCAGCTCAAACTTGTAGTCAAACGGCGTGTCGTCCGTCAGCTTCCCCCCTTGCTGGTCGCCGACCCCGTGCGAGCTCTTGCCCCCGACGTGCTGGATCAGCACCGGCGTCACCGCGAACCGCAGCGCCCGGTTGTTGCCCTTGTGCTCCTCCCCGGCGTCGTCCACTTGCGCGTTCGCCCAGTCCTCCATGAACGTGTCCACCGCCACCGCGTGGCCCCCGTCCTCGGCAAACGCAGACGCGTTGTACATGGGCAGCAGGTGCCTCGTCACCTGCTCCTGTGGGAACACCAGGCCCTGCGCGCAGCAGCCGTACTTGTGCATCAGCTCCACCCCGGGCCGGCGCGGCAGCATGCAGTCCCGGCCCGCCAGGAAGTACAGGCCCATGCTCATGGGAGTGCAGACGCCGCACACGAGCAGCACCGTCGCGGGGGTGACCAGCTTGCGCACCGCGGCCGACGAGACGGGCGACCGCGGGTGCGACAGCAGGCCCAGGATGACCAGCTCGGCCAGCACGACCGACGCGCAGGTCACAAGGTATGTCAGCCACTCCTCCGAGTTCCAGCCCAGGAGGCGCCCGTCATAGAATATGCGTAGGTAGAAGACTAGATAAAAAAAGGATGCAGCAAGTCAGTTTGATGGCTTGCTTGGTTTGGTGGTCGAAGAAGAAGACAAAAAGGGAAAAGGGGCTCAAGCAAAACTCACAGCTGTCCTGGCCTAGCTCACCGGCCTTGCGCTTGGCCGAGCCGAGGGCCGCCAGCAGGCGGTGAAACCAGCCGTCCAAGGCAATGACGTCGTCCTCGATGGTCATGGTGTAGGCAGGGCTGACCTGGGCGCACGCGTCGAGCAGCACGCTGTAGTCGATCTTCTGCTTGCGGGCGTGCGCCGGGTAGCTCGAGTCGTTCTCGAGCTCGGCCAGCATCTTGAGCAGCGCCGGGTCGCCCGCCGGGTACTGGGGCAGGCTGTCAGCCATGTTCTGGAGCCAAGGCTGGCCATAGTCCTCGTGGACGGACTGGTTGGTGTGGGCGAGGAAGGCAACGACGTAGATGCGGCGGCGCTCCGAGTCGTCGAGGCCTTCTAGGATGGAGCCGAGGGTGTCTTTGAGGTAGGAGAAGCCATGGCGGCTGACGGAGCCGATGGCGACGCAGAGGTCCGGGTGGGCGGTCGAGTCCTCGTCGTGGAGGGGCCCGTACTTGACGGGGGCGTTGAGGGCGGCATTGTCTGCAAACTTGCGGGCCTGGCCCTTGCGGTAGGCCGAGTAGGAGAGGACGCGGGCCTCTTCGGGGCGGAAGAAGTACGAGGTGGGATCGCGGAAGCAGGCCGCGCGCAGGTAGAGGGCGGCGGCGGTCCAGAGGGCGAGGAAGGCGAGGAAGAGGGTGACGGGCCCGCGCGTGCGAGCGCCGCCAACGAGCATCCTTATCCGGGGCTGCCGGCCGGGACGTTGGCGACGGCTGTGGCGGGAGCTCACGTGCGTCGGAGGGCTAGGGGCCGAGGTCGTGGAGTGGCAGCGGGCGGCGCGTCGTGGCGCATCGTCGTAGTGGTGTTGAGCAAAGATGGATGCCGCCGCGATGGAAAAGGAACTGCGAGAGGGAATGACGTCTGGGCGTGGTGTCCACTGTGATCCACTGTGGTGATCCAGGGGCACTCGCCCAGGCCGCCCCACTTCAGCACTTGACGACCCACGAATAGCAACCGTGGCGAATCATCCAGAGTTGAGTCGTCGCCAACAACAACATTAATAAACACTCAAGACTCAACAGGCTGTGAGCAGGCGGCAAGACACACAGCAAGCCTCAGCATACACGGCGTGCACGGGAACAGTGACCCTCCACAAATCTGCAAGTGTGTTTTCACAGTCCGGCACACCTCTCGCCAAGCCCTTGTGCATTGCAACACCATCATCTGCGACGACGTACGTTCTAGCCCTGGTAGACTTGGGCCCATCTCGAGCAATCGAATGTGATGTAGCCACCATCTGGATCCCAGACGGCGGGCAATCATGTGGGATCTCTCCGATAACAATTCTGCCTATCTCTGGTATGCACTGCTGCCAGCGATGCTCATTGGCCTGCCCGGCGGCGGTTGTGCCACCTCGGTGTCCAGATCTGACAGTGCTGCCCGGCGGCGTTCTCATGGTCTGCAGCACGCCCAGCAACACCGTCAACAAATGCACTTTTCTCTCAGACACCGGCGGTGCCAAGATAGTAGACCATTGGTCGCCCGCAGGCTTGTGCAAAGGAAACCCCTCAGATTCAGGCTGTAGTTTCTTGGTCATCCGGGCATTGCTGTCGACAAGCAGGCCAAGGCTGCCCAGTCTATATCAATGCCCACTCTCGCAAGACAGTGTTTCCATTTACACCTCCTAGCTGACCCTCCCTTGAAGTCGTTTCCAACTTGACTAGTGTCCCGCGACTACCACGCTCTTGCTCTCTCTCGCCCTCCGCCACTCGCACCCCTTGCAGGCACCGGACTATCACTCCCATCGACAAGAATCTTGCTCAACAACCCACTGAAACATCAACCGAGCAATATCAGATTGGCCTCAGCTCATATCGCTCACCCACAAAACACCAAACATGTCCGGCTACGCCATCGCCATCAGATACAGCAGCAGCAGCAGCAGCAACGGCACCAACGACGGCGCCTGCGTCGTGGGCGGCGCGCTCCCCAGCTCTTCAGACAACCTGAACTCACCGTGGCCGACCAAGACGCACATCTCCATCGCCGGGAACGACACGAGCTTTCCGGCCTTCAAGGACTGCTGCCTCGGGTACCCGGTCCAGTTCATCCCGCCGTGCACCCTGTGGTGCCAGGTCGCCGACAGCCATAACTACTCCGACACGGCCGCGTGCTGGGACAAGTACGATTTCCACCCGGCCTCGGTCCGCGGCGGGCCGGGAGTGCCCGGGACGCAGACGGGCTCGGTCGACGTCAAGAGGACCGCGGGGATCGCCGTCGGCGTGGCATGCTCGCTCACCTTGCTCCTTGTGCTGGCTGTGTGGCTTTGGTGCCCCCGGAGAGGCCAGAAGCCCGCTGTTGTGCTGCCGGCCACGCAGCAGCTGGGAAGTGGCGGGCTCAAGGATGGGGCCAAGAGCGCCAACGATGGCGGCGCGGAGATGGGCTATGACGAGGACAAGCTCCGCTATAGCAGCGATAACTCGAGCCGGGAATCGTTTGCAAGCAAAGTCTAACTTGTGCTGCGGGCTAGGTTCGTTCAAGACAATAATTGGACAGTGTCTTGGTTAGTTTTCCTTGGCGGGGAGTTGTTCAGCAGGATGGGGCTAGGGAGCTACTGCTTTCGAGATGTCTCCTTTTCTTAGTACTTACATGATCGTAGTCAAGTCTTTCCGCAGCGCGTATGGATACGAGAATCTATCCCCAGTGAAGCATATTCCCTCATATCAGCGAGCGTATCCATGTTGTATTAGAGAAGCTACCAACCCGCTTTCATCAAGGGGACAGGGGAAAAGTCACAATCTCGATCCAAACACGGCGGCTAAGCAACAGGGCTTGATTGGGTCGTGGAATTAACCCTGGAAATATGCCGTGGTCACTACATGTGACGGTGATAAGCCAGTCGGTACGAAGCCGGGACCGTGCGGATTTCGCCGCCCAGGTGAGAAAAGCTTCGCCCATACGCTCGTATGGTCCATGTCCGGGGGGGGACGTCATATCGTCTCTTGCTGATTGTTCACGAGCTCTGGTCCCGATGGTTGCAAGTTCCGCCCAACCCCCTTGCCCTGCTCCGTGGGGCAATGTTGACGACGTGCTACAGACACATTCCCCAGGCGGACCAGCTCGAACTTGATACGCCTCTATGTTAGAACTCATGTAGTGGTTATCGATTATCCTTCATTCATCATACTCGAAACACATTCGCCAAGTTATTATGTGAACTCAGGCAAATCAAGGGCAAATGATGTTCGGTGTTATCCTGAGGGAAGATTGTAACGTCCACCAGGCAATTGTCTCGACATATCAGATTCTCAAGCTGCGAAGGATGCCCCCATCAGACCGAAAAAAAACCCATTCTCAAAATACAAAGCACCCAGTCGCAAACGAGTTGCTTCCTGCTAAGTCACGTCCCTACCCCGGGCAAAACCCGCTTCCTTGATTTTCCTCAGGATCGCGCAGTTCGCAGGTGGCAAACCGCCTGTGGTGTTTCTCCACACTTCCCTCCTGACACGTCAGAGGAGTTGCTCAAGCTTTCAGCAGTTCGACTAGCATACACAGTTTCGCAGCCCTTTAAACTTTTAATGGTAGTAAAGTCACAGACCGGAGGTAACAAGGACTTTTGCGCATCACACTTTCAGCCTCCTTGAGAGCTCTGCCACATAAGTGGATACCTCTATAATCGCAAGCTAATCTGAACCGTACCAAATGCCTATCTCGCCCGGCAACCTGAGCTTCGACTGAGCTGGGCCCACCTCACGACTGAGTCCACCTGAGCAAGACTGAGCTTGATACATGGCTGGCTCGTGCGTGGCTGATTAAGCACCGGTTTCGGAGCTTGCCCCTGCACACCTTTGCACAAACTGAATTATGCTCTAAGAGAAAATTTGTGAATAATTATTTACCCGAGCTAGATTTCTATGTGCAAGTTATACGCGCATCGTCTCTATGTACACAAAATAGGTTGTGTACCCGAGTTTTATGGGAAATACAGGCCACGAAGCCATGCTTCAGAAGTCTTTCTACCCGTTACTACATGCACTACACTAATAGATTGTAATTTGTTACCATATTATGGTGAGCACACTGCAGCACAGATCCTACAGCTGGGTCGTTGTCTCATTGCCCCTATGCCCTGTGCCTGTACTTCGTGATCTACCGTGGCTACGTGTTATGACCAAGACAGATCTTATCCTCAGGCTTCACCTCATTCATGACCTGACTAGCACAGACTGTGCCGTTTGGTAAGATAACATACTTAGCAAACCCAGGTAAACCCGCAATGGAGAGGCTAGACATCGGTTTCAGTGCGCTGCCTCGTTCCAAGTCGGTCAGCCAAAAGTGGATTGTGGTGATCGCTTCGTACTAAACGACACATCGCGCAATGCAATAGCAATGCAATAGAGGACTTACTAGCTGGCTACTCCATTAATGGATGCGCAATGGCAGCACCCATCTCGCCCATGGGTATGTGGAAGTGGGAGAGACGAATGAGTGTGATTGGCGGGGTGCAGCAGGGGCAGATGCTCCATACCATTCGCGATTGGAGCCGACTGAGCAAACCAACATTTCCAGCCCACATTTAAAGCCATTAATGAAGACAGGGCCTTCAAACAATGACTAGCCAGGAAGCATGCGTAGTTCGTCAAAGAATGCGCTAAATCATTGGCTAGAAGTAATTGTTGTGAGCAGTCCGTCGTTTGCCAAGCATTCAGATCACCCTGCTTATCTCATAGCTGCTTCGCGCGACAAAACTGTGTACACGGTCTAGACTGACGCCAATTTTAGCAACCAGAATCGTCTGCCATAAATCAATGAAGCAGCGATTGCCATGCTAGAAGGCTATTACATACAGTAACCACATATCAGGCGATACTATGATTGTGTGACGACCAGCCAACGGGAGAGGGACAGTCTGGGCAGCGCAGACAAGGCCGCATGATGGGGCCATGGACAAGGGCCGGCATAGCAGGGCAGAATGCTGTGTCGACACCAATTAAAATGGGGGGGGGGGGGCGATAAGGAAGTATCACTGGCTCAGAGTGTAATCCAGTGAAACTTGCCAGCGGATCACGACGATCCAAGGACGCGCTCACGGTGAGCCATCCGCGGTGGGCTCACGGAGCTGAAGGATGAAGGAGTATATGATTTAGGTAGTTTCCTTGACCAGACGGTCGTTCCCTGTGGACTTCAGTGATCAAATCATTCTCATCCATCACTTGAACTAGTCACTCAATTGACTAGAGTGGTATCTCTTCCCAGAGACACGACAACCCCAGAGAGAAGACGAGATTCGACAATTGTGATATTGTTTGAGCTTTACCTACTTTGCAAAACAGCAACCTGGAAGCCCGGCCAGACACTTGACCCCGGAGATCGGATCGTGACAGATCGGATGTCAAGTACGCGTAGTGCGTGCCAATGGCTTTTCCAGCTCTCTTTGCAATTTGTAGTAGCTCTATGGCGTGAGAAAGGCGCGCCAAGGCCTACCCATGGAGCAAGTATTTGATCATATCTATTATTACACTAGGCTTCGCAAGCTGTGATATACAGGCCACAACCTGATTTCACTACGTCTCTAAAGGGCCACGTCACGTTAGTACCTGACAAACGCGAGTATCTGTGCCGCTTCTTGTCGGATAGTCGATGTACTGTTGCAATACAACTTGGGGTGTGCGATCTCAGTCTCGGCTTCTAGACGGCATTTTCAAATACGCTTCGTCTCTTTTAAAATAAATCCGCGGGCATTATTCTCGGGTAGTCACTTGAGCTATTGAGGTAATCGTCCCGGAAGACATGGTCGTGTTTATGGTGGACAAATCAAAACACCTTGTGCTAGGTCAAAGTCTTCGTCGTGGGGCAAATCCGATTGGTCTGCCAGTAGAAAGAAATCATGAAGGGGTTTGAGATCGTCGACTGTTGTGGATCTCACGTAATTGGTGCTGGCTCTGCCATATCTGACCGCTCACGGCCCTCAAGCCCCCCCACACAGATGGCCACCACACTTCGTCCCAGCCACATACACTCTCCCGACGACCACATATAGGGTGCGTTACACTCATGTCGAAAGCAAAAAATACAGCATCTGGGCTGTTGAAGAGCTGATCCGAGCAGATTGAACACCCTGTTTGAGAATTGATCCCAACCCTGCCAGCCACCGCCTGCGGCCCCTCACAGATCCCACCTCCTCCGACCGTCCATCTCGAGAAAAGGAGACACGGTTTGATGGTAGTACGATGGCCACCGAAAGCTGTGAATTGGCAGCTTTGTTGTGATAGATTATCAATTTGCAGCCGCCTTGGGGGCTCCATGGCATCAGGTTGTATCTTCGCCACTAGAGTCCTGCCAGCTATGATACCGGTCATCAAATTTGTACCTGTTGTTGACCGATACCACTCCTCCTAACGGAAACAAGTAATACTGATCACGCTTGTCCTCGGCGAAACCGGAGGCGACCAGCCAATCCATAGTTACTCGGCTGTCCATCTGGAGCAACGAGCTGTCCTGCATGGAATCCTGCAGGATTGCCTCAATCTCCGCATCAAACTCGTCCAGCGCTTGCCACGCCGCCGTGAGCGTTGGTGTGCTCGGAGGGAGTATCAGCCTGTGCTCGAGCTTATAGCTCCCAGTGATAGCTACCACGGGATCTTCGTCTACTGATAGTACGAAGTCGACGGTTACGAAACCCAGGAGGTGCATACTTAACTCAGTAGTGCTATAATGTCGCAGAATCTCCTCGGCGACAACCATGTGAAGCTCGTCATCTGGCTTAATGGATTTTAGAACAAGACGGAGGAAAGCCGGGATCCGCATTTATATCAAAGGCAGTAGGCCAGTAATTTTGTGCTCGTCCAGTGGGGGGAAATTAACTAGCAGCAAGGTCGTATGTCGGTTGAATGCAAAGATCCAGTCTACTCCGTTGCGGAGGACCGTGACCTGCTCCTCGAGGTCGAAGTCGAACTGCAGCATCGTATGCAACTCTGGGCCGCAATGCTGAGGAAGTCTTGCGAATACCACTATAGCCAGCGCGAGGGCCGAGGCCAGTTTGTTCCTGGCCATTGTCCGAGCTCACGGCGGCAGGGCGTGGCGCCGCTGTCGCAGAGCCAGCGCACCATCGCCGAGGTTTGCCAGCTAGGGCTGTCAGCACGGCCCGGAGCAGGTGGTCCACAAAGTCGACACTGCTCATGCCCGTAGGCGCCTAGTCCTCTAGCCAGCGCCGCAGAGGAAGGATCTCCTCCTCTATATAAAGCAGGGCTAGCACGCAGGGGTTACGCTCATCCCGGCTCCAGATGCCCTTTCCTGTCATGGCCCGCACCAGGTAAGTCTGCCCCCCTGTGACGACCCGACCAACAGGTCGCAAGATCTGGCCATGGGCAAGGGCAGGTCATGCACGCGGGGCAGCACCCCTGGTTACATAAGCACTCTCATTATGTCAGCGTAAGCAAGGGTGGATATGTGGATCACAACATATCCAAAGATCTGGATATGTGGATCACAACATATCCAAAGATCCGGATCGCTGGATCACAACATATCCAACGATCGGGAAGGCAAGCACGATGAAGGACAAAGGGTATATAGCTCGGAGGATTTCCTTAGACAGACAGTCATTACCTTTGTACTTCAGCGATCAATCTAAGTATCATTCTCACCCATCACTTGAACCAGTCACTCAATTGACGAGAGTGGTATCTCTTCCAAGAGACACGACAAACCCAAGAGACGAACGATATTCGACAGGAAGTGATATTGCATTGGCTTTACCTACCGGCAGAACAACAACCCAACGAAGCCCAGCGCTCTGGCTGACCCTAGAGGCTGGATCGTGACAGTATGTCGGACCCACTTTTCGAATCTAACTATTAAAGAATTATTTTATAACTAAGTAAAAGGGTTTAAATAATAGGTTACTCTTATCGTTTTAGAAAGAAAGTACGTACATCTCTATATCTCGAAAAACGAAGAAGTTATAATACTTTAAAAATACTAGAATTAGCGGCGATAAGAGCTGATTCACCCACTTTGTTACGTACTGGCCCCAGATCTCGGCAGATACTGGGCGTAGGTTGATTTACTAAGAAGATAGAGAGGAAAGGAGCTCTTCCTCTCTATGGTCGGCTGCGCACTAAATTTATATGGGTCTAGGAACGGGCCTCTAGCCCGAGCCCATAACACACTTGTCTGATTCATCCACTTGTGGACTACGTTATTTAACTTTCTTTATTATATAGAACGAGATCTATAGCTAGTAAATTAACTAAGTTAACAGGGGTTATAGAAATAGTAGGTTTTGGTGTGATAGGTGTACAGTGCGACTGGTCGCCAAGGGGGGTGATCGCCAGGGGGGCCTCCGACTTAGTGGCTGCGGGCCAGGCGCTGCAGCATGCAGGATCTCGGTCTGTGTAAACAAGACTGGAACGTGTTGCGGAAAGTCTGCCGCACAAGTTGGGCGGCTCTGGCTATGTGGGAGCGGTCGTCCTTGCCGAGCCAGACTACAGTTTTGCTGGCCTTGTCGAAGATCTCTGGCATCAAGCGTAACTGGTTCCCTTTTTCCGTGTCCGAGGACTGGTCGACGCAGATTGCGTCGATGAACCAGAGGCTGTGCTGCTCCAATAGCCGGTTGCCGGGACTGGACGTTATAAAGTCCCAGAGGTTCTCTTGTACGGGTAGTATATTTCCGTCTAGGTATACCTTTTGTGATCGAGGCTGTCTACTGGCCGTGCCGGGGTGCTTTTTCCAGGTGTAAGACAGGGCCGCGTAGTCGAGGTGGTTGAGCGAAGAGAGTGGCACGGCCTTTGTGGTAAACACTTGGATTGGACTGGCGTTGTGGCGACGTCTGCCACGCCATCTCAGCAGCCGGATATACCGACTGGAATCGGGAAGAGGTCGGTGACGATGGTGTGGAATCGAGGGTTGTGGACTTGTCTGGCGGCAGAGGAAGTAACAGAAGCCGAGTCCTATGGCCACCAGACATGTCGAAGCGATGCTGAGGGTCGTGGTCATCGTGATTCGACAGGAGCCCGTCTTACAAGCGTGATAACAGTGATGCCAGACGCAACTGTTGAAAGAAGGATGAAGTTGGCTCAGGCGTTTGCCGACGTTGTGGTCATGTTTTAAGACAGAGGGGAGTAGCCTAGCACAAGGACATGCTCGGGGGGTTGTGAGATGTTTTCTTATTGCGGTGATCGGTCCACGGTGGTGGCAGCGGCTGCACGACAGCGAGCCTCTCAGCAACCTCCGAGGGTACGAGCGGAGCCACTGTGCTCATAAAGAGTCTGCGGCGGTAGTCTCCGGACGGGAGAGACGTGGACTGTAGGGAGAGAGAGCATCGAGGGCACAGCAGCTGCGGCACAATTAATTTAGAAGTGGCCGCGACTGGCGTCTCGTCTCGAGTCCCAACAGAGCCCGTTGGAGAGAGCCGGGAAGGGTGTGCGATCCACGGTGGCGGCAGCAGCTGCACGACAGCAAGGCTGCGGCAAGAGAGCCTCAGCACGCAGAGGCGGGCGGGCAGGGAGGGGTCCCTGGACCGCAAGGCTGCGGCAAGAGAGCCTCAGCACGCAGAGGCGGGCGGGCAGGGAGGGGTCCCTGGACCGCATATCCCGTCAGAGCAGGGCGGCTCTGGCCCGAAACGCTGGGACGAATGAAGAGATGATACCCAAGAGTAACACCACGGAGGGCGGATACGCAGCCCCGGGTGAGCTGCGTCGCCGGCATGGTAGCAATGCCGGACCCTGCGAACCAGGCCCTGTTGTTGCCTGTCGTGATGGGGGGATGAATGTTGACGTGGTGTTGATATGGAGGACGGCTCAGACGGGTTCCTCAATGGGACATCAAGACGACACGTGAGAGATGAGTGGTCGCGGGGTCGCAGCGGAAGAATTGTGCCCCCCAACGGTCGACACTCCACCGACGTAACAGCTAAGAGATACACAGCACCTCCGCCCCGTTCCCATTGGCCTGTCTCGTCTCGCGGCACCCTCCTCCTTGTGAGCTTGGCGGGCACATGTAGTCCCTCTGTACCTCGCGGTACCCGGCCAGGCTGAGTGAGTGCTCCCTCTCTCTTCACGGCCCTCCTTGGCCAGCGCGGGCCGTTTGTCGCGGTGCCAGCTTGGGCAGAACTCTCGGGCGCCAGTCCGGAGAACCCGGCGCTAACTGCACCCTGTTTTCAGGAACGCGCCAAGTCTGGACCACCAGCAGTCGTCGTCAACAATTTTGTGTTTGTCAGAGTCCGCTCAACTCCAAACCCGACTTACTCACATACAACGCGCAGTGCTGCTCGAACTACCATCTTAACCCCTGCGCGGCAGGGGGAGGCCGTGGCCCGGGGACGGGCTGGTGGTTCTTTGTGACAAGCCAAAAAAACACCGCTACTGGACTGACGAATCGCAGTGGGCCATGTTCCTTGTGCTGGCCTGAAACGAATCTGCCACGACCATCAGGGGGTTCTACACATGGTGAAGCAAACTCAGAGGGAGTGCACTTCTGCTCGTGAAACACCGTGATTGTTCTCATGTACTGGCACCGGTCTGGCAACTGAGCCGGAGATCAATGACCGGCCTACATCGAAGGAGTTGGCAGGATGGAGCACGCGATAGCCACTGGCGGCAGATTGTCAATCGACCAGCCAGATATGGCTGCTGTAGTGCAGAGCGTGACATCGTTCCAGCAACCCGTGCATGCCCAGCCGGATTGGAGCGTTCCTTGCCAGTCCTGGAGTGAAACAAGAAGGTGTTCACTGTTTGTGAGCCCACTGAGACATGTCACCGAGGTTTTATATCTTGTGGGAGTCTAGCAATTCTGCAACTCAAACTTCATCCCCTTGGGCGACTTGTAGCCGTCTCGCCAACATGCACGTTTGCACCATTGACACCAGATCTCGTACGCGATGTGGCCAAGTTCACCGCGGGTGTACCATAGGGTAGTCTTAGAGTTTGGCCATGTGCCGAGGGGCTGCATAAGGCCATTGTGTGGCCTCGTATGGGCCACGCAGCCGTTCTGAACAGAACGGATGCCACGGTGCCACCGGCCCGCGCAGCCCCCGTCGGGCAGCTCGTATGCACAATAGCGCCCCCGCCGCTCAAAACGGAAGCCCGACAAGCACGAGGCCCACGAGGTCTTGGTGAGACAGGCCAGGGTCCAAGTCCTCGAGCCCAGCTGCTTCTCGGCACGGCCCCGCTGTCTCCGCCCACCCCTTCCGGCCTTTCCATGTCTCCAGTCTCTGGCTGACAAAACCTACTTTACGCCCAGTCAGCTCGCCCTTGACGATACAGCGCCTGCCAAGCACAGTCAGCTTCCAACTTTCCAGCGGCTCATCCTCTCCATCTGCTCCGGCTCAGCCCACAACGCCAGCCCTCGATCCGGGCCTCATTCCTCAGCTGCGCGACACCCATCCGTCTTGAGCAGACCTGCCCGGCGCAGGTCTGTCCCTTTTCCTGTCACGACCGTCACAGCAGCCCGCCAAACGATCTGCAAAACCTCGGAACCGAACGAATATCATGACTGCGTCGCAGTCGTCATAGCCGGACCTCTTGACCCTTTCGTCACCTCCTTGACAATCGCCAGCCACGCAGGATCGGGCTCGGCGCATCTCAACATGGCTCCTCCCGCGCTTTCGATCCCTCCTCGGAGCCCCTCGGGGTACACCCTCACAATGAGCCCTCGGCCAGTACGATGGGCGACGACGACGCTGAGAGTCGGCGGTATGACGTACGTTGGCCTCACCAGGCTCGAACACCTGCCACGATGCAGTGCTAACATGATAGGTGCAGGTGTGGCGCGTGCACTTCTGCTGTGGAATCTGGGTTTCAGGACGTCGACGGGGTCGGGAGCGTTAGTGTCAGTCTAGTCATGGAACGCGCGGTCGTCATGCACGACCCGGAGCGGTTCACCGCAGAGCAGATCCAGGAGGCCATCGAGGACCGCGGATTCGAGGCCGAAGTCCTGTCGACCGACATCGCCCCATTGGCGCCAAAGTCACCGAGCCACGGCATCCTGTTCGACACAGAAAGCAGCGAGCCGCGCATCTCGACCACGACCGTTGCGATCGAAGGCATGACATGTGGTGCCTGCACGTCAGCTGTGGAAGGCGGTTTCTCTGGCGTTCCTGGGGTCAAGAGCTTCAACGTGTCCCTGCTCTCCGAGAGAGCAGTCATTGAGCACGATGCAGCCCTGATCTCTGTGGACACGATTCTGGAAACGATAGAGGACCGTGGATTCGGCGCCACTCTCGTTGACACGCAAGTCGCAGAACCCTCCGGCGGCCGGGCCGCCGGCACTGATGCCGCTGTGTCGTCTACTGTCACGACCACCATTGCTATTGAAGGCATGACCTGTGGCGCCTGCACGTCGGCTGTAGAAGGCGGCTTCGATAATATCGACGGCCTCGTCCGCTTTAACATCAGCTTGCTCGCCGAGAGAGCTGTCATCACGCACAATGCTGAACTGCTCACGGCGGAGCAGATTGTTGAGATGATCGAAGACCGAGGTTTCGATGCTCAAATCCTGTCGTCCGTAGCCGACGAGACGGGGACCTCGGCCGTGCCTACGTCGACAACTCAACTAAAGATTTACGGTGGCCTCAACGCGGCCAGCGCCAAGACTCTCGAGGACTCAATATTGGCTCTCAATGGAATCACGTCTGCCAAAATGGCTATGTCGACTTCCAGACTCAGCATCTCACACCAGCCTGGCGTCATTGGCCTTCGCGCAATCGTCGAGACCATTGAAAAGCTTGGATTCAACGCCCTCGTGTCCGACAACGACGACAACAACGCGCAGCTCGAATCGCTCGCAAAGACCAAGGAGATCCAGGAGTGGAAGCGTGCCTTCCAGGTTTCCTTGACGTTCGTCATCCCTGTGTTCTTCATCAACATGATTTTCCCGATGATGATCAAACCCCTCGACTTCGGAGGTGTACAGCTGATCACAGGTTTGTTCCTCGGCGACGTCATCTGCCTCTGCCTCACAATCCCGATCCAGTTTGGCATCGGCAAGCGGTTCTACGTCTCAGCTTACAAGGCGCTTAAGCACAAATCACCAACTATGGACGTTCTCGTCGTGCTTGGCACGTCCTCTGCTTTCTTCTTCAGCGTTTTCGCGATGCTTGTTTCGTTCCTTATCGAGCCCCACACCAGACCTGCTACGATCTTCGACACAAGCACCATGCTCATCACCTTCATTACACTGGGACGTTTCCTCGAGAATAGCGCAAAGGGAAAGACGTCCAAAGCGCTCTCCCGCCTCATGTCCTTGGCTCCATCCATGGCTACCATATACGCTGATTCTATCGCTGCCGAGAAAGTCGCCGAAGGCTGGGAGACCCCCGGGATGACAGGAGCCACCGCAAGAACGCCTGCTCTCGAGGGTATAACTGTGGACGAGAAAGTCATCCCGACCGAATTGATCCAGGTTGGCGATATCGTAATCATCCGGCCAGGAGACAAGATTCCTGCGGACGGCATCATTGTGCGAGGCGAGACGTACATCGACGAAAGTATGGTCACTGGCGAGGCTATTCCTGTCCAGAAGAAGAAGGGCAGCGGTGTCATCGGCGGCACCGTCAATGGCCACGGCCGCATTGACTTCCGCGTCAATCGTGCCGGCAGGGACACACAGCTCAGTCAGATCGTCAAGCTTGTACAGGATGCGCAAACGACTCGGGCTCCCATCCAACGCCTGGCGGACTACTTGGCCGGTCTCTTCGTACCCATGATCCTAGGTCTTGGGTTCCTCACTTTCCTCGTCTGGATGGTGCTCAGCCACGCTCTGCCTCACCCACCTGCCATCTTCACGAAGCCCGAGAGCGGTGGCAAGCTTATGGTCTGTGTCAAGCTGTGCATTTCCGTTATTGTCTTTGCATGCCCCTGCGCTTTGGGACTGGCAACACCAACGGCGGTCATGGTCGGCACTGGAGTTGGAGCCGAGAATGGCATCCTTGTGAAGGGCGGCGCCGCGCTTGAGCAGACGACCAAGATCACCAAAGTCGTTCTCGACAAAACAGGAACCCTCACATACGGCAAGATGAGTGTCGCCACAGCTAGGCTAACATCAGTCTGGCAAGACAATGAGTGGCGCCGCCGACTCTGGTGGACTGTTGTTGGCCTCGCCGAGATGGGCAGTGAACACCCTGTCGGCAAGGCCGTGCTCAACTCCGCACGTACTGAGCTTGGAATGGACTCCGAGGCCACCATCGAAGGCAGCATTGGCGACTTCCATGCTATCGTCGGCAAGGGTATCACCGCCACTGTGCAGCCTCAATCAAGCGCGGAGCGCACCCGGTACAAGGTCCTCATTGGCAGTCTCCCGTTCCTCCGCGCTAATAAGATCGATGTACCCATGGACGCGGTCGATGCATCTGAGGAGATCAACGCGCAGAGTGCGAAGTCCAAATCGACCTTGAACACCTCCGCAGGCACGACCAACATCTTCATCGCTATCGACGGCGCATACGCGGGCCACCTCTGCCTGGCGGACACTGTCAAAGAGGGTGCCGCCGCTGCTATCGCCGTGCTACACAGCATGGGCGTCGAGACCGCCATCGTGACCGGCGACCAGCGACCCACGGCCCTCGCTGTCGCCAAGATCGTCGGCATCAGCCCGGAGAACGTGCACGCCGGCGTGTCCCCCGACCAGAAGCAGACGCTGATCCGGCAGTTCCAGGACGAGGGCGCGTGTGTGGCCATGGTCGGCGATGGAATCAACGACTCGCCCGCACTCGCGACGGCGGACGTGGGCATCGCAATGGCCTCTGGCACCGACGTCGCCATGGAGGCCGCGGACGTGGTCCTCATGCGGCCCAACGACCTCATGGACATCCCCGCCGCGCTACACCTGTCGCGCACCATTTTCACCCGCATCAAGCTCAACCTCGCGTGGGCGTGCATGTACAACCTCGTCGGCCTGCCGTTCGCCATGGGCCTGTTCCTCCCGCTCGGCTGGCATCTGCACCCCATGGCTGCAGGCGCGGCCATGGCGACGAGCAGTGTCAGCGTGGTCGTGAGCTCGCTGCTGCTCAACTTCTGGAAGCGGCCGCAGTGGATGGAGGACGCGCTGCTCGCGGGCGCGACGAGCAACGGGGTCATCAGGCGCCACGGTGGTGGCTGGGGCTTCTTTGGCGCGGTGGCCACGCGCGCACAGGATGTGTTCTCGGCGGTCACTGGGGCTGAGAGGAGCAAGAAGAGCGACGGGTATGTTCCACTGGACACGCTCGATCGTGCGGATGTGTGAGATGGAGGAGGACAAACAGTGTTTGCATAGCTCGGAGTTTTGACTGCGGCGTGCATGTTGCTTTTTTTTTTTTTTTTTTTTTTTTTCCTTTCTTTCCTTGGTTGGCTGGCAGCCGGAAGGAGCTCCCCAAGCCAGCCAGGATACTCCGTAACCAAGGGCATGCCTTGCCAGGGGCATCCATGCATGTCACGATGCCTCCAGGACGGTGCAGGGGCACCGCAAACCAGCTGAGCACTTCGATGCGTATCAAGGACGATTTATGGCGACGAGGACGGTTCTTTGCATGTCAGTGAATCAAAACCGGCATTCTTGATTGGTTGGAGGGCAAAATCACATTGAGCAGTAGAGCGTTACAGGTGGATGTCGAATCTGCCTTGCTCTGTAAGCGTCTGATCGGGATCTTCTCCATACCCCGCACTTTCAGCCTTGCGTGGGGGCTGAGAGACGGTCTGACATCCTTCCACCATGAACCTGCTGCCTGCTTCTTTGTATCCTGCTTGACCTCCACCCATTACCTCCAGCTACAATGATCTCTCTCATGTCGATGAAGCACCCTTACTGACATCATTCATACCCCACAATGCGGCTACTACAACGAGATAACGCCAACAACTACACCCTCACGGCCGATCTGCGCGCTGACAACACCCCTCCGTACGCAATCCTCTCCCACACGTCGGGCGCCGACGAGGTGGTCTACACCGATATAAAGGCGAGGCCAAGTGAATGGCAACAGAAAGTCGGCTACTGCAAGATCCAATTCTGCGCTGATCAAGCGAAGCGACATGACCTACAACATTTCTGGGTTGACACTTGCTGTATCGACAAATCTGACGGCATCGAACTCCAGACTGCGATCAACAGCATGTTCAGATGGTACCGTGATGCGAAACGATGCTACGACTATCTATCGATGTTTCCTATCCCTCAACCTCCAGTCAGCCGCCAGGGGTTGGGTCGTGGGAGGCTGCGTTCCGCGGCAGCCGTTGGTTCACACGCGGCTGGACACTACAAGAGCTCATCGCCCCGCAGATTGTCGAGTTCTACTCGAGGGAAGGGGTCTTCTTAGGCGATAAGAGGTCTTTGGAGGCTGTCATACGCGACGTGACGGGTATTCCTGCCAGGGCCTTACGAAATACACCATTATCCTACTTTACGACTTCAGAACGCGAGGCGTGGATACGCAATCGGGAAACAACGTGTGAGGAAGACATGGCATACTCGTTGCTCGGAATATTTGACCTCTACATGCCGCTCCTCTACGGCGAGGGTCGCGAACGAGCACAGAGAAGGTTGCGACAAAAGGTCCAGAAATCTGTGAAAGGCAGGACACCCCTTAGCCACAGAGGATGTACCTTAGCTAATAACTTAGGTACCTACGACAACAACTTTTTGATCAGCTTCAACCTGTCTGGTGTTCCTGAGACTCCACATTTCGTAGCAAGAGATGGAGAAGTAGCAGAGATGCGAAGAATGCTATGCTCGGATGGAAGCCGTTGCACTGTCATTCTCCATGGTCTCGGCGGCATTGGCAAGACACAGCTCGCTGCAACGTATCTCAAACGATACCGGGACGAGTACTCGGCGATCTTCTGGCTGAATATCAAGGACGAAGCGTCCATCCAACAGAGCTTCGCTAGGATCGCAACGCAGATCCTGGAACAGAATCCCGATGTCGGCAGCCTCAAGGGCCTGAACATGCTGCAAGACCACGACAAGATTATTCAGGCCGTGAAAGCGTGGCTCAGCTTGCCAGGCAATACCAGATGGCTTATTGTGTCCGACAACTACGACAACCCAAAGCTTCCCGGGCGGGTAACCGATACAGCGGTTGACATACACCAGTTTCTTCCCATGGCATATCAGGGTTCAATCATTGTCACAACGCGGCTGTCGCAAGTCGACATAGGGCACCAAATTCGAATCGAGAAACTCAAGTCCGACTGCGAGAGTTTGCAAATACTGTCAAGGGCGTCAGGCCGAAATGGTTTACAAGATGGTAAGGATCTCCCGGCAGTCAATCATCGGTCACTAATAGTCCTTCAGATGGTGATGCGAAAGAACTTGTGCGAGAACTGGATGGGCTTCCTCTTGCTCTTGCTACGGCTGCAGCATATCTGAAGCGTGTCCCGATCAGCTTCCGAGACTACCTTCGCCACTATCGGGAATCTTGGGCAAGACTCACGGGCAATCTGCATCTTGGTTCTTATGCAGACCACACCTTATGTTCAACATGGCAGCTGTCATATGAACATGTGCAGGCACAGAACCCACTTGCGGCTCATCTGCTCCGGTGGTGGGCCTACTTCAACAATGAAGACATATGGTATGATCTTTTCCGAGCCAGCAGCGAAGACGGCCCGGCGTGGATGGGGCAGCTTTCAGAAGAGCTCAACTTCAACGATGCAGTGGGCGTACTCCATGAGTACGGCCTAGTTGAACCTACAACCATGTTCCAGGAGCCACAAGGGTACAGCATACACAGTTGTCTACATTCCTGGACTATTCATATATTGAATGAGGAGTGGGACAGCTGCTTGAACAAGGTTGCAGTGGAAAGTGTGGCATCACAGGTTCCTTCACGAGAGGAAGCCGAGTATTGGCTTCCTCAGAAGAGACTAATATCACATGCGATCCGGTCTTGTTCAACAGTACAAGAGAGCAATTGTCCTACAGATCGGGCTTTTCATTCTCTAGGTTATCTCTACACTGACCAGGGGAAGCTGGGCGAGGCCGAGAAGATGTACCTGCAGGCACTTAATGGATACGAGAGAGCTGTAGGACTTGAGGACGTCACAACATACCGGCCGGCCATCAACACCCTTGAGAACCTAGGATCTCTCCTTTCGGATCAGGGCCATTTGATTCAAGCGCGGCAATACTACCAACGTGGTTATGACGGCCTTGAGCAGCTCCTCGGGCCATCGCATCAGGCTGTTGAGTCAGCGCGACACATTCTCCAGCTTACAAAAAGCGCGATTGAAGATGGGATGTGCTCGAGCGGTGGCCAATACGTGACAGATCCAGCACAACCCGGACCGGCGAAGAAGAGGCGACGAGACGTTTTATAGAGGGTACTAGGTCTCCACGCAAGGTAGAAAGCCAAGAGTGGGGCAGTCTTGAAGCACACCTGTTCTTTATGTGAGTTGAATGTGAGAAGAGAAAGCCGCTTATGGGGTCGCTGTGGCCTTGTCGTTGAAGAGCCATTTTTGACTGTACATATTCGCCATTGAATACGCACGGTCTCCGCCACAATGCGCCACACTTCTGTGGCCCGTGCGGATGGAAGTTAATTGCGGAGAAGCGAACACACTTTGTGGCCGTTACTGTACTGTAGAACACTGCTCGCAGTACATACCAGTGGCATGAAATCGACTCTTTCCCCAAACTTTCAATTCTGCTGCCAGCACTTCCGCAAGTCGACCTCCACTCTCAACCACCCTTCTCGGGACACCGGATCTAGCCCTTTCATACCCTGCACTTATCGAAACACGACAGAGGTCGACCTGCCTCCAAGATGCATTCCGACCACGACAGTGTGGCCAGCACAAGGGCTTTGCACCGGCAACCTAGCCGCCTCGACTTGGGTCCTAGTGTGCTGTCAACAGGATATGTCAGTGCGACGGACACTACCCGCCGACACCTTCAGGGTCTTGAGAAAGGGCGGACCGTTCTGAAGTGGGAAGGTTACCATCATGTATATGACAACACCCACGGACCAATCAGAGGCAAGCCAGCTGTGATGCAAATCGGAACAGCGGTGCCTATGAGCACCCAGCAAGTTGCATGTCAACCATCTGCTCCGCCATCGGGTGGTCTGAACACCTGGACCCTGTCATCAATCGCAGAGGAATACAGCTACAAAACTCCAAGCCAGTCGTCAGCGCAGCTGTCGAACAGCTCCTCTACACAAATAGGATGTAGAGCACGCCTTCCGGGCCACGAAGAATGCCGCAACCCCAAAGTCCCGGGACCTGACGATGGGCAGCATGGAACACAAACAAGAAGTGACTCGGGACCGTTCCACTAAGACAGTTTGGAGTGCTCGGGTCAAGTGTGTTCGACACAGCAACAAAGTCATTCAAGAGCCTATCGCGTGCGACGTCAAGTTTTTAACCAAGCTGCTCGACAAATTAAGTTATCGACGGGACATTGAGACAGGCCGCTTTGTGATCAGCATCAGCTGGGGAATGACTAGCCTTTCAGTCGACGATTTTCACGTGGACGTGCGTGGGAAGAGCTCAACAACAGTCTGTCGTAGAAGTTCAGGACTGCCCTACGCTACACAAGTGGCGAGAACTAGTTGGCTGGTTCTAAAATTCAGCGCGACCTCGAGAGGAGTCCATGTCCAGACTTGACCGCGGAAAATGTCCTCTCGGGCACCGGCTGGTTGGTCAAGATATGCTCCATGTGCAACGAAGGTGCATACAGCATGCTCGTTGTTCAGGGCTGCAGCCAAGTGTAGCAAAGTCCATCTCGGTCCATGAAGTTTTTTGTTGCGCAGAACGGGCGAGATCGTGTAGGGTAGGGAGCCGTCTTGGCTTGCGAGCGGCTTTGGTTCAGGGTCGATGGATGAATAGTAACTGTTGATAATCGATGCGTCCTTGATGATGTACGTTGAGGCACGGCCAATCGTGACTTGGTAGGCTAGCACGAAGTTAGGTGCGGACCTTGCAAGGATCTGATCGTTGAGGTTCGGCCGTAGCAGCCACCAAAGTGACCGAGAGACAGACGAGAGGGCTAGCGCAGTGCTCCATGGCAGGAGCTCCTGTATCGCCTTCAAGGCGGCCAGAGGAAGGTCTTGGAGGCGGAAAGCCATGACGACTGTTGGAGATTTCTTGGATGGAACCATGGGACAAGTGTTGAAAAAGCTTCGAGGATGAAGAAGATGTAGTCGAGCAGCATTCTTGGGTTCTGAGTTTACTGACCATCATCTATGCAGTAGTACTGCGCTGCTTAGGACAAGCCAAGTAATCTCCGGCCACCCTCTCGAGAATTCCTTGTCGCATGTTGCTACGGACAACGACAAATCAATCTGCGTGCATGGCGAACTTCTCACGCCATCCCCAGCAGGCGTGGCTGTCAGTGTCAGCCGTAAGAGGCGCATCAAGCTTGACAGTGGTGGTGTGCACCATCTGCGGGGGTTCGTGTTGGTTGTTGACACTCGCCATTTCCCAGCCTCCAGCCCCGTCTTTTTTCCCCCCTTACCTGCCCCTCCTCATGACAATGACTGTTGAGACCGGACCACATAGCTTCGCCCCATCGTCCCGCCTAGTCCTTCGACAAAGACCCCGTCCTTCAACATCCTCCTCGCAAGGTCTTCTCTCCGTCCACCACCAAGCATACCTCACCGGAAAGCTTTCGAGATCTCCCGAAGATAGTTTCGTTGCGATCGTATGTCTTCCTCCTTGCTATTCTGTTTTTTTCTTCTTTCCTTTGAGCCGAGAATGGAACACTCGTTTGCAGGGGAGTGAGCATCACCGAACCTCATACTCATTGCCTGAAAGACCAGAAGACAGTTAAGACTCTTTGGCCACAAAGGAGTATTCGGACACTACCAGTCAGACTTCGACACCAAGAGCAACTTCACCCTTGAATCGTCCCTCGGCAGTCGGCACATCTCCTTCTACAGAAAGGTTGCCGATCGTGATTGCTCCGTCGTGGATCACGACTAGTACACCCACCAACAATAACGCCTCCGCAGCGACCTGAGATCCTCAAGGGACCATCTGCGACAACCTCAAAATCAACCTCGATCGTCCCATAACCTGCGCCACTACCCGGAATTGAGGTAGACTTTGCGCACTCTCACTATCGACGCACGTTCCATGCTAACAACCTTCAGTACCATGACAGCAATGCCCTCTGACTCCGGGATGGGGTTTGAGGTCTCGAGAGCCACATACGCATGGCCCGGTATGCTCGAACCACCATCGTATTCGCTCTTGCTCGTGGCTTAGACTAACAGATTGCTCTAGGGCTCGACCTTAACGCAGACTTCCTCGATGATAGTCTCTGCTCTGTTGGCCCCTGGTCGGATGCGGTAATGACGTCGTCATCTGTTAATCTCCGATCCATCACATCCAGCCCGCCATACACTAGGCTCACGGCAGAGGAGTGTGAACTGAAAAGACAACGAGACATGGCCCGGAGGAATTCGAAAATATCGCTACGCTCATACAGAGCCATGAGCGACTACCGCGCTTCACATTCACCCCCACTACCGATGCACGAGTTCAACGCGGGCCCGAGCATGGCAGTCTACACATCCTCGCAGCCGCAGCTCTCGCTACTGCCCGAACCAGTCACGACGCTGCCTGGCGTGTCGACATCGTCATGTACAGCATCGCCGTCCCTTTCAGACCAGCAATCAGCCATCAGGGACAACTCTGGATACGTGTCTTCATCACCCCCTCCCTCATATTCACACAGCCACGGTGCGCTCGCATCACAATACCGGCCGCCTCCAGTCCAGGACCACCATGGCATGATGTACCCAGTTTATTCTCCCATGCTCCAAGTCGGCGGTGGGCCACTGCCTTCGGCGATCGGCACTACAGCCTCAGAGCCGGGCCACGTACGAGTCGTCCAGGCACGGCCCAAGCAGCAGTGCTGGGAGCACGGGTGCAACGGCAGGCCGTTCACCACACTCAGCAACCTGCGCAGACACCAAAGGGAGAAGTCTGCCCAGGCTCCCAAGTCATCCTGCCCCAACTGCGGAGCGGAGTTCACAAGGACAAGTGTAAGCAGCGCATCATCCTCCTCCCCACACCCTATCCTGAATTGAACCCCCTGCGTGAGTCCTTGCGTCCGACCCGCGAGCCTTGTAAGCACCGAGGTCCTCGGCATCGAGCGCTACCAACGACGACGAGAGAAGCAAACGAACATGAGACATTGGCTGACCCGTTTTCTCCTGTCGCAGGCTCGTAAGGTACACGGCCTGCACGACAAGTGCAAGGCGCGCAAAACTTCCCCGTAAATCCCACCACTTCAACGGACATATCACACACTCTGTCTCCTCGGCAAGAGGACCTTTGCACATGTACACGGCTTCTCCTTCTTCTTGTTCTTTGTCGAAAAGAGGGGGTCTCCTCCTATCCCAGACATTTAGGGTTCACGAACTTTTCGAGATATTTTCAGTATAGAGGATGGGCAAAATGTTTCTTGCATGTCATGTCACTGGATCGCGATTGTGTTTCCTCGGAGTGCGCTATCGGAGGGCCAACTGCTTCGATTGGGTTCTGGATTTGAGGCAGGAAAGGTGCGCGGGTCCTTGCACGTAAAATACACCCTCGCTTCCATTTAGAAAGTTTTGATCCAAAGGGCGTGGGTTTCACCTACTGCTCACACAATGTCACGGTAGATTAAGAATGAGAGGGCTCTGTCGGCACCACGACCTGTGCATGAGTTTGGCCAGGTCGGGAGCATTTGCCAAAAGAGAGCAATGAACGACGGACATAAGCTTGCTTACACCGCTCCAGTCCGCATCTGGCGTGATATTTGCCGTCGCGCAGCACAGTTCCCAGACTATCAGCTGATAACCATTCTCCGGTAGCATCGACGTGACGTACTGAACGGTGGTGCTGGTAGCGCGGCTGTGGTGAGCATGGTGTCCAGTTCTGGGATCTAGAGCCACGCAACATCACGGAGCTCAATATCAATGTTCACGAAGACCCAAACACCGGGTCCTGTAAAGCATCTGTTACGTCCGCAGCCAAGAATTCTACTTACCGCATAACGACTCTCTGATGTCTTCTCGGACTCGGCAAAGGTCACCAACCCTTCCGCCAATTAGCTTCTTTCACCTTAGCCTTAGTCGAGGACGCGAGCTCGGAGAAGGCGTTTAGTATATACCCACCTAAGTGATACGAACTATAACCAGTATTGGTCTTGGGTACATGTAAAGCCTAACGCTTGGCCCCGTGCTCGTTGAACGGCAGTGCAGCTACCCTCAGAGAAACTAGACGCACTCCAGAACCGCGTCATCTCGTTGATGAAAAACCTTCAGTCGGCCGACACTTCCGAGAGGCCAACGCCTAGACGCTGTCCAACCTGAACCGAGGCGAGACCAGGATGTGAATAGCTGAGCTCAAGAAGCTGAGCATACCATACTAGGGCGAACTTCTGTAGTTCTTCATACTTGCGCTTTTGAGCCTCCTCATCCCCAATCTACCTCCGAAGCAAGCAAGCTCGGACGGCTTCTGAGTAGTGTGGGAGAAGCGGGCTGGGCCAGTCCCCGTTGGTTTAGTGAGGACGATACTGATGATGTCACCAGGCGGAAGTAAGCCGTCCATAGCCTTCTGGGTTGTATTGCGCGCAATCAGGATGCGGAGTTCGCCAAAATCGAGCAGGTATTTGACATATTTCTGGTGGAAAAAGTGTTTCCCTTGGTTGAGGTTGGTATGCTTGCCGCCGGGAAGGTAGCACTTGAGGCTCTTACGGTCTTCGATCTTGACCAGCTTGACGCCTTTTCCGCTGCTACTGTGTATCGGCTTGACTACCATTTGCTAATGACCCAAGGACGGCGGTAGTGTGCATGATCCTGACAATCCTCCATCACATGTTGCGGGTCGGTGGGCGAGCCAGCTCATCCCTTCAGTCTGAAATTGGTTGGCGCATTCCTGGAGGATCCGGATCTCTAACCTTGTTCGGCCCTAATCCATCTCCCCGGGGGTGGGATATGCCCGGATGTATCTGTTTGCATCCATCCGAAGCTTGATGTTGTTGCCGTGGGGAAAAAACAGATTCCAAGAAAGCGACAGAAACATTTGGACCGGCAAGGCCACTTCCTAAGGGATTTGCGCCATGAGCTGTTTAGGTGACGCTAATATCTCCACTTTAAAAGGTTCGCTAAAACCAGTACATCTCATGGTCAGCTGAAGTGGCGGCCGCTCAGGACATCGCGGTCACGATCCGACCTCCGGGGTTAACCGTTTGGTGGGGCTTCGGGGTTTCTGTTCTGCGAAGTGGGTGAAGCTCAAGCAATATCATAACTATCGAGTGTCGTTCTCTCTATAGGGTTGTCGCGTCTCTGGGAAGAGATACCAGTCTCGGCAACTGAGTGACTGGTTCAAGTGTGGATGAGAATGGTACTTTCATTGATCGCTGAAGTACAAAGGTAGTAACTGTCTGATCAAGAAAATTTTCCAATCTATATAGACCTATGTCCTTTATTGTTCCTCCATGCCATGTAGTGTGGTTATGTCTAGGTTTCTGACGGTTATTGATCTCGGCGTGATCGTCAGGCTTGGCGTCGTGACGGTTATGCATATCTGCATGACCATTGGTGATGTACCCGCTTTCCTTATCCTCATCGTTCTGCAGGACTCAGCTCCTGCCTCGTGTCCTGCCTTAAAACTTGGCCCGATCATGCGACCTCATGCTTCTGTGCCCAAACAATCGTCCCTTGTTGGCTGGTCGTCACAAGAGACTACTATCGAGCACTAATCCACCCTCTTACACCTACCTAATACATATTCGAAACCCCTTTATCCAGCATCTTTTGTTCATAATCAGAAGTAGCTGGCCTAGTCAGGTGCTTATTATGGCCGCCTCTTTGACATGCCCGCTTATATTCTCCATCACGAGGACTGACTTAGGCTCTGGCCATAGACGGCAGTATTGGAGCAATTGTGGACAAAATCTTCAAACCAAGCGGTGTCGGTCGAGCCCGTGTGAACTAGCGAAAGGAGTACAAACTTTGATGGTATATGCTGGAAGTATCTGGTATCGAACGTCACGATTCAGCTTATCAACTTTGACCGGCTTAGACCCAACGGAGACCACCCCATTTGGGTTTGTCCGGCTTTCTTGTCACAACCTGACTGATTGACAAAGATGAGCTGTTCCGCATCTATAAATGACACCCAGTGCAAGTGCAAGTCGTAGCTCTTGATCACGCTGCTGAGCAATACGACGACAGGTTTTTCTCGACCATCCGATGGCCTTGAGTGTCCAACTAATGGATGATAAAGAGACGCACACTCCCGTCTTCTCATGAAGCTGATCTCGCATTTCGCTCCGAAACATATCAGCTTGTTATAAAAGTTTCTTACGTAGCATATCCTGCATGTACGGCGTGATGCGGCTTCCACATCCTACACGCAATAGAGGGTTCTCTCTCGGGCTTTGAAGTTATCCGATTTATATCATCGCAGACATATCCGAAGAACGAAGGAATCAACTGCGATTTCCAGTCTTGTAGATGCTCGCGACTATGGAGAAACCATGCAAGCATTGCGACTTAGGCACAGCTTACACAGCTGAGCGCCAAAAGCTTCAAGACAAATACATGCCGCTGGATATGCTCCGCTTCCGCTCCCCCAAGCGATACATGAACTGAAATCGGTCCGAAGCTACGAAATGACAAGGACATTTGCTTGAGCTGGACGAGAGAGTAAAAACCATTTTGCTCGATATTGGGATATGCTGCCGGCTGGGAAGATGGCCTGCCTAAACAGTAGAGTGGTAATTTGTTTGGATTGTGCAGAAAGTAGCACAGTATCAGGCTGCCAGTTTCCTATACTCTCTGTAAGCCGCACCGCATCCCTGGTTTGTATTGTTTCTGACATTGAGGCGTCGAAGCATGTTGTATGTGTGTGCCGCCAGAGCCACGTGATCGCCAAAGTCGTACTGTTAGGTCGCTGAATGGCCGCCACGAGTTCGCCGTGGCCCCGCTACATCTCCGCGTCCTGTGGACCTCTGGCCGGGAACGGTAGTGGCGGGAGGGACAGTGTGGTGTGGATAAGGGAGGATGAGGAAGCGAAACGCGGGTCTCGACTTGGCAGATGCTCTCTTCTCGCCCACAGCGATCTATTATAAGGGCAACGGTCCCCGGGCAGGCTTTGCGACAGGGCTGTGCTGTTCCAGTGGCCTCGATACGGGCCTGGAAGCCGGCACCGGAAGCGAAGAGGGGGGGTTCAAGGCCGGAATGCTCCGTCTCCGACTTGAGATAGTTCGGCGGCGTTGCCACGTGGACGCCACAGGCTGTTCTGGGGCACTGGTCCTGTGCTGCCGCGAGTGCTGCCACATGGTCGCTGCTGTGCCGCATCCTGACTCCGGGGAGAGGGTGCCAGACGGCAGCCCCGTACGATAGAGCGCTTGTCACTACTGCGGCATAGATCTGTTGTTCGACGCGTCCGAAGCTACAATCTCACGTGGTCGCTGCGATCTTGTAAATGGCGCGAGTCTCTGCATGCTCAACTCGTGAGGGTACGTTGAATGCAGAACATCGAGCGCAACTTCTATCGAACTATACCCTGGGAAAGCGGGCGGACGCCCGAGTTGGAGGCTCAGCAATCGCGCGTCGTGTGCCTAGGTAAAGTGCACTAGCAGTCTCTCCTTGGGCCGCACTCTATCCTGGCACCTTAGCCTCTCGCTCCTCGCAGACCTTCAACCCTCCTTGAGTGCTCGGCTGGACTTCGTGTCCCTAGACACCCACTGCTAGGAAGTTTGGTGACGACTATGCGCCGCGGCAACGCCCCAAGGGCTTTATGCAGTGTCTGATGTGAAGGACAAAGAGGATAGACGAGAGCGGTCAACCTTGTGGGACACCGGTGCGTAAGTCGGCCGGCGCGGACTCGTCATTGTCGAACTGTAGGGGTGCCGTAATGCCGGCACGGACCCAAGTTCTTCGCATCCATCGTGAGCCGGTACGCCACGATGGCCTCGAATAGCTCACTAAAGGTGCTGATCAGTGAGATAGGACACCGCCCGCTAGCCTTCTTCCTTGGCTCCGATGTCTTCCCTGGTTTCCAAAATCACTACCAACCGGGCGCCGTGGAAGCACAGCGGGCCGTAGAGTCTACTACCGCTGCTATATCTCTATTACTGATCCAGCTTCGCAGATCACGGAGTGCCGGAGCCGAGCCCATTACTCGAGCGCCCAAATGTCTTTGCTGCACGTCGTAGCTACGCGGTTCCGCCACTGCCGCGCTTGCGCGGCTTCTGTCCATTGTGGGGCTGCTGCGCTCCTTGACTCGCAATACGCCTACTCTGTCGGGAACCTCCGGTCGGCTTGTCGACGGCTTCGCGCTGCGAAGCTCGTATCCCACCCCCTGGCACCATCAGAACGCTCCTCAGCCAACATGGTGCGTCCGCCGCGGTACCCCTGCCGCCGCAATGGGAGTCAACTGAGGCATTATCTGTCCACACGCCTCTCGAGCTCCTAGGCCGACTTGAGGAGAGGGGTTGCATTTGCAAAGTAGATGCGGAGACTTTGCTAATACCGCATACAAGCCCCTCGCCTGTCAGGCTCCAGTTCAAACCCACTGTGATTGAGGTTTCCCCTTACGGCGCTGCGGCATACCTTGTAACCGTTCGGCTCCGTGATTAGACCCTTCTAGGTCCGCGTTACCGTCGAAGTTAGCTGTGAGTTTCCATGGCCTGAGCGATTCTGATCGTTCCCAGCCTGTCTTTTGTTGGTTCTCTGCCTAACTCCCACAGTTTCCATTTATCCATATTAGCCGATCTTGTTGGTACTCGCAATCTCTGACTCCGGTAGTGGTATGAGCACGTCGTCGGTGTCATGACTAGAAGGGATCTAGACTTGTGATTAGCCAGGGCGCGAGTCGCGAGCCCACACGCAGGGTTTCTTTCATACCCTATGTTACCAATAGAATCCGTGCGCGTCCCCCACCATCGTCAACACACCCTTTCAACAGCGATTGCGAGGTCCAGCAATGTCGCAATTACGTCAATTCGGTGACATTATCTCTGGCAATCGCCAGAGATGCCAGGACTTCACTCCTGAGCAGCGCGCCTTCATGTTGGGGGCTGCAGCTGCCGGCGCAAAACACAGCGAGATCGCGGAAGCCCTCAACACCAAACGCCAACGGGTCGGCGAGCAGATCGCGAAAGCCACGAAACGACAACGCCTTACTTCGACGCCTCGAAAAGGTGTAAAACCACGTATTCGAGGGCGCTCTATACGTCAGGTGTATCGCAGAGGCCGTCAGGCGCCTAGAGCCACCTGGAGGGAGCATTACAGCTACTTCAACGGCCGATTCAGCGTACCAACTCTCCGACGATTTTTTCAGGCTACCGGGCTTCTGAAGTGGCGTGCCGCGCGGCGCATCGAGTTAACAGATGAGGACGCTGCATTGCGATACCAATTCTGCCTTGATTATGGCCGTGGCTATCGCGCACGACACCTCCAGAGAACGCTCTTTTCAGACGAATATACCGTCCAGAATCAACCAGACCAACCGTCGCAATGGGTCCTCAGATTATCGTCGGAAAGGTATCGCCCTGATCTGGTGAACCCAGAGGATCATGTGAAGTCCAAAATCTCTATTATGGTGTGGGGAATGGTGTGGTATCGCGATGGTGAGGCCGGAATGTCACCTATTCTTGTTGTCGAAGGAGATCCCGACGCACCACGCGGAGGAGCCTCTTCCAGGACCTATATCAACGTTCTCGAGGAAGGGCTCCTTCCGTTCTACGAGCCTGGCGATCCCTTCATGCAAGACAACGCCGGAATCCATCGTGCAACGGCGACGAAGGAATGGCTCGAAACACATGGTATCTGGACTCTCGACTGGCCACCTCACTCGCCAGATCTTAACCCAATCGAGCACGTTTGGAGGCTTTTGAAGCGTCAAATATATAAAACAGAGCCTCGATTTCACGACCTGAAGCGCAATTTGAGCTCAATTGCGTACGCCAAAGAGATAATAAAAAACGCGTGGGAAGATATCCCAGAACACAAGGTCAGAGCCCTACTTCAGAGTCTGCCCCGGCGCATCACCGCCTGTAAGCATGCAAAAGGCTGGTAACCAAGTATTGAAGCGCAGAACACGGCAACTCTAGAGATATCTTCATTATTCAATTTAAACGCTATTTGGCCATGTAATTACGAATTGAAATGATAGCAGTGAAGTGGTGATGTTCCAAAAAGGTGGGTGCGCACGGACTCTTTTGCGAAGGCAGTTTTAGCACAGGCGCACTGTCGCTCTTTTTCGTCTTCAGGAACGCCTGGACCAACTGGACGCTGAGGCGAATTTGTTGCGCCTTCATCCTCGCGGGCGCCGTGTTCTGGAATGCACTGGTGCGCTGCCTTGGGAACGAGGTACACGTTGCGACATGTACCGGCTTTAGGCGAGAGCAACGCTTCAAGGAACACCACGGTCAGAGCACTCGTCTGTCTGGTCAGTTGGCCGAAACCATTCTGTTTGGTCGTAATTCTTTCTCTGCTGACACTGCTAGTCTGTCGCCGCGTATTGTGTCATGATTACCACGGCAGTTTGTACGGCGAGGACGAGGAAGCGATATGCCGCAAAGGCGCAACAGATCGTATAGGCTGCGGCCGTGTTCGACGATCGGGGTAGGATCCTTGTCAGCCCAGATGGCCTGCTGCCCAGCGAGACGATTACGGAGACGTTCCCCCAAAAATCAGCCGACGATATCTTCAGTACCGCCCACCCGTTCTTCCACTGGATGTACAGGGCGTCTCGCAACTGGTCGAATGTTGCGACCTTGCTCGACTGGATGAGGACTCACTTGAACCGACTGCCCAGCGGTGGCGGCCGCGGCATGAGGTCCGTTAAACTAGTCCAGGAGAATGGCCAACTTGTCCAAAACTACGACATGATATTCCGCGAGCTGTTCTGCATAGCTGCGTCAACCCTGTCGTACAGGTTGGGCGAGGTCCTCGCCAATGCTGGGGCACTTTGGGACGAGATTTTTGTCACGGTGCACCATGGCCGCTCACCAGGCTTGGGACCACCGTCAACGGGATTGTCAGCCCTAATGGCACGGATGTCAGCATGCAGTCAAAGGCCGGAGACGCCCAAGCCCGACACGATCTGCTCGAAACGGGGGTAAGGCAAAGCCAGGACCTGATCGGCCGGGGTTGCCTGCTGGTCTTCGTGCGGCACCTTAGTGCACCTCGTGAGATAGCCAGGTTAGAAGCTTCCGGGTTCCGGTTCGCCGAGCCACGCCGTGTCGGGGGGCGAAGACCTCTACTGCAGAGGCGCAAGCCCCACAACAGCTAGCACTGTGTCATCACTCGTACCCTATTGTCTTGGAAAAGTCAAAGAGTGTGGGAAGCGGACACCAATGTTGACCTCCGCTATAGAACCCGAGGAGGGAGATTTGTTCAATTCGTAACAAGTGCGGGAAGGTTTGTTTTCATGACCCGATTTTGTAAATCAACTCGTTAATGCAATACATGAAGACTCCAAACTAGGCCACAAATGACGTTGGAGCACAAAACGGCTGTCTGAGATGTCCCACCTGTGCGTCACATTTGTCCACTTCTGTACCAGATGCTGCCAAGACTGGATGGCCCGTGCGCATAGAATCTTCTGCTTCGGGGAAGGCGGACATCGATTTCGAATTAGACTGTATCACAGAGAGAAGGCGTAAAGGTAGTGAGAGATGAAAAGTGGAGCATAGCCAATTCTGAGTTCAAAGAGTGCTCGTGAAGTCTTGACCCATAACTTTTGCACAACGCACATTCTTAGCGCCGGTATCACGCAGTCGACCCTTTCGTAGAGCTGAGCACCTGCTGAGACGACTCGTGACGGACCACTTCACCCAACAACCTTGTGCCGATGCAACATGCCGTCTATGCATTTAGGGGTATGTTATTGGTCCTTGCGCGCAATGACACAAGCAAGTAGAGCTTCGTCCGATTAGAGAACAGTTGCCTCAGCCTATCTCTGATTCGGACAAATCCTTCTCGGCAGAATCCTCGACTACAAACTCCTTGCTCTCATCCCCTATGAACTTGTGAAGAGTCTTCGCACGCACAGGCGCACCAATCCTGAACTTCTTCGTCACAAATGGTGCCGTTGTAGTCAGCGAGACCGAGGGTCTTACAAGTGAGTACGATAAGGCAATGACATTTTCGCCCGCTGCTATCAACTCTCGATATTGTCCGTTTGAGGTTGAGGCACTGGCCCCGGCACCTCGTTCTGTCGTCGATTGCGTGGTCCATTTTGCGTTGACGGCGACGAGAAAGCCAGTGACGAGGTAGGCGTGCCATGGCCATGCCCGTTCGAGGATCGGACGAACATTAGCTGCGTATTGATCGTTCGTCATCAGGTCTCGGAAGGCGAATTGAGGGTTTGGAAGAGTATGATGTGTTAACTTGTCGCATTCGAAAGCCTCATACTGCTCCTTATAGCTGTGGAGCTCAGCCTTATGGCGTGTACTTAGTCGGCCATAAATGCTCCGCTGTTTTATAACTGTCGCGCGATCGATAACATGTGTAGAAACCGTTGGTTCTGGGAGGGTAAGATTGTTCGTGTGAAGTGGCACACCTGGCAACGATTGAGGTGTCAAGAGGCCCTGGGGAGACTTCTTTGACTCCACGACGCGACCTAGAAGGCTGGTAGTGTCGGTGGCAGGCAAGGGCTTCTGAAGGACGAAAAACCGGGGCTTTGAAGGCATGCTTACGGCGGATGAGAGGCATGGTCCCAAGTAAAGTCAATATTGGTATACGGACTTGACTTAAGGCATTGCAATACGCACAGCAACGGGTAAAATGGGTGTCGTGGGAATGGATATATGACTTGTTTAGCGATGTAGGTGGGGCAATAGTTGTTTATGGCTTAGCCGACTGGGTTGTGTTCCCCTGAAGCACTGTACTGCAGTAGCATGTTCGTTCTATCATCCAGAAATGGATTACTCTTGTGTCCATGCCCGCCGAAAGGGGTAGAAAGGCGTATAAATGGTAATCCATGCGTATTTGCTTGTCCTTGACTGATATTCATTGATGCAGTACACTGGGGCACTCCACACGGAATAATCAGCATGCTACTCATTGCTACTACTATCTACACTCTTTCAGCTCTAGCTCAACATGTTCAGGCCCAGACAACTTGCAGCACCTGGGTATATTCCCCAGATCCTACGATCTGGAACGTTATTTGTGAGACCGTTACTACAGGTAACCCCTTGATAGGCACCACAGAGTCTTTTGCGCCTGGGGGTCAAACGGAATCGGAAGATTCCAACTTCACCTATAGCCAGATATATACAAGATCGAGAACGGGAAGTGGGAACCACAATTCTACACAGTCCACAGACTCTTCCACGAAGAGCCGTCGGACTCCCACAGTTGTACCACTCGCCGGTCCGACTACTCTCCAATCTGTTAGTTTTTGCTGCACTCAGTAGTATATGAACTGCCCGGTGCAGGCCCATCATAGGCATTACTCAGTGTCTTCAAGTAGTCAAGAAAAGTGTGAAGAAGAGCGACGGGCATAGATGTTATAGCCTCCAATAGTCGTAACCCACTTTTACTTTCGGGTCTGCGGCAGATCAGGACATTGTATGTTGGATCGGCGTAAAGCTGAAGGTATGTGAAAACGGGGTCGGGATCCTTGTGGCCTTCCGGCGTCGTTGCTGAGTTGGTCGGTACGTGGTTCCGCATCGCATCGTATTACTGCAGGCTGTTCTGCTGCTGTTGGTATTGTGGATTGTCGGTGGATCGTGGGTTACTGGGAAAAGAAGGGAAATCTGGGGTAACGAACTAAGACTAAATCCGCGGAAAAAGGGGTTGGAATGACGCGTACCTCTAATGCGCACAGACGTTTCGTAGGACATGACATGTCTATGAAGAGAATGAGAGAGACTTCACGATATGCAGGGATGCAGTCGGACATGTGGGGCGTGTGGAACCCGGGGATTTAGACTAAATCCCCCGTGGAATAATACAGCAAGTAGGGTGCCGGAACCCGAGTCGAGGTGCGCCGTCGCTCCAGAGCCGCAGGCCGGACACGTCGCCGGGCTCGACGAGGGTGGCTGCGGCTTGTGTGATGTAGTGGTGGTATATCTCGATGTCGTCTGCGTTGAGAGTACTGAAGGGAGCCTCGGAGTTTCTCGGACGTTCAGCGGCCGAGCTTCAGGCGATCTGCTGTGCCCATGACGCCCAGTCCGACCTAGGCCGTCCTCTTCGCGGCGTTGGAGATGCTGTGCTCGCTGGTCGTGGTGTCAGAGGAGACGGGGTGAAGTCACAGTTGACACCGAACTGGACGAAATTGCCACACTGGGGCTTCGCTTCGTCGCACTGTTTGGATTTCTTAGCTTGGAGTGTGCCTCAGGAGTGGCATGCGAGGCGTATCGAGGGTTCTGAGGGATCAGAGAGCGTGCAGCCGTAGAGAACCAGAGGCATCAGAGGTCAAGAGGACAACATACCTTGATCTTTCGCCGCTTACATGTCAAGCATCCAAATCGGGACTTCTTGTGACGCCTAGGCATCGTGGTCAGGATACGTGGCGCGATTGATCTCGTCTGTGCTCGTGTCGAGACCGGAACCCTCTGCTTTGCGTTGCGGACACGGCCGACGAGAGGTACAAATGTGGTTGCCTGCTTGCTATCAGCGAGACTGCGATACTAGTGTACTGCGGCAGCGTGGCAGTGCCGTGCCGAAGTTTGAGCGAGCATGTCGCCCAGGTTGTGATGATCCAGAACTAGAGCATGCCGGGGGCAGACAATTCGCACTCGAGGAAGTCGGGTCATGCAGGTGCAGGTGGAGATCGTGACGTTGGGGGTGGGGCAGGCCCGGGTGGAATGCGTAAATGAAAGCGTAAATCATGTGATTGGCCAGATCTTGTTGTTGCAGACCTCGTCTCCGTCCCCCCGTTGTGCATTCGGCAAATATTTGTAACGAGAAAAATGGGCAGCCTGGCTGATACTGCGACTTATATGGCTAGACGCTATTTCCGGTATTTATATAAAGCAGTGGTGTGGACGCTGCGTACTTATGTCGACATATCTTCGTCGCACCAGTCCAACAACCCCCCGATACAACTCAACGGTTCGCAGTGGTTCCCGAGCTCCCTGATACTTCCACCTGATTCACAATGGCCAACCAGACCGACACGCCAAAGGGCCTGGCTCCTTTCGATCTCTACCCCTACAATCCTGCTCAAGCTCCCGCTTTCGCCTTCATGGCTCTCTTTGGCATCGTCGGCATCATGCATATCGCGGTCCTGATCCCGTATCGCTCCTGGTTCCCGATCCCCCTGATCATTGGCTGCGGCAGTAGGTTTTGCCAGAAACACACAGGTCCTGATCCGAAGAGACTGACACTTCGTCGCAGTGGAGACGGCAGCATACTACTTCCGCACCGAATCCCACGACGACGTCCGCAAGACCCTGCCGTTCCTCCTGCAGAACCTCCTGCTCCTCGCCGCACCGCCGCGCCGCAAGCATATATATGTCTCCCCGACGTCTCGCACGGGCCCTCAACGCCGAGGATCGCGTCTCAGCCCCGCGCCTGCTGACAAAGCTGTTCATCCTCGTCGACACGGTGTGCTTCGTGATACAGGTCGCCGGAGCGATCATGTCCGGCAGCGAGCAGGCGGACGAGGCACAGCGGGGGCGGATGCTCATCATCGTCGGTCTGGTCCTGCAGATCGTCGCCTTTGGACTGTTCGCTGCCTGGACGGCTGTCTTCCACAGGCGTATGGCGTCGGCGACTGACACTGGTGCTGGCCAGCCGGGGATCAGGCATTGGCAGCGCTATGTCTATGGCCTGTACGCAATCAGCCTGCTGTTCGTGGTGCGAAACACTACGCGGCTCATCGAGTACAACGAGGGCCCTGGTGGCGAGATGCTGAGCAGTGAGGTGTATCTGTACGCCCTGGAGGGTACTACAATGTTGCTCATCGTGGCTGTCTTTGTTGCCGTGCACCCTGGTAGGCTGAGGATGCATGCCCGCGGGTTTGGCAGGAAACAAGATGTAGATGAGACGGTCGAGCTTAGAAGAGTTACGCTGTAAGGCATGACCGCTGAAACTCTCGGGGACGTGGGCTGCAAGTACTCGATGAACTGTCGTCTTATATGTAATAATAGAATAGTCTGAGCGCGAGGATCACAATGGCCACCATGTCCATTGATTGTCATGGCAGCTACTACACTTATATCAAGCTGCCTCCACCGCCGACGTTTCCAGACTTGTACTCGTCGCCGGTCCCGGCCCCATTACTGTACTTCTCAGGCCACGGCCACCATCCGGGCAGTGGCATATCGTCATAGATGATGTTGAAGCAGCTCTCTGCCAGCTTCTGGGTGACAGTTGTCTCCTTTGCGTCATTGTACTTGTAGTTAAACTCGGTCCGAGCCGGCTCGTTCGACGCGTGCACGTGGATGGTTCTGTCTGGAGAGAGATCCCCGGTGGGCTGGAAATCCACGGCCTCCCGCATCTCCTTGGCATAAACAGCCAGCTTCCCAGCCCAGAGATATCCATCCGCAGTATCGTGGTCTGGGCATGAGAGGTAGTATACGCGACCACACCTCCATCCTCGGTCGGCAAAGCCTTGGGGACTGGGCAGTGGTGTACAGAGCAGGCCTCCTGGTGGATATTGTCGGTCGTCCAGAGGTCCAGAGGTCCAGAGGTCCAGAGGTCCAGAGGTCCAGAGGTCCAGAGGTCCAGAGGTCCAGAGGTCCAGAGGCGAGGCGCCCCAACGAAAAACTGGCGCATTTGTGTGATCCTCGTGGTGGTTATGCGCCACTTTTACATTGGGGCGCCTCGAGAGGTTCAGAGACTGGGCAGCGACAGTGCAGAACGGACAATTGCACTGTCTGGTGGCCCACTGTTGAAACCAAGACCGGGGGCAGCCTCATTGCGTCACCGAGCAGGCGGCTGCAGCCCTCTCCGTTCTGTGGGAGGGTGTGGAGCCAGCGCCTCCGTCAGCCCTGGAGTGCTTCCACAATGGCGCCTCCCATTTCCAACACCTGCCACACCTGCCACACCTGCCACACCTGCCACACCTGCCACACCTGCCACACTTGCCACACCTGCCACACCTGCCACACCTGCCACACTGAATGGAGTTAAACCAAGGAATGACTTATCCTGAAACTGCTTGATCTTATTCCGGATAAGCATCACGCGGAAGCCCTACCACTTGAGACATTGAGAAACTTCCTGGTTGGCCTCCCGCATCAGCTCACGCCCCTGGGCGCCACTGGTTGGCCTGCTCAGACTACTAAGCACGCGAAAAGTAGGTGCCCTCCCATGCTGTGCAGTGTCCATAGTGATCTAGTGCCCTTGCGTTGATGATCCAGGCGCCTCAAACGTCGTGGTTGTGGGCTTCGGATTATCCTGATCCTGAAACAACGAGTGCCGAGCTCGCGTACCTTGCGCATCACGAGGATGCAACCTACGTGGCACACTTCGCAATATGCCGTGGCTCTGGTTTGGCTCCTGTATCAGGCTTCAGACAACCTCGGCAGCGTATCATCGTTCATGGATCCGACGAGTTGTGCCGAATGATTCTTAGCCGTGATTTTCTTGATCCGTCTTGGGGACGCGACTACTACGACGTGATCGCGATCGTTTCCGGCAATGACCTCTTCAATAATGTGTTCAATCTGGGTCGACATGCCTCTAAGCCAGGCTGGAGGCCTCCAGGCCCCGTTTCGATATGTCAAGTTCCTCTTGAAGTCGCGACTGCTCTTTATTCAGAGAGATATCTCTTGGGTAAGGCCGTGGATTCGTTCATGTAGACGGTCGAGCGTGCCCATCAGTAGAGTGTGGCTTTTGGGAGAGTTATTCTCCGGAAATGTTTGTGTCTGAAACCAGTCTTGCAAGCCGAGACTATCGGTTTTGGTGAGCGAAGCCCGCCTGCCTTCAGCCTGTCTTAAGACCGCTTGTTCCTGTTGAAAGGGTCGCAGGTTCGCTTCGGCTTCTTTGCAGATATCAAGGCATTGCTCTGTGACGGCATTTTCGTTGCAAGGGTCAATGGCCACATTTGGCTCAAGTTCCGTATCGGACTTTTTGGAGTCTGCCCAGCCTCGATACGTAGTAGCTGCAAATTGAGGTTGTATATGGTTCTCAAGTGCTCTGTAAGTGAGCTCAATACACATGGCCGTGTTCATAGTAGAACCGAATGCATAGGCTTTTTCAGAGCAGTCACACGTTACGAAAGCTAATACAGCATTAGCCAAGATACATATTTCAAGTCCGGATACGCATTTTACAACAGTTGTCCTTGTGCCTCTTTAATCCATCCGGCCTCGCAATGCTGATCTTGCATAAATCACATATTCTGTCCGAAGCGGCCTAAACCCCTTTTCCCTTGCCCAATTTGCATGCTTTGTCCACACGTGACGCTGTACGCTATTGCCGTAGTCCATGCCCTCTCGACATCCAGGTTTGGGACATGGCATGGGGCCTGTGTGTGTTCGTATGTGACGTCTGCATCGCAAGTGGGTCAGGAGTTATGCGGTATCGAGTACATAGCAGGCACGTACGTGAGTTTGATTTTGGAGTCATGGGCACGGCCGCAAACTGGGCATATGAAAGGTAGAGCCACGATCTGGGACTGTGTCGGATCGGTTGTGACCGGATACGGGGATCGGGGTACTGGCAGAGCATGGCGAATCTCTTGGTTGGCGGCAGAAGAGTACCATGCAGGCAAGTCGTTAGAGAAAAAGTCGTCATCTAGCTGGCTGGACGCTGACGGAGTTCCTGGCAGTTTACCACAGGGCGATCAGCACCCCGAGGCCAGGAGATCAACAGCTTGCTGGGTCAAGTCGGACTGCAAATTCTGCTCAGAAGCCACGAGTAAGCGGGGGTTGATGTAAGTGTTTGAGGGCGTCTGTCGCCTGCGCGACTCGCGGCTGGATTGGAAGGATGGATCGAGATCCTCGGCATATGCCTCAGAGTCGTCGCCCTCTGCCGTCGAGAATGATTCAATCATACTGAATCGGGAGCAAGCTGATAGTATGATCGTGTTGATTGCCTCATCAGAAGTCAGATTTCTTTGGAGAACAGCTCAAACAGTCCATATTTGTGTCCAAGACCCCCACGTGCAACCTTGTGCGGTCTGCGCCCAATAGAGCACGGTGAACCGACATCAGGTTGACTGACCGTCTGCGTCGCGCCTGCAGTGCTCAGCAGATCAATTAACCCGGTAATGTCAAGCACGCATACGCTGAACGAGCAGCAGCTTTGTACGAGTGGTTGCAAGATCTGAGCACGAGATAAAGACCGCTTGTGATCCATGCCCTCGTTTCGGGGCCCTCATCGGCATTCATCGCTATCGCTTGCTTGACAACATCGCACCTGCATGCAAAGACAGCTGCTTCAAAAGACAGTCCAGCCTTAGAAAAAGTTGGTGTCTCTCCCAAATCACACTGAACACCCCCACTTACAGACCAGTGCATTCTGCTACCCGCACTCCCATCCCAGTCCACACCAGACTTTTGAGACGACTGTACGAGGCAATCAAGTTTGAGGAGGCTCTGGGCAGAGCCTGCGAACAAGATCCCGTCTTCCTCGGCAGGACCTCTGTGGATCCTCCTGTGGATTTCTCAGACGACGCTGAAAAGGCTTACAAGTCGTATGTGAACAAACTTGCACACGTCTGCGATGTGAGACGTGGCGGAGCCACTGTCACCGGCGTCGCCATCCTGCAGGATGTCGACGGCGTTATTTATGTCCTTGGCTCCAATGAACGTTCGCCGGCAGCTCTTACGGAATTGGGCCAGTTCGTGCAGTCCCTCTTTGGTCTTGTGCAGAGCGTCCAAGACGCCCCTCCGGACCCAGTGTCGCTCTTCACTAGGATCTTCCCCCACATCCTTGAATACAACCAACCACGCATAAGGAGTTATCTCAGTCGCATGCCCGAAGAAATTGACAGATGCGTGGCGGATCTTAAAAGCATGTCTGTGGAAGCAAAACGAACAGTGGACGTAGGTGAAAGATTTCCATCATTAGATTTCGTGGGTGGCAGCATTCTCATCCTATCTTTTACGGACCACCTGGAAGCATTTTTCATCGAGCTCCGCAAACTCGTCACACGGGTTCAGCGAGCCAGAAGTGAGGAGGGTGAAGAACATTCCAAGGGTATGCTTTCTACTGGCCCTCCCCTCTCATCCTGGTCTTTTCCTTCAGCCCTGCTCACCGAAGTGTCTGCCGCAGTCTTCGCCGATGTCATCATGTATATACATGACATGCAGACCAGAGGTCATGGTGAAGACATTTTCCTGGCATCCAGAGAGGCTACAGTCAACCCATCGATATATTGGCGTCAGCTACGTCATCTCATGGCCGCGTCTGAGAGCTTACCACGTCTCCGCCCGATCCATCATCAGCGCACATAGATGCTGGCCTCAGCTCTTTGACCATGCACAGATCATCGTTGTGCCATCCAGCACTCCGTACCCTAACCCTTTGAAGAAGGCAAGAATGGCAACTGCTTCTGAGATGCTAGGACGCATGGTACCAGCCGCTGAGGTCGAGCTGAGACAAGCTGAGGCTCGCGTGCTCAAACCCTTCGGTCTCGACGCCTTCCTCATCGAAGCATGTAAGCAGGAGTCATTCACGCCACTCGTACATGGCGAGGTGCTTGTACACAACGTTGTCCGCACATACCTGCTCGAGAACCAGGACGTGACGTACTGGAACAACTGGCGCTACGTTGGCAGCAGCAAGCCCACCTGCCGACTTTGTGCGTACTACTTCTCCGAGATCACCGACGTGACGGTGCGGGAGTCCCCTGGCAACCTCTATGCCAAGTGGCGCGCACCCGATGTCTACGACGAGGCTGGTGCCCAGCGCCGTGATGAAATTCTGAACGCCATCGCCAAGCTCATCCGACAAGACGCCCTCCGCACACTGTCGAGCAAGCTGCCTCGAGGCAGGACTGATGACTCCAGCTCCTTTCCAACGGTGGCGGAGTACTTTGCTCGAAACGCGCACAGAGCTATGCCCAGAAGCGAGGTATCTGGCACAACCAGGGGTACCACACTCACAGCCCCGCCGCAGGGTCGAGATTGGCACCATCCAGCCGCCAGCAAGCTCAACCTTACTGGATGCAGCACAGCAAGGGTAGTCAGATCTGTTGTAGGTTGACATGGATCTTTTGGCCGTGCCGGACTTGTACTGCTCATCACTGCTTCGCACTTGACTCAACTGGCTTCACGCGAGTATTGAACCCATCCATGAGATCAGCATGACAGGCGAGGAACACTGGGCTTTCCATGTTATACTTTAGGACACCGGGATCCTTGAAGGTATTCTGCATCTGCTTGTCATGAGCGTTGCAAAGGCTGAGCAGATAATGCTTTCCCCATCTTAAGAAATACTCGTCCTTGGATAGAGCCATCTGAACAGGCGGCCTCACGGAATAGGTCTCTCCCACAGCCACTGCCGCCCTATTAGGCATATCATACTAAATATGCCTTACCAATTCGATGCCATGGTCGTCGCGAAGCGATACCAAATGCATAGCGTCTTCGGACGCACTGAACTGTTAATGGCCCCGGATCGGACCACTGAGCCTAGAAAAAGGCCATTCGAATATTGTAGTGGGGTACATTACGGAGTGAGTGGGAGCCGTTGGCGCACAAACCATAACTCTCCCCGACCACGCAAGAGTCCCAAGAGCGTTGGGCGTACCATCGTACGCCTGACCAGATTCGATATCCGCGGGCTGAAACAGAGGAGATTCACTCTCAGCCGTTCTGTTACGCTACCGAAACCCGGCAGTTGGATCGAATGTTCGTGGTCGGATGCACTGGACGAAGGAATGGCTGCCTACCGAGGTAGGATCGTAACCGCCCAATTCCGAAAGGCTATCGGACGGACAATCTGTACGGCGGCATGCCTGGAATGAATCACATGGCTCCGAGGCAGGACACCGGGCAAACGCCAGTTTGGGAGGAAGAACACGGGGCAAACGCCCGTTTAGGAGGCGGGCACCGGCAATTCAGCTTCCACGTTTCAAGTTCCATGACTTTCAGCAGCCAAGCTTTTCAGGGTACTAACCGTGCCACGCCCCACCTCGCCGTCGCTACTGTTCCTGAACAGTCGCGACCACTAGGTGGGGCGTTGCACGGTTACGACTCCATTTCCAACACCTGACTCAATGGATAAAAAAAAGTAAGGTAGACATCTCGCATCAGAAATCTACTTTCTTGTGGTCATTCAAGCTACACTGCAACTCTCACCTACGCAATTCACATATCAGCTTCTATATCGACTCTTCCTCAAGTACAACGGTGCTTGAACATCGCTCAACATGGACTTTGGGCATAATATTCGCCACGTTTCCATTCTTGCCTTTCTTCTGGCGCTTCAATTCATAGTCCCCGTCGACGCTGCGCCTGCCTTCACCGACGTCAAGGGCACCACCGGGCAGACTGCCACCGCCCAGTTTCTCGACCTACGACAGGACATTCCAGGCCCTCTGGCCAAGTTTCCCAGAAGGCCCCTGAACACGCTACTGAGGATGTTCAGCAGTCTGCCCGCGGGTGAACGAGCTCTTGACGCGACACGGAAGCTTTTAACCCCGCTACAACGGGGTCTGGCCAAAGCAGTCGGTATCGAAACGACCAGGGACGACATGGCGCAGAATGCTCCTTGCTCTGATGTAACCGTCATATTCGCTCGAGGCACAACCGAGCCGGGCAACGTTGGCTTGGTGACGGGGCCACCGTTTCTCGATGCTTTATCCGAGCAACTCGCCGGGAGGTCCCTCAGTGTCCAGGGTGTTGAGTATCCCGCGACGTTTGCCGGGTTCAACAAGAACGGCACAGAAGGTGTACCGAGCATGTGCGTAGTGCATTCATTAGCTGTTGGGGTGATGGAAGAAAATCACTAACTGATTAGGACCGCCTTTATCAACCAAGCCGTCACCAGTTGCCCCAACACCAAGATTATCATGTCTGGCTACTCTCAGGGCGCTCTGGTTGTCCGTAGTACTGCCGATTCGCTGCCTGCGGACACTATGTCGAAGATCAACTCGGTGGTGACGTTTGGGGACCCGCGAAACCAGACTCCTATCACTGGCGGCGAGGGCAAGACGATGGTGGTCTGCCTCCCGGACGATGCCGTCTGTAGCGGCGGATTCATCAACATTGCTCATCTGACCTACGGCTCCGAAGCACCTGCAGCTGCCCAGTTTGTGATAGAACAGGCTGCTAGAGCATAGAAACCGTCACGGAATGAACACAGGGGCGGCCAGGAAGACCGCGCATGGGACGCCCTGGCAGCCAATCACTCACGGATCAATCAAGGAAGGATGACGGGTGTGGAAGGCTTGGCATCGTGGGGAGCCCATAGGGCGACGGGCACCCACAGTATGTCGAAGGTCAGTTTTGTAGGGTGGGTAATCGGATTACCCACCAAGATCCGTTGTCGGCCCCAACACCCACCTGTGACGACCCGACCAACAGGGGACGATTGTTTGGACAAGCAAAAAGGACACACACAACTAGGCCGCAGGATCAGGCCAAGGACAAGGGCGGATCATGCGGCAGGGCAAGTCACAGGTTTCTTATGTAAGCACGATAAGGATAAGGAACGGGTACGGTACCACCGGTCATACATGAGCTGCATGACCGTCGTAGGTGCCAAGACCGACGGTCACAGACGAACCGCCATGACCGTCAGAAGGACAAAGGATATATAGACACGATGGATCTCCTAGACAGACAGTCATTACCTTTATACTCCAGCGATCAATCTAAGTATCATTCTCACCCATCAGTTGGACTAGTCACTCAATTGATTGAGAGTGGTATCTCTTCCCAGAGACACGGCAACCATCGAGAGAGAAACGATATTCGACAGTTGTGATATTGCGACAGCTTTACCTACTTCCCGAACAGCAACCCCGAAGCCCAGTCCTCGGTTGGCGATGCAATTTTTTTTCCATTTAATTTGCCTCATTTCAGGCTCTATTTTCGTGTTTTAAACGTCTTAATTGACGTGATTTTGACGAAGTTGTGGTGGTTTTCCATAATTTCGGAGCCGTGCAGCGCCCGACCCCCTGAAAGTCGACCCCCCCCCCCGCGCCTTCCGCCTCTGGCTTACACACGATATAGTGACTTCCCTCCGCAGCGCAACTGCACACAGCACACCATATATAGCTACATTAGCTTCCAGTTCGTATCACACGACAAAACGAGCTCGGTTGGCCGAGTGGGCGTTACGCAGGGGCCGTCCTGGGGTAGGACAAGGAAGTGGATTACTACACAGGTTGGTCCCTGTGTTGGGCCAATTCTTTTTGCGATTTTACAGTGCAGATAGCGCTGAAGAAATCTTTTTTTAGGCCTTCATTTGTCGCTGAGGGCCTAAGAGGCGCCTGTAGTTTTAAGGCCTTTAGTGGGTGCGGATGGTGGTGGTGGTGGTGGTGGCAGAAACCGGCTTCTCTATGACATATAGCGAAATTTCACACGGCTGTGGATTTGACCTGTTTTACAGCTAAATTGGCACTTTTCAAAAACGCTTAAGTCCTCATAGAATCTATAACCAAAGGAAAAAAAGTCCTGGAGTTATTATCACTAAGTGTGGGCTGTGGGCGGCACCATGGGCCACGCCATGGGCCACGCTGTGGGCATCCCTGTGAGCATCCCTATCGCCATGGCCGTGGGTATGGAGATATTGCCAACCTCGCCGGCGCTGTTGATCCCGGCGTTGTTGTAGTTGACTAGGCGGTTAGCTAGTTCCCTCTCCTTCCGCCGTGTCCCGATAACCTTCATGACCTTGTCAAGCGATGCCGCACCACGTTCCCGATCCATTTGCTTCGCAACGTCGCCCTCGTCATGCTCCCAAACTCGCCAACTTCCTGGCCAGATGGTCGCAAGGTATCCCCTGATGACCGACAACGCCGGCCTTTCTCTCAAGAACGCCTATGAGGATCTGTTGAAAGAGCTGCGGATCCTCTGCCATGCTCCGCTGAAGAAACACAACAACATCGTCCAGCTCGACTCCATTCAGTGGGCTCGAATTGATCCGGTCGCCCACTCCTGGATTCAAGTGCTGATTTTGGAGCAGGCCCAACACGGCTCTCTTCAGCAGTATGTCGCGTCGAAGAAGGTTGATATCGAGACCTGTTTACAACTCAGCCAGGAGATCGGGTGTGGCCTACAGGCCCTGCATGCGAGCGGGGTCATCCACGGAGATGTTAAATTCCAGAACGTCCTCATTTTTGATCTGGGAGACGGGCGTGTGAGGGCAAAACTGTCCGACTTCGGCAGCTCCGTCATCAACGACAAAGAGAACCGGATGATCACACCCACCGCAGCAATGCACCCTTGGAGTTCACCAGAGCACGAGACTCCCGTTCCGAGCAGTTTGTTGTGCGGCACGGATACATATTCGTACGGCCTTCTTGTGTGGAAGCTCTGCTTCCGCGGTCAAAGCCCGTTTGATGGCCAGAGCAGCGAAGATATCTGGCGGCGGAAGAAGGAAGACTTGATCCTCGGCGAAGCAGCCGTTTCCCTCGAACAACGCTATCACAAGGCTATGCTTCTCACAGGCCGGGCAGCCAGCGGCGTTCGCTTTCGGTCGTACCAACTCGAAGTGTCAATTCCTCGACGATGTCTTCAACATTGCCTTTCCGCGTCGATAGAGCGCAGGGACCTTGATAGGGCGGTGGAGTCACTGCACCATGACTTATATCCGTAAGTTGGAAGATTCTGCTGCTGTGACACGACAGCCTCAAGGACAGGGAAGTCTCGAGTCTATTGTGGACGTATATTTGCTGAGAAACATAATTACAGGGCTTCGACGGATCTTACCACCGCCAACAGGACTGGAGGCGAGGAATCGCGCCTGTTCGCAGCAAGTCGTGTAGGTGCATTAGCTCTCTTCTGAAGCTGTATACATGGCACGGCATCTCACATCTCTACTTCAGTTGATCGTCGGCCACCTACGGATGTTCGACGTGCCCAAGGGTGTCAAGGCCATGCTCTGTCAGTGCATGTCCGACATTACTGAAAACCCTGGAGCCGTGGACCGGATCACCGCGATCGACTCGTTTTTCCAGCTCAGCCTCCAAATTTTTGATGGTTTTCGGCCGACGGAAGACACCATGGCTTCCGCCGTATCCTGGATGAGAAAAGCCGCTCTTGCTGGCCAACCCACCGCCCAAGTGATGCTGAGGCAGTTCTACGAAGCGGCTGGGGTGGTGATGGATGCGGCGACGAGAAACGAATGCGAGACGCTCCTAGAGCAAGGAGTCGCAAATGATTCACTTCTTGCACGACTTTGGCTGCGACGGTACAACCCTGAAGCATCGTCACGAGCTGAACAAAAGCAGGCCCAGAAAGTAGCTGGGGTGCTGCTGGGAGACGGGTGTCACCCCGAGTTCCATCTCAAAGACTGGATCGACGGATTGTTTGGGGAATTCGCCTATACATCATTGGCCATCCGACTTTCAGCATTTCCCGGGAGACAGGCCTTTTGGATGAGCCAACGGAAAAACTCGCTCTTGCATACGGGAGCCGCTTTTGGGGTGAATCCCGACCGTTATCGGCAATTCCTCCGACTGCTCCTGGAGACCATCGACGCCAGAGATATCGAGGGCAACACGGCACTCCTGCTTGCTGTTCAGTTTAATCATGTCGAGATTGCCAGGCTCTTGCTCGAACACGGAGCAGATGCTTCGGTGCCAAACAAGCGAGGAGAAACACCTTGGCACTGGCTTGTTGCCGTCGAGAAGATGAGGGATGTCACCGACCTCGGCAAGCTTTTGGAACGCAGTGGAAAGCACGTCCTGGATGCCACAGCAAAGGGACCGTTCGCCCCCCCCCCCCCCCCCCCCCCCCGACATATTCGGCATTACTTCCGGAGGCACTGCACTGCACTGGGCTGTAGAGCTGGGGCTGGCTGGACTTGCAAGGACACTGGTTTCATGCGGGGCAGAGATCCAACACTCATTCGAGGGAGCAAGACCGGTGGGCATTGCCATTCGGAGGAACAGGCCGAAAATCCTCCACTTCTTCCTCAAGGAGCTGCGTCGAAGAGGAGAAATACTCGCCCAGCCGGTTCTCTCTCCCATGCTCGATGGGATTGATCAGATCGAATCCATTGGCGCCTGGCTCCATACCAATTACCTTGTCCACACAATCCTCTTCCATCCATTCCACGAGCGGCTCGCGTATGGAGGCAAAGACTGGTTGGACAACTTGAGACGCACTCTGGCTGTTCTCTGCGAATTCGACTTGGGTACCAATGTCCCGATATCGGCGCTTCCACAGCTCCTCATATCAACGGAGGGCACTACCGCTGTGTTACAGATTCTCGAGGAAGGTCTCCTCGGCGGGGCGAGTGACCAGGCAAAGCTCTGGGCTGACATCACAGAAACCATCATCGGCATATCTGACTCTACAAATGTCTTGTATGCTATGCAGGTTGCCAAGAAATACTCTGCTGAAGGTGGCATTCCGAACGCAGAGAGGCTTCTGGGCATCTGCGCAGAGAGTCTCCAATGTGATGGGGCCGTGGTGGATGCGATTGCTAATGAGGGCATTAAGATCGACTTCCTAACACAACAGTCCCGGACGCCTCTGATGAACGCAGTTTTGCACCGGAATTTTGAGATCGCTTGCGCTCTCATCCAGCACGGCGCCGATGTCAACGCGATGTGGAGGCCAATCTATCCCGATTCTCCTGACGAAGAGCATCCTGATGTGAACATCCTCTTCGAGCATCTCACGACCAACCTCGACACAGCTCTGCTCCCGCTACGGTACCTCCTCGAACCATTGCATTCGAAGAAGGACATGGTTCCGTCCTTCATCGTGGTGCCCGACAAGAAGACAACCGCGTTACACCTAGCTTGCCAAATTGGGAACCTCCATATCGTCGACTATCTCCTCGAGAAGTTCGACACCCCAGACCACATCGACTTCGTCGACCACGCGGGTTTCACGGCATTGCACTTCGCGGCTTTTGCCGGCCACGCCAAAGTTGCAAACAAGCTCTGTGCGAAGCATGCCCGGGTGGACATCCTCACAGGAGTACCCGGCCACTGCAACGCCCTTGACTATTGCCATCGCCTATTCAGCCCGAACGTAGATAGCCTGCGACACTCGTATGGCATAGATCGAAACCTCGAAGATGTCTACTTAGGCCGCCTGGAAATTTCAAAAATGCTGGTGAACAAGCATGAGGCTGTCCGCACTGCCGGCTCCGACGACGACGAGGACATGGCCTGGCCCGTCAAGTTGTGTTTCTACGCCGCGCAGAACAACATGACTCGCCTCCTGAAGAAGCGTTGAAAGACCTTCAAGACGATTCCGCGTCTGCCGTGCGCCGCCAAAACGTGTTAGACGCCGTCGGTGCCGCTGCGGAAAGGGGCCAAGTCGGCACTACCCAACTTCTCATCGATTCCGGCGCGAACGTAAACCAGATGCTCCCTGGAGAGGCGCAAATGACCCTCCTTCACTTGGCTTCTATCAGGGGGGACGCCGAAATGGCCTACTTGCTTTTGCACACCGGTGCTGAGGTGGATGCCTATGACGGGGTGGGTGAGACGCCCCTCACGTATGCGTTGCGCGGTGGTGATCTGGCTACGTGTCGGGTACTCAAACATTTCGGTGGGACGGTGACGCTGAGAAGAGATACCATGGCTCGAATTCTTGCGGAGAAGACGCACGGAGGTACGATCGAGACGGCGATGGCCCATCTGCAGGACCAGAACCTTCACATGGTCGTGAAGCTTGGGGGGGAGCCCAGTGACGATGACACATCGGACGAGGGCGAGGCGTCTGAGGGCGAGGAAACGGGAAACGGGTGAGAGCTAAAGAAAGATAAGGCAATGAGACGGAATACTAGATACTAGGCACACCTCGTAGGAAGGTCGGCTTCCCCTTCACTTAATAGCACCCTTCCACACAAAGCAGCAACTTCGCAACTACATCACTCGCAAACACCAACGCGATTCTCCCATCCCCCGGTGCTGTCGCTTCAATCCACCTGAAATCGTCATCCAAGCAAGCCATCATCGCATCCCGGTACGTTGTGCCCATCCGGTGCGCGACAACCCCGGCATGATTCAGCACATACGTCTGCAGATCCTCGCGCCTGTCAAAGCTCGGCAAGTCTTGCCACATGGCAATCTCAAAGAGCACCAACCCGAGCGAGTAGATGTCGTGCTTTGGCTGAAACCGCACGTGGGTGCTGCCGCGCAGATCCGGGTGCTGCCACAGACGGAGCGGGGAGTCGAGATCGCGCGTGTCAATCGAGGAGCTGTCTGCATTCTCTCTTGAGGTGGTTACACAAGAGTTGATGAATGCTGACTGTAACATTACAGATGATCATCGCCACCGAAGGAAGCCGAGTCGGGTGCTCCGCGCGAACCGTGAACAATAACTTAACCCCCCGTAGAATGCGTGCTTATCCCGGTCCAGGGATTTCCGAGGGTGACGACCGAGGAACACAGACTCGCCGGGGCTCCGTGTGTTTGTTGTCTGCCCTCCTGATCGACACGTGGAGGGAGGGACCGGGGCCATCCACCATGAGGCATATGAAGATGGCATTCCGGATCTCCACTTTTGGTCCGTGCGCTAACATTTATGTTCTCATCTTCAACCGGTACCGCCCATCTGGCCACAGATGACAAGATTAGCGTCTTGGCGCTGGGAATGCCACCGTCATTTGCCTCATGGTGGCCATCCCCATTCCCGGACGGGTCTTCGGCGTCAGCTCCACAACGCAGATCCCCACGCCATCTGCCGGGATCCGGGTCCGAAGTGTGTGTGGGTGACTTCGCCCGGCATTTCGTGGCGCGCGACGCCAAAGCCGACGATCAGGGGCTGCGCAAAGTCGATGGCGCCGTGGCCGATGCGGGAGCGGAAGAGGAGGATGTTCCAGCTGCAGAAGCTCTTGTGGACCCAGGAGACGCTCAGCAGCGACAGGAGGCCGTCGGCTATGGCGTGGGCGAGGCGGTACCGGTCCTCGAGCGTTGGCAGCGCATTGAGGTTGACGCGTTTGGTCATGCCGAAGCTTTCCAGACTGTACCGGCTGATGGACGGGAGAAGGGAGAACAGCGCGACGGGCTCGCGATTGGGATCCGCCCAGGGGGGGAGAGGTAACACCAGGCCAAACCGCCTACTAGTGTAGGGGATGTAGCCGTGGCAACCGGGGAGTGTCTTGAAGTAGGGGTGGCCCCCGAGCTTGAGAAGCACGGCGAGAGTGGCGATCCGTTTCTCGATTTGATGTCGATGTCCGTGAGCGAATCGGGATATTGTGTCCCTTCTACCAACACAGTAGAGCCGTCTGATTGCAGTTTGCAGAGAGTGCGAGTTTGCCTTTCCTGGAAGAGTGGCTCAGCCCCGACGAGTATGTCCTTCTCCCGGACGACCTCTTTCAACTCCGAGTCCGAGATGCCTCCGCCGAGCCTCTGTGCCTTGAGAACGGCAGTGGTGTGTATCTCCTGGTATAGGTCAACGTGCCCGGCCTGTGCCGCCATTATCTTCCCAATGCTTTGCAACTCCGTCGGCTCGGCTGCAACTGACAGCATCTTGAGGCTAATATATCGCCTGGCCACCTCGGCTCCGTTACCACACCGATTAGGGGACGGGAGCATCGATTCCAGCCGGTCATTGAGATCCTTCAGCGTCTTCAGTGTCTCGTCAAGCTTCGCCTTATCACTTGTATCATCGACAAGAGACCAGCCAAAGGTGACCTTGCGGAAGAAGCTCACTGCTCGGCTCTGCTCCCGTTGAAGCGTAGCATCCCGAAATAAGGTCGTTGCGACCCGTGAACTGGAAAATAGGGGATCAACGCCGCGGAGTCCAGATGGCGCGGGCGCCAAACCCAGAGACGGGGCGGTACCGGGCAAAACGTTCGCAGGAAAGGATGTCGACGAGCCAGCGGTGACATCCATGAAGTAAGTACTTTCCCCTCAGTTTGTTGATTTTCTCAAGACACTTGTAAACCTCGGAGAGGATACCAAGAATTGCCTCCTCCACCGTTTGATAGTCCATGGTGGTCCAGTTGGCATCGGCAGCGAGGAGGATGCATCGCCGTAACGAATGATCGTGGACCACAGGCTCCCCGGAAAGGGGATCTTTCGTGATAAGCCCGCTTGCTTGCACCCAGCTTTCGAAGCGGAAGTACTCGACCGCGATGAGGGCGGATAAGGCGCCTGTGAAACCCTCAAGCTTCAGCTAGGTACCTGATTAAACCACTCTATCCGTGGGCACCGGAGGTCACACTCACTGGTGGCGTCTGAGAAGCTTCGCGCGGAGGAAATATGGCGGTAAAGATGAAAGACTTGAGAAATAAGGGACGTGGAATTTGCGATGGTGTCCAACATCTTGCCGCGGTTTGCGATGCCTTCTCTTTCGCTTGCAAAGGCTACGTATGTCCAAATTGGCCCAAGTCGTATCGGGGCTAGCCTCGTTCAATGGGTTGTCAAGCAGAGTCGAGTATCCATCGGCCACGAACTGAACCGACCAGGCGTCTAATAAGTAGGGGAAATGGAATCTACTCTCAGGGCGAAGTCGCAGGCGCTGCGCCTCGCTGGTGGTGGCAGTGCACAGGTGGGTGAAAGGATTGAGGGTGGCGTTTAGGTACATACACACATTTGGTCGGGCAATGAGAGCAGCAACGAGCATGAGCTTGCCAATACCGAGCCATCCATGCAGCCGTCACTCTAGGCCGCTTTCGCAAGCTTTGAGGAATGGCCACTTCAAGCGGTCCTCAAGCGCGTTTGGGTGGACGGGGCAGCGACTTTTTAAGTCGAGTTCACGTGGAATTCCCCCAAGACATATTGCTTTTCGTGGTGGTCTGCCTCGTCACGATCACTTAATGCTAACTGTATTCAGTCTCGACAAAGAGCGTATTCTAGGAAACCGGAAGATAGCCCCTGAGTACCCTAAGGGTCCGGGTCTCCCGGGGCTGAGCGTCTCGGTTCGAATGGCGAGTCCGTTACCTTGCAGCTCTATGCTGCATTGCTGCCTCTTCCAACGCTGTACTCCTTACTTCACCGCTATGGCGACGTCGTCACCCAACTATCCCCATGTCTAGTGGCTGGTCAGGTATGCAACCATCATGCACGTCCTAAGACAATTGCGTACCAGCGTCTTTGCGCTCTCCAAAACATCCCTCCCCTCCCACCAGGGCCGTTTTTTCTTTTTGTTCCCGCGTGGAGTCAGTAACAAGCTCACTCAGCCGCAGGCCTAACTTCGCATGGGGTCTGGGTCTCGCTCACGTCACACAATGGTCTTGTCTGCTCACCTCTTCTCGCGCCTTGCCCTCGCAGTCCCCCCCGCCCATCCACATTAATCAGTCGGCCACGAAACGGCGCCCATTCCCGCACACGCCTAAGAAACATCCGATCCACCGCCAGCGACCGCAGGCACGCAGGACAATGCCACGCACGATAGATGCGGTCCAAACCACACGAAAGAGAAGGCCGCACATATTTGAGAGGCGAATGTTCACCTCAAAGCGAACTTGAAGGAGGGGTGCGCGTGGGACAAGGTCCGAGGAAGCGGTATTCCACAACCCCGGCGGATCGACACAACGGTCGCGATGGGGTTTCTCGTGCCTCCGTGGTACAGTAGCGAGATTCCGGACCGGTCCGGCTTGAATGACGCCAGTCTTGTCCTGGGCGCTACCATCGTATGTTTTGCATAAAACCAGCAACGGGAAACGACAACTAGCCTCCGCTCAGGCACCTCTGTCTGCCTGACAATGTGACTAACCGATCCCTCATCGCAGCCTCTTGCCGTCTTCACTTTCGTAAAGATTGCCATGAAGACACAGACGATATTCGAGCGCCGCAGAACCTTTACGCCGTTCGTCATCATGTGCTGGGCCGAGTGGGTGGCATCGGTAGCCCTGGCGACTTTGAGCTACCTCTACCTGAGCGACATCATTCCAGCCAGCTTTTGGACATTCTTCTTCATGAGTAAGCAAGCCTCTCTCCGCCCGCAAAATGGCGGTCTCCATTACAATACAAAAATAACGACTAACCTTTGTACTCGGAGCAGTGGCATTCTGGGTGGTCGAGGTACACACTGGCCATTATCGATGGCATGAATACACCCAGGCAAATAAACGGCTAACCGTTTATGTCAAAATGACAGATGCAGTGCATCCTCCAGATCATCATCAACCGCGTCGCCCTCATCTCGCACAACCCGACCGAGGTCCGGCGGATCCGACTTGGCGTCTTCGCCATCGCCATCGCCATGAATCTCGCCGGCTACCTCATCTGGATCCCCGCGCAGCTCCAGATCAACCCGTACTGGGTGTACATCAACTCCCGGTGGGAACGGTCGGAGAAGGTGCTCTACGCGCTCGTCGACATGGCGCTCAACGCCTACTTCATGTACAACGTCCGCACCAAGCTCATACAGATGGGCCTCATCAAGTACAAGAAACTGTTGCGCGCCAACATTGCCATGGCGTGCGTGTCTGTCGGGATGGACGTACGTGCTCGAATCATATCATCTACGAAAATCTCATTCTCCTGGCGTAGCAATTTTCTCAGCGCGATAATTGGGGCTGATTTGATCTAAACATGTAGATCCTCGTTCTCGGAGCCATGTCCCTCCCAAGTACCATATTGTACGTCTGACCCGTCCTCGCCAGCAAACTTCCAGCCCGAGAAACAGCACGACTAACACCTGCCCGAACAGATACGCGCAGTTCCATCCGTTCCAGTTCCTCGTCAAGCTCTTCATCGAGCTCTTCATGGCCGACCTGATTGCCAAGATTGTGCGCGAGGAAAACCGGATGAACACGATCTACACGGACACGGGCGGCACCACGGTCGAGGAGATGGCCGTCATCATGGCCGAGCAGGGGCCCGGGGCGACCGACTCGTTCGCGCGGGCGCTCGAGCAGTTTGGCGCGACGCAGAGCGGGCACCACATGCACCGCAAGACGACGGTGGATACTGCTGCCAACGCGTGGCGGCGCGTTGGAGGAGGAGGAGGAGGAGGAGGTAATGAGGGAGGTGCTGGTGGGGACATAGTAGACGAGGTCAGGCATCTCCGCTCGTCGTCGAGTCATCGCCGCAGCAGCATGTTCAGCGACGACGAGTTCCGATCCGGTATAGGCGTGCGGGAGCGAGGTCGATGCCGCGGAGAAGGGGTTTGCGGAGGACGACATCCCCGAGGGCGTCATCGTGCAGACCACGATGACGGTGGTTACGATGGAACCGCTGATTCCGGTGCTCCCCGCGGTTCATCATCGTGATATGAACTGCTGCTGCAGCAGAGAGGAGGATGATGCGGAGAGGATGGCCACGATGAGGGTGACGTAGGAGTGCGAGAGGGCGGACGATGACAAGCCCGCGGGTGTACACGTGGAGGTCAAAGCGCCTTATTAATTAAATGTAGCGGACGGGGTTACTCTTGGTTCACATCAGAGAGTTTTGATATTGGTTCACGGACCTGCCTGATGTTAAATATGGCCTTCAAGCTTTATCCATGCATACATGAGAGTTGGCAAATGTTCCGCTCTAGATTAGTTGTTCACTTGCCCCCAAGCAGAACTCACATTGAAACCTCCGCCGAACCAGTGCTGCCCGAGTCTGATTCCCGTCAATTTACCGACACGTAGTTAAGCACAAGCCCGACCTTCTCGAGTGATAAAGTAGGATTTGGACGGCGGTAAGAGTCAGTAGTACGCCTAGAAATCTAAGCTGGCTATGTTTCTAGTGAGCCTCTGGTCTATTGTCAATGACATGCCCCTTGTTGGTCCGATCCGCGTCACTGGTCCTGTCGGCGATCGAGCTGCCATCGTGTGCTCTTTGAGCGGCAAAATTATCCGCTTGTGCCGCGCAGTGAGCGAGCGAGGCGTTAGCCGTATCTGGGGCCGGCAGCTAAGGTAGGGACGGAAGTCCCAAGAGAAGAAAGGCATTTGTAACGACCCAACCAACAGGTCGCCGAATCGGGCCAGGGACAAGGGCAGGTTTAGCACGTGAGTCGGACACCCTAGGTTTCCTTATGTAAGCATCTCCGTTATGTTAGTAACTACTAGATATGTAGATCACAACATATCTAGCGATCTATAGATATACGGATCATAACATATCTAACGATCTAGTAGGACTACGATGAAGGATAAAGGTATATATGGATAGAAGGATCCCCTAGATAGTTAGTTATTCCTTTGTACTTTAACGATTAATCTAAGTATTATTCTCACACATCACTTGAACCAGTCACTCAATTGACGAGAGTGGTATCTCTTCCAAGAGACACGGCAACACCCAGAGAGAACGACATTCGACAGGAAGTGATATTGCGACGGCTCTACCTACCCGCAGGACAGCAACCCACCGAAGCCCGACCGGACGGTTGACCCCGGAGGTCGGATCGTGACAATATGTTGTAATGATCAATAAAAGAGATTGGTCTCGAGCCTACACCAGATGGAGAAACTATTGTTCTGTTCTTCATGCGCCTTTGCTCTGCTCCTATGCCCCTCTTGCTCCCTCATCTACTCCCTTCTCTGCTCCCTTCTCACCGTTCCTCCCCGGTCCCCTTCTGCCCCTGTCCGTCTGCGCCGCTCTCTGCGCATTCTCTCCTCTCCGTTCTCCCTTCCCCTCCCCTCTATTCTTCTCCCTCCCTATTCTCTTTCTCTACCTCTATTTCATGCCACTGGCAGACTGAAACTCACACACGTGTGTTGTTAAATTGCTGCCCTCAAGCCACAGATTCCCCACGACGGCCGGGTTGGGTGGATGCTGCGCGTTCATTGGTTGACCGGGTTAGTTTATTTTCCGTGTTGATGATCGGCTAGAACTGGCACGAGGCTGACTAATTCAGAGCACAAGGGTGGCTCAGTCGTGGCGGCTTAGTGGTTGCGCGGGTGGGTTCCCGACGTAATGCCAGCAACCCAGCCATTCAGAGAACAACAAGTTATGGTGCCAGACCAACCCTCGGCCGCTCCCGAATCATCTGCAATCCTCAATCCCAACCTTCTTCAATTGAACATCGAAGCTTCATCTCTGCTCCGCCACAAGCGTTCTACCACCAGCATCGTCAATCCCTCCGTTTGGTCAAACTGCTCGGTCCCTTATCGGCTGGCACCCGACCTTCCAACTCGGTCCAAACGAGCCCTCGCATCAACCAACAAACACCCTCCGGCTTGTCTTGCCACTGTGGTGGCGGTTTGCCTACGCTCATGGCGGATGTCGAAGAGCTGCGACGGTTGCTAGGAGAAGAGAAACGCCGACGTGAAGAGGCCGAGAGCCGTGCACTAGACGAGCAACGCCGACGCGAAGACGAGCAACGCCGACGCGAAGACGAGCAACGCCGACGCGAAGTGGCCGAAGAACTTGCGAAAGCATCACAACCGCAAGCCCTCCAGCAATATCTCGAGGCCTGCCACTCGCTCGACCTTGCAATCCAGGTCGTAACCGACCGCTCTTTGACTACACAAGGCGACACCACGAACCCGACCGGCCGAATTTTCCCTCGAAGAATCATCCCCTGGGACGACTTTTCGACGAAACAGGAGGAGGTCTGGGACGACCTCTCGATTGGCAATCTTTTCTCCTCCGTGCCCGCCTTCCCATCTCAACATCAGCTAGAATACGTCAGGTCGTTGCTCAAGCCAATTAGCAGTGAGCAGGGGCTCAGGGACTTTGAGCGTGATGTTGTTGAAAACGCGGTTCAGAAGCTGGTTGATGGGATATCCATGGATACAGTACTACGACGTACTCTCGGCCTTCAAGGAACGGTGACTTTCGAGAGCCATACAAATCTCGGTACGACCGATAACGACCCCATCTCCGAGCCCATGGAGCGTATGTCTCTTGACAGGGTCGGTGCCAGTGCTGCGGGTGCCATGGCGACGGCGCCAGCGTCTTCCGCACAGCCACCGGCAGCGGCTCCCAAAGCCCGTCGCAAGGCGAGAGGCAAGGGCAACCGGGCGGACCAGTTCTGCATATACAGGACTTCAGAGGGGCAGAATGTCCCGGCGCTGGCCATTGAATACAAGGCGCCTCACAAGCTCAGTGTGGATGAGCTCGTCATAGGTCTTGAGTCGGAGATTCAGCCGGAACGGGATGTCATCAACAAGGACGGTCAAGGCCTCGCCTTCATGGCTAAGTCACTCGCTGCCGCTGTCGTCACGCAACTTTTCTCTTACATGATCGGCAAGGGCATCCAATACGGCTACGTCTGCACGGGAGAAGCCTTCGTCTTCCTCCACATCCCGGACGATCCTGCCAACGTCTACTTCTCCGTATGCGTGCCGAGCCTGGACGTCATGGAAGACGACGAGACAAGACTCCATCGCACGGCCGCCGCGCAGGTCTTCGCCTTCATTCTCCAGGCCCTCCGTACGAGGCCACCGCCGGAGTCGTGGCATGACGAGGCCGAGAGGCTCGATACCTGGGCTGTCGAGTACGACGACATCCTAAGAAGTTTCCCCACGACGGAACGTAAACATAAGGAACCCCGCGCTTCTCCTTACAAGCCCCAACGTTGGAAAGGCTTCAAGCGCTCGCCGATTCGGACTCGCTCTCGCTGCCAGCAACCGGACACCCATGCCGGCCCCCGGGAAGACGACGACGAGGATCCGCCTTCCCCTACTCCTCGCGCTGGCGGCAAGACAACTTCGTCGACGGGGATGGGCTCGCGCGGTGGCGGGAGACGAGACCGGTGCCGAGGCCAGCATCACGAGCCAGGCCCAATGACGGAGCCAAGCATACATAAGCGGCCATTCTGCACGCAGCGATGTCTCCTGGGATTGGCACGCGGCTGGCCCCTGGATGAGAACTGCCCGAACTCGCACCATCATGGGCAGCAGGGGCGCATCGACCAGCTCGAGTTCCTTCGTCTCGTCCGAGATCAACTCGCCACAGATCGCGGCCGTGACGCGGATTGCACGCCACTCCATCGATCTGGGGCACGCGGTTCGCTCTTTAAGGTGCGGCTGTCGACACACGGCTATACGCTTGTAGCCAAGGGCGTCGAAAGTGCCTATCACGCTTATCTGCAGCACGAGAACGACATGTATGACCGACTTCATGCCATCCAGGGGAAACACGTACCCGTCTGTCTCGGCAGCATAAACCTGCTTCGGCCACACCATTACGACGGCGGCGTCTACGAGCACTTCCTGTTTCTCGGCTGGGCTGGACGGCCCTTGTTCGACTACTACGACAAGGCCAGTCGGGCGCAGCTCGTCCAAGGAGTCACGACGATATTCAAGGCAATCCACAGGCTACGCGTTCTCCACCGCGATGCGGAGCCGCGCAACATGCTGTGCGACGGTGGGACTCTCATGGTGGTGGATTTCGAGCGAGCTGAGTTCTGCGGTCGTCAGCCTCTCGGCTCCATCGACGCGAATGGCCGGAATCGGAAGAGGAAGCGCGGGATATCGCTGAAACAGGGCAAGGACGACTTTGCGAGAGAGCTGGAGTCTGCCGTAGAGAAGGCTTCGAGGTGTATTGCGAGCCCACCCCGTCGCGGTCGCTAATGTTGACGGAAGACTTGGTCGCTCGTAGGCTCTAATACACAGACCATTTCGATGAGGAAGCAAGGTCGTATCTCGAATGAAGCATTTCCCGACGCACTGCAGCATAGCTGGTTTAAACAGAGCAATGGGAACAAGACTCGGTCTTCCCGTTCGATCTGATGTATCCGTCGTCAGCCGATCGTCTTCCGGGATTCATTGCTTCGTCGCCTTATCTCTTCCACTATGCCCATGAGAAATTTTCACCCCTGGGATCTGATTTTCCCCGACCTTGACACGAATCACCGCCGGACCACGAAACAAGGAATCAGCCAAGCAACGACACAGCCCAAAATCAGACCCTCGCGAGCCCAGACCACTCGTCTAGGTGGATGGATGAGACTGACTGCTAGCTGCCGCGCCCGACTAGCAACGCCACTTCGTCGCGGCAGCGTAGATCACCGGCCACACTTCCCACGGCGCCGGCCATGTTGAACGTGTCGGGCAGGAGACCGAGGTGGGGCATGGCGACGCGCTCGACCAGCGCCAAGGCCTGCTCCCACGTCTGCACGAAGCCGCCGAAGCAGAGGTTCTTGTAGGCGACGCGCACGGGCGGCGCGCGCGGCGGCGCGGAACGCGAGCTCGCGCAGGTCGCGGCCAGGCGTGGGACCTCGGTCGGCGCGCGGTGGCTGCTGTCGGCAGATGGAAAACCGACCCACCACTCCGTCGCGACGCCGCCCCAGCCGCGGAACTCGAATCCTCGTGGCACGAGCGCACAACCTGTGTTAGTGCTTCGCTCAGCGCCTTTTCCTCAACGGGAAAGCTCTTGGTTGACATGTTGGTCGATTGTGAGGAGGAAGCGCCTGGTGCAGCTCTCGATTGAAGGAAGGGTGGTGGAACTGGTCGACAGCTCGCGTGCTAATAGGGATCGCGACGACAAGGAGATGCGGATCATTGGGTGATGTTTTGGCGACGCACCAGCCATGACGGCTTACCCGTCAGCCACAGCTGATGCACGACTCGAGCCCCTATTCGCCATAGCCCGTGCCCAGTGGGCCGTGTTCCAGTGCAAAACGCGAAGCCAGCCAAGGAGCCAATCGCATCACGCGCTGCTGCGCTTTGGGACTACGCCAGGGTCTTGTGCTATTGGCTTCACATCGAGTCACGCTCACAAGACGCCCGTATCTTGGGACAGTCTCGGCACCGTACGAATGAGAGCATGCAATAGTGTTTGTCTTGCTCCACGTTAACAGTGCGCCGCAACGCGCGCTCGTGATCTGTTGAGGGGCGGCTAACTAACTGTACGCCTGTGTTCTACGCCTGTGTTGGTAGAACCTTCCAAGGTTGTCTGCCGCGCGCGAGCAGGTTTTAGCGCTGGGGTCACGGACCTGGCCACGCCTCCAGGGGGGGGCCCGAGGGGCCATAAGTGGCCCAACGTCATCGGCACTTGCCCCGCACTTGCCCCGCACTCGCAATGGAGCACGAAGGGTCGCCTCGCAGCCCGCACTTGCGCTTGAACATGAGAGGAGATGGAAGAACCCCCTCATTTTGTGCATCCTTGTGAGCGTTCAAAGACCAAAGAGTGACCCCCATCAGCTCTCGTGTCGTGTGGGACACTGTAGCGCGTATGAGGTACCTCACAAGTGTCCTGCGAGCTCTGTTCGACCATTGCTGATGAGGAGCACAGGAGGCGTCTAGAACGCACGCAGGCTGTTGGACGTTGGAGAGGTGGAGTGACTCTTACGTGGGAATGACTTACGCGACATCGGTAGTGATCACTGGGCTCACGCAACAAATGAGACGTTGTACTCCACCACTACTTGGCCTGGTCGGATCTCGCAACGTGGTGGTTAGCGCACGCTTTCTATCACGTCCCTATGCCCAGACCGGGATTGGCATCCATTCGCTCCGAATCTTCAATTTATCGCCCGTATCGGCCATCGCCAGGACGGATCCGTCAAGCATCACAAGACTGTCTTTCTGCGCCACAGTAAACCACTAGAACGAGACCAAGCAGAAGAGAGAATGTTGGCACTGTCGGACGACTATTAGCCAGGCCGTTGCTCGGGGCACCGGCCCAACTTGGACGACCTGCCAAAGCTTCGAAAATGCTATGGCTGGACAACTATCACAACACAACTCGAAAGCGCGCCAGGTTATGTCCCATGTGTCATGATCGGTCAAGAGTCGCGAAAGTTCTCACAACACTCCGAGCACTTTGCTATCGTTTGTGAATTCGTCAAAGCGAAGGCGAAGACCACTGCAGACCTCGAAAAGATGCAAATGTACTTGGAGTTCTTGTGGATAGTTGGGTTCCACCCCGGCTCCCCTTACGCCGAGAAGATTGGCTTGACAACAGGCTGTAGACATGGCCTCATTTTATTCTCCCTGGCAATGCAGGTCTCCCAAGACTCGAAGACGACCCAGGCTTACCGATTCGATAGAAGTCAGAGCTCCAGTGGAGGTGCAAGGAGGTACAACATCCACCGAGGCGTGTAGAAGGTCTCGCACACGCGGGAAACGTAATTTGGGTGCAGCTTTCGACCAAGGGCCTTTGTCTTCCCGACAGTCCTCGAACCAGCGTGGTTCTGCGACACGACCCAGCCGGCCCCAAGGGACAGCGGCCAAATCTGTTCGTAGCTTGGCTCTCTCTATGACTAACTGCTGAAAGAGGAGGAGCACATGAGACTGGGCGTATGGATATGGTATGGTGCATTCATGTGTGATTGTCTGTATTCATTAAGGCATGATAATTGAAAAGAACTGAGCTACACAACTTGATACTCTGCTCCCACCCTTACCACTCACGTCTTGGTCTAGAGCTCAAGAGTAGTATAGGACAGGCACCTTGTTTGACCCTTGTGACAACTGAGCTTGCAAGACGTCTGCCCTGATCGTCATGAGACGCTCTGTCGCTGGACTTTCAACAAAATAGCCGCGGATATCCTGCCGCAGCTTGACACACTCGCCACGTCTATCCAGTATTTTGATCGAGGTTAGATCGCCAGTGTGCACACTCAGTACTGCATTGCCACTACTGTCGACCCAACTCTGGCGTGTTTCACTCCACGTGATCGTGCTCGAGTTTCGATGCACCTTCAGCCGGCCATTCGCCACGTACAGCTCGTGCCTCCTGAGTTCAGGCCCGAAATCTGCGCTTCCTGATGTGCTGTCTTCCGTGGTAAGGTCAATGACTACAGGGTCTCCATCAACTTGTTGCTCGCGTATGCATAAACTGGCACTTGGCCTTCGGAGAGATGGAGCAGTGTGCTCGGTAACAATCGTGGTATCCTCCCATCACAACGCTGGAAGCATCTGCTGCAGCACTGCTGAGCCGCCGTTGCGTGGCCTAATTCGCATCAGAGCTGGGATCTCCAAGATGGGACAACGTGCAGGATTGCTGACTGACCAGTGAACTTGTCATGGGAGTCTAAAATCTCTATTATGGTGTGGGGAATGGTGTGGTATCGCGATAGTAAGGCCGGAATGTCACCTGTCCTTATTGTCGAAGGAGATCCCGACACACTACGCGGAGGAGCCTCTTCCAGGACCTATATCAACGTTCTCGAGGAAGGGCTCCTTCCGTTCTACGAGCCTGGCGATCCCTTCATGCAAGACAACGCCGGAATCCATCGTGCAACGGCGACGAAGGAATGGCTTAAAACACATAGTATCTGGACTCTCGACTGGCCACCTTACTCGCTAGATCTTAACCCAATCGAGCACGCTTGGAGGCTTTTGAAGCGTCAAATATATAAAACAGAGCCTCGATTTCACGACCTGAAGCGCAATTTGAGCTCAATTGCGTACGCCAAAGAGATAATCAAAAACGCGTGGGAAGATATCCCAGAACACAAGGTCAGAGCCCTACTTCAGAGTCTGCCCCGGCGTATCACCGCCTGTAAGCATGTAAAAGGCTGGTACACCAAGTATTGAAGCGCAGAACACGGTAACTCTAGAGATATCTTTATTATTCAATTTAAACGCTATTTGGCTATGTAATTACGAATTGAAATGATAGCAGTGAAGTGGTGATGTTCCAAAAAGGTGGGTGCGCACGGACTCTTTTGCGAAGGCAGTTTATGTGGTACTGTCGCCGAGGTATCCAGTAAGTTCGAGGTTATGTTGATATTGGGAGTCATTCCATCACTGGATGGCGATACTTTGTGAGCGCGATCTGCCCATGCACTCATGGTTTCGGGGAACAAATATGTCATCTGGGCTCCTTGCGAGACACCGGCGCACATTAGGCGTGGAATTGGGTTCACATGGTCCGCTGCTCTTGTCCCTGACGAGCTCGATTTTGCTGTCCCGTTGTTTTTGTCCAGTCGCTTTTCGGTTCGAAAAACCGGATCCCTTGAGATGCACCAATTGCGAACGAGGTGTCGGCGAGTCCTGATACAGAACAATGAACCGATGCTTTTGGGGTTGCCGTGATTATTGAGAACGATACTTGACCCAACGTGGTCTCTGATCCTTATTATGTCTCTCTCTCCCCCGTTTCTTCTTGGTGTTGGTCACTGTTTCTGGGTCGGGAACAATGTCCTGGACCTCGGACAACGTCAGAGACATGTTCTGCTTGGTTCGAATATGTGAGCTAGGTACACAAATAAACCTGTCGTAGTTGGGATTGTCCGACCGCGCCATGCCATCGTTAATCAAGCAACCAGTGACATAAAAAGACGTAGGAAAAGGTCCCACGATACTGATCATCTACCCAAGTAAGCGCGACATACGCTGACGTATCCATCCTGTAGCTACAAGCACGGCGCTGCATGGTGAGTTTGTCACTGTTGTCCAAGTACCAGGACAGATTAAAGTATGCAGGGTTTCGGCGCCGAGACTCGGCAGGTTGCGGGGGGGTTGTGCGGGGCAAGGAGCCGGAGCACGCGATGGTGGCTTGGTCCTTGCCGCCGGCTCCGGGTTGTGTTACCAATCACTTTCTCGACCGGGAGGACGATGACTGACTTCGGTGGTCGTGACAAACAACAATCGAGGTTGGTCGTTGCCGTTGAACAACATCAACTACACAACCCCGCGACTCGCCCCAGCCATCGACACTTTCGAGAGCCACAAAGATGACAGCACGCACACCCGTCCCGACCCGCCCGGTCGGCACCTATCCGCCGCCGCTGTCGGGCCCATACGCGGACCTCGCGCTGCTGTCCGAGGACAAGGCCGCCGACGGCAAGAGCGTCGTCAACCCGCCGGCCGACAAGCCGAGCGATGCGTACGAGCAGTTCACCGCGCCCCTGGACAACGGGGTGCGCGGAGGGTTGTAAGTCTGCCTTTAATCGTGCGCAGACAGCCACTGCTATCTGTTCCATGCTCACTCCGACGTCAAACCCAGTGATGTCCACATCTACCACGACTCCTCGGACGACGAGCAGGCCAAGTACGCGCGCCAGCTGCGGGAGCGTATCCGGCGAGAATGTGAGTTACATTCTCCTCGTCCTTTCATGTCTTATGTACCATCTGGTATCCCCACCTGTCTCTATCAGACATGTGTAGTTAGCTCACCATCTCTCTCTTTTAAACCCATCCGCAGTCCCCGAGCTCCGCATGTACGCCTTCTGGACCGTCCCGATCGGCCCGCACCCGCTAGCCATGTTCGAGGTGAACCTGCTCACGCCGGCACAGTTCGGCGCCTTCGTGCCCTGGCTCGCGATATGGAGGGGCCCGCTCTCCGCGCTGGTCCACCCGGACACGCTCCCGCCCTCGGCGCCGGGCGGGGAGGGCGAGGACGACGACGAGGGTCTGCGGGAGCTGCGCAACCACACGGAGTGCGCGCTGTGGATGGGCGAGCGGCTCGAGCTGTCGACCGCCATCTTCCACAAGATGAGTGAGATGAAGCGGCAGCGGGAGGCGGCGCTGAAGGCGTGACGGGGGGCAGATGTCAAAATGAGAGAATGATAATATTCGAAAGGGGCCTGGTGGGCTGGATTGGGCGGACAAGCGCTGGGGCTGAAGTCCCCTGGGCAAGGCCATTGTTAGGTGAGGCGAGTGAGACGTGACAGATATTGAGAGGATAGAGGCCGACGAGTGAATCGCCAGGACTTTGACAATTGAAAACGCGCTGTGGGTTTCGTATCTTCCCGACTTGTATTGGAATTTCTTGGTGCTGCTTGCTCTCATTGACAAGAACGACACGCCTTGGGATACCATGTACGCTTACACTCGACTCATTCATGGCTTGCGTGACTGAGAGCAACACCGTTACCAAAAGAAAAAGTAAAAGGATTCGCCGCTGTGATATCCCGGCTCGCTCAAAGCTTTGATCGACAAGACTGGGCCACGGAACATTTTGCGAGCGTTGTAGTTCCGTGAGCCGTGAAGCTGTTCCATGCCTACGATATGAACCGAAATTTCGGCCCCACGCGTCGGGTGCGCAGCTCTGCAATCTCTGGAGAGCCAGACAAGAAAAGTCAAGGCACGACAAGGCACAAGGCGGCACCGGATCCTTTTTTTGTTTGGCAGACACGCGCTGCCAAGATTTTCTGTACTGTGCATCTATATATAATATGTGTAAGAAGAGAAAGAGAGCGGCAAAGAAGAAAGGGAAAGAAAAGTCCTCCACAGTCTAAAGTCAACAATGCCACTCCGCCAAAAGTCATCTGTCTGAAAGAGTTCAGTCAGAACATCAGAGCCCCCTTGTTGGACACACCCTCCTATCCCACAGCCAAGCTCTCGCCCTCCACCGCCCCCCCCCCCCCCCCCCCCCCCCCCCCCCCCCCCCCCCCCCGCCCGGGCCCCAGAAATTCCCTCCCCGTAGACCATCTTCATCTTCCGAATGGTTTCCCCAAAGAGAAAATCACTCTAGAGGACCCACTTGACCTTGATGCGGCCCTCGGCCAGGGTGCCGAGCTTCTTGAACGCCGCGGGGGACAGGTCGATGTTGGCCTTGGGGCATTCCGGGCACTTGTCGACGACGGTGACGGTGACCGACTTGTTGCCGCGGGTGATCTTGGCCTTCTTGCCGCACACGGGGTCGTTGTTGGGGTTGGACGAGGTGAAGAGCTGCGCGGACACGGCGGCCACGAGGTCGTTGGCGCCGTGGGTCTTGCCGCACGCGCCGAGGCCGGGGTTGTACCAGGTCGCCTCGCCGTTGTAGGTCGCGGCGGTGGCGGCGGTGGCGAAGACGGTGAGGACGGGGAGGAGGATGTTGGTGATGGCGACCATTTTGGCGGTTTTGGTAGGACTTGAGGTTTGATTTGGGGAGATGGATGTGGAAGATGTAATGTTGAGTTGCTGCTGCTGTTTCTGAGAAGTCAGAGTCGATCTGAGGAAGCGGCTGTTATATATCGTTAGCGATGTGGACTCTGGCGCAAGCTTTGAGTTCTCAAAGAATGATGGGGTTTACCTGTGGATGCGAGGTGAAGATGCTGAAGCTGTTTGCTGTGAGTTAAGGAGAAGCTAAACAACCTATGATGCAGATCGACTGCATCTTATATACTCGAACTCATGAGCGTCTCTGCTCTGGTATGGGGAGTACTCCTGCCGTCGCTTCTCGCCAGTGAGTCTACCACCTCGAGACTTTCCAAAGCAGCCAGCCATTTTTGGACCATTCTATCATAGGCATGATCCAAGTTCCTACTTTCTTCGGCATGTTTTGTCCTGTCGTCGTTGTTACACCCCACCACATCTCCGACTTGCCGCAAGTTCGCCTACAGAGCTCCCGATGTCTGGTGTCCAAGGCTGAGTAACCTCATCTCCACCACATTGCTGACGCCATGTATATGCGCCTGTAGTTCGTCGGGTCATTTTTGCTCGTGACCCGGGTTACATAGGAAGCGTATGTAAAGGGGATATCGAATCCCTTGTAGCAACGTTGCAGCACGGCGGCGCCGACCGATCAGGGGTCTTTCACTTTGGACCCCTGCTCCCGCAGCCCTGCCCGTCACTTACCACGAGCGACTGCTGCCATTGGCTGCCAATGGGCTCCTCCTGTACGCAGTAGAGGGTATAACTTATTACCAATCCCCAAACGCACACAGCGGCGGCACTTGCCGTCTGCTTCCAGCTTGTCGTCACCGGACGAGGATCCTCGGCGGCCGGCAGGCAGTTTCTACATACAAAAGAGCTACGACCTGGCGCCTGGTCCGCCTTGGACCTGACCCACTGGCCACTTTGACGTTGTTTCCGACTCTTCGTTCTCACATTGCCCTCCCCACGCTCCACCCCACACACACACACACACACACACACACACACACACACACACACACACACACACATACATACATACATACATACACGCAAGACACTTTCACACCCGCACCCGTGGACTTTCAGAAGGACTCTTTTCTTTTTCATCCGACACTAGAGCCAGTAGACACATCCGTCTGCCTCCATGAGTCACCAACCACCATGGGAACGATTCCCGGCAACACACAAAACAACACAATGTCAGACTGGTCCGGCCAGAGCCACAGCCTGTCCTGCGACAAGTTTGGCGACATGTCCTGGATGCCCCTCGACAACGCCTCCGATCCATTGGTGGGCCCAAACCAGGGCTTCTCCATGGACCTGTGCTCGCAACAATACGACATGCCCTTGCAACCGTTCGACACAATGCAGTTCAACACGCTGGTTCCGGTCGAGCTCAACACTGCCATGATCGACGATGCCGCCTCGAGCATACACTCCTGGCCCAACTTGCCGTCCCGCCTGCCGGGCGCATTCTCCGATGCTGCCACCGCCTCTACGCACACCAGCCCGGACAACTTCGGCACCGAGCCATCCTCGTCAAGGCGGCATAGCTACCATCAGGTGCCGCAAAACAAGACCAAGTCGCCAGCCACCCGTTCAAAATGGAGAGCCAGCTCGTCGGCATCAAAAACTCAAGCAGCCACCACAACGTCCCCTTTTAACAACGCCAGTCCCGGTGCCTCAATAATCTCCACCACCAAGAACACCAGGAGCAAGAAGAATACGAGACGCGAGAAGAACAGGAGGGCCGCGACAAAGTACCGCAACAAGACCAAGAAGGGCATCGAGGAGCTGCGGGAGATCGAGAGGCAGCTCTCGGAGAAGAACAGAACCCTCAGCGCACACGTCGACTGCCTGCGCAACGAGATCCTGTCGCTCAAGACAGAGATCCTGCGGCACGGCACCTGCGAGAGCCCGCTAGTACACGAGTACATCATGAAGGCGGCCAAGCAGCTGTGAAGCAGCCGTGCTGCATTGCCCGTGCGGAGGCTGGCGCTGCGCCATGTCTGTGGGGCGAGCCGACGCACATTGCCACGTTGGGGTGCCGCCCCGTGTGACGTCTTCCGCCAACACTCTCCGCTAACATGAACGATACAACAACAACAACAACCCCCTTCCCCGGCCAGCAAGCAGTTGAAACATGTGAAATGAGTCTATCTTCCCGTGGCCCGCCCCTCGCCGTGCTATCGCCACATCCCGTGCGTGCGTGAGACCCGCCGCCGCGCGGCGAATCAGGCAGATATGACGACCACATGGAGACATAAACGTCCTGCAGGACGTTTTTGCTTTTACGGGTAACGCAAGGAAGCACATGAAGGTCACAACAAGTGTCGGGCGGGGGGTCCCCGATGGCGCACGGCCAGCTGTTGCCCGAGATCATGCCACAGCTTCCCGGGCCCGCCGGCATTTGGTAGGCGTGAAGCAATGTGTTTTCCGAGGAGCTGAGGCTGCCTTGGATACTCTGCCGCATGGCGTGACCCTTTATTGAATGACCCTTTATTGAATGCGGGAGAGCATGCGGTGAAGATGGTGACGACGAGTGGGTAATGATGCTGGAACGCCAATTGAGAAAACCAATGTTAGCTGCGAGAATACACAAGAAGCGCAGGACTGCTCGGGACTTTCGGTGATCAATAATACCATGCGATCAGGTCGGTTGATAGGGCTGTGTTTGTTCGCCGGTTCCCCGCTCATTTAATGCCGCGGGCCGAGATTGATGGCACGGAACCCGGCCGCTTGCTTGCCGCGCCGACCGCTGCTGTATGACTGCCTGTGCTCTTGTGCATGCTGCTTGGCTGCGCTGGTGAGCAACACACGCTGCGTGGAGACGCGGGCCATGAAGGTGACAAGCGACCTGAAGGTGTCCGGCTGCTGGATGTATGGCTTGATGGCCAGGAGCAATTTGAGCCACGCGGTGGTGCAAATGCGTTTCCAGGCTGACTTGTTGTTGACCTCGTTGGCGACGAGGTTGGCATAATGGATGCTCTTCTGGAAGAATGTGGTCATGGCTGTGTCGTCATCGGTCAGATCGCGGAGGGTGATGCGCCGCTTACCAAGCTTGATGTTGGCGGTGACATTGCCCATGACGAAGCGCTCGGTCAGTGCCTTCAGCATGAATGTCAAACCGGCCGCCTTGAGTTCCTTGCGGCCGATGGAGCTGAGCTCGTACATCCACCATTGGTAGGCAGTGCCATGGAGCAGGATCGAGAAGTTCTCAACGAGAAGAGTTTGCCATTGGTCGGCCGACTCGCTCTCCATGAGGTCACCAAGTCGCTTGCTGAAGCCATATGGGTCAGTAAACGTGATCATGCGGTTTTCAGACACGGTGTTGAAGCCAAGAGCATCAGGGTCCTCAGCGGTAGGGTCAAAGAATCCAATGTCCTCCTTGCATAAGCGAGGGTACCGGTTGCTGCTGAAGTTAAGTTGCCTGTGATGCATGGCCGGGAGCCAGGGTCATGAGAGGCGTTCTGCTGCTGATGTTGAAAACCTTGCTGCGATGGGTGAGGGTTTCGCGGTTGCTGCTGTCCTCGTGGCTGAAGACGTTGGTGCTGACCGTGCTGGTCGATGACGATGACCTCAGAGGACTTCAACCAACTCTCCAGGCTGGTGCACTTGTGCTTAAGGTCGTTGTGCGCTGTAATGTTGTCATCGTACTTGATCTTGAGGTCCCAGAATGTGTCGACAAGCTTGTCGTGCAAGGCGATGTGATCGTTGTGTGCGTCAACGCCTTTATTATGGTTCTCGGCCAAGCCATTATAGAGACCGACAAGGTAGTTGTGGCCTTCGAGTAAGTCTTGCCCACTCTCGGCGAGCTTGGCCATGGCCTTGGCCTGGTCGTCAACCTTCTGCTCGAGGCGAAGGTGGGTGGTACAAAACTATGGCTTGGGGAAGAAGGTTTATGATGGCAACTCGTGTACGTTCAGTGCAATATTTATGGGCGGGTCTCTCAATTTGTACGCTCATCACCCGGTCGCACCTGCGAAGAGTGGCCAGAAGCCTAGGTACTACACTACGCTTCTCAATGCCTATGCTTTAGCGGGGAATCGTGAAGCTTGGCTCGAAGGTACTGGAGCCTTCAGGAACCTTCGAGTCCTGGCCAAAGAGTACCGCGAGCGTTTCATCGACGAAGCAAATGCCAGAGCTCGGAGCCAACGCAGAACCGCAGACTTCGGAGACGTTTCCGAGTCTGAATCACAAGAACATGAAGGCTCAAGTCCCGATAACTTTTTCGAGTGCCTGCCGTTCGCTGATTCGGTTAAGGAGGACAGTGACACCCGGCTCAGTGAAGACGATGTTGGACTGGCTATTTTGCACCGTCTATGCGACGAGGACAACGCTTCACGTGCCAGAGTGACGGTCACCGTCAGCAGCCCCGCCTCGGACGCACTGCAAGCCAAGGTACCACGCACGCCACCTTCGCCTGCGGTCCCCAGGCCTCCAAAACGTGGCACATGGAAAAGCGTGTCTGCAAAGCTGCCATTCTCATGAAGACTAGGCGCCTTCGTCTTTCCGATCTCTCTTGGGCTCAGGCAATCCTAGACCTGGCTTCACCGATTCCCCAGCACCGTATCAATCAAGTGAACAGCAGTGGCGGGGTCGAACCGCTGCAGTCCGACACTGATTCTTGCCCATACCCGACGTCGTTCTGCAGCAGCGGCTGTGAAGGCTCGTGCAGGCATGGAAAGTCAGCGAGGACAATCGACGAGTCATGGCTCATAATCTCGTCAACGAGCCCCGTCCAACCATGGGAGCAGATTTCAAAAACAATGGTAGCTACGGCCACAGATGGTGGAAGTTGGCCATGTCAGAGAGCTAGCGTCAACTTGGGTGATGATCCAGAGGGCCGAGCGAGACAGCCTTGACAAGGACATGGAGAGACCCAAAATTCAGCACCTTGTCTGCCCCGGATATCTTTGATGTCATATCGCGATGACATTGCTCTTGCCTTCCGTTGTGTCAATGCAGCTTCGGATTTTCTTGCAACGATTTGATTCATGATTACCTCACGGAGCCTGGGTGAGTGTGCACTTGTTGGAGCAGGTGGAGCAGGTGGAGGAGGCGGAGGAGGGACCGTTGTGAGCCCCGCGAGATCTTCACCGGGAGGAACCTCAGATGCCCGAGGACGCCATCGCAAACCTAGGCCATGGCAGAGCAGACGGAATGTTCCTACATCCACGTTAATAATTACGTAAAGCCTCATTGAGCAGGGTGCAGCACAAATGTGAGGAGGATGACGGGACACAACGAGGGAATTTTTAGTATGATGCGACGATCTCTGAGGCATGGTCATGCTCTCTTATGCAACGTTCCATGCTTCGTGTATCTGTGCCTCCAATTTTCGCTCAGAATACTTCATCGCTGTGTGGGTGTAGATTACAGACAGCGATAGGCATCACCCGGAAGCCAAAGTGCATCGTCGAACGCAAAAGAACCCAATTCTGAAGCATCGACCGAGCGTTGAGGTTGGCGAGAAGTTGTTGATGGGGTATCGGACCGTGTATGAAAGCTACGGACATGTCCTCGTAAATTGTCGCTGCGACCGAAACGCTTGGAGCAGTAGGTACGTTGAAAGTCTTGCCGTCTTTCGTGAACGCTGTGAGAATCTGCGTAAGTGTTCACGTTTCGCAAGGTCACGTGGCCTCATGCCTCGCACGCTGATGCGATCTACGGAAAGTCCAGTTACACTCCGGATATCTGCACCTGTAAATTACTTGGAGGCAAAGTGTGGATGTCGACAGCGGCGTCGACACTGTGCTGGCCACTCCAGCTCAGTGGAAGGGTTTCCGACGATTGTGGATCAGTGCAACTTAGCTGCCTGTTGATATGGAGGTATTTAGCTAATGTAAATTACCCTAGGGTACCTAGAGGTCGAAAACCGGGTGCGTGGTCCGCGCCGGCTGTGTGCCCGCCCGCCGCCCAAACCCTGTCGCTCCTCTCGACACGTGCCTGGCTCCCGGGTCTTGGTTCTGCTTGGCCGCTGCTGAGTCTGGACCCTACGCAGTAATTAGACTGCTGACCAGGCTCGAGGCCTTAAGACCCGCCACCCCATGCGGCATAAGGGTGAGTAGCAAGCACGATACTATGCACTCTATCGCAGGCGTGCCAGTGTAGGCCAGTCGAGCTACTCCTTGTCCCTCGAGCAGAGCGACACGGCACTTGTCGAGCCCGTGATTACGCGGAGCACCTGGCCGCTGCCAGCAACGCGGGACGCCAGGCTTCTGTGACGGAAAGTGCTTCACCGTCCGTCACTGGGATCGAGGCTGTGGGCGGAGGAACGGCAGGGGTCGTCCCATGCAGAAGCGCATGCGTGCATGTTGTGGCAAGGCGCGAGCCGGCGCGTCGATTGTCGCGGTAGCCGTCCGCGAGACAGAGGAAGAAGCAAAAGTCGGAATGGCAGCTCTGGCGGTTGGTCTGGTGCGATGTCCAGGAGGTGCGTGCTCTGGGCAGGCAGAGGCTGGCACGTCATAGGCAGGACACCTGGGCGGGCGGCGAATGGCAGGAGCGGCAATGGCAGCAGCGATCCAGATAAGACACGGCCGCTCCTCCATCGCACCAGGACGGCCTTTGGTCATTCACCATCACCATCGACTCACTCGTCGAGACCTCAGGAGACCAAGACGTCCTCCACCTCCCGGCGCCACACTTCGACTCGCCGAGACAGGCGTCCAGCCTGAGAACCGACCCGAACCCACGCCACGCCCGCCGAGTTGGCAATCTCGAACCTCGAAACTGGGGCTCGGGCTGCAGCCCACTCTATCTACGCCCCTCTCTATGCGTGCGGGCCTCACGGGCTACAGAAGAAGCACACAGCTTGGCGCCACCGCCTGGCGCCACCGCCCGACAGAGGAGTCCACCACACCACCACACCCACCACACCACACCACCACCACCACCTTAAGCAGGAAACCCCTCCTCGCCGTGCCCGGCCGTCCCCTTCCTCCCAACTTCTTATCGCCCGTCGCCCGCTGCTTGCCGCAGCTTCCTTCGTCGTCGTCCCTTGCTCTCCTGTCGCCTGTCGTCCGTCATCTACCTGCGAGCACTCTCGCGATAGTGCTGCCCGGCACCCTCGACAGCCACGCACGCCACGCCAGCCGACCGCAAGCCAGCCCGCACGGCCTCGCTGCTTGCCGCCCGCCCTCCGTTTCGTCGCTTCAGCCTCGAGCGCACGGGCTGTCGTCATTGCCACTCTCGCGACCATTAGAGCCTTTCCTGTCGTTTCCCAGCGTGTCTTCTCGATCCAGCGAATGCTTAATTGACAGTCGCTGGCCTGTGCAATCCATCCCTGTAAGCTTTATTTTCTCTTCTTCTCTTTCGTTGTTCTGCCTTCACGTCATCAGCCGCCGCCCAGACCGAGAGGCTTCGTCCACAGCAGCCCTGGCAAGTCATCGCCACCATGTCCCTCTCTCTCATCACTACTGGTCGTGAGTGCGACTATTCTGCTGCCGTTTGGCATACCCTTCGCGCGAATCGTGGCCATCCGTGCGCGCTGTGCTCTGGGCTGGCTCGAGGGCGATTCTGTCGTGCATGATGAGCCACCTTCACTCGTCATCGCTCGCCATGCTCTGGTTTCAACTTCCCCGGACCTCCCCAGTTTGTGTCAACACAACAGCCCACCAGCCGCTCGGTCTCCCTCGCTCCGAATGAGGCCGGCTTGGTTGCCCACGACGCGCCTGGCCACCTTGACGTCAACGGCGTCAAACCGCTGCGTTACTCCTCATCGACGGACGACTCTCGAGCTCGCGCAAAATCGTCGGCCGGTTCCGTGGTCACCAGAGAAATATCCACGTCCAAATCGCAGCACCCCTGGGCCTCTCCCTGTCCCTGCTCGTTGGGCACGGAAAGAGACCCTGGCAGCCCGAGCAAGCCCGTTCATTTCCTTCGATCCGCTCCCATCGATGATCCTCCGGCGCGAGTCTTGTTCCTAAGCAACGCGATTATTTTTTTAGTCTCTCCGCAGGAGCGCAATTCCCCGACTATGCTGACATAGAACTCATACCACCAGACGGACCAGCAGATTCTGTTTGGTCTGCTCGCAATAACTGGCCGACGCCCTTTTCTGAGTCCAACGATGATATGGCTGCTGTAGCTAGAGGCCACGGCGCGAACCACTCTCGATTCCACTCAATCGGATCCTCGATGCGGCATCACGAACACGAATCCACCTTCCACAACCCAGAACCTCCGAGTCGACCTCGCGACATCCCACACCGACAGGCGCCTCGATCTCCGGATTCGCCGTCACGGCACTCGACAGAGTCGCCACCTGCAGTCGCACCTGCCAAAGCGACATCAGCAAGCGGGGGTGCCCCTCGACTTCCGTCCCCGCCGGACTCCTCAACCTCGCATCCTACTCCCACTTGTGCACCAACACAGAATGCGGATGGTGAAGATACAGCAGATCCAATGTCGACACAGATTCAGACTGCCACCCCGGCAGCGTCTTCATTGAGCTCTGCCGGCTACCAAGCTCCTGCCCCGCCCGCTGATAAGTCTGCGCCACCAGGGCGAGTTATTATCGTCCGTGATCTGGCTCATATCGAGAGCCTAGCCCGCGACGATGTGCTGAGCAGCGGTAACCGGTCCGGAGGGCTAGCAGATACACCTTTGCATGCTATAAAGTACGAAATCAGCAGCATGCCTATTAGCGACGTCATCGAGATGTTTGCGGCTCTTCTTACCACTACGAACGACTTGCAACACGACGCCTTACACCGGAATGCGGCACATTAGCAGACGGCAGCCAGCCACAACAACGACGGTACATCCATAAGCCCCCTCAGCAGCTCGGTACTCGCTTTCCACGGCAAGAACGTGCCTGCCATTACCATATTGAGCTATCTGAGCCGCATACATAAGTATTGTCCGACTACGTACGAAGTGTTCTTGAGCCTGCTCGTCTACTTTGACCGGATGATCGAAAGAGTCAACCGCATGGTGATGCAGGCTGAGGAAGGCCGCCGGCACTCTCAGAGCCAGCCAGAACGCAGTGCTCAGACCTCCGCAACCCTATCCGACGCTGAAATGCCGGACAAGGACAGCGAGGACGATGACGAGACTGATTCCGATCTCGCCGATGATGAGGATGAGCCCAAGACAGCGAACGATACGCGGGCAGGTTCTCAGCCCACGCCGTCGCCGGCTCCCCAATCATCGCTTATCACCTACTTCGTGGTCGATAGCTTCAACATCCACCGTCTCATCATAGCAGGTGTAACATGTGCAAGCAAGTTTTTCTCCGACGTCTTTTATACGAACTCACGCTACGCTAAGGTATGTCTGCTGCACCTATGATCGTTTCATCACGGTCATCTTGCGTTCGTTATGTTCCCTGTGCTGATTGTAGCTGTCTCATGTCCAGGTCGGCGGCCTTCCTCTGGCGGAGCTCAACCATCTCGAGCTTCAATTTCTTGTCCTGAACGACTTCCGGCTTTCGGTGCCCGTCGAGGACCTTGAGGCGTACGCCACGATGCTCGTGGAGTTTTACGCGCGTGAAGTCGTGGGATCACGTTCTGTCGAGTCTGCGGATTCAGTCGAATGAGGAAGTGGCGAAGAAACAGACGGACACGACTTCCGATTCATGCCACGGCAAGAGCCAGCGATATTTTTATGCTCGGCAGTGCGTAAATGCCATGGCGACACGACCTACACGAAATTCCTGCTCGACATAGAGCAGGTTGGCTATCCACGGCGACCCTTGCAGGGTCCGTGATTGAGTAACACCCGGAGAAAGAGTGAGAAAAGTCTTATCTCACTCTACCGGCTGGGCAAGCACTAGGACCGTTGAGCATTACGATCGAGAGGGTGCGAGGACGGCGGGCCGAGTGCCAGAGCTCAGTCAAGTGGTGGACTAGCACGGAAGAGACCATGGTGACTGTGCCGTAGAGTGATACAGGATGATAAACTCTTCCCCGACCGAGCACAACGTCTCGACTCAGCTGCTCGGGACGACGGCACTTGCGCGCAGAGACGCGGATTCCAGGGCACGATAGGCGAGGATGGCGCCCCATACACACAACGAGGCACGGCATGGGAACTGTTTTGCGTGAGGAGGGTCGCTAGGTTGATCCCCGGACATAGAGCAGACTTTCTTGACATTTTGATCTTGCATGCCTTTCTCGGGGACGGACTCTCCTTCCGGGATGGCTCACCTAATGAATACAAATTTTTCACGGCGTTGCGTGTTTTATTCTTTCCATATCGCCACTGCCTGTTATCTTGCCACGGTCTCGCTCTGTAATGTGCAACGAGTCATTATATTCTAGTGTGCTTGTTCTGGTGCGCCTCGGTCCTGCCCTGTAAACGCAAAACCACACCTGCATGTGCTCTAGTTGCCGGGTATTCATCCCGTTTTCGCGAGGGTCTCGGAAACATCTCGAGACCGCAACGATATCCTGGGAATCGATGTGGCGCCCGTGCTTGCCATCAGACATATCCTGAGCGCACTACTCTTTCGGTCCTTAGGGGGGCCCTAGCGCATCCCGTATCCTCACACCCAAGCGAGCATCATATCCGCCGCCCACCTTGTCGTGTTCATGCTAGCTCATCCTTACGTGGGTGCTGGCGGCCGGGCACCGTTCCTTTAGTCCTGCTCTCGTCCCGTCCCCCCACCCACCTTTTGTGTATCTATCTTCTGCCCTTTGCTCCCGGGGCAGGTCATGGTCGCGCGCGCGCTTTATTTTGTTACCAGCGCTTGGTCACGGGCTTGAGCTTGACCATGAGCTCGCCCTTCTCCCACAGCGTAAAGACGCGCTGGTTCATCCAGTCCCGGCTCTCCGGCTGGAGCTCCAGGTCGAAGCTGTAGAGCAGGCGGGTGAGGATGAGGCGCATCTCGGTGTAGGCGAGGCTGTTCCTTTGATGTTAGTCATCCTTTTTTGCCATTCAAACCTTCATCTGCTCTGGACACTGGGCCTTGACCCCTAGGGTGGCCTGTCTTTCAGAGAGCAAGAGTAGGAGAAACAGGGAAGCACTCACTTCTTGCCGATGCAGTTCCGGGGTCCGATGGAGAAAGGCTGCATGACGTCTCGCTTGTCGTTGACGAAGCGGGGGTCGGTCGTGTTGCTGGCGAGCCAGCGCTCCGGGTGGAAGCTCTCGGGCTCGAAGAAGTTGCGCGCGTCATGGTAGGCGGAGAACTGGGACACGGCGACGATGCTCTGCGGGTGGTGCTTTGTCAGTCTCTGCTTTCTCGTTCTCTTGGATTCTCTCCCGCTTGTCCCTTCTCCCTTTAAGCCAATTCCGTAATTGTGGTTCGCGAGAATATTCTACATGGGTGCATGCGTGTATGCGTGTGGGTGTTCGTGCGATCAGTGAAGAGATGCTGAGTCACACTCACCTTGGGTGGCATGTAATAGCCTTCGATGGTCTCGCCGCCCTCGGGGACGATGCGGGCTAGGCCTGTAGGGACGGGAGGGTCTGCAATGTGTAGAAACCGACAGGCGCGGTGGGTTAGCTATGGGATGTTGCCTGGTGGGATGGACGTGATGGAGGCGTTGCAGCTTACAGATCCTGAAACTCTCGTTGAAGACAGCTAGGAGGTACTCAAGATGGTTGACTGACGTCAAAGTGATCTCGTCCTCGGATGCAAAGGCGCCGCGAATCTCGCGGACGAGGATTTCGTACTTGTCCGGGTTCTTGAGCAGGTTGAAGGTAGTGCCGCTGAGCATCGTCGCCGTGGTCTCGCTACCGGCGATGATGAGGATCATGGCGTTGGAGGCAATCTCGTCCTCGGTGAGGCCCCTGGCCTTGACCTTCTCGTCATCGCTGTTGTTGTTGCGCAGAATGTAGGACATGAAGTCCTCGCGCTCCACGTTGCCCGAGTGGAGGCGCTGCAAGGCCGTCTCGCGGCTGAGGTTGACGTTCTCGGCGTAGCTCTCTGCAAGGCGCTTCGGGGTGATGAGGTCGGCGAAGGGCTTGAGGAAGGGGTAGCGGTTGAGGACCCCGCGGTAGGGCACGACGGTGAGGCTCTCAAAGATCATGGCGACCCAGGGGTGGTAGACACCCCTCTCGAGCATGCCAAAGGGCTTGCCAAAGGCGAGGTCGCCGATGAGGTCGAAGGTGGTGAAGTTGTACCAGAGGACGATGTTGATGGCCTCGTTGGCGGCGGCCTTCTCGCCAATGCGCCGGATGAAGAGGTCGATGTAGCCCTTCATGATGTCTTCCTGGCCGCGGAGGGCCTTCTCGGAGAATGCGTGGGCGAGGACGCGGCGCATGCGGCGGTGGTCGTCGTTGTTGGCAATAATGATGTTGGAGGCATCCTCTTCGCGGACGGCATAGAATATGGGATCCTTATCGAAGTTCTGCTCGGCGTTCATCTTGTGGCCGTAGATGGGCTTCCAGGCGTCGGTGGAGTTGAAGGAGACCTGGTTGGCCGTGTAGCGGACGGCCGGGCCGTACTTGTCGTGGAGCGTCTTGAGGTGGCCATCCCAGGTGCCGTTGATGTAGTGCCTCACATAGAAGAGGTCGGTGATGGCCCAGTGCTTGGGGCCGGGGACCTTGGCGAGAGGGTGGAAGTAGAGGCGATAGATTGTCTGGACGATGAAGTAGGCGAGTGTCTGTGTTGGGGAACGCGAGTTGGGCAGGTCAATACAGTGAGCACGTCACATGTGGTTTGACCTAGACCCTGCTTCCTGGTCTGGCCGATTCAGGGAAGGAGGAACTTACCGCAATCACTCCAACGCCTGCCAGTTGCAACGGAGAGGCAATCATCATCAAGTTTGACCGGGATACTGCCCTGTTCGAGAATGGGACGTGATCTTTGTTCTCTGTCGGCGTCACTGGTGTCTGTGGGCTGGTTCAGAGGTTGTGGACAATGGACATTATGGAACCACCTATCGTGTGGTGCAATACCACTTATAAATGTCTCCAGAGTATCAACCCACCCGGAGGGGGGGGGGTCCCAGCGCCGCACACAGAGGTGTCGGAGCCATGGCGGAAAGTCCGCCGTCGTATGATTACGAATACGCGCAGCAGGATGCGAGAGGGATGCCTGTGCCTGCGCCTGTGTTGGGGCATTTGACGTGTGCGCGACTCAGGGCCGACTGGGGAGGCTCATAACGGCGGTCTGAACTACCCTACCTCGCTCTCTTATCGTAGGTATGTTCCTTGCAAACCTTACATAACCTCGGAGACTCGGGACCCAGGATGGGCAGCTACTCCGTGCCACGTCTCGGAGCGGCCCATCCTGGGTCCCGAGCCTCCGAGGTTATTTAAGGTTTGCAAGGAACATACCTACACTTGCGGCAGTGGCCTCGTGTGCTCCGGCAGATCTGGGCAGTAGTATACCGTTGGCCCATCCATGCCCATGCCTCCTGGCCATGCTGCGTATCGACGTCGTCATCGGGAGCCGGGCGTGCCGACAAGTTCCCGAAAAGTAACCGAGGGCACGCCGTGTCCCAGCACGACGTGTCTACTTCACTTGACACTCCAAGTACTGGACCCGGCGCCCCCGCTGTCCCGGCTCTTCTAGAGCACACATGTTCGAGCGGTTGCCTGGTCTCAAAGGTCAGCACTGCAGTTATTTCGTGACCAACCTCAGTCTAGTTCGTTTCATCTTTTCAACTGGCCCTTCTTGCCGGGGGTCCGGTCCATAGCCGGCCTGGTGATGCGCAGTTGTTGCACATACTGAGCATAACATAAGCGCGTGTTTCTGCGGATGTCGCAGTTCTTTCTTTTTATTTCGCACTCAGCTTTACCAAGCTGTCGTGTTCGCGCACTTGGTCCTGCTTGTCGTGGGAATGGGGCCACGCGTGGGCAGTTCTTGGAACTTGGGCAGGCTTTACCCTACAGACCCTGAGTTCGGAATTAACGCTTTGCGACCTAATTCTGCAGCGGCTTCCGTCTCACTGTTCTGATGAGTCAGCACGTAGTACGAGCAGTGGTCCATACGCCGTGCTCACACGGCACGTGATAGCCTGGCCCCACCCCCCAGCAAGCCGATCATCAGTCGCGTCTCAGCCCGTGCGCGGAGTCGGGACCCAGGACAGGACTCGTCAGGGAAGGAGCGGGGCGTGTGCAGTGCTCAAATTCAAATGTGATGTCCACATCCCGGGCGCTTGGCACCTCGCACTCCCCTGCCGGCGGGTCCTGCTTGATAATCTTCTCTGATCGCAGTCGCCCGCGGGCGCCGTGGCTTTCCATGTCCGAGACCTGCGATGCCGCACTCCATCTCGGCGCCAGCGTCCCGCGACTTTGGTCCGGTTCTTTGTCCGCCACCCGTCACACCCCCTGTGGCCTCGTTGCCGCTCCGCTCCCGTCGCTGTCTTTTCCCCGCGACCACCGGCCGTCCTTCGTCCCTTTTTATACTTCCAGAGTCCCCCGACCCAAGTGCCTGGTGTCTCCCAAGGTCCTCTCGGCCATCCACTCCTTCTTACACCTCCCTCGCCCGGCTCTCCACGGCAACTGACGGCAATCCCGCTGTTGCTGCCAGACTCACCACAAACACGACACAGTCCGCAAACCACCACCCCCATTGCATCAATAATTCCGTATCTGGTCAGCATCGGTCTCGCTCTTGGTGCATCCTGGGCTCGTGCGACGTCCCAGCTTAGACCCAATCACCATCACCGGCGCGCGGCCGCATAGCCAATCACGACGCAACAAACCCGGAGCAACCGACGGCGAGTCCTCGACCATAATGGCGGATCACCGTGATCCGGAGAAGGCCCAGGAGGGCATTTCAGCACTAGCTGACTCCGCCCAGATTGCTGCCGCGCACAAGCACATCTCTGGCAAGGCACCCACCGAGCCTCCGTCCAGCTCGTCCGGCTCCGACGCCACCATCTCCCCAGAGGAGGAGCGCGAGAGAGCAAGAAAGGCAAACCCCAACGGCTTCGCAAATGCTCAGGGTGGTGTCAACATTGATCGCGCAACCGCCGATTTTGCCGAGCTTCAGCGCTCAATTTCGGGTCACTCTCGCATCAGCCGCATCCAGAGCCGTCAGAGCCAGAGGGGCGGTGCCGATGTCGAAAAGGTCAAGTCCAGCCGGACCGGTGGAGACGAGTCGGACAGCACCGAGGAGCTCTTCGACCTCGAGGCTACGCTCCGTGGTGGCCTGGCTGCCGAGCAGGAAGCGGGCATCAAGCCCAAGCACATTGGCGTCTACTGGAACGGTCTCACGGTCAAGGGCATGGGTGGCTTCTCCAACTATGTGCAGACCTTCCCTGACGCATTCAAGAATTTCTTTGACATCCGGTCGCCCCTGAGGAATCTGGTCGGCAAAGGGCCGGCCTTCACCGAGGCCACTCTCCTCGACAACTTCAAGGGTGTTGTCAAACCCGGCGAGATGGTGCTCGTTCTGGGCCGCCCCGGTTCGGGCTGCACGACCTTCCTCAAGAATATTGCCAACCAGAGGGCCGGGTACACGGGCGTTTCTGGTGAGGTTCTGTACGGCCCATGGACTGCGGATGAGTTCAAGCAATACCGTGGCGAGGCTGTCTACAACCAGGAGGACGACATCCATCACTCGACGCTCAGTGTCGGACAGACTCTTGGTTTCGCCCTGGATGTCAAGGTGCCCAACAAGCTGCCCGCTGGTACCACCAAGAGCCAATTCAAGGAGGACGTCATCTCAATGCTGCTCAAGATGTTCAACATTGAGCACACGCGCAACACTGTGGTCGGAGATGCCATCGTCCGTGGTGTCTCTGGTGGCGAGCGCAAGCGTGTCTCCATCGCCGAGATGATGATCACCAACGCATGTATCCTGTCCTGGGACAACAGCACTCGCGGTCTGGACGCCAGTACTGCGCTCGACTTTGCCAAGTCTCTTCGCATCCAGACAAACCTGTACCAGACGTCGACCTTTGTCTCTCTGTACCAGGCCTCCGAGAACATCTACAAGCGGTTCGACAAGGTCCTCGTCATCGACTCTGGCAAGCAGGTCTACTTTGGGCCCGCCACCGAGGCCCGCGCTTACTTTGAGGGCCTTGGATTCCTGCCGAGACCTCGTCAAACAACTCCGGACTACGTCACTGGATGTACGGATGAGTTCGAGCGTGACTATGCCGACGGCTACTCTCCCGAGAACGCGCCTCACAGTGCAGAGACCCTCGCCGAGGCCTTCGACAAGTCCACTGTCGCTGCTCGTCTCCGCGAGGAGATGGCCGAGTACAAGACGCAGCTGGAGCACGAGTCTGGCAAGCACGATGATTTCCAAACCGCTGTCAGGGAGAGCAAGCGAGGCGGAGCTAAGCGCTCCGTCTACGGCGTTGGTTTCCATCTCCAGGTCTGGGCCATCATGAAGCGCCAGTTCGTCCTCAAGATGCAGGACAAGCTCAGTCTCTACCTCTCGTGGCTCCGTGCCATTGTTATCGCCATCGTTCTCGGTACCCTCTATCTCAACCTCGGTCAGACATCAGCCAGTGCCTTCAGCAAGGGCGGTCTTCTTTTCATCAGTCTCTTGTTCAACGCCTTCCAAGCCTTCTCTGAACTAGGCTCGACGATGACCGGCCGTCCCATCGTCAATAAGCACAAGGCATACGCTTTCCATCGACCATCCGCGCTGTGGATTGCTCAGATCTTTGTTGATACTGCTTTCTCAGCGGTGCAGATCATGGTGTTCTCGATTATTGTCTACTTCATGACCAACTTGACGAGAACTGCCGGCGCATTCTTCACATACTACCTTCTGATCTTGGTCGGCAACATTGCCATGACTCTCTTCTTCCGCATCATCGGATGTGTCAGTCCCGACTTTGACTATGCCATCAAGTTTGCTGTTGTCTCCATCACGCTGCTGATCTTGACTTCTGGCTACCTGATCCAGTACCAGAACCAGCAGGTTTGGCTGCGCTGGATATTCTGGATCAACCCCTTGGGACTGGCATTCGCGGCCTTGATGGCCAACGAGTTCGGAAGGAGCACCATGACATGTTCGTCCGAGTCTCTGGTTCCCACCGGCCCGGGTTACGACAACATCAACAACCAGGTCTGCACCATCGCTGGATCGACGCCAGGCACTCTCGAAATTGACGGTGGTGCCTATATCACTCAGGCCTTCCAATATGCTCCCCAGGATCTATGGCGCAACTTCGGCATCATCATGGCCATCATCGTCTTCTTCCTTGTCATGAACGTCCTTCTGGGCGAGTTTGTCAAGTTTGGAGCTGGCGGCAGCACCTTCCGCACGTACGCCAAGCCCACCAAGGAGCTTGAGAAACTCAACGCAGATCTCGAGAGCTCGCGACTCCAGCGCCAGAAGTCGAGACGCGAGGGCAAAGACGAAACTTCTAGCATCAACTCTGTCAGCGTCCTCACATGGGAAGACCTCAACTACGATGTACCTGTTCCCGGCGGTACTCGCCGTCTACTCAACAGCGTCTACGGCTATTGCAAGCCAGGTCAGCTTACTGCCCTCATGGGCGCTTCCGGTGCTGGCAAGACAACTCTCCTGGACGTCTTGGCGGCTCGCAAGAACATCGGCGTCATCGCTGGTGATATTCTGGTTGATGGCGCGAAGCCGGGCAAGGAGTTCCAGCGATCCACCTCTTATGCGGAACAGCAAGATTTGCACGACCCGACCCAGACTGTCCGCGAGGCTCTGCGCTTCTCTGCTGATCTAAGACAACCTATGACGACTTCTCAGGAGGAGAAGTATGCCTACGTCGAAGAAATCATCGCCCTGCTCGAGATGGAGGACATTGCTGATGCCATCATCGGATACCCTGAGGCTGGCCTGGTCGTCGAGCAGCGCAAGCGCTTGACCATTGGTGTGGAGCTTGCCGCTAAGCCTGAGCTTCTGCTGTTCTTGGATGAGCCTACCTCTGGTCTTGACAGTCAGAGTGCCTTCAACATTGTTCGTTTCCTCAAGAAGCTCGCTGGCGCCGGCCAGGCCATCCTCTGCACCATTCACCAGCCCAACGCTGCTCTGTTCGAGAACTTCGACCGCCTGCTTCTGCTCCAGCGAGGTGGCCAGTGTGTCTACTTTGGCGACATCGGCAGCGATGCGCATGTTCTCCGCGACTATCTTGCCCGCCATGGTGCTGTTGCGGGCGAGTCTGAGAACATCGCCGAATTCATGCTCGAGGCCATTGGTGCTGGTAGTCGTCCACGCTACGGTGACCGGGACTGGGCCGACATCTGGGCCGACAGCCCCGAGCTTGCCAATGTCAAGGATACGATCTCTCAGCTCAAGGAACAACGCATGGCTGCCGCCACGGAGATCGGTCCGGCTCTGCAGCGCGAGTTTGCGTCGCCCAAGTCCCATCAGCTGAAGACCGTCATGCACCGCATGAACGTGTCTCTCTGGCGCTCCCCAAACTATCTCTTTACTCGCGTCTTCAACCACGTCGTCATCGCCCTCTTCACTGGTCTCACCTACCTGCAGCTCGACAACTCTCGGGCTTCGCTGCAGAACAAGGTCTTCGTCATGTTCCAGATCACCGTCTTGCCCGCTCTGGTCATGTCGCAGGCTGAGGTCATGTGGGTCATCAAGCGAGCCATCTTCTTCCGCGAGCAATCGAGCAAGATGTACAGCACCTTCACCTTTACCACCACCATGATTGTTGCCGAGATACCGTACTCTATCCTCTGCGCAGTCATCTTCTTCTTGCCCATCTACTACATGCCTGGCTTCCAGTATGAAAGCTCGAGAGCTGGTCTCCAGTTCTTCTTTATGCTGCTGACCGAGCTGTTTGCCATCACTCTCGGCCAGGTCCTCGCCGCCATCTCTCCCTCGGCCTTCATTGCTTGCCAGTACGACCCGTTCATCGTCATCACATTTGCCTTGTTCTGTGGTGTGACCATTCCCTATCCGCAAATGCCCGGCTTTTGGAAGGCGTGGCTGTACCAGCTGGACCCTTTCACGCGCCTCATCGGTGGCACCGTTACGACAGCTCTCGAAGGCGTCGAGGTCGTCTGCAAGTCTAGTGAGCTTCAACGCTTCAATGCTCCAGGTGGATCCTCCTGCGGCGAGTACATGGCGCCGTACTTCAGTTCTGGTGGCCTGGGCTACATTGCCAACAACGCCACCAGTGCTTGCGAGTTCTGTGCCTACAAGGTCGGCAACCAGTTCTACGAGCCTCTTGGCTTTAGCTTTGACAACCGCTGGAGAGACCTGGGCATCTACGTCGCATTCATCTTTAGCAACATAGCTATCCTCTTTTTGGCTGTAAGTACTGCCTCATCACTGATAGTGTTGTTGAATTTGACACTAACTTGTGTTTCTCCAGGGCCGCTTCTTGAACTTCAACCGTCGCTAAAGCACTGCCCTAGGCGTTGCCACGTTTCATTGCTTCTTACGAGCGTGCGAGGACGTTGTCCCACGCAGCCTATGTGCTATGATTCTGCCGTCTCAGATCCGGCCACATCGGATCTCGGCATATCGGCCGGCATGTTGGTCCCACATGTCTTGATTTTTTGTTTGGAATTTCCATCATAGAGCACAAAAGCCTACCACTAGACTGTTTTCTTAGCACCATTCATCCCGCCAGGAACCCACTCTCTACATATCCCTTTTAATGGTCCACAACACTGCTGTGTGGCGCATTGTTGCAGCATTCTAGCGCTCATAAGATAATAACATAGACACTGGTTCTGACTTCGTGGCAAAGACCGTTGCATAGCTGTGCTGCACGAGGGGTAATGGTGACAAGATGGGCTTGACCAAGTACAGACTGACTTGTGCATCTCGCCCTTGAGAATCGGTTCCGGGGATCATCTATGTTCATCTGTGTGCGATCGGACTCCCCATGGCTCCCCCCTCGCTCGAAGAACAGAGATAGGCACGATGATGGGCTCTCTGAGCAGGAGAAACAGTCCCATGCCCACAGCCGCAACCCCATCCGCACGGAGCCGTGCGGTGCTGACGGGTGATGCTCTTCCCTCAGCGGAACCACTAGCACTGCTTTTACCACGGCAAAACCCGTGATGCAGGTAGGACTTGCACTGCGCCGTGCCCAGGCGGGCAAAGGCTCGGAAACATCGGACCAGCTGGGGCGCGTGGCTGACAGTGTTGACGGTGTCCGGTGAAGTCCTGAGCGATGTTGCACTCGCATAGGGGGGCACGCCCGCGCCGCGGGCACCTAGAGCAGTATCATCATGGTCGTCTGCAGGCCCCGTCGGCGTGGTGCCGGCCGTATGTTGGTGCCCGACCTGCGGCCAGAAGCATGTCCATGGTGAAGACATTGCTGCGGGTCGCTCTCGGTGGCCGAAGCAGTCATGGTGCTTACTGATGTCCTGTGTCCTGTGGTCCTGGAGGATGATTATCGGTAAAAGTGAGCCTCCGAGGTTGCTGCTGCAGTTGTTGTGCCTGACAAGGGTTGGTCGTTGTCGTCAAGAACAAGCTCCGAATCAGGCCGGCCGGGGGTAGCTTACGCTATACGTGGATGTGGCTGGCACTCCCTGCTCCGGGCGGTTGCATCCGCTGCACTCCCGCGGCCGCATGCAGGTCCCCGGTCGATCCCATGGCCTTCGCAGCACGGGATGCTTCTATTGACTTCTCTGCGCTGCCCGGAAGGCTGAATGCGCGCATTTCCACTGACAGCGATTATAATGCTGTCAGGCCGTTTCGGCAGACTGTCACGTTGCCAACACCTGCCCAAACACGGGATGGACGGGCCCGCTGTCAGCAATGCTGTACGGCGGCCGAGCGCTGAAGTCTCGACGGTCACGCCATTGGAGCCAGGTTCGGCATGGAAGTCAGGCACGAACGCTACATCGGCATATACCCTCTACTGCGTACAGGAGGAGCCCATTGGCAGCCAATGGCAGCAGTCGCTCGTGGATATGTCGGGTCCTGGTTGATCCAACATATCCACTCCTGTCCTTTCTTGCTGACATAATGAGATGCTTATGTAACCAGGGGTGTGCCCGCCCCGCGTGCATGACCTGCCCTTGTCCTTGGCCCGATCTTGCGACCTGTTGGTCGGGTCGTCACACTTCCCTTCTTCAAGAATTAGTCTTGCAGTAATACGACCCCTACCAGCCACTCTTGACTACCTAACTTACCTACTTATGGTGTGACCCTTACATTGTGACACATTTCGCCAGAATATTTAAGCACTCCCAGCCTACTCCTGCTTTAACGACTGCGACAGGGAACAGAGCAATACAATAATATGAGATCGACACTCCTCATACCTACCCTAGTGCTTTTATCAGTCCCTAATAGCCTCGCTCAGGTTACAGCCAGGAATATATCTAAATTACAGAATACCGTGTACTGGACCAATTGGTTCGCTAGAATATCCCTAAAGCCTTCGAATATCGCAGGCAGTATAATAATATTACATCTAGGAGTGTATACGCGAGGAACTACCCTCCTCAGAAGTTGCCCGCGTCTGAGATAACTCAGGTTCTGTACTCGTTTATGAACGTCCGCGAGGATGGTACTGTGTAAGTTACGCAAGTGAGCCACGAAGACAGAAACTGAGAGATGATTCTTAGCTTCACTGGAGACACGAATGCGGACACTGGCCTTCACTTTTCAACTGATTGTAAGAAACTGTCCCGGAAAACCGTCTATATCTATGAGAGTCCTAATGACAAGGTGCTTATAGCATGGACAGACATGGGAAATAACGCGTACGGAGCTGTGAAGCAGCTGGGTCTTCTTAAGAGATCTCACCGCCACCTAAAGGTTGTCTTATCTATCGGCGGCTGGACGTGGTCCACGCAGTTCCCTGGTGTTGCGGCGGACCCAAATAAGCGAGCAAACTTTGCCCAGTCGGCTGTCACTATTATGAAGAACTATGGTTTCGACGGCATTGATATTGACTGGGAATATCCAGTGACCGCTACCGACGCTCAGAACTTCATTCTTCTACTCAAGGCCGTGCGTTCAGAGCTAGATTTGTACAGCATGCGTGCAGCAAGTGCCTACCACTTCCTATTAACTGCTGCTACGCCGGCAGGGCCGAAGAACTACAACATTCTTCAACTTAAGGAGATGGGTGAGATACTCGATTACGTGAATGTTATGACCTATGACTACGGCGGTGGTTGGGATCTTTCTAGAACTGGTCACCAAGGTAATTTATACGCTAATCCATCCAACCTCGAGTCGACACCCTTTTCTACAGATCGTGCAATTATCGACTATACAGCAGCTGGCGTCCCGACCCACAAGATTGTTATGGGAATCCCGCTCTACGGTCGTGGGTTTGAAGGGACTTCTGGGCTGGGCCAGCCAGCTAGTGGCACTGGTCAAGGCACTTGGGAGGCTGGAGTATATGACTATAAAGTTCTCCCTCTGGCAGGCTCTGTGGAGAAATACGACACCGTGGCTGGTGCCTCATACTCCGAAGACACTTTCAATCACCGCATAGTGTCATATGATACGACAGCTAGCGTTAGAAAGAAGCTGGACTATATTAGTCACAAGAAGTTAGGAGGAACCATGTTTTGGGAGGCGTCTGGAGATAGGAATGACAGTGCCTCACTTATCGCAACATGTTTCAACGGCCAAGGCGGCGAATCAACTATGGACAGAACTCCCAACTTGCTATCTTACCCAGAATCAGTGTATGACAATGTTCGCAAAGGCTTCGCTTAGCCGCTAGGGCAAAGCCCCTGGAGCATTGAGAACCGCAAGCTACTAGAATGCAAGTCCGTAGAAGAATTCCATTATCAAAACTCAAAAGGTTCCCATTTTTCAAGCATATGTAGCGGTAGTAAAACTTGGAGTTCATCGCTGTGACAAGGCGCCGATCTTTTGAGGCGAAGTTCTATATGCTTAAGGAGAGACGGAACCATATGCGAGCAGATATTGTGCGCGTGCTCGGATTGCGAGGACCGGGTTGTCCTTAGGGCAAAGACAAGAAAAATGCACAGGATCGCGAATGGGCCTCTCTCAACGTTCTCGACTCGAGTCCTGGGGGAAAGACGTAGAGTCTGCGACAAAGCGCCCGACGCGGAAGCCGACAAAGCACGATTAATTCGTCTTACACTCTTCAACAGAGTCACTCAATAACAATTTTGGTACCTTTCTCCGTGCTTAGCGGAGTTGTGATAGGCTTCGACTACATTAACTGAATGCCCTCCATCATTTTGAATCGACCGCCCGATGAGCGTGGGCATAGAGACCAAGTGTGAGCATGGTGGTGACGCCCAAGGAACCATGTGTGTTGCAAATTTATCTGTTCTTGAGAACCCGCTGTACCCAGCTAATATTCGTCGATGAGTAAACGGAATTTCAAGTACTCCCCTGAGCACTTCACGCCCAGGAATCGCATGAAATTCCTACCGTCGTACTCAACCAGGCAGTCTTCCTCAGAATTGACCCATGTTTGGCGTATGAAAAGGAACAATGAGTCTTTATCTCTCCTCTCTATGACTATCTCAGCCACCAGGGTCCAAAAAATTGACTGTGTGCTCAATGTTTCACGAGCTTCGAGAGATCCTGAGCAGTAACCCACGAAGATAAGGTTTTTTCTCTGGTAACAAAGAGAACTGTAAGTTTGGGCCTGTCAGCCATGAGCTGCAGTAGTGGAAAAAGTTGATGAGTTTCTCCAAGTGAGTCGAAGTTCGTAATATGAAGCTGTAGCTCGCTGTCGAAGCCAGAGAGTCGATAGGCGGGAACAGCGCTTATCTCGATCTGGTGGTTCGCGCGTGTGAGTGCTGGAAGGACCTCTACACGATATAATTTGGAAACCTCCAAAAGAGCAAAAAGCCCTTTTGCCTGATAAGCTGTGTTGTTTAGACTCCATGTCAGACGGATGGCTGCTCCACTGTTCTGTATCAACCAGTCGTAGATCATGTGTCGAATTTCTATGCATGTGTCGGTAAGCGAGAAATGTTACACAGATTTGAGTTCTTACCAGGAGGAAGAGTGCACAACAGAGCTCGTGGCTGAACAGTTGTTTCCTGACCGGTTGTGGGTTCTGTCATGATCGGGGCAGAGGTTAAGGCTTTGATGCACGCCAGTACTAAGACTTGAAAGGAAGCTACTATCAAGACAGGGTGCAAGAAGGTGAGTTGGGTCGTAATGGAAGACAAGTAACCTGTCTCTTATATATACATGTAGAGATCTTGAAAATTAAGTTAGGGGCGCTTATCTTCCTCTGTGCATAATATGTATTGCCTCGGATATGCCTTGTTTTGCATTTCATGCCGGTCTGCGAGACCTCGTAGCCTGGAAGATGCACTGACTCCGCCATGCCATTCATGTATAGTGCTTCAAGTCTGTTGCGCAGAAGGTCAAGGTCATCCTTCAATGCGCATAAACACAATGATGTGGGTTAGTGATCTTGGTCTTCCGTAAACTGTCCATCATCGGGAGGGGCGCCCGAAAACAGAGCAGTCGCGTACAGCTCTAAGAATTATGTCTGACGCTAGATGCCGTTTACGACATACTGGGGGGCTGAATGTAGAGGATTGGCCAGTGAGTATAACCCCAAGGCTATGTTTCGATACGCTCTGCTACAGTCTAAGTCCTCACAAGTTGGGTCGATACATGCCTTAGGACAAACAATTGCATCAATGGACAACACCACGTCCGATGCTGCACTACACCTCATAGTACAGTCTCTTCGGAAAGACATACAAATTACATATCGTTTGCCGCCTCAATTCTTCTGGCATAAACGGGAACGTTTTGTAAGAATACCCAGCCGGCATTGCGAGATGGATTTTGGATCCCTCTCGACCTGCGTGGTTTTGCCTTTTACTGCCCGGATTACCCTAAGAGAACAACGACATTTGACAGAGATATTGCCTCAGCTCTACCTATTCACCAGGATAGTAACCCCGACGCCTGAGCTACGGTTGAACCCTGAGTTTAGATCGTGACAGGATACTACATTAAGCTAATTTTGAAGCAAGGTATTTCTATCTAATCTCCTTACATGTTATTTTTGTCCCTTAACCTGTAGAAGGTATCTATCTAGTCTAAGTCTGTGGATAGCTTAGCCCATGGCCAAATCTGAATGCAGGATATTTTGTATCGTGTGCCTTATCTGTTAATGACGTATCCACAGCCGCCATGGAGCGTGGCAGGTCGAACGGCAGCTTGCCCAGCGGCTTGGCCGCCCCGAGCAGAACATCCATTAGTGCGTCGGGCCCCGTGCCAAAGGTGCCGAGTAGCGCGGCGGCCTTGCCGACTAGGGGCGTCACGACGGCCGGGCGGTCCAGATAGACGTCAACGACGGTGGGCGCGTCGGCGCAGATGGCCAAGACCTCGGTCAGGAGCTCGTCGCTGAAGTCCAGAGACCCGGCGTGGAACGTGCTCGCGAAGGCGCCGGAGCGCTTCTCGTAAGGTGCCTGCAGCCGCACGATGGCCAGGTCGGCCTCCTTGGCGCTTCCGACGACCGTGAACCCTCGGGCCGTGGCGATCTCGGCGGGGAAGTCATTAAGGAAGACCTTGCAAGAGGATGGAGGAGAGTTGCTGCTCAAAGGCAAGAATTGTGTCGCGTTCTCCAGCACCGTGATCGAGGCTCTCTGGGCGGCGGCAGCCTCAGCGAGGAACTCTGGCGTGCCGACGTTCTACGTCGCCTGCTCCTCGTCGAGGAACGGGCTGTCGAACAAGCCAAGCATGAACTTGTCCCGGAGGATCCTGGTGACCGACGCATCGATGCGCGACTCTGCCACGCGGCCGCTCCGCACGAGCTCGATGATGAGATCGCTGCAGATCTCGCCGCCGAGCTGGTCGCAGCCGGCGTCCAGAATCTTGGCGACACGGTCGAGCCGGGACTCATCCTCGCAGCCCCAGGCGCGCACCTGCTGCATCTCCCCCATGATGATGTGATCAGTGATCATGCCAAAGTCCGTGACCACGACGCCTTGACGCCTTGAAACCCGAGCTTGCCGCGCAGAAGGTCGGTGACGATGGGCTTGTTGAAGCCAAATGCGACCTCTGGGAATTCGGGCATGCCCGTAGGCACGCCGTACGCCGGCATCACCTGCGCTGCGCCGGCCTCGAGCGCCGCGCGGAAGGGGCGGAGGTGGTACTCGAATTGGCCGCCGGGGTACTCCTGGATACGGCCCTCGTGGAAGTGCGAGTCCTCGCCCTTGCGCAGCGCGCCTCCGCCGGGGAAGTGCTTGATCATGCAGGCCACCGAGCTCGAGCTCAGCCCCGGCCCGGCGCCCTGGAAGCCGCGGATGTAGGCCGCGACCAGCTCCGAGGTCAGATCGGCGTCCTCGCCAAAGGTGCCATTGGTCCTCGACCAGCGGTAGTCGGTGGCCAGGTTGATCTGAGGGTGGAGGGCTACCCGAATGCCCAGCGCCGGTACTCCTGGCTCGCCATCTCGGCGAATCGCCTGGTGGTGGCCGGGTCTCTGATCGCTGCAAGACCAAGGGTCTCGGGCCACTGAGATAGGGAGCCTGCCGCGGCAGCTGTGCCTAGGTTGGCGAAGAAGTGGTGACGGGGGTCGGACAATCCGGTAAGGGGAATGCCAAGCCGTGTCGAGCGCGCGAGCCTCTGGGCGGCGTTGTGCCAGCGGACCGCCTGGCGGACGTCTGTGACGGAGCCCACGAGCGCAAAGTGGCTGATGAAACGAGTGCAGATGGTGTCCTGGGGGCTCTCGAGGGCCATTATGTTGTTGGGCTGCGATAGGGAGTCCTCAGCGCGCGGCATCACGAGCCAGTGGAACATCTGCCCGACCTTCTCCTCGAGTGTCATGTGGGACAGGAGATCGTCCACACGCTCACCTACGGGCAGCGATGTATCGCAGTAGGGAGCTGCGACTATTGATTCCGCAACCATGATAGTTAGATGTCGTCGTCGCTGCTGATAGCCCTTTTCTTGGTAGACGTGATCTGGGGATGGCGGTAGTGATTATGGGAAAGCTGACCCTCCAGGCCTGTTGCACAAATACGAAGAAGATGGTCCCCGTCCAGCGGACTAGGTAGGTGTATCCCAAGCGCACGCTAGGCTCGGCGCCCAGCGGTGAATCGACTTGTGAGTTTTGTGGACGGGGCCAGAACGATGCCCGGCTCGGCAACTCTGTCGGGATGTGGTCGCAACTAGAGATGCCACCGGCTCGGTAAACGATGGGCCCTCCAGCAGCTCAGGGACCCCATCAACTTCCCCAGTTCCCCATTGTCAAACCCGGCCTCAATCTGCGGCATCCCCAGAACCCCAGCGCTGCATGCTTCTCCTCATATAAAGTCACGCGGGCCACCGTCGTCCTCATTAGATCTAGATTCTGCATCCCAAACTATCCACGACACACGCCGGCAAAAGACGCATTTCGCCTACTATGTCTACCACCAAGGAGTCACCATCGGCCACGATCGATACCGCCAAGGCCGAGTCTGAGCACTACGACGCTTTTCCCACCGAGTACCACGACGACAGATCCTTCTGGCAAATCTGCAAGGAGAATCCGGCCATCATCGGCTACACCATCTGTGCTAACTTCAGTCCTCTGCTTTTCGGCTACGATGGTCTCGCTCTTGGCGTCATTATTGCCCTTCCTGCCTTCTCCTTCGACTTTGGCGAGCCATTTGGTATGGCCTTCTCATCCCGGCCCTGTGGCAAGGTCTTTGGACCGCAGGCAAGCAGATTGGCATCATGATCGGTGCCGGCGCCAACGGCTACCTGCAGGATCGGTTTGGCCGCAAGCCCATGACCTTCGTCGGCTGGGCCGTAGCCACCCTCAGCGTCGCCCTTGGCTACACAAGCTACATGCCCGACAGCTACGCCGGTCGGAGGACCCAACTCCTGATGGCCAAGGTTATCGTTGGCCTTGGAATGGGTATTCTCATGTCGACATGCCAGACTTATGTCTCTGAGATTGCCCCAGTCAAGATTAGAGGCATGCTCCTCGGCATCTACACTCTGGTTCTGGTAAGCTGGACGAAAATGATTGTGTGCTTGACTTTGACCGTGCACCGGACTTCTGCTGACACCGTCTTATGCCTGAATCGCAGGTCGTCGGTCAAACCATCGCCGTCAGCGTCGTCTTCTCTCGCATCGCCATCATGGACCGCAGCGCCTACCTCGTCCCCATCGCCCTCCAGTGGATGTTCGCTGGCCTCGTCTTCATCCGTGCCGTGTTAATACCCGAGTCCCCTTCCTTCCTCGTCAGCAAGGGTCGCGTCGAAGAGGCTGCCCGCTCATTCGACCGCCTGTATGGCAAGGGCGAGCGCTCGCCAAACAACCTTATCGCCACGGTCGCCCAGGAGCGGCAGCAAGAAAACAACAAGGACGTGCGCTTTATGGAGCTCTTCCAAGGCACCAACTTCCGCAGGACCAGAATCGTCTGGCTGCTCAACATCACCCAGCAGTTCACCGGCATCTCGCTGCTGGCCAACGCTACGTACTTCCTGATCCAGGCCGGCATGAACCCCGCACAGTCGCTCGAGATCAACCAGATTGGTATCAGTCTGAGCATCCCCTGTATCCTGCTCAGCTACTACACGATGCAGAAGTTTAGCCGTCGGTTCATTATCCTAACCAGCATGATCACTATTACAGTCCGATTTATCGGTATGGGTATTACGGGGCTCTTCCCTAATGACAAGACGGCGCTCAAGTTCGTCGGTGTCACGTTGCTCCTCAGCGGCTTCGTCGGCGCGCACGGCCTTAATCCCGCTTATAACGTTGTTGCCAGTGAGGTCTCTTCGGTGCGCCTCCGTGCCCGGACGCTGTCCTCGGGCTTCGTTATCTACGCCCTGGCGTCTTGGGTCTTCAGCTTCACCGTACCCTACATGTTCAACCCGGACGTGGGAAATCTGAGTGCCAAGATCGGCTGGGTCTTTGTCGGCCTCGGCACCATCGGCATTGTCCTCGTCTGGTTCGAGGTCCCTGAGACCAGGAACAAGTCGTACGCCCAGCTTGACCTGCTGTTCGAGCGCAAGACCAAGACCAGAGACTTCAAGCGCAAGATGGACGAGGAGCTCTCTGTTCCTGCCTGAGAGGAGGATGCGGTGTAAAAGCTTCGTTATCGTGTCGGACTGGTGTGTAAGGGTGTAAGGGCGTCGCTCAGAGGTGGCTAGCTACGTTGTAAACATTGTATAGGGCATGGTTGTGTTTCTGTATCCAAGGCTTGGATGAGACCAGAGGTCCTCCAGTAGACTCATGCTCTGGAGCGGGCGCCGCTGCAAGAACGACTAGCGATATACCTATCGAAACCACCTTGTAGTTATGGATAGATTCCTGACGTCATATCAGCTTTGATTTCATCTCAAACAGGCTACAACAATGCACAAGTAAAACTGTCGTCTTGCATCAGTTGCGCCCCATGCTCGGTTAGTCTGATGGCGATGCTCTTTAGCCAGCCGCCCAGTCCAGGCTACTTTTAAGTGCGATGTACTAGCGGGATCTATCACCGCGAAGAATTCCCGATAAGAGGTCCCCTTAGTTTTCACTTCGTTCAAACGCGGGGTACAGGGCATGTAGCTAACACCTTCCTGAGATCGTATTTATGGCGCATCACTGTAACCAGAAGCTTACAATGTATACCAGGTATGCTGCATAGCGTATCCTTGCTAAGCTGTGACGGCCTTGTCGCCCGCACTCATATGCACTCTCTATTCACCGAGGCACGAGGACACGAGTATCTTTCGGCTACAACTCGCACGTTGGTGCGAGCGAGAATATGCAGAGTATTGGCGACCTGGCGCGTTCGTTTGCCCATAGTCTCTCCGATCTCGTGTCCAATGACTATTGGGATTGCATTCACACGCAATCCGTGACATGAAATTATAACACCATTTTCCAGCAGTGACACAAAATCCAAGATCCTACTGTCACCAGGTCGAACCTACTGCAATCGCCTGGACACCATTAGCTGCTGGCCAGTTGACCGTAGATGATGTGCGCACGACGTGTCTCTGATTTCGGGAACGGAATCACTATCTTCCTTTCTAAGGAACATATTTCATGATAGAAATCTATGGATGCTGTGATCGACCACCAATACAACTTTTTTCTGATAATTTCAAAGCCGAAAGAGCAATATCGTTTACTCGGTACGCCTAGTCTCTAAAGACTCTATGGATGAGGAATTTGTGGATGGTCTCGTCGTAACACCTCCTGCATACGTTAGTGGCAGGAATCCATTAAGTCAATAGCCTACCTTGGGCGCTTTTGTGCGTACTAGGTGCGAGCCAGATTGGCCATCCTAACGAGAGTGTCAGGAAAATCGAGTCCGAGTTTCTGCTTACAAGTCTCTATCATTTCTAAAGGCAGCTCCTCCGCCTTTCTGTACTCCCCTTAATAATCCAAGATTTAGCTATCAAAAGAGACACTCACTTATATTAGCAAAGGTTCTAGCGTTTCTATTGGAGTATCCTTCGACCTTTTCGCTATCGTGTCCGCCAATCTGTATCTACTTTAGCTTTAGGCGTATTAACCACTTGTCACACGTGGGCCTGGAGACTGAAGGGGGATATTTCCCTGAGCGGGCCGACCCCAATCCAGGGTCTGACCGGACAGGGTCCAGGCCTGACTGAAGATTCTCCAACGTTTGGGAGGCTGCGACTCCAACTTTAAATGTGATAGCCTAGGGATTGCGTGGCGAGGCCTTTCCGTGGGCGATCCGCGCCCTCTCCGCCCTCCTTCCTCTATATAACGGGGAACCCTTAGGAACGGGATTCCAGTGAGGAAGGAAGGGTAAGGATCAGTCTCTATTTTCATTCTATCTATACGGTTACTCTAGGTATCGGTCCTGTACCTGAATACGACTTGTCTGTCTCTGTCCATTCTTCCCGAGGGTGCTCAGTCTTCGACCAGACCTCGTTCCGTTGTGACTCCGGGAGCTGTCCCTTCTGCCGTCTGTCTGACCAGTTGGGCCGCCGCCTGAGTAGCTTGTGACATTCGTCAATTATTTCAGGCTTACGGTAGCTGAGTAAAGAACCTCGACAATAGTATATAAGCAGACGCTTATACGCTACGACCTGTCCGAGCTTCGGGATATGAATAACCGCCTTAGCCGCCGCCGCCGTACAAAAAGACAGCAGTCTCAGAAAGGAGGGTCCCTTAAAACTAAGTAGGCAAAGGATTTGAAGAATATCGATAAGACGCAGCAGTTACAGGCAGAAACGAGTCAAAATCGTGGTCGCGTAAGGAGGACAGAGACGCGCGCGCGACGCTATTGCGTTTACGGGGAGCCTCGCCTTGATACGCGTACGTGTCAGAAGTTTGAGTCTACCTCTGAAGAAGAGGGCTCTAAATAGTTTCAACTGATTTAAGGCGTTGTGGTTGAATTAACTTGTACTTTATTGCAGAAGTGCCTAGAAAGTGGCCAGGTCACTTGTGGAGTATGGGCAGTGCAGGCTCCACTTTTGCGGACATTCCGCTGTGACTGAGATGGGTAGTCTGATTGGCTACGGATGGCTCCACTCCCCTGGCGCCGGCGAATCAGTGGCGCCTTCCAAGCGTTTGTTCCAACGACGCGCGCCTGCCGAACACTGCGGAAAGTCCGCCAGGCAAGAAACCAACTCTCACCAGAGGATTCAATTGCTGGCGACCCTATTCTTCATACTTGTTACGCCCATCTTCATGGCCTTTGCCACCAGGACATCTTCAGGTCAAACGACCGGACACTCCGCAGTCACAAGCCACAGCCACAGCCCGCCATGCCTGCTCCCGCGACTTCCCTGCCTGGTGCGCCGAGCACGGCCCGCCGCAAGTCGTGCCTCGCCTGTACTCGCGCCAAACGCCGCTGCGATCTCGGCCTCCCGCTGTGCTCACGCTGTGACGAGAGGGGCGTCGCCTGCGTCTATGCTCCCGCTGTCGCGTCGCGCAGGCGTCGGCTGAACAAGGAATCGAGCATCGCCCATCAACACCATGTCCTGCCGCTAGACAACCGAAGCAACGACATTGATGTCGACGTCCACATTGACACTGACATCAATGTAAGCATCGACATCGATATCGATAATGCCGACTTTGACGCCGCCATGCTCGACCCGTGCCTCACGGGTCCTGGCCAACCTCGTCTCGGATTCGATATGATGAACTCAGTCTTCACCACAAACCTCTACAATGCCACAACCACATCATCACCACTCGAATCCTACTCCTCCTCCTTCTCGCCACCGTCGTTCTCCTTTTGGCCCCAGCTCACAAAAAACAACACTGAAATCGCCATAGTCCCCAGCACCAAGCCCCTGATCGTGCTCCCCGACGACGCCGACGCCCTCCGCGCCGTCCTCGACCCGCGCCTGCACTACGCCATTGCCCAGTTCTGCGGCGCCCCTGAGCAGTTGGCACTCTCCTGCCAGACCCCCTGGTCGCACCCTTTACTATACCGTGACCGGCTGCCTAGGTCCATCGCCATTGCGCAGGCCTGCTGTGCCCTGCACGCCGCGCGGGGGCCGGGCAACGCAGCCATGGTGTCGCGCAGCATTGCCCACCACGCCCGGGAGCTGTGCTTGCTCCAGAACGATTTATCGTCGTCCGGGGCTAGAGGCGAGGACAGGGGAACGGGAGACCCGATGCTGGACCTCCTCGCGCACACGCAGGCGCTCCTGCTCTACCACATCATGCTGCACTCTGACCTAGACCCCGTGGCCAGAAACACCCTGCCGCTGACGGCGCGGGCGCTGCAGAGGGCCATGATCCGCCTCCACGACCGCACGAGCGGCTTGTCCTCGCCGTATCCCGTGGGCAGCGGCCCTTTGCGGACGTCCTCGTTCCGCGCGCCTGGTACTCCTGCCTCGTCATCGTCCTCATCTTCCAACTCCTCCTGCAACCCCTCCTCGCCGGCGAGCTACAAGCTATCGATGTTAGTCGTCCCGCCGAGCAACGGCATGAGCCTGCCGGTGCCACTGCGACTTTTCGTAGCAGGAGGGGCAAGCGACAGCAGCCGCAATAGCACCACGAGGCCCATGCCGTCCTTCCTCGCCCTATCCCCGCTAACCACCACACGCCAGGTCTGGCACGACTGGATCATCCACGAGTCGGCGCGGCGCTCGGTGCTCATGGCGGGCATGTTCCTAATGCTACAGATACTGCGCGCAGGCCAGTTCCCCTTCCCCTCCTCGTCCTCCTCTCAGGTTCCTCCCGCCGCCGCCGCAAGTATCTTTGGTTTTGAGACTGCTCCTGCTGTTGGGGAAGACGATGACCCGGACCCGTGCTGCGCGTCGAGGGACCTTTGTTTGAGCCCCTGGACGCTCTCAAGGGACTGCTGGGAGGCCGCTGACGCGGTGGACTTTGCGGTGGGGTGGAACAAGAAGGCGTTTACGGTGCTGAGTTGTGCCGAGTGAGTTCTGTTCTCTTTCCCCATATGATTTTTCCCCCTCCTGGCTCAACGCTTAGCACTGGACTGGGCCTAGCAGGGATGGGCTGCCGGTTCCCCTTCTGTTTCCTAAAACAGTCGCTACCTCCCCTTTCAGTGACAAATCAGCTTCATCACTCGTCTCCACGAGAATACGGAGATTGCTAACTCTCTCTTGCTTGCAACATCATGGAAAGTCTCGAGCTCCGCGTCCACGAAATCAACCCGCTCCACGTGGACACCTGCTCCAAGATGATTCTCACGCTGCTCCTGGGCATCGACGAGACGAAAGGGTGGCTGCTCTCCCAAGGCGGCGTGAAGCTATAGGAAGAGGGGTAGGGGGTTCTCTCGGACAGATCCTTCCTGTCTTTCGAGCGAGGTATGCTCGGAGCTGATTAGCATCCCATCATTCAGCTACCGTTTGTTCTTGGCCCTCTTCTCCCGACTTTTTTTTATGTTACCAATCCCGGTGAGGAGACTACTCCCCATCCGAAGGTGGGTATCAGACGGCCACTACCGTCGTGGAAGCTGTCTCGTTGTTCTCGTTATTCTTGTATAACCTGGGTCACTCCTTTATTTGATTGACCAGCAAGCCTGCGTTGCCCTTTCTTCTCTACATTTTCAAACCACCACACGGACGGTTTTGATAATTTCAATCTACAATATGTCTCAAAACATGCCCTCGGGCATCGGAAGATGAGCCGGAACACGTTGATCCTAGTATAACGTAGCTGTAAATAATCCATGTGTAGGGCCACTATTTCATGTTCTGCGCATGGGGGAATTGGCCCGTGGCCAGCCGGCTCTTAATTCACTTGAGCACTTATACGTGCCAAATTGCGAGGCGAGTTTGTAATCGAATGAATATTTCTACTAGCATGAGGGCATTCTCGGTGAAAACTAGGTAGCTGAACCTCCCCAGCACCATCTGGTGGCTTTCTGACACCAAGGTACCATCCTCCCAGTGGGCCAAAACCACGTCCCGAACTCCCCCCTTTCTACTGGGCTAAGATCTTCCGGATGATCTCCTTGATCCCTTCCTCCGTGATCTGCGTGACGCCCAGCAGCTTGTTGTCAGCACCCCACCGCCCGGAGCTGTATGCCGGGTCCCAGATGCTCCTAATCAGGAACGGAACCATGTTGCCCGGCCCCGGCGCTGCGCCTGCTGCGAGCTCCTGCTCCGCCTTGGCCACGACGTCCTCGATCTCGAGGTTCGCCGCCGGCTTGCCCGACTTCCAGGCCTCCTTGCCGGGCAGGTCGAGCTCGGCCACGAGCTTGATGATCTTGTTCTGCGTCAGGTCCGTGGTGCTGGCGACGTGCACGGCGCGGTTCGCCGTCTCGGCCGGGTGCGTGAGGACCCCGACGACGGCGTCGCTGACGCTCTCCAGCGTAGTCGCAGCAAAGGGGATGTCACCCGAGCCCCAGACGGCCGGCGGAGTCGCGGAGCGCAGGTCGGCCAGGAAGCCCACCTCGAGGCCCCAGTTGAGGAACACGCTATTGTAGACGTACGTATAGGAAAAGGTACTACCCTCGCCGAGCTCGCGGATTTTTGCCTCGAGGTACTTGGCGACCTGCACCTTGGGGTAGAGGACGGGCAGCGCCTGGGTGGCGGGGACGGACAGGTCCGAGCCGAACTCGGAAGGCAGGAAACGGCGCACGCCGGCGGCAATGGCCGCGTCAATGAGCACCGTCTGCCCCGCGAAGCCGTCGCTACCGGTGGTCGAGATAACGGCGTCGATACCGCGCAGGGCGGCCGTCAGGTCCGAAATGGATGTGTAGTCGACCTTAATAACGTCGGTGCCAGCGGGCAAGGCGGCCGTGGAGCCCGTGGTGGACAGGACACGAACGTTGAAGAGGCCGGATGAGATGAGTTTATTGACGAGGACGGATCCAAGCGAACTGCTGGCGGCCGTCAGGGCGACGTTCTTGATGGGTGGGTAGGACATGTTAGAGGTGTCGGTGCTGTGCGTCGTCTGTGGTGTCTGTGGTGTCTGGTGGGATGCTCAAGCTGTGATACCAGGAGTGAGGCACCCGTTTGAGGGGCGCGAGGGCTTATTTTTATTCTCATGGGACGAGTCGTGGCCGAGATTGGGCGATGTCTTGTTTCTCGCCATTCACCAGCATTGCAGGGTCGGGGTGCTCATCTGGGCCATGGTGGTTGATAAGCGTTGCTTACCAAGACGAGTGGAATGTCCGACACTCAAGGTTCGGCCAAGTGGCTCCCTCCAGTGCCAAGTGGCATCCCACCTGCCACCCCCCCCGGGTCCGTGAATTGGCCATAGACCATGTGCCAGCGGGGTCCTAGTCCCTTGGCTCGGGTATCTTTTGTCCGACCCGAAACTGAGCGGAGTGTCCGCAAGAGTTTAATGATGCTCTTGGCGTCGGGATAGAGACGTAGAGTATGTGCCCGAGCTTGCAAGTATAAACACACCAAATGTATATATATCTGTTGACCACCTCCTATGTAGTTTGCTTCAGGATCTCTCAAGTCAGGTCAATTGGATCCAGTATTGCCTCGTCTGTGAATCGTCTGTCCATCACATCCATCGTCGCCATCGTCACTATCATCATCAACGTCATGGCAGCCTCTTCCAGCTCTATCCCGTTCTCGGAATATGTCGCGCCAGCGCTATCGGCGATCCAGGGGAACCCGCGAAGCGCTCTCGTCGTCACCGTGCTGCTACTGGGAGGCAGCCTCCTCTGGACGCAAGACTCGACGGGCGCGAAGTCTGCCGGCTTCCCACAGCTTGCTAACCAGACGCCCGAGGAGTTCCAAATCGATGCGGAGAAGACAATTGAGAAAGGCCGTGCCCAGTACAAGGATAAGCCATTCACTCTCAAAACAACAATGGGCTACTACACCATACTATCGCCCGAACTCGGCCACGCGCTACGCAACGAGCCAGGCCTCAACTTCATGCATACTTCCTCGGCCAATATGCATTCCTACCTGCCGGGTTTCGAGCCTTTCAAGGCCGGCGACAGAAACGAAGCCATCCTACAGAGTGTAATCCGCAAGCAGCTGACGAAATCACTCTCCCACATCGCAAAGCCCCTGTCCGCCGAGGCTCGCTTGGCAATCGATCATAACTTTGGCTCATCAACCGCTTGGCGTTCTGTCCAGCCCTACCCTGGATTTCTCGACATTGTCGCCCGCCTTTCGTCGCTCATATTCCTTGGTAAGGAGCTGTGCCGAAATGATGAATGGCTTGGCATCACAAAGCTATATACTATCAATAGTATCGAGGCTGCACAGGAGCTCAGTAGATACCCCGTGTGGACGCGCCGTTTTGTCAACGCGTGGTTACTGCCCAAGGGGCGTCTTGTCCGCCAGCAGGTCGCCAACGCCAACAGGCTTATCAACCGTGTGATTGAGGAACGGAAGGAGCGTCAGCGTGGCGGCAAGGCAGATGCCCAGTACGTCCCGAACGCTATCGACTGGTTCGAGGAGGAGAGCGCGGGCATGCCCTATGAACCGGGTCGATTGCAGCTCATGCTGTCTACCGTGGCTACCCACACGACTGCAGACCTACTCACGGAGACCATGCTCCGCCTAGCCCAGGAACCTGAGTTTATGGAGGAGCTTAGGGACGAGATCAATTCCGTCTTGCTAGTCGGGGGTGCCTGGACAAAGAATGCCCTGTCCAACCTCAAGCTGCTAGACAGTGCTCTCAAGGAGGCGCAGAGGCTACGCCCAATCACGAGTGCCACTATGTCCCGCATGGTCTTGGCCCCGACACCGATTCCCGGCACTGACCGTATCCTCCCTGTAGGCGCCCAGACTCTTGTTTCGTCGCACCTTCGCTTCGATCCAGACGTTTACGAGCAACCTCATAAGTATATCGGCCGTCGCTTTGCCGATATGCGGGCGAACGGGGAGACCACACTCCCCGTCCACCTCGTCTCAACGGGCGTTACGTCCCTCTCTTTTGGCCACGGCAACCACGCCTGTCCAGGTCGGTTCTTTGCAGCTACTGAGCTCAAGATCGCCTTATGCCACCTCCTCATCAAGTATGACTGGGAAGTTGACCATGAGCAGAACGCCATTGGTAGCGCCGTCGACATGACTCCTCATATGAATGGAGTAGGTCTCAGTGTCAACACCTCTGTTAAACTGCGCTTCAGGAAGAGGACGCCCGAGGAGATGGGCATTGATTTGGACGTGATTGGTCATGGGACGGAGTAGTTGCTGTGACAGGGCAGGGCAGACAGAGACTGGGGTATCGCATATGTCTGTTATGCATTTAAAGGTCCTAAATAACTTCACGCTGGTTTTCCATATATGAATATATGCATGCACACCTATAGTCGTTCTCCTCACACATCTCTGGATAGATATTATCCATGACATTTGACCCTCAGAGAATTGTTGCATCAACAATTCGTTGTTTATGTAGTGAGCTCTCCCACACTTTCCTCCAGTTGCGCGCGCCCAGGAGTCCCTTACCCTGCGCGGAGTGCACCTCGTCAGACATCCCACCGTAACTGGCAATCAGTGAACTCATTTGGAATGGTCGTAGTGGGTTTTTTGGCCGCGAGTAGGAGAAAACTGTGAAAAATTGAGGACGAAGGGGAAGCGCTTGTCTTTCCACAGTTCGATCCGAGTGACGCCAACGCAAGTGGGAAATATACTCGTGTCCCTTCAATTTATCGAGTGAGGGCCCTTGCGGCGCTCACTCTAGTGATAGGCTAGAGTTAGGTTCTACTTCTCGACGCCTGCTGCCAGTTCGATACGGTCATTACCGACCACGCCGTCGCGTGGGGCGAGCCGCGCCGTGGACTACTGCTGGCGACGCATCAAAATATCATCAGTTGGGGGCATGCTAGTCCGGCTGGTGCGCCACGTCGCGCACGACGGCCTGGCCATTGACATCGCCAAGCGGTGGCGCCACATGGGCCTCGGCGATGGCGATAGCGACACTACCGTACCGTGCGGCAAGTATCCGGCGCGGTACGGCGAGACGACCGTGACGTAGGTGCTCATCGAGGCGTGCCGGCGGCGGTTCCTCGCGCTCGTTGACCTGCTTGCAGCAACGTATCGCGACGTCTATACGCCGCACGTACGGTAGGACATCGTGCTTAGCGCAGCGTTCCGCACACAAGAGTCCCAGTCATCGACCGCGTGCTCGCTATAGAGCCCGATAACGCAGGGAGCCCGCAGCATACAATCGACCAGCACGATAGCTGGTAACTTTGTGTAAGAGTAGCCAACGGAACGTTGGTCCACGCCTCTAAGTGACGCAATTGAGAGCGGCGTCGAGGAGCGCTACCTAGCCGCACTCGAGGCCCGGGGCGCACTAACAGTACTCAAAACGAACCGGGAGCACCAACGGTATGCCTTACAGGCCGCCGCCACCGATAGCAGTACCTTGTAGCTCGATCGCATCCTAGTTACCTGCGGCCGTACCACCACGCCAGACGATATAACGGATACTATAGACCTTGCGGTACTCAACGATCACAACTATGCGTTCCGCGTGCTGTTCGATACTGGGGCCGACATCGCCACGAGTAGTACTACCTTCCCGTGCACGCCGGACCCCATAGTTACCGCCATACTACGCCGTAATCTATCGCTCGGCACGCTTCATATTAGCCGCCGGCGCGCATGGCGTATTCAGGCATAGGATTAGCTTTAAGCACTCACTTATCCGGTCAACGAGGGCGCACTACCATAGCCAGAAGTATAGAAACGAAGACGAGTACGATCCCTTGACAAACGGCTACCGCGAGACCCGCGACATCCTCGACTAAGCGATCCTCTAGGGCAGGCAAAACATCATTTTGGGCCTCAAGACGCTTCGGCCGGTCCGTAGATCGCCCGCCCGAGCCGGGCGCTGCAAGTACGGCTGCGCGCCGACCACCCCATACTCGACTTCCTCGTACGCCAGACGCTGCTCGGCAGGGAAGGCCTGCTCCGCTGCCTCGAACACGCTTTCGTGATATATGACGAGGCGTTTCTACTGCGACGGGTGCTGCAGAACCTCGCAGCCCGGCGAGATAGTAGCGGCTAGCAGCCCGAGCCTAGCTTCAGCACATAGGCGCTCATCAAGGCCGTCTGGATAGAGGATAGAGCCGAGCACGCGGCCAAGACCGGGCCGGCCCTGTTTAACAGTGGGCCGGCCCAGGACACACCGGTAAACGATCGCGAGATCGGCAAGCAGGCCGTCGACGTTCTTCTCGAGTCCTGGTCCGTCGACGTGCGGTAGGTATATTACGCGGCCACGCCAATGGCAGAGGCGATTGAGTTGTACAACAAGCGGCTTGGGGAGAATGGGCACAAAAACAGTAGCTCTGAGGATAACAACGACGGCCTCGCGGTCATCCGTGCCCTGCTCGACTGCGGTGTCACTCAGATGACCCTTCGGTCGAAAGCATCGGCGGGATCTTGCGCGAGCAGCATGTGCCCTCTTGGGGGGTAACGCCGGATGTCCTCGGCACCTGGGAGTGTGCTCGCTGCAGCACCCGTGCATTCGAAGATGAGCCGCGTCGCAGGACCGTGGGCAACGGCGGCGATATGGGAAACTTTGTCGCGGGCAAAGGCGACGCCGTATTGTGCTCGCAGACGGTAGACGAGGTAGGCAATGTGCTAGGGAGCGTTGGTTTGTGTAGGTCGTAAAAGAGATGCCAAAGGACGTGCCGGCGAGTAGTTCGGAGGCGGGGAGGACCTTGAACTGTTGGATTTTCAGTGGGAGTTGTCCGCGTGAGTGAATGCTACTAGATGATGGAGTTGAAAGGAGCCGGACTTATATCTTGAAGGCACTCAGCCATAGTGTCGATCTCATCCTCAGAAATCTGCTCATCCCAAAATTCGGCCGAGGTCGTACGCTGGACAAAGGCCTCTTCGCCGTGGCGCGCGCACAGCTCACGCAGGTAGTTGTATTCCACTCGGTCCCACCTTAGCGCGTTGGCGTCGGTGCCCGTGATGGCGGGTGCCCGTGATGGCCGAGGAATTACAGCCGGCCCTGCATCGTGTGGACTCGTTTCAGTACCGGCAGCATATGCTGAAGAGGTGTGCAGGCTCGACGTACTAAGGCGAGCAGTAAGATGGGGATGTGTCGCCCGGCATGTATTCGGCGAGATAAGGCACATACTGGCTATAGCCCTTTTCGCACAACAGCAGGGCCACATCCAGGCCAATGATACCTGCGCTACAGTGAGGGAAAGAAGACGATGTCCACGAAGTTAGCCTTGCATAATGCTGACACTGCAGCGAGCCGTTGGGCCCCGCCTGCAGGCATTTTGCGCGTTCTTACCCAACGGTGACAATAGGCCTCGATTTTCGACTGCCCAGCTCGTGGAGCATCGCCATACCGCTTGTGCCTTCCGTGCAAAGGGCTAAAATTTCTTTGCGCGTGATAGGGATTGGGAAGCCGGTGATGCTATACGCGTAATCTGAAGAGATAATCCATTATCCAAGACAAGACGGCTGGTTTGTAGCTAAAGAGTCTCCGCCAATGCGCCGCCATCCGCCATTGTAGGATCCACCGTACACAGTCACTACACGAATGTGGCGGCAGATGACGGTGGCCCAGGTTTATAGCCGGTATAAGCTGTGATTGGCGGTAGATATGCCTGGGGCGCGTTACGCAGGCTCCGCAGCAAAGCCGTCATGCTGATCGCCTGGGGCCAAGTAATGCCGCACAGTAGTACGTTATTATCTCTATGTAGGAGTTGCCTAAGCATTCAGAGCCTCTCATGTAGAAGACGGTATTATAAGGCCTGGAACAGTTTCGAAATCACTTGCAACAGTACTCGGGTCCTAACCAAACCGAACTCATAATCGAAATCGTTACACCGCGCTTTATCTCCCGTGACCGCCACCTACGCTCACCAAACCGTGTATCAATCACAGCCCGCCGCCATCGCGACCTCCTCAACAATCCGCTGCACATGCCTTGTAACTAGGAAAGGGCTATGCCCAGCATCGATCTCGACGATCCGCGCGTCAATATGCTCAGCCATCTCGTGCTGGGCTGCGGGCAAGAGGAGCTCATCGCACGTGCAGACAACATACGTCTTACGCATCGTCAGCTCACGCACATCAACCGTCGTCTCGCCGGTAAAAGTCAGGAGACTCTGGCCGCTAAGGAGGTCAAATAGCGTCTCCCGTCTGGACTTGTTAGGCTCGTCGTCGCCGGGGACGTCGGCGTAGAAGAGCGGCCCAATGGCTGCCCGCTTCAGGACTGCGATGCTCCTTTTAGCCTGTTGGATACACGGTTTATGTCAGATATGAATAATTTGGCACACTCTACTATCCTCCCAAAACGGAGTCGGAAACTCACGTCGATATCGAAGATTCTCATAGCAGGCTGGGGGGCCTCGGGGTTCGGCTTGGGTACCGAGCCTGGGAACGACGTCAGGTACAAGGCGGCGACAAATCCGCCTGCAAGCCCGCGGGCCTGGCGCTCATGCGCTGTCCGTCCTTTAAGGTAGGTTGTCCCTGGCACGCCACCGTAGCTGTGCGCTACGAGTATGATGTCCCGCCCGGCCTCGATGTGCGGCCCTGCGACCTCGTCGATCCGTGCAATGTCGTCTGGAATGCCCTTGCCGACGCCCGAATCGCCCGCGCCTGCGCTCGCGTTCTGCGGGGCAACAACTGTGTGGCCACCCGCTTGGAGGGCTTTGATGAGGAGGTTGTAGTGGACCGGGCTATGCCAGGCACCGTGGACCAGGAGGACGACGGGTTTCGGTGATGCGGCAGCCATTCTGTCTATTGAATTGAGAACGCGCTCTTGTGTTGTAGCAAAGAAGTTGAGTAACCATTGATATGTAAACGGTGATGGATTTCATACACGCTGTATTTATTACGGAGAGAGCAGCCGCCCCGCCGACTTCAATGCGAGTCAAGTGCCTCCCTGGCCTTCCGGTGCTTCCGGGGTTTCCGGGGCCTGGAAACGTCTTTCCATGGACTGTAAAGGACTGGGATGATAGCGACGGTACTGCCACGATCCGAACTCCGGGGTCAACTGTATGTCGGGCTTCGGGGTTTCTGTCCTGGTAAATAAGTAAAGCTGGAACAATACTACGGAGTACTCTTGTCGAATGTCGTTATTCTCTTGGGGTGGCAGCCCTTTTGCAAAATGCAGTCGTCACGTCGACTGAGCTGAGCCGGCTATCAGCTAGCCGGGAAAGCAACTCCGTTGCGGTAAACGACCCGGTGATTTTGATTTCCTTGGCTGAGAGGAGATTGGCTCGCTGCGCTGCCTTGGTGGTGATGAGATCGACGCCACCAGACTTTGCGCCGCTGACCTGAGTGAGCTGTGCAATCTGGCTCTCGCTTAGTAGCCACTCTTGAGGGATCCTGCTCTTCTGCAGTCTCTGGTGGTTGGCCACCAAGTCTCGCCATAGGGACTTTGACGCCGTATTGTTGTCTGTTCGGAGTCTTCGGAAGGCCGGGCTTGGCGGCCAACACTAGTACCTGTGCTTGCGTGTGTGATACGAACACGAGACCTTCTTACCCCTGTCAGGATTCGGTGCTCGAGTCAGAGACGCTGTTTCAAAAGCACACTCGCCGTCCATTGCAACGGCACCGGCCAACAACGATGACCTTGGCGCCTCGTCCGTTTCGGTGTGGAAGAATTGGTCGTGACGCCTCCCCGTCTGGGTGAAGGCTATCAGCTCGTTGAGGATGACGAACTCGATCTTGAGCTTGATGCTGTACACGACGGGCTTGTACGTCGTCTGGATCTGGAAAATTTCCGCTGTATTGGGTGGCGAGGAGACTGTCGTCGAGCAGGACGGTGAGGACGAAGAGGATGACGAGATGGCGGGGCATGCGCCGTCCCGTGGTGGCCTTGACCGCCAGGATAGGCTTGAAGCCCTTGGCGGCCTCCCATACGTACAGCCCGGACATGACGCTCTCCTGGAGGAAGAAGCCGGCGAGTTGTATCTTTTCATACACATCAAAGGTGTGAAAGAAGGGGTCGGGATTGCCGCTGTTACTGGCGAGGAATAGGATCGACACGGGAATGTGGAGGACGACAAAGTTGAAGACGATCATGGCGGCCACGAGCCGGATCTTCCAGCGGTCAGACACGACCAGCCCCAGACGCGAGTAGAGCACGACAGATTGGCCAGGCACCATGGCCCACCACCCAACGACGGCGACAACGCACATTGGCAGGTTTGGCGCAAGCGCGAAGAACCGCAGGAAGACAGCGATGGTGTGGATGAAGATGCCGAATGTCGCGACGAGCAGGCTCCAGAAGTAGAGCCCCTACTTACGGCGGAAGACGCTGAAAATGCTGATGGTAATCTCCACAGTGTTGAAGATCGCGACGGCAAAGAAGCCCGCAATCAGCATCGCGATGGGCAGCGACACATCGATCGGCCCCGTCTCTCCCGGCATGGTTACCACGGGCTCGCAGCAGCTTCGACGCTTGTATGGCTATCGGCACGCGCCGGATCTCATGATGGTGTGTCTGCAGGGTGTTTGATAGCGACCAGTAGCCGCGCTTCCTAGCCGAGTCTTAGTCGTCAAACGGACACGACGGACGCACCTTGACATGTCAAGCTGTGGCCGCGGTCCCTGCAGTGGTCCGGCTGAGGTTTTTATGGCTGCCAGCTTTCCCCCTTCGAGGCGGTCGGAAACACATCCAGCTCCCGGCCGTTGAGCTTGGCCACGTTCCCAAGGGCAGCGCCAGCTGGGGCTCGGGTTGGCGATCGCCTGGGGGGTAACTTTTGTGGCGTGAGCGCATAGTTTCCGGGGGAGGTTCCCCGAGTCAGACGCTGCAGAAGGGCGCCAAGGGTGCGTTCCGCGGCGCTGACCAACTGGCTTTCTTTCTCCCGCTTCCGTCTTGTCCGCTGGTCCCTGGAATCCCGCCCCACACTCGCCACTGGGCGACCCTTTTGCATTGCTTCGTCCTTCCCAACCTGCTCGCTTCATCTCGCGCCGTCCATGTCTCGACGCAATTGCTATCCGTCGTTTGTGTCCGCGCCTGTGCGTGCGTCTGTGACAGTGCGAGCGCCTCGTCACGCAGGCCTATCCGTGCGGCATGGCCCGGCTGCGGTGTCTAGTCTCGCTGCAGTCGTTGCCGCGTTTCGCGTCCGGACGGGTTAGTTAGTAGTGCCTCAGTTACCACCGTACAGTAGAGCTCGAATGACGTAGATGAAGTATGGTCGTAAGTATTGACATATTTCTCACATCTATCTACCTGTCTAGCCTAATGATGAACTCTCCCTTTTTTTTCTGTGCCTGAGCTGCGACAACGCGTCGTCGCGTGGCTCTCTCTCCATCTTTCCCGCCCGGGGTCTGCCGTGTGAGCCCCAGCTCTCTCCTTTCCTCCTCACTCACCTGAACCTTATGGGGAAATTGGGGTAGCCAAAATCCCCCCCCGGGGGGGGGGTCCCTGGGGGTTAGCGTCCGTGCCCACTGTAAGTTTGTGTCCACGTGCCGATTCCTCTATGGTTCAGAACGAGTCTAATGGCCCAAGCGCCCGCCCCCTGTTGTATGGCAGAGACACGCCAACTGGACACAAACTGCTTGTGAATGATGGTCCGGGGAATTTCCGTCCGGATGATAACGGACTATCGACGACGTAACAACCATTACGACAACTCGGGGCCAGCCATCGAACCTCGAAAGACCACCTTCACTAGAACACCATAAGCTTGACGAAGACACCTTCAAGCTTGGATCGTTCAGCCATGTGTCGTCACTGAGTTTCCAAACCCCTCCTCGACGGACGCGACCTTCCTAGAAGCCGCGGACCTCGACCAGGTCCCGGCACTGCCGCCATGGCCGCCGTCCTCTCCTTCCTCCGCAACCTCTACGACCTCGACACCCTCGACACCCGCTTCACGAACCCCGCCACCGTCCCGTACAAGACCATCGTCGACGCCCGCCATGACAACCGCGACGCAAAGAGCAGCAAGGAGCGTGCTGCGAGCTGGAACTCGACCGGCCAGCCCTCCAAGTGGAAAACGCCCGAGTTGTACCTGTACCTGTTCTACATCGGCGCGATCCTCCCAGCGATGTTCTACATCCCATACCAGGCTTCGAGATGTGTGTAGAATCCACAGGCGTAGACTAACGTCTGCCCATTGAGGAGGCCTGAAGTGCTGACTTGCGCTACCAATGCAGCCGACCATCCCGCCTACCACAAGTTCGAGCGCCTACTGTCTCCAGGCTGGATTCCTGGTCGCATGATCGACACGTCCGACTCGCAGTACCACACCTTTCGAACCAACCTGCCGTACATGATGACCTTGCTCGTCGTCCACCCGATCATGCGCCGAGTATACGCAGCCATCTTCCACCGCAAGAAGGCCAATGACCTAACGACAACGACCCCGGCTGAGGACGCACAGAGACGCCTGGACCAGCGAGCCGGCTACGACTTCAAGTTTGCGATAAAGTTCTTGATAGTACTACACGGCTTCTCGGCCGCGAAAGTACTTCTGATCTTGTTCCTTAACTACAAGATCGCGACGGCCCTTCCGCGGAAATATGTCCCCGCCGCTACTTGGATCTTCAACATTGGCCTTTTGTTCGCCAACGAGCTCTGCCAGGGCTACAAGATGGAGCGAATTGCTGCGTTCCTTGCCGGTGTATCAGGCAAGGCGATACTGGATGCTGATGTAGGCCTTGTCGCGTGGGGAAAGTGGCTCGACAGCTTCGGTGGGCTCATGGGACGCTGGGAGATTCTGTTCAACATCACCGTCCTGCGACTCATCAGCTTCAACTTGGACTACTACTGGAGCTCGGACCGCAGCCAGCAAGACATCCTCGAGGTAAGCCAAATGTCTCGTACCATGCATCCTTCCTGTAGAGACGCTGACGATGATTGTCCTAGAAGAAGCAACTCGACCCTGCAGCACTCAGCGAGCGTGAGCGCGTGTCCATCCCGGCGCAGCCCAGGGACTATTCGCTCCGCAACTACGTGGCTTATGTGATATATGCACCGCTCTACCTGACGGGGCCGATCATTACGTTCAATGACTACATTGCGCAAGCAAAGTACAAGTCTGCGACTATCGAGACAAGCCGCACTATCCGCTACGGCATCCGGTTCCTGGTCACCCTCCTCGTCATGGAGGCCGTGCTGCACTTCGACTACGTGCAGGCCATCTCCAATGCCAACCCGAACTGGGCCGACTACACCGCGGCGCAGCTCAGTGTGCTGGGCTACTTCCAGTTGCACCTCATCTGGCTCAAGCTGCTCCTGCCATGGCGGCTGTTCCGCCTCTGGGCGCTCGTCGACGGCATCGACCCGCCGGAGAACATGATCCGCTGCGTGAGCGACAATTACAGCACTCTGTCCTTCTGGCGCAGTTGGCACCGCAGCTTTTACCGCTGGTCCCTACGCTATATCTACATGCCCCTCGGGGGCGCGAGCTTCAAGGGTTGGGCCGGCGCCGCGCGGTCCATCGTCACCTACATGCTCGTCTTCACGTTCGTTGCTCTATGGCACGATATCCAGCTCCGCCTGCTCATCTGGGGCTGGCTCGTCGTGTTCTTCATGATGCCCGAGATGATGGCGGGCGCGCTCTTCCCCAAGAGGAAGTGGGAATCGCGGCCCACGGCTTTCAGAATGATATCCTGTGTGGGAGCTGTGATCAACATCCTCATGATGATGTCTGCAAACCTGATTGGGTACGCCGTGGGAGTGGATGGGATGAAGCAGATTATCAACGGGATCACGAGAGATCATTCAGGTAAGTCATTATGATGCCGGATTTCAAGGCTATCGTCGCGCGCAGGCTTGCTAACACACCTACTTCTCAACTCTAGGCGCGACGTTCTGTGCTGCAGCTCTCATTGCGCTGTTCTGCGGTGCTCAAATCATGTTTGAGATCCGGGAGACGGAGAAGAGGAGAGGGATCAATCTCAAGTGTTGAGATGCCGGCCTTGGAGGCTTATTACATACCTGTTTTGCTGATGGACCAGAACAGTGAATGCCCCGTGACACATCATTTCGTTCTATGTCTTTCTTGCAAATCTGTTTGTCACATCATGAGTTCAAGGTCCATGTTGGTTTGCCAGTGCTTGCTGCGTGAAGTGCGCTGAAGTGGGGCGCGGCACGCTCCACTAAAAAGTTGAAATCCAGGCTCGCATCGGCCGGCGATGCATTTTGCAAGCAGGCTTCACCTCAGCAATCCGCAGCGCAACCTCCGCGACCACTCTGCTGACCACTAGGTTCACTCTTTCCGGGTTCTGGCAATATCTCCTTTGGGCGCGATAACTTTACAGTCGGTCGAGATATGCATATAGGTAGGCACTAAGGTGCGAAATTCAGCACGAATCTGAGTAACTAAGAATCCCACTAGTGAACAATATCGTTTCTAGCAGTCGTGATCCGAAACGTAAGTAGTCACGTTAACTCCAGTATGTATCTAGCTCGACTGACTCGACACAGAAGACCTGCTAACAGAACAATTGCTTTGACTGGATACTCGAGAACGATCAATTGAAGCATTGGCAACAATCCAAAGACGCTCGACTCCTCTGGATCAGGGGAGAAGCAGGCAAGGGCAAGACGATGCTCATAATCGGCCTCGTCAATCAATTGGCCCGGTCAAAGTCCCCAAACTCTGGGTTCGCCTTCTTCTTTTGCCAGAATGCAGACCCGCGCCTCAATAATGCCATTTCCGTGCTGCGAGGGCTTGTCTGGATGCTGTTGTGCGCACACCCGAGCATGGCTCAGTACATCCCGAAAGAATACCGGGACAAGAAGGACAAACGTGCAGCTATGTTTGAGAATCCGGACCAGACTTTCTTCTCAACCCTGAAGATCATGCTCACCTCGATATTCAGGGACGCCCGCTTCGACCGGCTACACATACTTGTGGACGCCCTCGATGAGTGTAGTCAGGACTCGGACAAGCTGGTCGACTTGATCAGGCAAGACACCACGGATCCTTGTTCGAGAGCGAAATGGCTGGTCTCAGGTCGCTATACAATACGACTCAACAGGGAGCTGAAGCCAAGCCAACACAGGGACTTACTTTCCTTGGAGCTCAATGAAAACCATATATCGGAAGCTGTGGCTAGCTTTATCAAGCAGAAGGTCGACGACCTAGTCACTGCCGACAACAGAAAGCTACGGAAGCAGGTCCGAGACCGGATGATGGAGAAGGCCGAATCCACCTTCCTTTGGGCTGCGTTAGTGTGGAAGCGTCTCAAAGGACTCGCACAGTTGCAGATTTTGGAGGAGCTCGACAAGTTCCCACCTGGATTGGCACCGCTTTACGAAAGGATGATGCAGCTAATTGAAGAGCGTGGCCCAGACCTAAGCACTAGATGTAAACGGGTCCTTCGCGCAGTTTCCATCACCTACCGGCCCCTCACCCTCCACGAGCTTGCTCCGGTAGCGGATCTCTGGCTACCACCGGATCACCTTCGCGAGCTTATCGACCTCTGTGCCTCATTTGTTATGATTCGCAAGGATACCATTCGGTTTATCCACCAGTCCGCCAAGGACTACCTGGACATCTTGCATACAATTTTCCCTCGGACACGCGAGGAAGAACATTGCCAGGTTGTGACGCGCTGTCTGAAGGCTCTGTCCGACACTCTAAAAAGAGACGTATATGGCCTGGGCCAGCCCGGATTTGCAATTGAGGACGTCAATATACCTTCTCCGGATCCACTCCTCGCTGTTCGGTACGCATCCACCTACTGGATTCGCCATCTCCTCGAACCGAATGCTGGCATCCAGGACCGCAACATACTGAACTCAGTCGACGCATTCCTTCGGATCCATTTTCTTCACTGGCTTGAGAGCCTGAGCCTTGTGAAACAACTACCTAGCGCTGTTGTGTCCTTAAGCAAACTGGCTAGTGGGTTACTTGGGGAAAACAGCCTGTATGGCTTTCTTGAGGACGCACGCCGCTTTACTACGTATTATCGATGGATAATGGAGAACCATCCGCTACAGGTCTATGCGTCTGCGTTGGTGTTTAGCCCTACGCGCAGCCGTATTAGGATGACATTTCGACACGAAGAGCCGAGTTGGATCAAGATGAAGCCGACTATGGAAGATCAATGGAATGCTTGTCTCCAGACATTGGAGGGGCATAGCGGTGGGGTCAACTCGGCCGTGTTCTCCTACGATAGCTGCCGGCTCGCGTCGGCGTCTTGGGATAAGACTGTCAAGGTGTGGGATACTACGACGGGCCAATGTCTCCAGACGCTCGAGGGGCATAGCGGTTGGGTAAACTCGGTTGTGTTCTCCCACGATAGCTGCCGGCTCGCGTCCGCATCGGAGGACAACACCGTCAAGGTGTGGGATGCCACGGCGGGCCAATGCCTCCAGACGCTCAATATAGGGGGGAGAGTATCTCATATTGAGTTCAACGAACAAGGGGATTGCCTTCACACGAACCTTGGCACATTTGCGATTTTACCTATGGCATCACAAGTCTCTTCGCTCTCACCTACGCCCTTTTCGTGTTCGTCTTCAAACGGGCAGCGTCGTGGCTATGGTTTAAGCGTAGATGGCGCGTGGATCCTATTCGACGATGAGAAGCGGCTGTGGCTACCACCAGAATATCGTCCTACTGCATCAGCCGTAGGCAAGAGGAGGGTAGCTATCGGATGTGCTTCTGGTCGTGTGCTGCAATGGGCATTCTAATGCGAGGATTTGCTTGGATTACGGATAGCCTACTAGGTCATGATTCTTGTCTTTTACTCCATTTTGTTTCTATTATCTATTCTATGTTCTTTATAGTACTGTCGTTTTAGCAATCGACCCTATCCTGTTAGGGAAAATTGGTTGACTATTTAGGAAACTATATTGATCTAGCCAAGCTCGTATTCTGCACGATCAGTGTAGTTCACTCGTGGCGGCTCGATGGAATCCTGGATTAGCTCCATACCGGGTAATTGCAATTCAAGCAGCGCCAGTTTTGGATCAAGCCGCTGTACAAAGCGAAGGCGAGGCGCACTGTAGCCCCCCACTTAGTGCACAACTGGTCTGTGCGCGGAGCGACTCAACTGCCCAGTTTTGGACACCAATTTCGGTTCTCACTGTACACAAGGTTCGACCACCACGTGCTTCCTGGTAAGTCGTGGGGTGGCCCCCACCAGCTCCACGCGCCACCCCTCACCCTAACGCGGTGAATGAGGTGCACGGGCAAACAAGCCCCATGTGCGTGATGCGTAGGTTAAGGCTAGGAGCCATCCTGCAGACGCTGAGAGTACCTGAGGACCATCGGGGCTTACTCTGCACAGCCACTAGCGCGATGGAGGAAGGTCCCGACCCGTCACAGCCGGAAGGATCAGCCTTACCAAACTGCCGGGTTTTGTGCAGTGGGAACTAGACCGGCAGGCATAGCGAATGAGCACTGGCCGTCCCTAGCGCTCTTTTTTGGGCATTCGCTTGTGGAGCAATGCTGATGGGTGGTGCGGCAGATTCAGCGCCGTTGGCGGCAGGGAAGCAAGATAAAGACCTTTAAGGGTCTTCAAAAATCCTTACGATTCGGCTACTAGAAGCTTACGGCGGTTCTACTCGAGCTTGATACTACCGGTTCCATTTTCGATCACCCAGAGCTGTTTTGGCAAAGCACAGAATACCCAAGCCATCGAATCCCCCCTTATGCTCGAGCACGGAGAGCCAGATATCTCCTCCTGCCCACCGGATACGGGTGATAGGCCTCGTCTACACAACGTGCTGAATGCAGAGCCAGCCCGGGAGGTGCCCGACTACTTGTTGGAGCTAGTCTAAGAACTTATCAAGAGGGGTATAAACGTGAACTGCGGAAACTCTTTTGCCTGTGCTTTCCGAATCATGAAGTGGACAGCTGGAAGACTACTCCCTAATACTGGGTGGACAGAGCCTCCAGAAGACGATGCCACAAGACTATGCTCCTTACTGATACAAGACTTCTACCACGCTCCCGAAGTGTTCAAATGTCCCAGCGTGATGCATGGTAGAGTCAAAGAAACGCACTACACGTATATCGCTGTTACGGATGAGCACAGCACGGAGGACGAGAATTGCCGATGGTAGGTGTTACTGGACCGCTTCTTGATGACGAGTTGCGGATTAACCCCATCCTGACACAGTCGCTCTCTAGTAGATGCAGGAGCTGGTATGAACACTCAAGGTGGTCTAGATGCAAGCACTCTCAATTGCCCACAGAGCGTCTCGGTGGGCTTGCCGTGCGTAATTTGGCAGCACAGTTGCAAAACCTCAACATGACAAAAAGCGCCACGTAGCCTCTGGCTTTCTCCTCAACCCAAAGATTCCAGGCTTGGAGAGATTGTTGCTGGAGACGACTGCGCCCAAGTCGTGGCCAGGGCGCAGTCCACGTTAGATACATGCGGGGCAACTTTTGATCATGGACAAGAAGGCTCTGTACGCCCGTCTAAGGAGGAACTCAGGCATCGGAGACTCTAGCGCTTAGACACCCCCACGCAGCTATCGGAAGCTACTTGCTCTATGTCGGACTTCCGATGTCGCTGGACTTTGTAGCCAACTAACCACAGCACCAGTTGCATCTGGTCGACGTGCTTGCCTGCCTCTCCTGCATTTCTACCGGGTCCACGGCACCTGGAGCTAATGCTGACGCGGCAGTCTAAAGTCGGTCACGCTAGAAGCAGAAAGTAGTCATACTCTTGCCGCACAAGGTCGTTTGAAGTGACAATTCCTGAACAAAAGTGCACTTATAACTAAGTTACTGATGTCCACCTCCCTAGTAATATGGATGTCATTCAGCTTCCTCTCAAAGAGAGAACTTTTCTCCACGAGGACATTTACGTGGCCTAAATACATGAAGAGAATGCTACATGAATCAGGCTCACTCACAAGTGCTGTTGGATGATTATGCATGCTAAGTCATCTCCGTCCAATTTGAATCCTCCATCCTTCCATGTTTCGGGCCACGGTCTTACCTCCTCCATTCCTGAGTTCCTCGATTGCACGAATGAGTGCCTTGTCAACCACCCAGTGAACCCCTTTATGTTGCCGAGTCTCGAAGCCCAAAGCCAGGTGACCGGTCGCATGATCAACTACGTGGCAAAAGCACAAGCATAGGGATCCGCATTGGCCATGACAACATCCTCTTCAAAGTAAGGCGGGGGAGTCTGGAGTTCCGTCATCAGATGCGCACACAATACGGTATTTGAGCTGGCTCACTTACCGCATCATGATTCAAAGTCCTAGCGAGTTCTCGTTCACTCAGGTCCGGGTAACAGCCCGGGAAGAACGGAAAGTTGCCTTCATGAGACACAGGCTTGTTAATCGGCCGGTAACGGGTTTCAAAGCCGGTTGACTGTGCTTTGGATTCTTTGTCGCATATACAGGACTTCGCTGGGCCATGTCTCTGGGAAGCCACCTCGTTGAAGAGGAGCATAATAGCCCAGACCACCGCACATCGCAAAACGATGTCAAGAAGCCGCATGATGATGGCTGCAAGGCCGTAGAGGACGATCCAAATCGCTCCGTACTGACTGATCTTGGAGGCGGCGATAGTGGCCATGACTGGTCGATGGGCTGAACGTGAATATGGCAGGTTAGCGTGGATGTGGTAGAGTCCTGGGCTACGACGGCTTAAATACTCATCTCCAACATCAGGGCAAGGCATGAACGGGCCGAGTTTCACCACTGAACAGCAAAGCAGCACCACCGGCTTTTCCGAGAGATATCCCGGAGGCAGCCAGGTCGTTGGGATGACGCCATTGCTACCCAAAGCCACACTTCGCAGGCCACCGGCAGAGCTGAGCTGGGTAGAAGCACGGCCCTCCGGACGCATCTTGACGAAATTATGAGGTTGGCCAGGCCTCTGCATGATCAATCTTGCGGCTCCTCCCTCTCAGTCGAGACAAGGTATCAGGAAGCACCGTGGTGAGTCTGCCTTGCAGAATCTGCATGGATCAAAGTATCAGAACCCCACGTTAGATGCACAAGGGGCCATGGGTCTCGATACGACGAAACTCAGGAATTTGTCTGGCCGGATCTGATCGATTGGGAGGCATTTGAGGGTTGGGGGCTTCAGCTATGACTAGTCTCAGCGGCCGACGACATCTGTACTCACTAGATACAGTACACACCTCAACTGAACGCATGTGGAAGAGGCACCACACGGCAGTCGTTCTTCTTTCTCCAGATGCCTTCTGGAAGTGCTGGAGATATACATACGGCCTTGTCGACCGCCGTTCTGCTCATGGTTGCCAAACCACATGCAGCTGACCTTGGCATGGACGCCCGCACTACTCCGGCCATGAAGGCCAGCGCCGGGCTTGGCACCCGATCTAGGAATGGGACATTGCCGAGCGTTTGTTCCAATTATTTCCATTGCCGTACATTGCCTGGGGATAAAATCCGAGTAAACCCACCTGAAATGTGGCTGCATTTTCGGTATGGCCCTCCAATATCGTCTTTTCTCACAGGTTGGCCTCACCCAGCTTCATCTTGTCGGAGATGTATGAGGCCGTAGCCGATGAGAAACCCTCCTGGTTGGTATAGTCCATCGCGCGATCCACGATGATCTATTGCCGATCGTCCAAGCTATCATAAACCCTATCTTGTTCACTCTTGCCTTGCGGGTTATTAGTCAGGCCATGACCTTTATAGAGAGGAGGTAGGTACTGTAGTGAAAATCTCCATATGAGAAGACGAATGTGGTGTGTATTTAGTAAATGGTATTGCATGAGCGTGAGCATGTGGTCCATGTCCTATGAAGCTGAGGAAGTGCACCCAGGAAGGCACACGGGTCTCTCAAGACATGTGTCCATAACCTACATCTGGGGCCTCCCAGAGGTCCTCATCATCCGGCCAAATTGGCTTGTTGTTCCGTTTCATGGTGGAGTCAGGCTTCTCAGCTGCATGGGTCGCCTCCTTGAATTCCAGCGTATCGGGATCCTTGACATAGCCATGGCAGGCGACATGAGTCTCGCGACCCAAATGGTCCTGCGTCTTGTAGCTGAACGTGACGTGATCTCCCCTGGGATCCTTCTGACGTCTCCCGTTAATGGTCGTCGTTGAGTGAACTTCGCTCCTGTTGTCAGTCAGTCATTGTAGGACGAGACCTGGACCAGGAATTTGTCCCGATTCCTGATTTTTACATGGCAGCATACCGAACAAAGACTGCCCTGGGGTAGAGCTGCTTGTCGCGCGCTGTCTGAGAAACTGCCTTCGCAAAAGAGTCCGTGCGCACCCACCTTTTTGGAACATCACCACTTCACTGCTATCATTTCAATTCGTAATTACATGGCCAAATAGCGTTTAAATTGAATAATGAAGATATCTCTAGAGTTGCCGTGTTCTGTGCTTCAATACTTGGTGTACCAGCCTTTTGCATGCTTACAGGCGGTGATGCGCCGGGGCAGACTCTGAAGTAGGGCTCTGACCTTGTGTTCTGGGATATCTTCCCACGCGTTTTTGATTATCTCTTTGGCGTACGCAATTGAGCTCAAATTGCGCTTCAGGTCGTGAAATCGAGGCTCTGTTTTATATATTTAACGCTTCAAAAGCCTCCAAACGTGCTCGATTGGGTTAAGATCTGGCGAGTGAGGTGGCCAGTCGAGAGTCCAGATACCATGTGTTTCGAGCCATTCCTTCGTCGCCGTTGCACGATGGATTCCGGCGTTGTCTTGCATGAAGGGATCGCCAGGCTCGTAGAACGGAAGGAGCCCTTCCTCGAGAACGTTGATATAGGTCCTGGAAGAGGCTCCTCCGCGTGGTGCGTCGGGATCTCCTTCGACAATAAGGATAGGTGACATTCCGGCCTCACTATCGCGATACCACATTATTCCCCACACCATAATAGAGATTTTGGACTTCACATGATCCTCTGGGTTCACTAGATCAGGGCGATACCTTTCCGACGGTTGGTCTGGTTGATTCTGGACGGTACATTCGTCTGAAAAGAGCGTTCTCTGGAGGTATCGTGCGCGATAGCCACGGCCATAATTAAGGCAGAATTAGTATCGCAATGCAGCGTCCTCATCTGTCAACTCGATACGCCGTGCGGCACGCCACTTCAGAAGCCCGGTAGCCTGAAAAAATCGTCGGAGAGTTGGTACGCTGAATCGGCCGTTGAAGTAGCTGTAATGCTCCCTCCAGGTGGCTCTAGGCGCCTGACGGCCTCTGCGATATACCTGACGTATAGAGCGCCCTCGAGTACGTGGTTTTACACCTTTTCGAGGCGTCGAAGTAAGGCGTTGTCGTTTCGTGGCTTTCGCGATCTGCTCACCGACCCGTTGGCGTTTGGTGTTGAGTGCTTCCGCGATCTCGCTGAGTTTTGCGCCGGCAGCTGCAGCCCCCAACATGAAGGCGCGCTGCTCAGGAGTGAAGTCCTGGCATCTCTGGCGATTGCCAGAGATAATGTCACCGAATTGACGTAATTGCGACATTGCTGGACCTCGTAATCGCTCTTTAAAGGGTGTGTTGACGATGGTGGGGGACACGACGCGACAAAAGGTGGTGGGGCGCGCACGGATTCTATTGGTAACATAGTGTACGCCAACGCGACAAGTTGGCGCATCCTGGAGTCCGTTCTGGGGACTTGTTTAGCGTGGAAGTAGTAACTTATTTGACAATGTTGATGGAAGACATGATGCCCGAGGAAGTTTTGCTTAGTTATCGAGAGATGTAACACTCAAGATGCGGAATTCTCAACCTATTAAATACCTGATACGAGAATTACTGTTGGTCTTCGCTGTTTGCCCATACGTGGCAGCGGGCCACAGCTCTAGCCTGAAGCCGCCTCTTGGGCGCTAAATCCTCGAAGTTCCATGCAAAGGCTGGCGGGGCCTGTCGTAGGCGCTTGGAACAGACCATTGATGGCCTCATTCACGTTGTGAACCATATTTGCGGTTTCATCGCTTGTCGTAGGAGCTTCTTCATGCTCATCCGATTGGGGTGCATGGGGTGCATTGGGCGTGATGAAGGTCGCAATGGGCGCTTCAGTTCACTAGCGGACCCACCCAGCAGCTGCGCCCCCCCGAGGGAAGTCCCAACATACCCCAGGCACTACGTCATCACGGCTGTATCCAATAGGGAACCATCATGTCTTACCGCCTGCTCGTTGGGGGCCCACCGAAAATGGGCCACCTCAAGGGTGGATCTGGACACTGTCTGCAACACGTCTTCAATCATCAGAAACAGGTGCACCTGCCTCCAGACCGACTATTCAGTCTTCAGTTTCACCCAGTACCAAAAAGCAGCGATCTCTCATGCGCTGCAGATGAGTGCTTGGCGTCAGGTCATTTCGTGGCGCGCGACAACCCCAAAGGTCTGCTCTTTGAGCCCCTGTTTTCTACGGCGCATAGGATCCAGCTTCCTCCAATCACATTACTCGACTATGTCAGCACCGCCTGTTGAGTACGGATACGTCGATAGAGTAGAGCATCTCAGCGACTACCGACCGGGTGGCTATCATCCAATTCACATCGACGATCGGCTTGACAAACGATATCGAATAGTGCACAAGCTCGGCCACGGCACATTCTCCACTGCCTGGCTTGCCGTCGACGAGAAGACATCAAAATATGTCGCCATCAAAGTCGGCACCGCGGACTCGGATTGCACTGAGGTTGATATTCTCTCCCAGCTCACACAGAGCGCTGCAAGCTACATCGACTCGGAAGACAAGCTGTCGCTGATTCCTGTCGTTCTTGATCGCTTCGATCTCAGCGGGCCCAATGGCACTCATCCGTGTCTCGTGACCCTTCCAGCACGATGCAGCTTGCGGGATGCAAGGGAGGCATCAGGCAGCTCCTTATTTCAGCTTGATGTTGCCAGATCTCTTGCTGCGCAACTAGTCATGGCCGTATCCCTCGTCCACTCACAGGGTTATGCCCATGGAGGTGAGCATCCCGTCGCCTCAAACGCCGATAACTCAGCTGACACCGTACTCTAGATCTTCATCTCGGCAATCTTCTTTTACAACTGCCCTCATCCCTCAACAACTTATCGATACAGCAACTGTATGCACGGTACGGGGAGCCGGAGCAAGAGCCAGTAGTTCGTCTCGACACCCAGGCAGCATCAATGGACCCCGGGGTTCCTTCCTATGCAGTGCCTTCAGTGTGGCTGGGCATACAAAGCAATGAGATTACCCTAGGCGAGGCGAAGCTCATACTGAGCGACTTTGGAGTTACCTTCCGCCCCGGCGACAAGTCTCGATTCGAGTCATACACACCCCTTGTACTCCGCCCACCCGAGGCATTCTTTGAGCCAGCAACGCCCCTCACATTTGCCTCTGACATTTGGAGCCTGGGTTGTGTGATTTTTGAGCTCCTCGCCCATAGGTCGCTCATCGACGGGTTCCTCGCACCACAGGACGAGATCACGGCTCAGCAGGTAGAACTGCAGGGTCCCATGCCACCTGAGTGGTGGGTAAAATGGGAGAAGCGATCGAAGTGGTACGATGAAGCGGGCAAGCCCTTGAGCAATGCGTCCGATATCTGGTCATGGGAACGACGGTTCGAGCAGTGGGTACAAAACCCGCGACAGTCTAGGGATATGGAAACGATTCGTGAGGACGAGCGGGATGCGCTGTTCAAATTCCTGGGGTGGATGCTTGCATGGAGGCCAAGCGAGCGACCAGATGTAAAGAAGGTGCTGGAGACAGATTGGATGACGAGGTGGGCTTTGCCAGCATACCAGAAAGGCTTGGAGGGGCATTGACCTTCACCGAACTGACCGAGAGAGCTGAAGTGAGGCCATATATTTCTACGCAAAACACAAGGCGATCAGCACAGCTCAATGTGCCACAGCGTTGTTCCAAGAAACTGTTGATCGCCCGCTGCACCTTTTCACGCGTGCTACACACCTCTTGTGCTGAGTGATGGCCAAGGGATTGTTCTCTGGCATGGAGACATTCACTCAGGCCGCTCAGAAGTGATTGCCAGAGCTATAACAGAGAGAGGACTGCTTCCGGGATACCTTTGGTTGGTTCACAGGATAAATCGGACCACGGCCCACGCACGCAGCCCGTTGCCGCCCGCAGCCGCCATTGCAACGCCCTGCCCGGAATGGCCGCTGTTGCCGACACCACATCACCAGGGCTGCGCCGCCAGCAAACGACGTCCCCGCCACAAATGCCCTGATCTCACAGAAGCCCATCATCATCGGCAGCCCGAAGCCCAGGACCGCCGCCACGAAAGACACCAAAGGCCCCAAAGAACAGTGCTGGGGACGCCAACGCCGCCGCCTGGTCTGCGATGTTCCATGCGCGAAGAGCCTTAGGCGGTTTGCTGAATTGGCTCGGCTAGACTGTCCAACACAGCTTTGACAATATTCAGCTTGAGCTCCCGTTTGCCTCTGATTCTCGGGTCCTTCTCTTCAAGAACACCTTCCTTCCATGATTCATAGAGACTAGCGCCAGTTACATGCGCATTGGCGCAATCTTTTCGGTATTTCCTCCGTGCTGTCTCTCGCGAGCCAGGTTCAACTCTTCGACGTGTTAGCTCGACTTCGTACTTCACTAAGGGATGTTAAGGGATGTTCACTGGCTGGAGATAAATGAGAGCCAAAGCTGCTATTCCAAAGCTGATGAATGTCTCGAGTGTCTCCTCATCCTCATGTCTGTCACGGTCGAGATAGATGAAATCACCGCAGCAGATTTTGGCGAGCATCAGCGGGTTGATAAGACGGGCATCAGGAGGGCCGCTCTCTTTCCATTGAGGCAGCTTGAGCATTTTGTCGGTCCTTCTCTTGACGTCTTTATACTTCCCCGGACGCTTCTCGGCGAGTTAGGTTTGTAGGGCTTGGATTGCCTCAAGTGCGGATTGTCTGGTGGCCGTCATGATTGTACGGAGAGATCTGGCAATACTCAGATTTACAGGTCTAGGCTGATGTTAAGTATCCCGAGTCCGCAAGCGGGGTTGAGTACACTACCCCGCAATACGTATGAACGTGGTGCTAAGACCAGACGGCCTGTGCGCCTAATAGTGGCACAGAGCCACTGAGTCTCTACAGGGTAGCTACGCGAGACATCGGATCCATACACGGATGACAGTTACGTGGCTTGTATGCATGAAGAGAATGCTATATGAATGAGGCTCGCTCACAAGTGCTGTTGAATGATTGTCCGTGCTAAGTCACCTCCGTTCAGCTTTGGTCCTTCTACCTCCTGTGTCAGGCCACGGTCTCACCTCCACCATTCCTTAGTTCCTTCACTGCAAGAATGAGTGCCTTGTCAACCACAACGTGATCCTGTGTAAGCAGAATAACCGTGCTGATATCACTTGCTAGAGCGCTCTCAATCACTTTTGCCGGCGTCATTGACGTCAGATCAGCTGAGAATAGTGCAAATCCTTGATTCTGAAACTCCTTTGCGGTTGCCTGCGCTCCAGATACATCTGGAAGGGTGACCTCCTCCGTATGAACAGTCTCCATACGTCCCTGCCGAAATATGCGGAAATGAATCCTAGGGCGGGCTGGAGATTGACAAAGGTCGTTCACTCCGGTGGGATTCGTCCATAATCGAGCTTGCCGCTTCAACGCTTGATGACTGGACTGCTCCCCCCCCTCTTCATTCCACTTCCGTGGCGCGATATCGAGTCACTTAAGGTCTCGCTCTGAGTACTCTCACTGTCGCTCATGGTAGGTGACGGCACATGGGACTGCGTCGCCATCCGGAATAGGATACTATTGAGCTCAGTCCCAGTGCTAAAAAACGCCGTGTAAAAAGACTGCAACACGAAGAATGAAGTGGCTGTGGTGGGACTACAGTCGCCATGAAGATTGGGAAGGAATAAGTCCTGTCTGTCTCGATCGAAGGTGTCTTTGTACGGCAATCCGCTGCGTTTGGCAGCAACTGCATTCCTGCCATGCCACTGCGGATCGCTCTCTGTCTCTGAGGCGCTTTGCTGAGCTCTCAGATTGACAATTTCAGCCGATTCGAACCCAAGTCGGTTTGCAAAGTCCGCAAACTTTTGCAACGCGTCCGGTTGCGCTCTGATCAGCTCGACCTTGGCAAGTAGTCTCCTGGCGCCACCATCTCGAGCTTTTGCTAGCTCCCTGAAGTTCCGTAAAGCATAGAGCCACAATTGTCTCCGTGCAATGTCAAAGCATGCCTCTGCAGAGACATCCACCGCTCGATATTCGCCGTCAGCTACTTCTACTATGGCGGACCCGGTAGATGTATTGCCTACGTAGCAGTGCTTAATTATGCAATCCATGCTGGTTGGGACGGCTGGAGCCACCCGGTCCGTTGGTCTGGATATCCTTCTTGGAAGTGGCATAAGGTGACTTATGCTCTGAGCGCAAGAGTCCAGAAGTTTCAGGTCTTTGAGGAGGGTGGATAACGAAGGGATTGTGTGTTCTATCGACCACAGACCTTCTCTTATGGCTGCTTTCTGTTCGTCACTAAATCTCATGAAGACTGCACCTGTGCGCATGGCGGAGTCGATCATCTCGGCATCCTCCGTTGATACCCTTGGGCACCGCCCTTCGATGGCCTTGACAGTATCTGCATCTAGCAGATAGAAAAGGCCTTCAGAAGAAATGATGGTCCTCCAGTCTTCTACAACGCGCTCCAGATAGCATATGACTCTCTTTCATCCTACAGCTTTAGTCTCTTGAGAGTAATGGAAGAATTGGTCACGCCACATACCTGACTATATCTAGCATATTTGTGCCATTGACTGAGGCTCCAACCGTCTCGGAGTGCTGGCACCTTTAAGGGCTTATCGAGAGCTGTTGCAAGATCCTTGCTACGTAGCAACGTACGCACACATCGCAACGCGTGTCGTGAAGAAAGCTGTTGAAATAGCTGTGCTTGCCTCTCGTGCTGACCCAGGACTTCGCATTCTCGAATGGCACAATAGAGCTCCACGTCACTCGTTGAGGCTTGGTTTCGTTTGCTCATTGTAAGGGCTGTTGAGTCTCGTTGCTTAGAAGGTGTGCGGTGGTCTTCGAACTTGACTATCCCGGAGGCTCCAAAATGGGCTCCTGTTCCCTTCGTGGCCCACGACCTATCGGCGACCGTTATACATAAAAAGATGGAAGCGCATACGGTTCTCTGCCAAATCTAGGCACGAGCTTGAGAAATGGACAAGAAGGACGCAAGGTTTACACAGATCTATATCAATGAGCGAAACAGCGCTTACCTAGGAGCTGTGCTTAAAAGAAGGCAGCCCCAAGCTGTGCTGGCTCCGATATCACCCAATGAGCACCAAACCAAGAGAAAGAAAGAGTCTGACTACCACACTGAAACAAGGGGTGTTACCTACCAGCCCGCTAGGACTATCGCGTCATCGACCAGGAGCCAGGCTTCACGCGCCGACATTATAGGGGCTCAACTCGGAGATCCCTGGCAGAAGTACATTAGAATCCTTACATGGCTCGATCTTGGCCCTGAGACGTTTCTCGCCATGGAACTCTCGTCTCCCGGAAAGTTCGTGAACGTCAGAGCTTTTCGAGGAAGTGCAGCCGAGAGGAGTCTTCACGAGATCCAAAAGCTTCGGCATAGAAGCTTCATTTCGGCGCTCGAGGCCTTCTCGATCAGGGAAGATGTCTACGTTGTTTTTGAAGCAATGCAGCTGAACTTGCTGCATATTATCTCGTGTACCCGGTACCCTAGTCCCCATGAAGGCGCGGCGATCATTGGACAAGTGAGTACTGTTCTTCCCATACAACAGGTGCAGTCGTTAAGAAACAGATCACGGACGGTTTGGTCTACCTAGAAGGTGAAGGGCTAGAACATCCTAGACTGGACTGGGAATTCATTCTGCTCAATCAACATGGCGAGGTCAAGATAGGTAAGAAAGTTCAGTTCACCTGAGAACAACCTGGCTCTAATCGGGGGTATCAGCTTGTTGTGAGGTGTGCCAGCCCGTGCAGCCCGGCCGAAGGCACTGGGCAGCAGCCCGAATCAACACGATCACACAGGGGTTGGTCAATAAGGATGAAGGCACTGAGGGCGTTCATAACAAACAATGGCTCCCCAATGCAGATGCCGTGTCGTTTGTCGCCACGACGACATCGGCACAATCTGCATCCGAGTTACAGCCGGTACTGGGTCTCACATTCCACTTCCATGTAGCAGTACTGACAGCTGGTCTAGCACGCGTTTCTGAAGAACTTCGGACGGAAGGATGCATCGTGGGATTGTGGCTGTTTGCTGGTCTTGATTACGATTAGTACGACACAGGCGCATCCGCGGGAGTATCGCCTTGACAGCTGAGCGCACCTGAACCCGACTGATAGCTCGCGCCATCTCCAGAATTGGAGTCTTGAGCATTGTGGGGCAGTAGAGCTGTTTATGGCACAAGGCCCACCGAAGGAGTCATATATATGTAGCCTCCCCCAAACGGCATCTCTCGGGCTATGGACTCACCGCGAGGTCCTCATGGTGATGGACGAAGCAGCATGGAACTATCCGGACAATATATCTATGCTTTGACGCTATGCGGCATTCTTCTTATATTGTACATAGTGCGGCAGGTACTGCCAGTCGCCTACACCTGGTGTCGGATACTCTTTCTCCTGTTCCTCCGGTTGTTCAGCTACACCTTTGTCATTCATCGTCATCGATGGTTAGGACCCTGGACGATTGATCTCATCGCCAGCCGGACTCTTTATCTCATAGCCAATCTCTTATGTCTGCTCATGCCGTCAGTATCGCGTGCAGAGCTAGCATCGCGAGCTGGCTCGTTAGCGGCCATCAATATAACACCACTTTTCTTGTCCATTCACCTAGACTTTCTGGCTGATGCCTTTGGCCTGCCACTGAAAACAATACAAGAGGCACATAGGTCGGCAGGGGTGATGACCTTCGCGCTACTGACTCTCCATGTCTGTCTCTTGGTCGACCTCGAAGCGGTACCCGGGCTGTACGTGATGATGGTGAGTGCTCTGGGTTTCGAAGCAATGGGCCCTTTGACTGACGTGTCAGGCGTCCATGTCGGCGGCAGTCATGGTGCTTCTTGGCATGACACCGCTCAGGAGGCGAGTACATGAGCTTGCAGATAAGACTCACAAAGCACTGGCGATAACTATGGCCTTTTCCACATGGCAGCACATAAGCACGATCACTCATGTGCACCGGTGGCTGTTATACACCGCAGCTGGAGTGATCTGCCTGGTCCACGCGGTGCAGGTCTGTCTGTTCTTGCGCAGGAATGTATGCTGGGGCAAACCATTCCCGAGAGCACATGTCACGAGTGATGGGAGCATAGTCAGAATAGTGCTGTGCTTGCCACGTCCAGTGAAGATCGATGCCGGACAATATATCAGCCTAAGCATGATATCTTCCACGATCGGGTTCTGGTCGTGGGTGCAAAGCCATCCATTCACGATCACTTCGTGGTCTCTGAGGAGGCAGGATGAACTAGAACTTTGTGTTCAGTGCCGCAGCGGACTAACACTACGACTTCTACAGTCGGGTGAGAGAACCTTTCTCGCATTCTTCAGCGGCCCTTATGGGAGGTCGCATTCCCTGAAGGCGGCCAAGTCAATACTCATGTTGATGACGGACTTCGGCATCGTGGCGGTCTTACCATACCTGAAGAAGATCACGGTCAACTACGAATGCCGCGTCCACATGGTCTGGCACGTGAAGAGGCTCAGCGACTTCGCTCCACTAGTCACCTTGTTGAATGAATATCTGCGAGACCACACGCTTAGAAATGTGAGACGTGTAACGTCCGTTACCTCTGGGGGAGATCAAGACCTAACAGCCTCCAGATTTTGCAGATCTCCGTGTATAACGAGCGTGGAGTACACAACGAAGGCTTTGGGTATCATGGTCGTGTGAACATGTTGGCTTGCGCGCCAGATATAGCAGATATCATGAAGAGCGAAATTGACGGGGGATTCATCACGGAGCTTGGCTTATCTTCGCATACCCCTCACGCCGGCTTGGAGGGCACATCTCCACATCCCACCGATCACGCCTCGCTACGAGAATCTCAAGTGCGGTACAAAGCAGACTGCAGTCACATCCTCGTACTTGGTCAGTCTAGAGAACAAGCCTCAGACTTCAAGTCATCCAAGTTAACCTGTCCTTCTATTTCAGTGTCAGGATCACATGTGCTTCGCGACACGACACGAAAACTGGCAGGGCGATATTTGAGCAGAGGCTTGGTTTTGAAGGAGCTAGACTACCAGCAAGAGTAATTGAGAAGTATATCTCTGTTCACTAAGTGCCATAGAGTCTGGCACGCCGGCAGGGCTCTGCGAAGCCTTGCACGTTTATGGGAGCCATGCTCATCTTCCCTTCAGACGAGCACGTCGGTCCTTTGCTGCAGTGTTCACAAGCAGACTGATCAGGAGGGCTAGACCAGCGACTGCTGTGAAAAACCCAAATACCGACATAATCGCAAGCTAATCTCAATCGTACCAAATGCCTTCCTCGCCCACACGCCTGAGTACCACCTGAGCTATACCCACATCGCGACTGAGCCCAACTGAGCGGCCTGAGCTTGGCTGCCGCTGACAAAGACATTGCTGATTAAGCGACCGGTCTCGGAGCTAATCGTCATGCGTACATGGTTCTGCTAAATTATGCTAGGTTAATAATAAGTTAACTTATGCCAAAATTTATCCAACATTAATATGCTATACATAAATATGTGCATGAATTGCTTTACCTTCGGCTAGCCTAGACCACTATCGCTGTTTAGCCTCGACCGGACGAACTAGGCATTTGGAGATATCATTAAACTAGGATCCAAAGCATCATAAGCGAACTCGATATATAGTCGCGCTACCATAAGCTATGAAGCAGCAAATCCTAACGTCATTATAACGACAAAGTGGAAAGTCGACCACAAAGGCCGTCGCTGAGCCCTAAGTCCAAGCAAAACATCGGGCCTGGCACGCCATCATAAGAGGATCAATGTAGAGCTTAGCGTAATCATATTCATCTTTGATATTCTCTCTCTGCGAAACCACGACTAATTCAGCTTGACCCCGCATATCAGAAGGTCCTGGTCATCTTCTCGTGTCGCTTCAAGTTCCTCGTCATAGCGTGAAAGCGAACGAAATACCTAGCTCCTGTGTCTATGCAAGCTTAGAGTATACTATTCACGCACTAAAGCACAGATATGATGCAGGTATCCTGGTATGGGCCAGTTAACGCAGGAGCTGGATGTCCCACGGGAATGCGCCAATTGCGGCGTCTCAACGATGTGACCTACACCCCTTAAGATTTGGAGCCATTTCTGGAGTGTACCTCGTGCATGCCAAAACACACGAGGGACACCTTTACACACAGGAGCTGGTTGCAAAGATACACAAAGCAGCAACTGATAGCTCAACAAGAATGCGCCAATTGTGGCGCACCCACTGATGTGACCTACACCCCCTGAGATCCAAAGCCATTTCTGAAGCAGCAGCTGAAGGCCAATCAGAGCCTTTAAACATGATGATGTCGCGCTGATACAGCGCGACATGATTGGGTTGGTGTGACGTTTCTTTATAGTGACGTTCCTGCGCTTCGACAGAGCTCTGAATGATTGATTTCAACAGTGGTAATTGATAGTTGTCTGTCTTAAAGGAAAAAGGTCTAAACGAGTGACTGCGAGCACTGAAACTCGGTTTATATGCTCCAGGGGAGCTCTCAATGCTGACTCATCGGTTTCATGCGAGCATCTGTATGTACCTTACCTGCTCAATGTCACAGTTGGACAATACACCAGATACCGCCATTATTCATTCTCCACAGCAGTGCAGCGCTACCATTAGTCGCTAAATCTGGGTGCTAAGGGCTGTGATGCCTTGAGGGTATCTTCGGCTTGCATGGACCTACGAAACCGCACTCCTTAAAGTCAATCAGTTTATCAGCAGTCCACATAACTGGCAAGCTGCCTGGCTCCCAGTGTATTCGAAGTATCGTATAAGGCTTCGGTAGCTAACAACAAGATGTTTAATCACACGCAAATTGTCAGAACCCTGGTTGCCCGTCGGCCACGGAGGCTGCTCGTTGGTCTCCTCGTCACAGGAGCATTGGGAATTCTAGCCAGCCCATGGATCCTGATGCAGAATTATTCTACTACTTTGGACTTCTTACTGAGCTCAGACGATGGACTACTGCAAGGTATCGAGAGGACTCCGCGCGAGCAGGCTGGGAACAGAACGCTAGGGGTGAGACCCGACGATCCGCGCCAGACACCGTACAACCATCACGACAACCGCTGACCAAGTATATACTTCAGCAGTCCGAGAAGATGCTCGTCCTTTCAAAGACACCTAGTTGGAGAACGCGTGGTCTCGCCGCTGCTGCGCAGCTTACAGGCTCGACTTCACCATTCCTCTGCAACCACCAGTCACAAACTGTTAATCGAGACCTTTTGCAAGATGGGTCCAGCCGGCAAGACAACGCGCCCGGAGCCCAGCTCGGCTGCAGCGTGGCTAGCACATCTTGATATATTGCGGCACTTCATATCTTCGGACCTTGAAACGGCGCTGATTCTCGAGGACGATGTGGACTGGGATCTGCGCATTAAAGACCAGATGCGGCTCGTTTCAGATAACGTTCGTGCCTTTGGCCGCAGCTACGACAAGAGTGGGCACCAGCTGGTCAGCGATCTGGACGATAGCACACCTTATGGCACAGGTTCACTTACCTGAACCTTATGGGGAAATTGGGGCGGGGGGGGGGGGGGGGGTCCCTGGGGGTTAGCGTCCCCGCCCACTGTAAGTTTGTGTCCAAGTGCCGATTCCTCTATGATGCACTTGGGGTTCAGAATGAGTCCAATGGCCCAATGATGGCCATGAGGGTCAAGCAGTACGCCGAAAAATACATATGGGACTTCTACAAACTGGCAACCCGCGCAAACCTCGACGAAGCCATGAAGGTCAGCATGTTCATGGGAGGACTCAGCCTCACCCAGCAAACAGGCCATCGGCATGCACAAACCACGCAGTTGGCAGGAGGCCGTCGAAGCGGCACGAGAGGCCTACGAACTCCGACCCCGGGAACGAGCTGGCGGACACCGAGGAGGACGAGGCGGCGGCCGCGGAGGGCAAGTCCAAGGAAGGGCGGGGCAAGTCACCGAGGCAAGACTCTGCTTCAACTGCAACAGCCCGGAGCACATTGCCCGCAACTGCCCCCAGCCTCCAAGAACGGCGCGGCGCCCCAAGGGCGAGGAGGGCGGACGCCCTAGGCCCAAGGCAGGCAGGCGGAGGCACGTGAAGTTGGCGACACCGAGTATGACTTCATGGTGCAGGGAAACGAGGAGGGGCAACGACAACCCTCCGACGGGCACCCCTGCTCAACTGCTATTATCGAAAGCAGAACAACGGAGGGACCGACGTGCCTTATCTTTATGGTTGCGGAATGGTAAGCGAGGCGCCGCGTTGTGCCAGGAGAAGGTTACACGGAGTTCAATATTAGGTTCACACCGACGAAACTAATTGAAACTACATTCAAATGATTGCGTCATAGAACGTAGCAGCAACAACTTCAATCAAAGCATCCGGTCGGGAGGCGCAAACAGTGCTGATCTTCCGAGCCCTCAAGTATCCTTGATAACCTTTGGTTTGACTGCTTTGTCTTTAGAAGCACCACCTTCATGGTCATGCATCATGTGCGGTCAGAACACTGTCTTTTAAGCCCCCGGCCGCATATGCGCCAGGTTAGCCTGGACTAACGTATGTAAAATTGACCAAATACGAAGGGCCACGCCAAAGCGGATATGGAGGCAGCGTCCCCGAGGGGGTCAGTCCCAGGGCCTCGGCGACCAGGGCGGCAGAGTGGAGAGCAGCATCTCATGGGACAGCGCCCGGGCCCCCGGGCGCACCACCGGCCCCACCCACCGTTGCTTGCACTGGCAACCATCCCAATGAACAGCACCGCTGCAGACCCGGGCCGGGGGCGTGCAGCCTGTCCCAGCGAATTCTCGCGAGAGCCAGATCAAAATGGGATGGCATGGGCTGCACCCGCCACGGAGTTGCTGCCGGGTCGCTGCGGCTGCGGGTGCTGCTTCACTTCCATCCTCCGTCGACATCAAGTCCGCTTCCGCGGGCTGGGCTCAGACGACAGCACTCCACCGCGCTCTCGACTCCTCCATCGTCTTTCCCCCGTCACCAAGATATCGTCCTCTGCTTCGTACATCCTCCCTCCACACCGATCTCGCACCGCCGAAGCCGACCGGAACTCCACACGGCCACCTCACTTACGACCCGCGACCCGACGGTACCCCGTCAGCTTCGTCGCTACGTTTATGCCCACCAAGCACTGTTGCTGTCCCACGAATTACCATTCAGCATTCTGACGGCAACCTTGTAGGTGTCGATCGAGGACATCCGCAACCACGACAGGTTCCCGCACGCTCACATAGTCGACAGTCCTTTGCACACACTGGCCTGCACTCCTCTCGAGACCATCACCAGGGCGTCTTCGTCCCCCTTCCAGACACCCCCAGGCGCCTGTCTTTACAGGCTCAACCGGCACCATTAGTACCCCAATCCGCATCCAGTCTATCCTCTCGCCCCAAGACGTCACAGACACCAGCCATAGGCCATCCTTGGCTCACTACCAGCTCGCCCAGAAGAGACATCATAGTGACAGTCCAGCCCATCCACATGCACCCCTAATCTCACCCAGCCCGCCTGTGGCCTATGACACGCTGCCACCAGGCGTAGCTCATTCACAGGTCCCTGGCTACGGAGTGGGAGGTGGGGTGTATAGTCATGATGATAGGAGGCCTGTCATGGTCGGCGCCTTCGACGGCAAAAAGTCGACAAAGATGCGTCCGCCTATGCGCTCGAGCATCGCCTGTCTGCGATGCCGCAAGTCAAAGATAAAGTGCGAGAACAACGGCGGCTCAAGTCCTTGTGACGGCTGCATCAAGACGGGCAAGCAGTGCATATTCCAGCCGCCAGAGGGCAATCCTTCGCCACCCAAACGGATCGAGCCACCGGTCGTCACGAAGCAGGACCGTGACGGAGGTTCCGACAGAAAGAGACTGAAGAGGATTGACGAGATCGCCAAGTCTGATGGCCAGAAGGGCATCACCTACGCCGAGGAGGTACTGTCTGCGCCGTTCTTGACCGAGGACGTCTGGGATCAAGTCCTCGACCTTTACAAACTGCACTTCGCGCCAGAATTGCCTTTCTTGCATCTGCCGACCATGAAGGAGCGCCTCGGCTGCAAGTTCCGGTCGTCTGACTCGGTGGAGGTCTCCCCGGAGTTCAACCTCGTGCTGCTTGGTGTGCTTGCATTGACGGCACGCTTTCACACGGACCTCGTGAAGTATCTTGCGCACATCACCAACAATCAGCCAGGCAACGTGCGGTCACGGCCCATGCAGACGCAGGTTGACCCTTCTACGGCATCAGAATATTATGCCGAGATCTTGAGCATGGCTCTGGGACCAATTCCAAAGACAGCTTCTGTTGAGCGCGTGCAGGCCATGCTCATGTTGGGTCTCTACGAATGGGGCCAGACAAGACCGAAGCCGGGTGGTTTGGGTGCTTGGATGTCCATTGGCGGTGCGATCAGATTGGCCCAATTCCTCAAGCTCGGTCTCGTCGACCAAGCGACCACCCCTTCAGACACACCCAACGACCACAGCTCTGCCTCTGACTCTCATGTCATTCTTGAGAGAGAAGTCAGGCGACGCACCATGTTTGGCTGTTTTGTTCTGGACCGTATGCTCGCATGCGGGAAAGGCAGGGTCACCATGATCCAGCGGGAAGACCTTTCTATCCAGTTGCCGTGCTCGGAGGACAAGTTCGATCTTGCTATTGAGGTCAACACAGGGATGCTGCCTCGGAGCAGCCTTGAAGAGTCAGATCGGCGGGATGTCAACGATGATAGTGTTTTGAGCAGGTTCATCCGCTTGGTCGACATATGGGGCGAGATCTCCAAGTATAGTTCAGCAGGGGGTCGCCTCACCGAGAAATTCCCACCCTGGGATTCCCGGACGACCTTCCATCAGCTCAACCAACGACTAAAAGTCTTCGACGCGTCTCTGCCGGGTGCATTCAAATTTTCGGAGTCGAACTATCGCAAACACGAAAACCACCAGGCCTCTAGCGCCTACGTTCTCCTACACGTTCTCCGATGCATCTCTCTCATTATGCTCCACCGGGAGTACATACCGTTTGTTCCAATCCGATGCAAAGGGCCCGAAGGACCCCGCGACGAGCCAACATTCCCTCAGAAAGAGTACAATTGGCCTCAGGGCTTCTGGAGTGAGAGCGCAGAGCATGTATTTCGTGCAGCGAAGGATATCGTGGAGCTCATTGAGATCTGTGAACGCAAGAATCGGCTGCCTCAATCTACTCTCGTGCTCTTTGGGATCTGGACTGCCGCGTTCGTCGGTCTATATGCTCACCATTTCCCCCAGATGGACGAGAAACAGCACCTGATGGGCGAGCAGGTTGTGCGGAAGGCTGATCCTTCCATTCCTCAAGTCTACCAACAGGGGCCTACCGCGATCGCGTACAACACTCTTGACAAGATGTCGACATGGCTGAAGATGGCGTCCACCTACGTATCGATTCTGCTCCAGATGGACAAGTACTTTATCGGCATCAAGCGCGAATTTTTCAAGCATGAAGACCGGAATCAGACCGATCTTGCGGAGACAGCCAGGATGGCCACCAGTAGAGTGCGTGATGGTGGCTCAGGCGGCGGTTTGGAGGAGTACGAGATGATGCGGCCACAGCTCAAAGACTTTGGCGCGCTCAACCCAGTTGACTCGGACAGATCCAGATCCAGCACTGTTGATCGCGCCTCTTCCCTCGGAGCCGAAAGTCAAGGACCCGTCTGCACCCCAAAGTCAATGCCGTCGTCTTTCACGGCAATCAACCATGGACACAACCTGATTCTCCCCGCTCCATCAGAGTCGACTCAGCAGGCCAACGGTACACTTCCAGAGATGCTTATCCCGAGCCATGGAGATGCTCCGAGGCTTCGAACGCACGGGGCCTGCAGTCTCCGGTAGAAGGCAATGGAAGCACGACGAATACGACGGCGACTAATGGTGGACACCAGGGCAGCGAAAGCATCTTCCCAGCTTCACTGACCACCGACGAGCTCTATGCTCACGAGAATCAGCGCATGCACTGGGATGTGGACACCTGGCTGTGTGGAGACATTGGCGACCTACCCGGGCACTTTTGGGCACCAAACGCGCAGAGATAGAGCTCGACATGCTGGTCTGCAGTTCCCGGATTTTTCACTCAAGTCTGTACCGCCCGTCCGCATCTCCCTAGCGCAACGGGACAGCTGGCCCGTGGGGTTATGAGGCCCTTTCTCAGCTTTGCACTTACTAGGTCATCTCTTTTTTCACTTGCTTCGATCCTGCGAACTCGCCGCGTACCTGGAGGAGCCGCGGCTCACCAAGGCGGTAGCGCGTTGGCTGATTACGCAGCGCTTACTGCCACAGTATCATAAGGCGCTCGAGGAGGCGCCGGCACAGGAGCAAGCACTTCAGGAAGCAATAACGCGCGAGACAGAACGACGCGCGGAGGCGCGGCGCCAGAGGAGCGCGGGAGACGCGGACGCGACAGCGCACCGCCAATTTCTTTGATTTTGGCCCGAAGCTGCGCGGCGAGGCAGCGCATCGCAGTACAATGCGCGGGCTGAGCGAGTGCGCAGCGCTGTAGCATTGATTGCGGATGCGCAGCCTGCTGTCGCTGTCGACAACCTATCATTGTGCCACTGGGAGAATATCCTCTTGCCATAGCAAGTTTGGCTGGTGAGAGCCATTCTTTGGATGCGAAAAACCGGAAGAGCGAAGGCGCCACTTTGGCGCAGCGAATACGCAGCGTATATTTTTAGTCCAGCCGAAATGCACGGTTTATTATACGATAGATTTGCAGCATCGCTAAACCTACTTAATAGGTAAAGCGTACTATAAATAATAATATTTACCCGAGCTAGATTTCTATGTCCAAGTTATAGGCGCATCAAGTCTCGATGTACACAAAATAGGTTGTACCCAAGTTTTATGGGAAATACAGGCCACGAAGCCATGCTTCACAAGTCTTTCTACCCGTTACTACATGCACTACACTAATAGATTGTAATTTGTTACCATATTATGGTGAGCACACTGCAGCACAGGTCCTACAGCTGGGTCGTTGTCTCATTGCCCCTATGCCCTATGCCTGTACTTCGTGATCTACCGTGGCTACGTGTTATGGCCAAGACAGATCTTATCCTCAGACTTCACCTCATTCATGACCTGACTAGCACAGACTGTGCCGTTTGGTAAGATAACATACTTAGCAAACCCAGGTAAACCCGCAATGGAGAGGCTAGACATCGGTTTCAGTGCGCTGCCTCGTTCCAAGTCGGTCAGCCAAAAGTGGATTGTGGTGATCGCTTCGTACCAAACGTCACATCGCACAATGCAATAGCAAGGCAATAGAGGACTTACTAGCTAGCTACTCCGTTAATGGATATGCAATGGCAGCACCCATCTCGCCCGTGGGTAAGTGGAAGTGGGAGAAACGAATGGCTGTGATTGGCGGGGTGCAGCAGGGGCAGATGCTCCACACCATTCGCGATTTGGAGCCGACTGAGCAAACCAACATTTCCAGCCCACATTTAAAGCCATTAATGAAGACAGGGCCTTCAAACAATGACTAGCCGGGAAGCATGCGTAGTTCGTCAAAGAACGCGCTAAATCATTGGCTAGAAGTAATTGTTATGAGCAGTCCGTCGTTTGTCAAGCATTTAGATCACCCTACTTATCTCATAGCTGCTTCGCGCGACAAGAATGTGTACACGGTCTAGACTGACGCCAATTTTAGCAACCGATTCTGGTTGAACTTGTCGGCTTACATACTCTCAGTTGGCTCCACTTTCTGCCATAAATCAATGAAGCGGCGATTGCCATGCTAGAAGGCTATTACATACAGTAACCACATATCAGGCGATACTATAATTGTGTGACGACCAGCCAACGGGAGAGGGACTATCTGGGCAGCGCAGACAAGGCCGCATGATGGGACCATGGACAAGGGCCGGCATAGCAGGGCAGAATGCTGTGTCGACACCAATGTGGGGGGGGGGGGGGGGCGATAAGGAAGTATCACTGGCTCAGAGTGTAATCCAGTGAAACTTGCCAGCGGATCACGACGATCCAAGGACGCGCTCACGGTGAGCCATCTGCGGTGGGCTCACGGAGCTGAAGGATGAAGGAGTATATGATTTAGGTAGTTTCCTTGACCAGACGGTCGTTCCCTGTGGACTTCAGTGATCAAATCATTCTCATCCATCACTTGAACTAGTCACTCAATTGACGAGAGTGGTATCTCTTCCCAGAGACACGACAACCCCGGAGAGAAGACGAGATTCGACAATTGTGATATTGTTTGAGCTTTACCTACTTTGCAAAACAGCAACCTGGAAGCCCGGCCAGACACTTGACCCCGGAGATCGGATCGTGACAGATCGGATGTCAAGTACGCGTAGTGCGTGCCAATGGCTTTTCCAGCTCTCTTTGCAATTTGTAGTAGCTTTATGGCGTGAGAAAGGCGCGCCAAGGCCTACCCATGGAGCAAGTATTTGATCATATCTATTATCACACTAGGCTTCGCAAGCTGTGATATACAGGCCACAACCTGATTTCACTACGTCTCTAAAGGGCCACGTCACGTTAGTACCTGACAAACGCGAGTATCTGTGCCGCTTCTTGTCGGATAGTCGATGTACTGTTGCAATACAACTTGGGGTGTGCGATCTCAGTCTTGGCTTCTAGACGGCATTTTCAAATACGCCTCGTCTCTTTTATAATAAATCCGCGGGCATTGTTCTTGGGTAGTCACTTGAGCTACTGAGGTAATCGTCCCGGAAGACATGGTCGTGTTTATGGTGGACAAATCAAAACACCTTATGCTAGGTCAAAGTCTTCGTCGTGGGGCAAATCCGATTGGTCTGCCAGTAGAAAGAAATCATGAAGGTGTTTGAGATCGTCGACTGTGGTGGATCTCACGTAATTGGTGCTGGCTCTGCCATATCTGACCGCTCACGGCCCTCAAGCCCCCCCACACAGATGGCCACCACACTTCGTCCCAGCCACATACACTCTCCCGACGACCACATATAGGGTGCGTTACACTCATGTCGAAAGCAAAAAATACAGCATCTGGGCTGTTGAAGAGCTGATCCGAGCAGATTGAACACCCTGTTTGAGAATTGATCCCAACCCTGCCAGCCACCGCCTGCGGCCCCTCACAGATCCCACCTCCTCCGACCGTCCATCTCGAGAAAAGGAGACACGGTTTGATGGTAGTACGATGGCCACCGAAAGCTGTGAATTGGCAGCTTTGTTGTGATAGATTATCAATTTGCAGCCGCCTTGGGGGCTCCATGGCATCAGGTTGTATCTTCGCCACTAGAGTCCTGCCAGCTATGATACTGGTCATCAAATTTGTACCTTTTGTTGACCGATAACACTCCTCCTAACGGAAACAAGTAATACTGATCACGCTTGTCCTCGGCGAAACCGGAGGCGACCAGCCAATCCATAGTTACGCGGCTGTCCATCTGGAGCAACGAGCTGTCCTGCATGGAATCCTGCAGGATTGCGCATCAAACTCGTCCAGCGCTTGCCACGCCGCCGTGAGCGTTGGTGTGCTCGGAGGGAGTATCAGCCTGTGCTCGAGCTTATAGCTCCCAGTGATAGCTACCACGGGATCTTCGTCTACTGATAGTACGAAGTCGACGGTTACGAAACGCAGGAGGTGCATACTTAACTCAGTAGTGCTATAATGTCGCAGAATCTCCTCGGCGACAACCATGTGAAGCTCGTCATCTGGCTTAATGGATTTTAGAACAAGACGGAGGAAAGCCGGGATCCGCATTTATATCAAAGGCAGTAGGCCAGTAATTTTGTGCTCGTCCAGTGGGGGGAAATTAACTAGCAGCAAGGTCGTATGTCGGTTGAATGCAAAGATCCAGTCTACTCCGTTGCGGAGGACCGTGACCTGCTCCTCGAGGTCGAAGTCGAGCTGCAGCATCGTATGCAGCTCCGGGCCGCAATGCTGAGGAAGTCTTGCGAATACCACTATAGCCAGCGCGAGGGTCGAGGCCAGTTTGTTCCTGGCCATTGTCCGAGCTCACGGCGGCAGGGCGTGGCGCCGCTGTCGCAGAGCCAGCGCACCATCGCCGAGGTTTGCCAGCTAGGGGCTGCCAGCACGGCCGGGAGCAGGTGGTCCACAAAGTCGACACTGCTCATGCCCGTAGGCGCCTAGTCCTCCAGCCAGCGCCGCAGAGGAAGGATCTCCTCCTCTATATAAAGCAGGGCTAGCACGCAGGGGTTACACTCATCCCGGCTCCAGATGCCCTTTCCTGTCATGGCCCGCACCAGATACTCAAACGCGGCCTCTCGCGGTTCCCCTGGAAGCGCCACTCAGGAATACAGCTGCACCACTCGAGCAAACGCATGTTGTACTCGTTGTAAAGTGGCGGCGGCGCCCAGAGGTCAAGCGGGGTGATACACCCGTGAAGCAAGTATCGATTTCGAGCATGCGCCACGTCCAGGCAGGCCATCAAGTCTAGTAGCACTGCTTGTGCCCAAAGTCCACAGCCCGACTCCAACATAAAGTCGCGCACGGTCCGATGGATGAAAGTGATACGTCGCTCCATTGTTTTTTTCGATTCTGGAGGTACTTCCACCAGGCCGGCACACCGCGCACGCATCTTCTTGCACACGGCCGCGACACAGCTCCACGCTTCCTCGTTTTAATCATCCACATTTTCCTCGATAGAGTAACGCCGCAAGTCCTTGTCAAAATAAAGCGCGATCGAAGAAACTTCGTCCATTTCTAGTGACTTTCTGTCATGCCCCATCTTGTACTGCGTGGTGTCCCAGCGGTATTCGAGCCTCGCACAACGCCCAGGGCTGTCGAAACGGACATGACGACAAATGGCGCTACAGGAACAGTTCGGCTGTGTTGAAAAAATTGTTGTCATCGTATTTCCAGAGCTTCACTTACCCCGTAGAAGTTCGGAAGGGCCAAAGCGTACGCGTTGTGTAGCAAAGGCGATTCAGACGGAAGATCAGGAACCAAGCTTCTAGATTGCTGCGGGTGAAGGAAATGCTTCACCGGGCAAGAGGAGGTATGTTAGGTTTCAAAACACAGAATGCGCACTTCCATCTTTTATGGGTGTCCAACGCGCGGGGTTCCGAGTGGCAGCCCGTAATTGGGGTTCCCTGAAAATGCAGAGTCGCCCGGTAAAACTATATTCCGAGTTGTGTGAGCATCGTGAAATTAGCATACTGTGATTGTAATAGGGATAATCGTACTGCCGCGTATCATGATGGGCTGCAGCTGGGAGTCCTCCATCAGTATCAGCAGGGCCACGATATTCCTTGGTTTCGAACGTTTCGGGGGCCCAAATATAGGTACTCAAGAGAAGCCAACGACCCTGGCTGCGGAATGATGTTGCTTAATAATCGCAGGCTCTCAATTGGCTTCTCGACCCCAGAACTTCAGAGGTCGATTGGTATGACGCAGGAATGATAATAGTTTCCTGGGCGTACCCCACCCAGTGGGCTTTTTGCGTGCGCCATTCGCCTGGCCATACGCAATTCTGTCGAACAAGTGCGTCAGTTCGCAATGGAAAAACAGGCCCGCCGACGCATGCGGTCGGTTTGTAATACTACCTTCTACCTAGATAAAGAAGCTGACGACGGTTGTATTTTGGCTCATCGCCGTAGTAAGGTGCCTCAAATAACTCGAACACCACGCATCACTGTTCTGCTCTCTACCATGGCCAACGACGCAAATACCACAACCTCCGTTCCCACCGTGCCCATCACTCTGGAACGGAAGCCGTTCCTCCCAGAGAAAGACGACAAGGGGCTCCAGGAGCTAGGTAAGCCTCGGTGACCGCTGGGCTTGTCACACATATCTGCTTACACCATCTCAGGCGTTGCCAGAGCCAACATTGCCGCGACGCACGACAAGCCAGAGGGGACTTCTTCCTGGTCAACACGATACAGTCGTCAGACGGTAGGTCCGAAAACATCGAGTCCACACCTTCGGACACTACTTCTCACATTCGCATCAGGTCCTGCAACAGCATTGTGCATTCTTCGACAAGGCAAGTCCGCGAACAGGGGCTGCGTTGAGCGATTCCGGGACGAATCTAACCGTTTACTCCAGGACGAAGATAGCGTGATATATCCCTGGGACACATACATCGGCTTCAGGGCCTTGGGATTCATGATTCCCCTGTCACTACTCGCGGTCTTCATCATCCACGCCAACTTCAGCTACCCGACCTTGCCGTCCTGGATTCCCGATCCCCAGCTCCCGGTCTACGTGGACAGGATCCACAAAGACAAGCACGGCAGCGACACGGGCACCTACGACACGGAGGGGAGGTTTATCCCGCAAAAGTTCGAGGACATCTTCGCGAAGTACGCTGATGGACGGGACTACCTCACGATCCGGGACGTTGCCAACCTGCTCAACGGACAGCGTATAATTGCGGATCCGATCGGATGGGGAGGGGCCATGTTCGAGTGTGAGTGCCACGGCTGACACCCCCCATGCAACGAGACGCGGCAGAATTCTGACTAGAGACAGGGCTGGCGACGTATATCATGCTGTGGCCCGAGGACGGCAAGATGAGGAAGGAAGACATCAGGCGCATTTACGACGGGAGCATCTTCTCCGCCATCGCCGAGCGTCGCACTCGTGAGAAGAAGAGGGGCTAGAAGTTCAGGGCTGGGAAAGTCGGTGTTTTGGTATCTACGGAGTTACCGCGGTGGCAGTCATCAGGACGGCCGCCGGGCATCCGTGGGGTGGTGGAGGTCACTCTTAGTTAGATTAGACCCTGGGTTAGGGGTCTTGACTCCACCGAGACGCCCAGCGGGCCACGGCTCCGGGTGGCTCCGGGCTGGCTCAGGGCATACACGGCACTGTCGGCAAATAAGACTCGCTGCAAAAAGCCTCAGTGAATATAAGCCATCTCGATTGGTAGCCCGGCCATATCGGACTCCGGCCTCAACAACATATCAAAACCCACCGGCACAGCCCTAAGAAAAGGAATTTTATGTTATATGTAAGTGAATTTACTATCGTTTCGTCGTCGATTATACGAATCCTTTAGATATAGGACACCAAATATAATGGCTAGCACTCGGAGCCAACCTCGGAGCATACTCAGAGCTATACTTTTCCCCTACATCCCGACCGCGTCGATCGAGTTCCGTATCTCAGAGCTCACTCGATTTAAAACTGTAGTATAATATAGTATCTCTCTAGAATACTAGTAATACAGTTATAAAGTAATCCACAAGCGAGTGGATCGCACAAGCCAGTAGATCGGTCTTCGGGTACTCGTACGACAATCGTTTGACGTCTTCGAGACCCATGGTAGTGGCAGGCCAGCAGAGGACCTAGGCGGTGTTGGCGTACGAAGCTTACATCTAGCTGCGAAATTACATAATCCGGGTTGTACGGTACTAGGCCAGTTGCTCGGAAGCCTGCTTGGACGTTTGACTTGGCCATTGCAGCATTGTGCGCCTTGTAAAAGGCTGGGAGGAAGTCCTCCTTTGCGATATGCGTAATGTGCGCCCGCATTAGACCCTCGATTTCTCTGCCGTACGACCGTTTGAGAGGTCCAAAGCACCCAACATCGAGCGGCTGGAGCTTATGCGACGAGTGAGCAGGCATACAGAGCGTTATAATGCTCTGCTCCTTGCAGAATAGCTCGAAATCGGTCGAATGGTGGCTCTCGTGGCCGCCGAGGATCAGGAGCCGGAAAGCACCCTTCGTACGACTCTTTGTATGCAAATCGAAGTGTTTCGCCCATTCTAGACCTCGCTCGTTCGTTGTCCACCCATTTTCAGAGAGTGCGATTACCCAGTCGGGCGGTAGAGGGCTGTCGGACGTCCAGGAGTCGAGGTGGACCTTGCCTGCGAAGATAATGTACGGCGGGATCGAATTGCCGGACGACCCAATGCACTGGATAGCTGTAACCCATTCTTGATTGCCTTGTTGTACGGCTCTAGGCCTTCCGCGTCGATCGGAGGTTGTAACGACTGTTTCTGCAGAGATTTTGCCCATCGCGAACCCGGTCTCGTCGAAGTTGTAGATATCGTCATCGTGGATCCCGTATTTCGCGACTATATTCCGTACGAGCGTAAACCACGCGCGATACGCGTCCGGATCCTCGCAGAGGACTCTCTGATAGTCGATTCTTCGATTAAAACGCGTTCGGAGCTCGGGTCGTCGTCGTACGAAGTTTGCTGCCCAGTTGGTCCCGACGCGTGGCGCGTCGCGTTCACGAAGGAGTCGATCCGCCATTTCTCGAACACCACCGAGGCGCGGTGGAAACGAACGCGAATCTAGGTCGATTATATATCGTACGATGCTATCCTCTTCGTACGAGGTCAATTTCTGGCAGGGTAGTCGAGTGTCGCATTACGTAGGTCGGCCGTGGTATCGTTGTTGGAGGGTCGTACGAGACACATTGTAGATGGATGCAGCCTTTCGGACGCTTAATTTTCGGTCCGATTGGAGCGCATTAAGCGCTAGAATAAGATCGCTTTCAATTGATTGCCGTCCCATTATTGTTGGTGGAGAGAAGGAGGGAAAGGGAGGACACTACGGAAATTGCAGAAAAGTGACCCGTTCACTTGTGTGACCCGTTCACTTGTGGATTACGTTATACAGCACTAGTAATAAATATTCCCAATACTAGAAGAATGGTAAGGGGTAATCGGGATCCAGCTACTGATCAACCCATAGGCAACTCCAAGTCGAGTACTGTACTCGTCATGACTAATCATACTAACGAGGCCAGAATTGTCCGCATGAATACAAGACGTAACTATGATAGTCTCATTACTAATGAGGGAGAGCTTCCTTTAGAGTCTGTACCGAACTTTTTAACGATTAGTAGAGAAAGGGCCTGATTCTAAACATAGGAGGTAGTTGGTGTTGAGCTGTTTCGCAGCCATTGGTTATATGCACGACTAATGATTCGATTATCCCATACGCTAATCGGATGTATAATACATACATTCGATAGGGTACTAGCGGGCAGGCGGAGGGGATACTTTAGCTTACGATTCAGTTTTGCTACAACAGCGGTTCCAGAAAACCGATAAATCAGCGCGCTCAACTGACAATCAAAGTCGGAGCACACTAATACTCAGTCCGCTAAGGTTGATGGTCGGTCCCCTCGTCGTGAAGTACCGCAATCCTTACGGGCTTGGTTTCATTCAAGGATGAAAAGACTCAGCTGCCCGCACTCGACCGCTCTGCACCATGGACGACTGGCGCCGAGGCTGCCGTTTTAGTCCACACCGGAATTCCGTCATCCAGACTCAGCCCCGCGCTCGCGGCGACGCGATGCTTGATCCTCGAGACCTCCAGGTCCGCGGCTAGGCTGAAGATATTGATCGGGTATTCAGACTTAGAGTGCCTGGAGATGACGGCGTGTCGACCACCATCCCCGGCCTCGAGATTCGTAACCTCGCTGAAGAAGTGGTGGACACTGCTGCTGTAAGCGCCATACACCAACTGCTGCTGCTGCCGGTGTTGATCGAACGAGTCGCGCAGTAGGCGGAACACGGTCTGCGCAAGGTACCCATGCCTCGCCATTGACCGGAGGCTCTTTGCACCTAAGCTCGATAGTCTCGAGTCAGTTGATGCTGAAGTGCTGCTTAACGTAATGATATTGTTAATGACAATACAATGTGATCCTGCTGGACACCTGCCGAGAGTTCCAAGCATATTAATTCAGCAGAAAATATTTCGCAGCCATTGCGATTTCGTTTCTCTCTCGGGTGCTCCTACATATCTTGATTATTTTTCGTCTGTGTTTTCGCATGATTGACTGGACCAATCTGCCACCTTGCCCCTAAGCCTGATCTTTCTAGTTTTATGACGCCAACCACCCTCATCACACGTGCACACCAGAAATGGCAGCACACAAAGATGTCGCTTTCTCCAGGGTCGGCATGCTCGGAGTCGGCAGCATGGGCTCCATGACGACGCTGCTCATGGTCGAGGAGGGGTGCCACATCTTCTTCTTCGATCCCAGCGAAGAAAATATAAAGACACTTGACAAGCAGGAGCACGAGCTTCAGCTGCACGAAAAGATCACCCGGTGCAATAGCTACAGCGAGGTCTGCGAGAAGATTAACGACGAGGGGAAGCCTCGCGTGTTTATCCTAAGCACGCTGCACGGCGGGCCCGCCGACAAGTGCGTCAACAGCGTGCAGCCGCCGCTCGAAAAGGGGGATATTATCATCGACCGCGGCAATGAGCACTGGACGAACACGGAGCGGAGGCAGGCCAAACTTGATGCGTTGTGCGTACATTATGTACGGTCCGGTATATCGGGAGGGTACTAGAGCACGAGACACGGCCCGTCGATATCACCGGGTTTCAGCGGAGGCCCTGGAGAAAGTGATTCCATTCTGAGGACGATTGCAGCACAGGACAAGAACAGGAAGCCGTGCACTGTCGAGGTTGAACCAGGCGGTAACGGACACTACGTCAAGATGGTGCACAATGGTATTGAGCAGGGTATGATGTAGGTGAGTATGATGCTCTTCGATATGCCACCCACAAGTTTAGCTAACGAAGAGACAGGTTGTTGCTGAGGTCAGGATGCTCTTCACCAACGGCCTTGGTCTCCCGGAAGACGACGTCTCACAGACCTTCAAGAAGTGGAATGCTGAAGGCCCCTTGCACGATTGCTTTTTAGTTGCAATCGGCGTCGAGATCGAGCAGTTCAAGGGCAAGGAAGGGCAGTACGTGCTCGCATCCGTGCGAGACAAGGTTGCCCAGGATGTGGACGAGGAAGAAGGAATAGGCACATGAACGTGCGAAGCCCTCGCTCTGCGCGTCCCTGCACCGTCAATCCTGTCCGCTCACGTCTTCCGTTGCGCGTCCGCAGACCTCGCCCAGCGGATCAAGAATCGGAAAGCCACGGGGTCCAGGTTTAATGCTCAACCTCTCAATGTGCAGGACAAAGAGATATTTGTTCGAAACCGTACACGGGGCGACGTACTTCTGCTTCCTTGCTTGCCTCGCCCAAGGCATGGACATCATCCGCGCCAAGGACAAGCAAAAGAACTGGGGTCTCAACTTCTGCGCCATCATGCAGCTCTGGCGCGGCGGGTGCATCATCCAGGCGGACTACATCACAAACCTGATCGATAAGTTGTACAGGAGTCATGGACACGACAAGGAAGACCTGCTAGCCAATAGTGAGGGAGGCAAGGAGTTGGCGGCCAACTTCGCTGCCACCAAGGAGACACTGCTCAGGGGCGTCCAGGCAGATGCGTTTGTGCCGTCGTTGAGCCAGAGCGTCGAGTACTACAAGTACATGACGTCCACGAAGCTACCTACGCAGTTCATGGAGTCGCAGCTGGACTACTTTGGGCAGCACATGTTTGATACGCAGAGTGATCCAGTGGGCGGGCGGGAGAAGGGGAATCACCACTTTCAATGGCACCCAGCGCGAGGGATCACGGGTGAGTAGCACGAGTAGGGAGAGACTAAAAGGGAACATGGAGACACGGAGCAGAGTAGAGCTGGCAGTGGTGAGGACAGAAGCGGCTTGGAACAAGTAACGGGCGGAGAGTGTCACAGCATGCACCTGCATTCTCAAGCTTGCAACTTGGTAAATTATGTTTTGAACGCAAGGCTCTACGTAATGCCTGTATCTTCCCAATCTTCCGTAGCCAACACTCAACGGTTTCCTTTTGATCAACCGTGTCCTCCTCGTCCTCGGGTTCAGAAAGAGCTCCCCGTGGCTCGCACTAATTATCAGATACTAATCCTTTCTGCTGCCCTGCATGGAGCCCACATCATGACCCGCCAGAAGTTCGCGAAGGGCTTCTTCCACCTGCCGCTTCCAATTCATAGTCAAGACTTTCACACGCCCTCGCTTATCTCTAAGCTGTTCGAATCGTCTGTGTCGTGTGCAGTCGTCCAAAATATATCGCCATTATTCGAGTCGCATGACGTGACTGCACCATTAGCTCTACTAGGTGCACACTTTCTGCTTTCATTAATACAGTCTTTCTTAATAATTTTATAAGGTTTGGTGGTGATGTCTTTATAATTTGTTAAAGTCTTTACGTAGTGCTCGTCAGTTATCAAAGATCCGCTGCTACAAACTACACATCGATCTGCATCTATTGGTCATTGCGGTCCCCAGTACTAACGAGGTGTCGTGGAGACAAAAACTATTAATGTCGAGTATCAAAAACGCTGCCACTGTAGAACTGCATATTACATTCGCTGGGCATTCCAGTCTACTGTCCACCATGACACGGCTAAAATCTATCTAAACCGCCGTGGCTCTGTGTGTCGCAGGAGAGTGAAGAAATAGCGGTAGACCCTCAACCAATATCATTGATAATGCTTGAATCAAGAAAATCGCGAAGAAGAGCCATGTCCTCAAAAAAGCTCGCCGTAGTTTTCCACACTCGAACCATCGGCATCCTTCAAGGCCATTTCCAGGTCGCCTACGAATGGTGCCCGGATTTTATCATCGACCCGCTCCAAGCCACTGCGCTCGATACACTGTAAGATTCGGCGCGCCTTCTCTGCTGGCATGCCTGTCTTGCGAAGCGTGATCTCAAGGAGGCTTTTGCTAATGGCTTCTGAGATGGGATATGGACGCCGCAGGATTTCGTAGTCATGGATACAGAGCAGGAAGTATAAGTGCCAGTCTGGATCCCGTGGTTTCTCGAGCATGGCATTTACGAGATACAGTAGACCCGTATGCCAGAGGATCGAATACGTCGACGCCTCATGGCGGCCTCGATATTCCATAATAAGGCGCTTAAGCTGGTTGGCTGAAGCCTTGTATGCATAAATTGCATGGTTGTCTTCAGCTGCAAATGTCGTAAGACGCTTGCCCGCTCTGTCCTCTTGGCCAATGAACGGGCGGAGGAGGTCCATAAGAGCAGCGTGTATCCATATACTAAGATAGGACTAATCAGTAAGGTGGAAAAGTGTAAGAATGGGTTTAGAATTATGCCGAGCAGGTCAGAGAGGTGTTCTCTTACTGGAGCACATGAACGTGTGATGGACGTGAATCTACCAGAGCAAGAACGTCTGGAAGACGCGAAGTCCAGGCGAGGATTTCTCGGAATTTATGCTCCGTTAGCTTCCACTTCTGGTCTCTTGGAGTAGCATCCATCCTACTTGGGTAGTATACCCAGAGAAATTCGTGTAACATGCTCCAGAGCTGGCACAGTGCCGTAAAGGCAACGCCAACTGAGGTTGAAATGTCCAAGGGGGTGTTGTCATCTGTAGCTGAAAGCGGCGACTGCCGTGTACGGCCACTAGACCAGCGGTCCAATATGGGGAGTGTTGGCGTTTGGTCAATCGCAACCACCTCGGGTTGGCGGTAAAAGAGCGAAACAACCCTGGGAGCGATTGGTAAGCTAGGAAGATTTGGAATGAAGCATTGCGCATGCAGCCTTACATCCTCCAGTTGAAGCTGCTCCAGGCAGCATGACAGCACATGCGGTCATCCTCAGTCATCTCTTCAGTCGTCTTGCGGGCGATTGGAGACTTTCCGTCGAAGAAGCCAAGCTTTTGACCAATGTTTGTGGCCTGCTGCATGAAACGGACAACATCATGATTTGCCGTGGCTCGTGAGCGAGATACTCATAAGCACAAGAGCCGAAATAGTGGGCAACGATTCGTGCTCACTCTCATGGGAAGCAAGACGACTAGCTTCGCTCCAGAAAGGCACAATGAGGTAAGATGCTCGCCTATCCAGCGCACTATACATCTGCTTTAGTCGGTGTCAGTCGCGCGATTCGTGTTGGCGGGGTACTATCTCTGGAGGCAGGGACGTATACAGCTGAAGTACATAAGCGTGCTCACGAGGAACGAAGGGCAGTATCGCGTACGGTGTTCTACTAGGTCGGCTATAAAAATGTCTGCGTCAAACAGTCCGAGTAGGGATGGTCGGTCTCGAGGTACAGCGACAATGCCTGAGCCGCAAAGCTATTGGCGACGTCAACATTAGTCCAAAAGCTAATGTCGAGCTTCTTAAGTCGTCGGTCGTAAAGCTCGGGGGTTTTGGCCGGGCTGCCGCCGGCCACGAGCGGGAACCGATATTGCCTGACAGCAGAGTCGACGTCGATAGGCGGAACATCTTCAAATTTGGAAAACCAGCTTATCCTTGGAGAATGTAGGTCTCTAGATCCAGACCCGGTACGAGGTCGCGAGGGTGCCCCATGATCATAACCTTGTAACGAAGGCTCGCCTCCAGGGGGTTTGTAGGAACTCATGAGATGGCTATGGCGGAGGGCTGTGGCGGGAACCGGATTCTTAAGATAGGCATTGGGATATGTTGCCAGCAACTCGCTCTCTAGGGGCAGAGGAACGGGCCTTGATTGCAGCTCGACGCCGAGGGGTTCAGTATCGTGCTTAATGGAGGCCAGGACAACACCCTCATCCGGCTGGGAGCGCAGGATGGCGAGAGCAGTATGTGCCTGGCTCAGAGACAGTGAGCGGAGAAGCTCGAGTATCTTCCCTCCTGGATCCATGCTTGGGTGCTTGTACTGGCAGGCAGTGGTGCCACGGGCAACACAATTTGAGCAGGCCGGCCAAGCGCCATTGCATTTCTTTTTGCGAGCTCGACAATCCACGCATGCTGTACAGCTACTGAGGCGGCGCTTGACTATGCGTGGGCCTGGCGCGCCGGATGGGTTGTCGGTAGACCCAGTTGCCGAGAATTGGGAGGTATCGCGACTCGGGTCGCTGCCGCGGCTGGCTGGGAGCAGAGGCCTGTATGGCTTCGGCATTCTGAAAGGCACCTATGGCGTTGTTTTCGTCGAATGGACACGGGGAAGGCAGGAGGGAGTTGTGGGAGTAGGGGAGGGGGTGGACGGCCGAGGGCACCAGACGCTGCATCACCCACGGGGCGAGCAGGGGGGTCGCCTTCGTTCGTGGCGGACCGAGCGAGCCGTAGTGGGGTCATCTTGGTGAGGGGCCGCGATTGGCGGAGCAATCCCGAAGGAATCTTGCCACGTTGGTGGTGCCCTCACCAGACGTGCCACACAATCTGTCTCCATTTACCATGGCTCGCGTTGGCTGTCCGGTTTCGGCCTCGGCAAGATAGTAGTCAATGGATTTTCACTCTAAGCAAGCCACGCTTTCATCCTTCTCGTCCGTATAAGAATGCATCGCCTGAACTGTCCAACACGGGCCGCTGGAAACGAATTGCCAAAGTTCGATTAGGTTATTAGGGCACTTGACTACATGCTGGTGGTAGTGTAAACTGAGGTTATTGGCTTTATTTCAAGGCCCCCGCGTGGACAGCTTGGCGTAGCTAAATCATCTTTCACCAGAAAGTCCGAGCCAATACTGCTCAGTGGTCGAGTCCGAATAACAAGTTGCTAGGATGTCTCGGAGGATGAGCTCCGGAAGTGGAGAAGATTGCGGCTCGTTGAGCAAAAACATGGAAAGGCGAAAGACAAGTGTGAGAGCTCTGACCACCAGCCGTCGTACGACCATGAACATCCCTGTGGCTAGGTATCTTTGGTCGGCAGGACAGTGGACCACCAAGGTGTAAAGGGGGGTATGCTGTGTAAGCCAGCAGCGTGATGATGTAATATGCAATCGCGTCGGACATGGCGATCGTTCCTGTGCCCCTTTGTGTGTTCACAGACATCCTGTCCCCAAACACGGACATGCTCTCGGGACCTAGGACTGGGGGGAAAGGATGCAATACGCTGTGCGTGGATTTTACAGACCTTGGGTGGGTGGACTAGACGAAACGCGGGATTTTCATCTGTCTGGTGGAGCAGAAAATGAAAATCCCTGTTTCGGACTAGACGGTGGCGGGCGTGGCGTCTCACGAAGCGCTAGCCTCCACTTCGGTTCCACATCTTCCCCCAAATCAATTTCTTGTAATCTGAGCCGAGAGACTCCCTATCAGTGGCAGGGCAAGTCAGGAGGGGGGCTGGGGCGAGAGGGGTGCGCTACTCCGCGAGCGGGAGATCTAGCAGATGTAACCCTCGCCATCACTAGGTTGGACGTCTGTGGGCCATGTCGCCAAGTCCCACAGGAGACTGACTGGCGGAGGAAGACAGGCCATAAAATACGATTTCGGCAGCTCGGTATCATGATTGGCATCATAATGACCATACGATCAGACGCAGGTCGACATATGCATTCTTTTCTTTAAGGGGGCAAGATTGGTGGTGGGTATCAGCGAATTAGGACGTCGGTTGAGGAACGGCATTGACAGGGAGAAAATCTTGACACAATTAAAACCAACTGACTTATGTGTAAGTTCTGATTAGTGCTCGACAGGAGCGTAGGCAGACTCTGCTGACGACGTATCCTGTGAACAGCGGTAGTTATGCCCTCGTATTGCACATGCTCTGTAGTGGCAACAGGGTGCTGGAAGCGGAGGTTGGATTAGACGAGGAGACTGTATGCACCTGCAGACCTGGTCCATTTGAAGTTGCAGTGAAGGTTTAGCCGGTCAATCACAAGCTGCAGTCGGACACTTGTGCCGACAACGTCTTGAAGCGTGATTTGATCGCGGAAGTGCCCGGCGTAGGACACCCTGCGGGGTTTATGCAGCATCAGACACATAACCTAAGGGGCATCTAAGGTTTGGCAAGTACTGTATGCGGTAGCTAGTGGACAACCGACCCCTACACCCAGCGTCTGACAGCACGGATCCCGGAGAAACACAACCAAGCGCGTGAAAGCAAGGTGATGTCTTTCTGACGCGCACCCCTCTAGTCCCAAACCCCCTTCGCCTTCCCTACTCTAACCCTTGTCGGTGCCTTGCAAAACTCAAGAACCCCGCAGACTTCCTTCGCGAGCACAGTGGGTTTAAGGTGCTCCTCCGAGTATCTCGAATGTAGCTCTGCGTGCCACGAGCTTCTGCCACACCTTCTTCCTTTCAGATCTTACCGGCGATGAATAGCCAGACGCCACTCCGCGACCTGAGTTCAGCGGATCTTGTAACCATGGGATCTCCCGTCAATGATCTTGATTTCGTCTCCCAGCAAAAGGAGCTGTGGCAGGAATTTGACGCTTGTGGTTCCTTCCCCTGGGGCTGGCCCAGAGTGAATGGAGGCAAAGGCGAAGGTCTAGACGAGGACCTCACTATGGTCGACATCGATGAGCAGACCATGGTAAGCATGGCCCCACAAACTTTGGCGTTCCGCTAGGTGATCGCTTGATGTTAATTTTAGCTTTCGTGATATTCCAGAATTGTGTAGACGAAGCCTCTTTGCCATGCTTAGCACGATATCCATCATCATGGCTGACCATGCCCGAGCGAATCACTGAGGATTTCGCCATTATCCAAAGTCCCACCCTTACCCTCAACTCCAATCGAGGATCTTTCGCCTCTTCAAGTACAACCACCGGATGCACCACAAACGACGCTGATACTGGGTCCGCGACCGAGATGAAGCCTCGAACGCAGCGCGAACGGAATCGTATAGCCGCAGAAAAATGCAGGAAAAAGTCTAAAGTCAAGGCAGAAGTACTGAAGGAGCAGTGCAGGGAGCTGTCTGAACGGAACCGGCATCTGCTGGAACAGGCTCGGTCCCTGCAGAGCGAGGTCCTGGACCTGAAGAACGAGCTACTGAACCAAGGGAACTGCAGCTGTGAGCTCATGAGCGGATATGTATTGCCAAAGTTTCTTGCTACCGTGCCTACCAGCCCTCCTTCCCTCCTAGCCAGCCTGGACTAGCTGGGGTGCACACATACTGTGGTGATAATGCTAGAGGGTGTGGCTACTAAATCTTTTGGGCTTGTCATTTGTTGGGTACCTCAAAAATGGAATCAAAGCAGAAGCAAATGAGTGGCAAACCCTGCGCATGGGGGCGGAATTCGTGCATTATGGGAGCATCAGCACATCCCAGTGCTAATAGTGCCTTCTAATGCGATGCCTCTTCAGTACTAGATCCCAGGCAGCCTTGGTGAGTAATAGACTCAAAAGTGAGGAGCAGTCCGAGCCACTAAGACATCCATGTCAGGATACCCTCCCTATCGTATCGAAGAAGGGTGGCGAGGAAGATATTACTGTCTCGATCGTCGGCACCTGGGAAGGAGCACGCTAAATTGGCTCATAAGAGAGAAGGAAAGCTCGCACCTCCAGGAGTTAACCTCCCGAACGGCCGTTTGGGAAGATGGGCTTCCCCGTAAGCAAGGCAGAGAGGCCCCCTTCAAGATCACAGGGCGGACTGCGCAGTCTTCATTTCAGTGCTCTATTAGGGGTAGGTGGGTTGTAGGCGACACTCCGGAGAGGCTAAAAAGCGAATCCTTGCATGGGCGTGGGCAAAAGTCCGAAACGCGAGAGCAGCGCGGCGCGTGAGGGTGGCACAAGAAGGTCACTGCCACGTTCCTTCCATTCCACCGCGGTGGCGAAGGCCGCGCCGATGGTGGTCAACTTTTGGTCTCCCACATTTGTCTGAAATTCTCGTTCGCTGCAAACGCAAACACTGCTGCGAAAGATTAGCGAAGAACTCCGCTCTGGTTGCCGGGAAGCATTTTAATCTTCTCGACGCATTGTTCGAGAAGATATTTGCCATGAGTCTGCTGCTAGACGCGGTGATGGAAACCTTATTACTTATTGGTGAGGCCGAGAGGCACGCGAGTAGCTTCTTCCACTACTATTCACGATCTTATAAAAAAGCTCGCGCGATTCTACGGACCAGACGGTCCGGTCAAAGATGGAGGAGTTAGTTAATCCGCAGGAATGCCTGATCCGAAGTCGTACAGTAGGCTGCTAGAAGAACAGTACCGTCTCTGATTGTACACCGTGCTCGTAACAGCCGCTGGGTCGCGGTCTCGCGCGATCCGCCCAGCCAGCAGGATAGGATCACTGTATTTCCTTTCGTTTTGGCAGACGGTGCCTTCCAACTCGACGCTGCTTCATCTATTATGATCTTCTGGCTGCCCAGCAAATGGCAAGCGTATCAAGTGTATCTGTATCTCATCACTACTTGGATATCAGGTACGGTACCCCTCCGGGCTGTGAGCATAACGATGCTTTGAATCAGCCGGCTCAGCCACCATTGTTGATGCGGTACCAGCTTGACACTGTTAGCCTTTGCTGCGGTGATTTAGCAACACGTCTATGGTCCCTGGAAATTACCATCAGCGATTTGCTAGCCTACGCAGCAGCCCCTTCTCCCTTCTCCAGGGAATCAGTCGTCCAGGAAGAGACAGCGACCTTCCGTCCCGAGGTACTAAGAAATCAAGTCTCGAGTAGCGCCGCCCCCTGACATGATCAGCGACACTTCAGCTGTCCTGTTTGGGGCCCTTAGCCTTGCGTAACTACCATCCGCGGGTGCCCCTGGCTTGGCTTGGAGGACAACCCACATGAGAGGCACGCCAACTTTGTTCGGGGCCAAAGCCCCCCCCCCCCCCCCCCCCCCCACGGGGGGTCCCGGCCACAAACAAGGAGATGACGATAGCCCGTGGGAGAAGAGAGAACATGTGAGATACATATATGCAATGGTCTCCCACTGTGTACATCAGCTCCAAGCTACACCAGCCCACAAATCTCAAAGAATGTAACCTGTCGGAAAGTCTTGAGGTTTGAGCCACATTGTCAGACGACGCGGCTTTGTGAGCCGATCATACAGCCACAGTCCAGATGTATCTCCCATCCACACCGCTAGAAACCAGCAGTCACAAATAGGACTAGGTCAGTGCGGGATGGAATGCGCTTCCACACAGCCAGTGCACTGTAAACAGAGCCTTTCAGCACAGCCAGGGGTAATGCAACTCGTTTAACTTAGAAATATCATATCTGCTAGTAGCGTAGCTGACGACGCCACGAGGCCCGAGCGTTACCCTCGGCTACGAAACACAAGATCAGGGCTAGGCGTTACAGACTGCGTGCATGCTGTGGGTGCCTGTGTTCCGCTCTGATCCTCGCATCACCACACAATAGCGTGTCACCCGACTATGGCCACCGATCCAAGCTCGTCGAGCCGCCGTCTTCTTCGCCCACTACTTCCCCGACTTCGCCCCGACCAGGCTGTAGCGCCTCCAGATTCCGACGAGCCGCATCCCCGTCGGGTCAATGCCGCGTGTGAGCCCTGCCGCGCACGCAAGGTCAAGGTAAGAAACACCCTCGGTCACAGCAACGGATGGTGATATCTACTGGTCGACACGAGCATTCGCTAACCTCGCCGTGTGCCAGTGCGATGCCGGACGCCCGTCCTGCTCCAAGTGTGGCGCCCGCCGGTACGAGTGCGTGTACGACACAGCGCCCGCTGAGCGGCGCTCCGATGCGCTTAAGCGTATGCTCAGCGACATGGAGAGCCAGCGGGATGCTTACAAGAACCTCTTTGACGCCCTCCAGACTAAAAGCGAGGCCGAGGCCGCTGAAATCTTCCGGTGCGTCCGCCGGGGCGCTGACATTGCCGCCATCTGGCGTTACGTCGAGGACGGCGACCTACTGCTCCAGCTTCGCCTAGGCTCCGGAGACGCGGATACAGTACACATTCCCAAACCTGAGGCAGATGCCGGCCTTTCTCTCGCGCAGTAGCCTCTATGCCGAATCGCTCATCTAGAGATCCACCTCCTGAGCGCTCCTCGCAGAGCCGGTGACAGGGCTGCCGGCCCTGTTGGACGACGACCCCTATCTTGCCCCGTGCCACGCGGCGGAGATTGTCGACCCGGGCTTTGGCTTCGCAAAAGCAGCAGCCTGGGCGAGCGTCGTCGACAGCTACCGCTTCTTTGTCACGCTGCTCAAGGCCTATTTCCAGGTCACGCATCCCTTCTGGCCGGTGTTCCACAAGGACTTCTTCTCGATGACCTAGTTTCGAGCCAGCACCAGTTCTGCTCTCCACTTCTCGTCAACGCGGTCCTCGCTGCTGCCTGTGTAGGTTTTCAGCGGCTGTCCTGCTTTTCATATGTTTTCGACCAATTATTGACAGTACCCTGTTCCCGACTCTTCAGCACGGAGCACCATCGCGAACCGTGCCGACCTTTGGGATCCGCAGTCTCGAGTGCCGCTTGCTGGACGAGTCCCGACGACTATTCGAGCTCGAAGTAACTGTACCCGCCAAGCTCACCACCGTCTAGGCTGGTTGTGCTCTCCATTGCCAACGACCCCAACGGGTGCGGCAATGTGGGCAATATGTTTCTTGTGCAGGCTGTCAGGTGCGCCACTGAGCTCGACCTCTTCTCGACGCCGGATCCGACTTTAGGCAGGAGGGCTGCAATGTCGCGCTCCTTTACAGCCTGGCGGCTGTTCAGCTGCAGCCGTAAGTGCCATGGATTTTGTCCAGCTTAGGACTTGCGCTGACTTTGGTGTGTTTGTGTGTCCGCAGTGTCTACCGCTTTCACGTCTTCAAGTCGCCCCTGATAGTGTCACCACCACAGGCTCCACTGCCCGACCCCGAAACGGACGAGGGCTGGTACGGCGAGATATGGCTGCGATACCCGGGCGGTCAACTTCTTTTCCCTCTCGACTTTGGCTACTCGTTCGAGGCCGCGTGCAATTTCCGTTTGATCATCAACGAGCTCGGGTCCTCCTACTTTGGCGTCAGGGGGCAGCTGCGGAAACTCTCGCTCTCTCAGGCCTTGCGCTTCCACAACAGGATGCTCCAGTGGTATCAAGGACTCCGGACACAGATATCACCCACCAACATCATCAAGTACCCTCACCAACTCAAGATCCAGTCAGGCGAGCCCCGGGCAATCCACGTGATCGCAACAGGCCATGTTCACTAACCCTGCCACAATAGCATGCACAACTACCACGTCGTCGTGCTCATGTTCCAAGGCAGTCGTCGCGAGGCCGGCGACGGTCGCGTCTGGGCTCACCATGCCTGAGGATGTCAACCCACAGCACATCCTCACCAGTGTCAAGAACTGTATGGAGCTCCTGCTGCGACTCTATTTCCTACACCACGGCTTCGAGTTTTTTGAAATGATCCTAATCCACCTCATTCTACACACTGGGTTTATCTACCTCAAGGAGCATCTAGCAACGGCCAAGACTGCCAACAGCAGCAGTCCCCACGGCAGCACATCTAACTCGATACCCTCAGACCTTGAGCAAGACAGGTAATCCCTGATCGTGCTTGCGGCCAAGGGCCTGCACGACCAAGCCCTGAACTGCTACCTGGCCAAGGCCACTTTCGTCATTTTTCGAGGACAACATGCGCGCCGAGAACCTGTGGCCGAGAACCTGTGGCATATGCACGGCCTGTTACCCACCAGCGAGTGGGAGGACTACGATGCAAGTAGGTCCCTCGTCGCCGTCCAATTGCGCTCCGCGTGGCCCGGTGGCGACTTCGACCTCGATGACGACGTTGAGAGATTCAGGCTGAGCAACCGCCTCAGAGACACTGTTGAGACGGCGCCGCCGACGGGACCCGGTGTTGCTGGTGCACCGAGCGAGACTGATGCCAATTAAAGCCAACCGTTGGCTTTTCAAAGTGACCACAGCCGGACTATTGATTAAGCTAGTTGCTTCATTAGTGTCGTCTTTCGGGTCGAGGCACGTCTGCGCATTGACACTGTGCAGCGAACCGCATGCGTGTAACACGCTGCCGTGGCTGCGCGTGTCTTGGGATTCGCGGACTCTGCCCTGTTCCATCACTACACCGAGCACATCATACACAACGGCTCGGGCCCAGTCACAGAAACATCCTTGCCACTGTCCAAGGAGCTGCTAGGTACGTCTTTCTCTGGACAGGCTGCGCTTCTTATGTTAGCCGAGCAGTTACTATGTTCCTAAATGCGTCAGTGGAGACGATCGCTAGAGTAAGAGGAGCTAATAACGGCTTCTCTGTAAACGCTCTAGCGTTCTATGCGGCTGTGACCATGTAGAGGTGAGTGAAGCGCGGACATTGCCGCTCAAGTTTATGCACTTCGCATAGCGTTATGCTCGCAAGTGCGGACGCGCATACGCTGATGTGAAAGGTACAGGCTCGGTGATGGCCGTGGCAGGACCCACGGTAGTAGTTCTAGGGGGTGTCATCAACATTACACTGCACCAGCGGGCAACCCCAGGTGGACCGCGCAGCTTGTTGCCCAAGTTTGGGCCTCCTCCAATCATCGCCAACACAGGCTGGCGCGTGTGCCGCGCTTGCTTTGTGAATCTCTAGGATTTCCCCACCCCACAGCCAGCCTGGGACTAGCGGCCGGTGCAGCTCGGCGTCGCTGCCGACACCTCCTGCCCGCCTTGTCATAAGTCCGCCAGGTCACAGATTGCGTCGCTCTACCCTTACTTTTTCTGCTCTCAGCTGTCCCGCAGCACGCCAGCAGCATCCGACACTGCTTCCCAGAGCACAATCGCGACGGCAAGGTCACCTGCGTCCCTGTGGCCCACCGACTGTCATCACCGCCACTGACAGGGACTCCGAGTCTCACTGCCAACCGAGAACTGCGCCCTCCTATCGTATCATTCCTCCGGCTTGGGAGCTCCACCAGCAGCCCAATTCTTGAGAGCAATACCATTGTTGTCGCCAATTGGCATTCCCGCGACCAGCACCCCCTACCTTCAGCATTCGCGTGTAGTGCGCGTTCGTCGTCGTTACGAAATAGACTTTCGTCTGAGCACGCGAACGAGTCAGTCGTGCCGTCGTGGCCAAGGACGTAGCTTTTGTGCTTCGACCGCTGCGCTGATCTCCAAGCTGGTATCGATAAAGTCTGCTCCTTGTCAAACCTCAACCGCGTAGCCAGTGTCTTTCTTAACCCCTGGCCGCAGCTGCCGAGCCGGCCGCCTCGCTTGCGAGCGGGCCAGTCTACTCGCTGTCTGACGCTCAACGATGCCGATCGACCGCTCGATAACACGATAAAATGGAGGATGGTCACCAGTCTCCAGTCCCCGGCAATGCGCCGCGGCATCGCTCCATCTCCGAGAACCCTTCCGCAGGCAAGAAGCACGAAGACCCTAACAACTCTCCGCCCGACTCGTCGAACCCGGACACGGAGTTAGGCAGCGCGACGGCCAAGTCGTCGGCGGCGCAGGAGAATCAGCCTAAGCGGAGGCGAGGCCTCGGCGTCGTGACGCCCAATGCGTGTACAGAATGCCGCACGAAGCGCGCCAAGGTATGTGGTTTGCGTCCTTTCCAGAAACCGGTGGTCGCCTTCGAGTTCTGGAGCCGTGATTTTAGTGACGGGGAAGATTCGCTTGGGAAGAGGACTAAGCTGCCGTCTCGTAGTGCGACGGACGTAGACCCTGCGGGCGCTGCAGATCCCAGAAAGACGTCGAATGCGTGTACGAGGTACCTGTCCGCCAATCGAAAGAGAGCCTACGCACCGAGATCGACGCCCTACGTCGTGAGAAACGCCAGAGCGACAGCATTCTCTCGGCCCTGCATCGCCCCAACCTTGCGAACGAGGTCATCCAGCGGCTTCGAACAGGACACAAAGTTGAGGACATAGCAGGCTGGTTGAACAACTACCCGCCAGGTGAGGCACCTGGACCGGTCCCCAGTATCAGCCAGTTGAGCAATCTCTCCCGCACGAACGAGCCTATGACCGGCATCACGCTCCCTCCCCTTGGGGGCTATCCCGGCATTATTGGGAGCCTGAGCAGTTTCGTCCCGTCCCCAGTCGCACCCGGTTCTATTTCGAGTCAGCATCACCACTCGTTCCGGCAGAGTCAGGATTTGGGGACGAATAGCCCCTGGGATTTCTCATTACAAAGCCAGGGTTCAGGGCGCAGCGACTCGTACGCAGACAGCATGCAATCGTCAGCGCAGCCGAGGATGCCCAGAGTGGGAAACTGGATCCAGTTGCACTCGCCAGCAGATAGCGGACCGCGATATCCAGGTGTCGAGCAGGTCTCGGCAACACCAGGCGCCGGGCACTCGAGAACGACGCCCAGCACCTGGACACACGTGACACGCGATGTCGCACTTGTACAGCATCTTCTCGCGCTGTACTTTTGCTGGGAGTACCCGACTTTTGCGTCGCTCAGCAAGGAGCACTTCCTCACAGACTTCTGGGCCAACCGGCCTCGATTCTGCTCGCAGATTCTGGTCAACGCGCTGCTGGCACTCGGTTGCCGGTTCTCAACCCCTTCCTATCCTCGCGCCGACCCCAACGACCCCTACACTTCGAGTGACCACTTCTTCCGGGAAGCTCTCCGGTTATTCCACCAGGAGAAGAGTCATCACACCTTGACCACAATCCAGGCGCTCGGCATCATGTCTATAAGGGAGGCCAGCTGCGGACGGGATTCCGAGTCGTGCTACTACGCAGGGCAGAGCATGCGCCTGGCGTTCGAGATGGGTTTGCACTATGTCGATAACAACAGGGACGAGGACGAGGTTGTTGTGCAGTTGGCCACCTTCTGGGGGGCTTTCGCGCTGGATCAGTGAGTCTCTCTTGCTCGAGGTCGACAGATGTGTCCCTGGAGATATCCCTGACATGTTTTATTACTAGGGCTTGGTCACTCGCGACAGGGTCTATGCCGCAGAGCTCGATGTACCCGCGCTTGCCGCCCAAACCCGCCATTGTCGATGATGTGGAGGCGTCGCAGTGGAAGCCGTACACCGATGATGGTAAGTTCTTGACCATTGAGCCCAGCCTTCCAGTTGATACAGTACTGATCAGATGTGGGATCGCCAGGCTCCGATAACTTGGGCGCGCCGCTGCAGCCGTCGCGCGAGCAGCCGTCCAACGTGCGCTCCGTGTACAAGTGCTTCTGCGAGCTGAGCGAGCTGGTTCGCCAATCGCTCTATGTCCTCCACTCTCCAGGGAGGCCCGTGACAAGCAGAGACCTACTCAGTAGTTATATACAATACCTGAACTGGTACGAGAGCATACCAGAGGTGCTCCGGTTGGGGCATAACTTTACCCCAGCTGTGCTCTTCGCACAGTGAGTCTCACCCAGTGTATTGGCCGGTCATCTTAACTATCAGCGCTGACCGGATCTGCAGCATGTACTACCATTTCGCCATACTACTGCTCTTTCGGCCCTTGATCAAGCTACGCATTATCGGGTCGAGCATCTCACCACGAGATGTCTGCTCACAAGCAGCAGATGCTATCCAGAGTCTCCTGCGATCCTACGCACAACTCTACACGCTAAGACGCACACCGTCATTCGTGCCGTACTTCCTCCTCACCTCGTCCATCATGCATCTGGCCCTCGGAGCCAAGACCACTGATGGGCAGGACGCCGACGCCGACGCGATGTCTCGCACACCCGGCACGACGAGCGAGGAGCGATCCAACCGTGACCAGTTAATCCGATCAGAGTCTGAAACGGACAGATCCGAGAAGTCATCACGTGGGGGGATGAGTCGTGGCGGGCACGTCGACGAACGGGCTGCGCAGGCACTCGCACAGGGTATTGCCGACCTCGAGGAGATGGCCCCGTGCCACAACTTTGCCGAGCGGGCACTGCACATCCTGCGATATCTCGCGAAGAAGTGGAAGGTGGACATCGACATGCCCGAGAAGCCTGACATGTCGCCAGGCGCCGCAGAGAGGCTCATGAGGCCGAACACGAGCGTGCTCAACTTCTTCTCGCCCAACATGAGCGAGGGCGACTTTGTGTGCGACTGGCCGGCCAAGTCGCCTAGGGCCGCTGTGATGGCCATGCCGAGCGTGGAGGCGCAGATCGACGACCTGCAGAAGGTGAGAGGCAACATGGGTCCCCCTTTGCAGCCGTCGCCCGGCACGAACGAGGCGGGCCTGCCGATGAGGGGAGCGTCGTCGACGGGGCCGATGGCGCACGCCGTGGTGAGCGTTGAGAACCCGCTCTTCTGGCCGTTCCCAATGCAGGGGCGGCCCATGCTGCCAGTGGGGAAGCACCTGGAGGAAGCTGGATTCGCACAGCTGTGAGCGCAGAAGCATGTCGAGAGCCAGCTGAATGTCCTGCACCGAACGCAAGCTTCTCTAACGGACTCGTCCCCTTGTAGGATCGACCTTGAAGAATAGTCGAGCTGGAATTCTTGGGGTCGCTAATTGAGTCAGGATGCCGGTCACGAACAATTATCCAAAGCTTTATGGGGCATATGATCGAGCCAAGGCTCCGAGAGGGCTAAGACTTCAGCTCAAATAGTCTATCCTGAGAATGTCCATGCTGCATGTGTCGATTTAACAATGGCGAGAATGCGAGGTATTGCTGCGTCCAACTCGACCAGGCTCGATATGCCGGTGGTAAAGACATTTTTGGCCTTATGAACACCCTATTGTATATACAATTACAGGCATCACCGTCCCTACGTCATGGGGTGGGCATATTTATAAATATCCAAGTCATTGCTCTCGCGAGCAGGCAGCGAGTACAATGCTCGACATTTAAGATCAGACAATTAAGTGTCCTGTTTGGCTGGTGTACCTGTTCTGCGCGAACCGCTGTCGTCCTTGCTTAGACCTGTCGACCGATATGGTTGTGCATTGCTGCCCGGACACTGACGAGCTTACTACAGAGCGGTGGTGCTCGCTCATTGCTGATACTCGCCTCCTTACCATCCATAAGAGCAGCGGCAGCAGCTAAACTCAGCACCTAAGAACGAGCTCAACTTTTTGTGGTGACGCCCTCACCGTGCTATACCAGGATCAGGGGGCCCCAGTCTATTCCAAGTTGGACGGTCGGAACTCGTTCTTCGTTCTCGGGGAAGGGCTACACACTGATGGCCCTTTGATGACAATAATGACGAATATCACCGCTGGACCTCAGGGAAAGAAAAGGTTATTGTTGATTCCCCGACGGGCCGGACCAGACACCAAGTGTCTCCACAAAAAACGTCACAAGTTCAACGTGTTGAGAGGCCAAGTCTGAGACTCGACCACATTGCATCTATCTTCCCGGCCTTTTCTGAGGTTGTTGGCCTCTTTTTTCTTCTTATATTTCTAAATTGCACCAAAGGCAGAGGACTCACCAGGAATTCCACATGGGCGCTCTCATATCCTAGCCTATTCTTTAATCATCTTACGACCAAGCCTCTTCTACGTGGTGCTACGAAGTCTGTCTACCATGTTTTACGAATCGTGGTCCCTTACATCACCACATATTCAGCAGGAGGGACACGTGACGCCGGTTGATACACGAAGTGCAGCCAGAACCACCGCCAATGAGAGTAGCACTCCAACCGCATAACCCCCTTGTCACCAAGCAACATTTCACGTGGACCAAACAGCTCACGGTCTTCAGCACAGTCAGACAGAGGGCAGTTTGATTCTGTTGCGATGCAATACCGTAGCACAAAGTCCGAATATTGGAAGAAAGCGCCATGATCTGTCAAACCTGTCCGCTTTCCACAACACGAGCTTGCGAACCGAGCTCCACATAATAAAGGTGGCTGTTTAGGTAAAGCCAGTCGAACAGCATCCTGCCGGCGGGGAACGGGCATGCATCGATTGTGATTGGTTATTCGAATCTCGAGCAAGTGCGGGGTGAACAGCACAGCCCAGACATTCAGTCACCTGACACTGGGGCCCGTTCAAGCCCCCCTTGGCCCCGAGAACTTTGCACTCACGTTGAACATGTGATATTCTGGTGCATTTCACTTGCGTCCATATGCTCATTGTTGCAACACAGTTGCCGATTAGAAAGTCGGTCATTCGCTGAGTCGTTGATATAATATGTCTATGTACGTTGCGCTAACCAGAAAGAGTCGAGAATAAGGTTGCTGAAAGTGGCTAGCCTCCAGTTCGAGGAACATCGTGGCGACACAGTTCCTGCCTACGCGATATTGTCCCATCGCTGGTATGAACCTGAGCTCTCGTACCGAGATATGTGCAGAATCATCGGCTATGGCCAGAGTGTACCAGAAGCTAAGGGAGAAAGCTTTCGAAAGATTAAGGACTTCTGCTACCAGGCTTCAGAGCAAGGCATCGAATATGTGTGGGTGGACACTTGTTGCATCGATAAGTCTAGCAGCGTCGAGCTGCAAGAGTCCCTTAACTCGATGCAATCATGGTATGCGAAATCGGCAGTCTGCTTTGCATATCTTCGAGATGTCGACCTTCATCACGTTCCAACTCGGAGAGCCTCTCGAAGTCCCAATGAAGGCCAATTGAACAAATCTCTGGAAACTTCCTTCAAGAAGTCCAACTGGTTCACACGAGGCTGGACACTGCAAGAGCTCGTGGCTCCCCGTCATCTCATATTCTTCGACCGACAATGGGCAAAATTGGCGATGCACGAGAAATTCATTCCGCGATCTCTGCCATCACAGGTATAGAATCGCAATGCATCATCAGCACCGGAAGTGGCAGGTGTCAACAACAAATACAAAGAATCGGCAGACGCATGTCTTGGGCCTCCAACGGAATGACCGAAAGAACAGAGGATCGAGCATACTTCCTACTCGGCATCTTTGACATCAGCTTGACCATGCTTTATGGCGAGGGTAACCGTGCATTCGCACGTTTACAAGAGGAGATCCTCAAATGTAACGAGGATGCCTCAATCTTAGTATGGAGCTATCAAGAAGAAGACACAACATTCGCACCGAGCGGTCTCGCCCCGTCTCCCTCGCATTTTCGAAACTACACTGACCTGGTTGGGGAGTTTCGCCCACGAGGGGCCCAGAATCAGGTATGCATCATACGACTAGATCTTCAGATGATGCCAGGGGGCCTGCTGGCGACGCCGAAGGTCTGGCCAGACCCCCTTGATAATCGCAAAGCCTATGCCATCATCGCGGAGGCTGGGAAGAGAGTCGGGAGGCCCCAGAAAGTACTCTTGATTCCTGTCCTATATATAACTCCAGTCCAGAAAGGAAGGACTGTTCGCAATTGTGTTCGGTATGCGACACCGCTCTGGGTTCGGTACAGTGTTGTCAAAACGGCTATGCCCAACTCACTGTGCTTCGTCAGACGAGCGAGAGATGTGCGACCGACCCGCATGATTGATGGATTCAGCTTGAGTTCGATAGTATGGGCTGAATTTGAGACGACATCCTCGTATCCAGTGCAGACACAAAGTCACCGCCGCCACTTTCCAGACATCCTCAGAGGCTCTGCTCGCGGGAACCAACACGGACAGGTTGAGCGAACTTTCGTCCTGCAATTACGACGTCGGAAAGAGCCAGGATGTCACGTCGTGATTCTAGCTGACTATTGGATTGACGGTGCAAGAATAGCACAAGGCACGACAGTTTCGGTCTCAATTCATAGATCTCCTGAATACTTCGATCTCGAAACCGCCATACGGCTAGCAGAAAGGGCGGACCACCGTCAAAAGCTCGCTCGTTTCGACCTCCTGACGCCAATGGGCGGTACATTTCGCTCGAAAATATCATCGTAGTCAGCTTATTCGCGGAATACTGGCTACACTCCAGAGATGACGATTATGACTCTCTCCAAGTCCATCAGTCAGCCCCACCACCCACCATGGCTCTCTGCGTTATTTCTCGGGCATCAAGGTCCTGTTTGCGATGACAGCTGCGTCGGAAAGAAGGGGGAGTGGGGGGGGGGGGGGGGGTCCATTCCGCATGTCTTGTTTGTTGCGATGCTGAATGGTTCGTCTTCCTTTACTCACGAGGAACAACCGAACTGGTGTATTCATTTCAGCCGCTTTTTCGTCAGTATGTTAAACCAAGGCACGATTTCTTCGCTTCGATTGGGACAGACCATGTTCAGGACCACGCGTTCAGCATGTGGCGCAAGAGCCATTGTTGGCCGACCTAATGTCGTACTCGAGATATACTGCAGTAGGCGCGCGTATGAGGCCAGGGTCTCATTTTGGGCTGGGCCACCTATTCGTGGTAGGCAGTGAAATACGGTCACGCGCTACTGAGTTCCAGGTGTTAGCATCGCTGACTAATGCCAGTTCGCCTCGAGCAGCCCATGAGCGCCCTGAGTAGCCCCTGAGCAGCACACGAGCGACCTGAACAGTACCTGAGTGACTGAGCAGTACCTGAGCTCCGCACAACGACGCCTAGTATAATCGAGCAATTCTGGGCAACTAAGCACTGAGTACTGACGGCTATGCACCGTTGCGCTGTCTAGACTTGATCGGTGAGATCAGATAATATTTCATACGATCGAGCTGCTCCATCATTATCGATGACCTGGATAAGCGGAACAAGAGGTAACACGCTGCGCTGTATGATGTAATGCGATGAGCGGAAAGCCGTCACACAATGACATTGGCAACATGAAACTGCGTAAATTAGATTGATGTTCTCGTGGGCTGTTATAGTTTACTGGTGATAAAGGTTTATAGATAACGTAATCCACAAGTGACTGAGACACAAGTGAATGAGACACTTTCCGCCTATTCTTAACCCCCCCTTTTCTTTCCTCCTTTTCTCCACCAACAATTATAGGACGGCAATCAATTGAAAGCAACCTAGTTCTAGCGCTTAATGCGCTCGAATCGGACCCAAAATTAAGCATACGAAAGGCTGCACTACTCTATAATGTATCCCATGCGACCCTCTCACGACGACGAAACGGCCAAGCTGCGAAACGCGATATCCGTCCACCCTGCCAGAAGTTAACCTCGTACGAAGAGGAGAGCATCGTACGATACGTAATCGACCTAGATTCGCGTTCGTTTCCACCGCGCCTTCGTGGTGTTCGAGAAATGGCGGATCGACTCCTTACCAAACGCGACGCGCCGCGCGTCGGAAAGAACTGGACTACAAACTTCGTACGACGACGACCTGAGCTCCGTACGCGTTTCAATCGAAGAATCGACTATAAGAGAGTCCTCTGCGAAGATCCAGACGCGTATCGCGCGTGGTTTTCACTCGTACGGAACGTAATCGCGAAATACGGTATCCACGATAACGACATCTACAACTTCGATGAGACAGGCTTCGCGATGGGTAAGATCTCCGCCGAGACTGTCGTTACAACCTCCGATCGACGCGGAAGGCCTAGAGCCGTACAACAAGGGAATCAGGAATGGGTTACAGCTATCCAGTGCATTGGGTCGTCCGGCAATTCGATCCCGCCGTACATTATCTTCGCAGGCAAGGTCCACCTCGACTCCTGGACGTCCGACAGCCCTCTACCGCCCGACTGGGTAATCGCACTCTCTGAAAATGGGTGGACAACGAACGAGCGAGGTCTAGAATGGGCGAAACACTTCGATTTGCATACAAAGAGTCGTACAAAGGGTGCTTTCCGGCTCCTAATCCTCGACGGCCACGAGAGCCACCATTCGACCGATTTCGAGCTATTCTGCAAGCAGCAGAGTATTATAACGCTCTGTATGCCTGCTTACTCGTCGTATAAGCTCCAGCCTCTTAATGTCGGGTGCTTTAGGCCTCTGAAACGGGCGTACGGCAAAGAAATCGAGGGTCTCATGCGGGCGTATATTACGCACATCGCAAAGGAGGACTTCCTCCCAGCCTTTTACAAGGCGCACAATGCTGCAATGGCCAAGTCAAACGTCCAAGCAGGCTTTCGAGCGACTGGCCTAGTACCGTATAACCCGGATTATGTGATTTCACAGCTAGATGTGAAGCTTCGGACGCCAACACCGCCTAGGTCCTCTGCCGGCTTACCGCCACCCTGGGTCTCAAGGACGCCAAATAACCCGATCGAGGCCGAATCACAGACCGAATACATTAAGAATCGCATCATACGACATCAAGGAAGCTCTCCTTCATCGATAATTGCAAGCTTACGGCAGCTGAACAAAGGAGTCTCGATGATGGTGCACGAGCAGACTCTAATGCGCCACGACCTAGCCGAACTTCGAGATGCAAATGACCGCCTCAGCCGCCGTCGGCGTACGAAGAAAAAACAGCTACAGAAAGGAGGATTCCTTACAATCAGCCAGGCAGAAGATTTGAAGTCTCAAATAGACGCAACGGTGCAGTTAGTAGCAGAAACGACTCAGAGTAGTGGTCGTACGAGGAGGCCAGAAACACGCGCGCGACGCTGTGGCGTCTGCGGCGAGCCCGGTCACAATGCGCGTACGTGTCAGAAGGTTGAGTCTGCCTCTGGAGGAGAGGATTCTGAATAATTTCAATTGATTTAAGGCGTTGTGGTTGATTTAACTTACACATTGTCGTACGAACACCAGGAAGGTGGCCCGCTAGCTTGTGTGGCCCGCTTGCTTGTGGATTACGTTATAGCTAATTTATCAGCTGAGTTATAGCCGAGTGACAAGGTAGCGATTTTAGCGATTTTTTTGGGGTGGTCGCGAAGTACCCTGGTCGCGAGACGGGGGGCAGACTTACTGTACAGATGCTTGTAGAGGGCGATAACTTCCGAGGAGTGCCTCTCGCAGGTCTACAGGCAGCAGAATGTGAACACGACACATGACCTCCCAGGGAGCCACATCTGTGAATCTAAGCCCCGTCTACGAGACAGCGGGAGCTCTGCAGCCTGGCGTTCCCTCCTCGACTTGAAGAGCCAGATTTAGCCCCGTTGGTGGGCCAGGAGCCCCGGCTGAGGCCCTCATTTTTGGCGTCCTAATCTGGCTGTTCTATGACCCAGTGAGCAGATTGAACAGGCCAGATCAAAAATTGAGGCTGATCGTTTAAATTAGTGGGCTTCCAATTAGGCGCATAAGTTAGCTAAGCAATGTTCCCTCTCGCGGAACAACTTAGCTTAGATAGGATCTTTGGAAGCCATCCGGAAACTAGAACAGCAGTTCTAATATGAGCCCAATGTTACATACCTTCAGGATCGTTTGTAAAGAAACTTTGCTTCTGGTAGTAAAGCAAGGCAACGCTGACTACCCGTCCTTGTAGTACCTATTAGCTCGCTCATTCAAACGAAAAGTATATCTGCGCAGCGATGATTACCGACTCCAGACTGCCCCGTATTTTTTTTGGATCTTTCTTGCGTCTTTCTCAGCTCTGCTCGACAAACCCGGTATTCGATCCTTAGCGATCCCAAGACCTTCAAGTGGCGAGCAGCCAGTGCCCCAAGCTTGCTGGGTAAAAAGTCTCCGGGCATTAGGGTTGTTGAGCTCGTATTTCATGGAAGAAAAGATCGAGCATCGTGCCTCTGGGCTTATTTGCAGGTAGATTGAGGCTCAGTTCTATATGTCGTCCTTTGCTAATTTGAGACAGAGAAACATGATTGATAAGGGCGGGTGGCTCGAAGAAGTCTTATGGATTGTCAACACGAATAACGATGAAGATCTTCAACATCTAGAGGATATTGTAGCCACAGATCCCTCTAGGCATCGAAAAGCAGATTTCTCACAGGATATATTAACCACAAACACTTACTACAAGGCCTGGCAACATTTGCAACGCGGAAAATACTATGTCAAGATAGATGACGATATTGTAAGACATCGAACCATCAAACTTTGCTTGCTCACGCTTGGCTAACTTCTCAGGTATGGTTCGATCACGCTGCGATTCCTCGGCTTGTCTCGACCAAGATCGAGTATCCGGATGCATTTTTCGTTTCCGCCAACATCATAAACAACCCTCCTTTGGGCTTTCTCCATCTTCACAATGGTGCTTTACGTCTATTCTTCCCGGAAGTCTCACGCCCGAAATCGCTGCCTGGGTCTTGGAAGCCTTCCGAGCACGGCCATTGGGTTGGCCCTAGGAACTTCACATGGCCACTTGATCAAAAGCCTCCATATGATGGCCATCGGTGGCTCAAGGCCGCAGAAGACCATATGCTAGTGCAGACAACTGCGATGAATATTGCTTATGAGATCTGGGGCGCCAGCTACAACAGCTGGGCCATTACCGCACAACAACATTACTCTTTACTTGATGCGATCGAAAGAGCAGCGCTTGACCGCTACATCTTCAGAACTCCATGGTACATGCATGGTCAACGTATTCGGATTAACTTGATGTGTGTATACGCGGATGACATCTTGGATCAAGTCTGGCCACCGGAGACTGGCGACGAAGATAATATAGCCATTCACTTTCCCATTCTCCATCGCCGACGTGAGTCACCCATGTCACTTTCTTTCTACCTAACTAACAGTGGTACAGCAGTAATCATTGAAGGTACTGCCATGGCCGCCCATTATCAATACCAAGGGCAGCCAGGCCTTGAGAAAACAGATCTACTTCAGCGTTATCAGATGCTTGCCGAGGAGCAGCTTAAACCCGGTATCAGAGCAGGATAAAGAAATCTCAGATCACTTCATTCCGCGCAAGAATGATAGGATCTGCTCAGAGAATAGATTGCCTTGATGGGTCTGTCCTCGGATGTAAGAACGACTCCAAATGAATAAAGCCGAATTCCCGCAAGTCGAATCTTGCCCGGCAGCATGATTCTCTTGCGCCTACCGACGATAGCCAATCGCTCGACCGTGTATATAAGACAGCTTGGATCCCTCGGCATCACACCACGTGAACGGGCTATCTTCACCACCTACGAATCTTGCGTAACTGGCAAGCACTATGTCGCAAAACGATCCCACCGTCATTGACGGTCTCAGCGACATGGAGACAGACGACCACTGGATCAGTCATCGCGACTACTCAACTCATACCATGAGTGGTGGCTCTGATTCCACGAAATGGCACTTCCACACTGCATCGGCAACCACGACAGACAGCCCGCCAGAAACCTCGACGCAGCGCACAATTCTCTCGACTTCTGGCAATCCTTCTTCGTCTCCCCTCAGACCATTCAAGTCGCACCTGATTTCCAGCAGTCCAAGGCTCACAACCGAGCCTCGTGAAACTCCGCGTCCACCCAAGAGTGCTAGTGAGCGGACGGGAATTCAAGCCGACTCAATGATTGTTTTGAAGAGTAACTTGGCGGCTAAACAGAAACCCGACGGGAGCCATACAACGGCAGATATTATATACCTTGATGATGAGGACAACTTGAGCGATACGGAGAACTCAGGAGCATCCTCCGCATGGCACAAGAAGCTACAAGAAACCGCAGAAGTCAGTCAATGCTATGGGCGGATGTGGCTCCTATCAGGAGCGAACACTTGCCGTGCAAAAGCGTGGCCGCAGATCCTTCGATCTGTAAGAATGTCCCAACCACTTCTGAGAATAACTGACCAACAAGAAAACCATTTCAGTTCGTACAGATACTGCGGAGAGCCAGTATCAGCTGCAGGTATATAGCCCAGCAGCCACTGCGTATGAGCAGCATTTCTCAGACATGCCGAGCATGATATCCGGACCAACTATTTCGACAACGGCAGATTATGGGACTGTGCCCTGTCTCCAGCGACCTGTTCAAACATAACAGAGCCTCTCACAACTCTTCAGTTCAAAATCTGTGCCGAGGTTTCTACTCAAACAAACACGATCCACGATTCACCCGGATCAGTAGGATTGGACACCGCACATAATGTGCCTGGCAGTCCAGCTGGTCCACGGTTGTTGGTGGTTCGACACAATTCCGCACTCTGCACCAAACAAGCGACCACAACCAAGCGACCACAACCGCGAGACGACAAAAGTCGCAGAGAGCCTCAAAAGGCTGCAAGCTCCTTGTTGGTGCTGTATCAAGCAGGGTGATCAGTAGAAAGCAGAAACCCGAGCGAAGGTCGTCAAACCGGACAACTGCGACCCGAGGAGACGCTAAGATCCAAGCTCTCGAAGCTCTCAAGAAGTGGGAACTCGTCGATGCTGTCTTGAACACACCAGACGAGGGCGGACGATTTGTGCTCACCTTCGGTCTTCCGAGCACGAGTCATATGACATCAAGTCCGCAGAATGATAGAGTCAAGCCCGGTTCGCACTGTGAGTATTCGAAGAAATTATGTACTGGAAATCTTGGCTAATGATGCAGCTGCCAAGAAATATCCAGTCAGGAGACTGCTGGAGAAGTGGGGAAATGCGTTTCTCATTGAGTGGGAGAATGACGAGATAACCTGGGAACGCAAAATGAATGTTAACAAGCACCTCGTTGCAGCGTTCGAGAAACAGTACGATGGTTATGGTCCTGGAATAGAGTCCATCCGCGGCTCAAGAAAAAAAGGCGGAAGAAAACAGTTACGGCTCGCATGGCGCCAGCGACCGTTATCAGAAGCGTATTGGATTGATAAGAGCACAGTCTTACCTCGAACTGCATGGCCTGTCCACGCGTGGGAATTCTTCTGTCTAGAGAGCTGCTTTGTTGAATAGATAGAAGCAATCTACTGATGAAGTCGTCCTTCCTATGCTTATCCCCAACCTAACAAGTCCTCAGCTCGTCTAAGTTCACCGGTATTCTTGCTTCACTGCGTACAAAGCGATAGGATCCTCTCGGTGCAGTACTATACTATACTATAGAGAGAGCAGAAAGTGTTGCGCCCCCCCCCCCCCCCCCCCCCCGGGGGTCCTTCAAACGGTGTTTGGGTTATCCGGACAGCAAATGGCAAAACCACGCGGGTCTAGAGGACCCAGAGTCCATCTCACAATGCCGGCTGGGTATTCACCTAACATCTTCCCATCTGTGCCAGAAGGATCAACGTGGCCAATGACAAATGACATGTACGTGAGGGCGGAGGGACTACGTTTGGCTCGAGCATGCTTAGGCACTGCTTGCGAGTCCTAGGCTGCAGCATATAATTTTGAAACATACCCTCGTGGTTACACTCCCTGGTCAGTTCTCAACATCTAGCCGCTCGATATCTCCTTACGGCATCGGGGCGTTAAGGAGAAGGGGAACCACCACTTTGAATGACACCCAGCGCGAGGGATCACGGGTGAGTAGCGCGAACGCAAAGAGACCAAGGGGGGCATGGAGACATGGAGCAGAGTAGAGCTGGCAGTGGTGAGGACAGAAGCGGCTTGAAACAAGTAACGGGAGTGAGTGTCACAGCATGCACCTGCATTCTCAAGCTTGCAACTTAGTAAATTATGTTCTAAACGCAAGGCTCTACATAGTGCCTATATTTTCTCAATCTTTCGTAGCCAATACTCAACCGTCTCCTTTTCACCAGCCGTGTCCTCCTCGTTCTCGGGTTCAGATAGAGTTCCCGGTGGCTCACACCATCGGACACCAATCCTTCTGCTGCCCTGAATGGATCCCACATCATGACCCACCAGAAGCTCGTGGAGAGCTTCTTCCACCCGCCGCTTTCAATCTATCAGCCAAGACTCCCACACGCCCTCGCTTATCTCTAAGCTGTTCAAATCGTCGGTGTCGTGGGCAGTCGCCCAATCTGTATCTCCATTATCCGAGTCGCACGACGTGACTGCACCATTGGCTCCACTAGGTGCACACTTTCTGCTTTCATTACCTTCAAAGATGCTTGCGAGAGCCGTTGAGCATGCGGTTGCCAACAAGGCCGCCAAGGACAGCCTCCAACATGTGGCGCTTGCTGTGGCGCTTGCTGGGGTCATGGGCGGCATCAATAGTAGCAGCACCCGCGGCCGCGGTGAGGACGCGCTTCATCTTTTCGCCCTTCCAACCGCCAGGTTTCTTGGAGACGCGGAAAGCCTCGGCAGCGCCAGCCACCAAGGAGGCTTTGGCAGCTTTCTGCATTCGATTGGCGGGAGTGTCTTCAGAGCGAGATCGACGAGAGCTCCTCGACTCGACACTTCCGCGGCGGCTTCTCCCTTCAGAAGGTCGGTGATCAGAACCTCCGCCCGTCAGGGCTTTGATGGCACCTCCAAGTCTGGCAGCAGAGAGAGCATTCTCCAGGAAGGACTTGTTGCCCTTGCGGCCGCTGGGGTCCTCGTCGTCGTCAAAGTAATACTCGGAAACACGGCCATCGCGGCCCTTGTGCACAATATAGGTGGACTTCTTGTCCTCCTTGTCGTTGTGTTTGTTGTAGTACTCGGCGCCGGAGTAGCCAGCAAAGGCACCTCCCGCCGCAAGAGCAGCCGAGGCGAGCGGGTTGCGCTCGATCCTGCCTGAGCCTTCGTCTTTGGCCTCCTTGCGATCCCATGCCTCCTTAGCACCGGCGGCAATGACACCTCCAACCACAGCAGCCAGCATCTTCTGCTGCTTGGTCAGGACGCGCTTGCGAGTGCGCACTTCCTCTTCGTAGTAGACGCTGCCTGGCTTCTGACGGGTGCGCAAATCGCGCCCAGGTGCGTAGTAGTCGTCGTAGCCAGGCTCTGCTGAGCGAGCCCAGCGGATGTCGCGGTAGCCCGGTGGCGGAAAGTCGCGACGGATCTCCTCGACAGAGGTGTCGCTATCTTCACGGGGGCGAGGCACAAGCTCGTGTCGGGAGGAGGGTTTCTGGCGATAGTAGGCATCTTGTGGCTCATAGCGGGGATCCGGGCGCAGGCGTGCCTCCTCACGGTAGGATCGCCGCTGAGGGGCCTCGTAGTCGTAAGCCGACATGGCTGGTGGCGCTGATGCCGTAGTGGTCGAGGTAGTCTTGTCATTTGATGACAAGCAGTGTTCGTGGACAGTAAGTTTGCTTGCGTGCCGCGATCAGTGTGGTTGTAGCGATCGAGATGAACTGGGGAAAGCTGCGCTGATGATATAGCGAGATGTCAGCAGGACCCCGAGGGACGGGCCAGAGGGCGGGAGGGGGGCGGGCACGTCAATAATAGTACGGGGGCGAGGGACGGACCGGCCACCTGGGGCAGATGGCTGTGGCAGTCAGCAGCCTGGAGGCAGTTGCCCGCCCCGCCGTTGCGAGCCCGCCTGCCTCACCTGCTCGTCTGACGTCAACCTCTCACCACTTAGACTGGGAACAGGCTGGCTCGCTGGGCACCAACCAATCCACCCCGAGACCGACCAACCCCTTCGCCATGACGAGCAGACAACTGGCAGCAAACCCCGGTTCAAAGAAGTGATTGTCTGCCTCCGAAAGCAGGCCGGCCCCCTCAATCAGGCCCCCGGTGGCCGATTTGGCGGCGCCTTAATTGGCTGCGGCGCTCTGGAGAGACCACCCCGGCTGGCGCCCGGAGTGATTGTGTGGGCTCAAGGCCGGGCCCAGTCATCCCTGAGATCTCGATCCCACATTCGCTCGCCACAAGGCATGGCATTTCAACATCTGATTCTTACAGCGGTCCCAGGTGCCCACCATTAGCGCATTCCCCGCGGCTTCGAGAGCGGCGAATTTTGGATCATCCCGAGAAAACCGCTTTTCGTGATTCCTGGGCCATCGTTGAAAGGCTCGAGGTCGTCTCCGCGTACGGCTGCGTCGGCATTAGCCTCGGCGTGCCGTGGAACAACTTCAGCTTCGCGGGCGGGCTGTACCCGGGGTCGAAGCTCGTGCTCGTGCTCGTGGTGCTGCGAGGCAGGCACCGCGGGCTGCCCGTCGCGCTGGACCGCGCGGTGCAGCTGCCGAGCGATGATATGGAGGACGTGGAGGACCAGGAGGACCTGCGGGCGCAGAGGACCATGTCTGCGCGAGGAGGAGGGCGGCAGGAGGTCGCGATATAGTTGCACGTACAGAGGCGTGTCGAGAAGCACAACGCGATGATGAAGGTTCCCCATGACGTGTTTGCGATTCTGCAAATAGTAGAGCTCGTCAGTGTATGTAAGACACATTCTTTACATTAGTCGGCATCACGATCTGAAATTTCCATATGTTTGTATTCGTATTATCGGGTGAATGAGAATAAATCAATAAGTACAAAAGAGCACCACTAACTCATCTTCTGCGGGGTCAAATTTAGAATACAATCACGAGAAACATGCAAGATTTAATCATAGTGTACGGAAGTTTTAAGCCGCAGGGAACTCCTCGAGACTGAGCTTGCGGTTCAAGACAAAAGACTACTCATAGCTCGGAGAATTCCCTTGGCCAAGCAGTCATTACTTTTGTACCCAAGGGATCGATTTAAACATCATTCTCACCCATCACCTTGGACCAGTCAATTGACGAGAGTGCTAGCTCTACCAAGAAAGACGGCAACGCCAAGAGACGAACAATCGCTCCACTGCTCCAGCTTGACCCACGTTGCAGAACAGCAACCCGGAAGCAACTCCGTAGGTCGGATCGTGACAGCCAGCACCCAGAACAGTATCAGTACTAATTGAGGAGTCAGGCCATGGTAGTAATGGTACAACATACGACCAAGATAACAACCCTGAGCACACTCGTACGATCCATTCAAAGCCAGAGCTGCCCGGGTTTGTACTAGACTAGTACACTACTAGTGCTCTGCCACGCCCCGCCTTGTCAGGTTGGGGTGGTGGCCGCGGAGCTCCACGGCTTCGTAGCCGGGCATGCCGGTGCCCGCCCGCTCGGGGAGACGGCCGGCATCGGGTGGCCTAACTTCCGCTATCCTCAGACCCCCAAATCGTGCTCGTGGCAAGGGGGAAGCCAAGCCCGCCCAGCTGGCCCCTGGTGACGATTCCCCGCGTCCGCATCGCCACGCTCGGCCATTGGAGTCTCCACCAACACGCGAGCTCGGGGCGCGTAGCCAGCCAGCCAGGTGGTGTGGTGCCTCTTCGGCTTCTCGCCGCGGTGGGCGGCCCGAGGGACGCCGTGCCGCCTCGAGTCGCGAGCGCTTTGAATAGAAGGCTCGACGATCGTCGCAGTTTAATCCTCTCGGCGGACCGCACTAGACATCTCCATCGCTTCCACTGCCATACCACACAGCATCCTGCAACTGCACAATATCGATCTCTGCGCGATGGCCACCAAGGATTTCCACGTCGCCATTGTTGGTGAGTCATGCACCTGCCGCTGCGACCTCAGCAGCAGATGTCGCCTGGCTCCTGTCGCTGATGCTTACGTTCGCCTTCTGCAGGTGCTGGCATCGGCGGCCTCGCCCTTGCCATGGCTCTACACAAGAAGGGCATCTCGTTCACGCTGTACGAGGAGGCCAAGGAGTACTCGGCCGTTGGGTGAGTCTCGCACAACGCACTTGGCAGCAGGCAATCCGTTACTGATCCGGGGAATCGCCGTGAAGCGCCGGCATCGGATTCGCACCAAATGGCATGCGTACCATGGACCTGATTGAGCCTGGATTCCGCCCGCTCTACGAGGCCGTGTGCGTCGGGAACCGGGGCGAGGACGCGCAGCATATCTTCTTCGAAGGCATGCTGCTCAAAGAGGGCTTCGGTACGTGCGCTGAGCCCCTTTCCAAAGCTGCTGCGGGCCAGCGCAAAGTACGCGATCCCGGGACCTTACTGACGAGGACAACATAGGCCGTGACCAGCCATGGTATGGAAAGTCCGGCTGGGGCCACGTCGACTACGTCCGCAAATCTGTGAGTGCCTGGGCGGCTGCCACTCGATCGACCTGCTTCGCATCTAGAGGCACGCCGCTAACCGGACTAATTCCCAGGCGCACCGGAAAACACTGCTCGACATCATGACGAGCTTCATCCCAGTCGAGAGCGTGCAGTTCAACAAGTGCCTAGCAGGATCCGAGCAACAGCCATCGGGCGTCCTCCTCAGCTTCGCTGACGGTACAACCGCCACGGCCTCGTTCCTTGCGGGCGCGGACGGCATCCAGAGCACAGTCAGGGAACACGTCCTCAAGGAGCTGTACCCGGACCAGGTCGCTCCCGTGTATTCCGGGGCTTACTGCTACCGAGCTGTGATCCCCATGTCCGAAGCGTACGAGATTCTCGGTGACCTCACCGACGTGGCCAAGTTTTACTTTGGCCACAAGCGCAGTTGCATCACATACCGCATCTCTGGCGGCGAGGTAAGCTCCTGACGGACCAATGATGGGGACCCGTGGTGGATAGATAAGATGACCACCTGATGCTGACCATTTCTGGGGCCCCCGCCAACACAGGAGTTCAACTTTCTGCTCTGCGTCGCCGACGGGCTCGATGGGTGGAAGCTCAAGAACGCCGTGACGGAGAAGATCTCGCACGAGGCGATGATGGCCGACTTTGACAGCCCGGACGTTGACGGCAGCTTCCGGCAGCTCCTTCGCAAGGCCAAGCCTATAAAATGAGGTCTCTTCCACCACGCGCAGACGGTGTCGTACACACGCGACCGCGTGATCCTGGTCGGCGACAGCGCGCACGCGTCGCTGCCGTTCCAGGCTGCCGGCGCCGCGCAGGGGCTCGAGGATGCGCTCGTCCTCTCGAATGTCCTCGCCGAGCTCGCGGGCATGCCGGAGCGCGGCGCCGCGCAGATGCCGGCGATCCGCGCCGGCATGGCCGCGTACGACTCGATCCGCCGCCCCCGCGCGCAGAAGCAACTCGAGCAGGCGGACGAGGTGAGCCGCATGATGTTCCTCGAGCACGAGGAGGCCGGCGGCGACGTGGAAAAGATTCTGCCCCTGCTGCAGCAGGGCCGCTTCAACTGGCTCTGGTTCCATGACATGGACGACGATGTACAGGAGGTGCTGCGCAGGATGAGGAAGCAGATCAGCGTCGGCTCTCAGCCTGCTGCTGCGAGGATATGATGTTAGCTTTGCAGGAAGGTCTCGATTTGGCCTGCATGGGTGATGTCTTCTCAATATGGTGTTGCCAGGACGTCAGATGTTTTTACATGCTATATTAGAAGCCACAAATTCAGTAGAATATTGTACAAGCTGAGGTAGAGCGATGGATCATGTTGCAGTACATAATGTTTACAATTCATGTCATAAGACTTCGGCATGATTGCGTGAAGATAATATTCCAATTTCTATGGGCATCTTTCCATGTCTGGTTACTGCTTACCCACATATCCAGGCTATCATCATTCGTGACCATGAAGAGCCTTAGGACGTGAGTTTTATTGGCACGGTAGAGCATCTCGGCTCAATCGCTTCATGCCTGCCAACATGGCGAGAAAGGGTGACAAAAGGGGTGTCCTGTGCTATTTTGATTTGTGTCTAGCATGGTACTGGGAGACGGCGTGAGTGAGAGAATGTGAACGAGGAGTTGGAACGATTTAGATATACGCTCTATCGGATCATTGCTACGGATGAAATCTTTCAATAGATTCACGTAGTGCATATATACTGTGCCTCGACCAGTACAGTGACATCACGGTTGTGCTCGAAGGTCACACCGGAAAGAACTTCATTAACTCGACGTTCTACTGCAAGCAAAACTTGCCTGTCGTGGTGAAAGACGTTCTGGAGTCAACAAAGACGCTGCCCGAGAACTGCTCCACCAACATTCAGACGTACCTTGACCAGCACAAGGCAGATCTCAAGAGGTATCTTGACGATCTCATGAGGTACATGATCAAGAGGGAGTCGATCTCCATGACCAACTCGACGTTCCAGATCGACGTTGTCAGAGAGTGAGTACTTGTCCCCAAGAAGCACTGCCGAGCGATTACTAACACAATCCAATAGCTTTGCCATCCCCGTCGTCACCAGATATGTGGCCACGTTCCTCGGATTTGGCCAAAAGATCAGCGAAGTCGCCGGTGATGCCAAGGGCACTTACAGCGAGAACGAAATCTACCAGCACATCACGAACTGTCATGCCTTCCTGACGTACACCCAGATGAGACTAAGTGGATGCAGCGCCGCAAGGACTTCATTAGATCCATGAATACGCTCATCGAGCTCACTCAGAACGGCACTATCTGGGAGGCATGCTCATGGGGAATCTCCCAGGCGCTGTTTGGAACGAAGGAGAAGTCCAACGCAATGCATGACCTTGGAGTCTTCGTCGCCAAGGAGGTGCTGAAGTACGAAAAGGACCAGGAGAAGGCCGCTGCTATCCTCCTTCTCGTCTGTCTCGACTTTGCCTACAACGCTGTCGTCGCAGTAAGTTCCCTGGCACTCACTATGCTCCGGCATTGAGACTAACTTGGTTATAGCTCACTGCTACTCTGGACGGCTACATGGACGAGCTCTATCGGGCGGCGAACCCCGAAGCACGCTGGAAGAACGACACTGGCAAAGCTGTGTCAGAGCCACAATGGCCCGCGATCCAGGCATTGGCATTGAATGGTTCGACAGATGCCTTTGCAGAACTGGAGACGCTGGTGAAGCGCATGGTTCAGAAGAAAGTCCGCATCCCGCTCATCCGCCGAGCCCTGAAGGCGGGCGACTACAAGTTCACTTTCGATACGGACGATGTACACATCGACGAAGGCCAGCCAGTTGTCCTTGATCTCGTGAGTCCCTCCCTAGTTGACTGAGATACAGCCTGCCACAGAAATTCTTGACTGACGAAAATAATCTCGCAACAGACCGCTGCCGAAGAACATGCCAGCAACGCCGAGGCCAAGAAGTTCCTCCGCATGGCGTTCCAGTTCAGGATCGCCGACAAGTTCAACGCGTTCTTGCCTCAGGGCCTGGCTTCACTCTCGCTGACGTCGATGATCAAGTTCATCGCGCAGATGCAGAACCCCCGTCGCGGCCACGCCGCCCAGGGAAAACTCAAGAGAGTTCGCCTCGACTCCACGCCCGAGGGCTACGCCAACTACATGGCGCCGATGAGGGTGGCCTGGATTGGCCAGCAAGGGAAGACACTCAAGAAGAAGGAGCAGGACAAGTCCTTCAACGAGGACATGCTGTGGCCAGAGGTGCACACCTACCTCACGCCCACATGGGACCAGTTCGTCGCGTTCCCCATGACCTGGAAGATACGCTTTGACGTGTTCGGCGCGTCGGACTACGCGACATACGACAAGGACACCAAGCAGATGCTCGAGCCATATGGCGTGGTCAAGTACGCCGCGCCTCTCCCGGACTACCTTCCTCCCTGGTACCAGCCCGTTGGGCCATCGTCTGTCGGCGGCTCGTTCGTAACTGTCGCTTGTACCTGCGCCGCGGGTCCTGGCGCGGGCCGCTCGGAGCAGGGTGACATCAAGCATAGTGTTGTGCCGGTAACGACTGGATGCGGCATGTCGCATTGACGCGAAGGAGTCTAATTCTACTGGCTTGCTCGGCGTTTGCCGTTGATTGATTCTTTCTGATCTTCAGTCCGCTTTACTTCAACTTCTTATAGTAATTTTCACTGTGATACACAAAGCTTGAAGCTTCGGGACTACTTGGTATTTGATGTAGGGTATCAAATGGCCTCTTGCAGCCTCGCTTGCAATTGAAGTGCTGGTATGCCATGTAGCCTGACAAGGCCGCCTTGGCAGACTCCAGTGCTGCCACAGAAGATGAATCCGCAGTGCACCGGCTAGCACAGATACCATGACGTCCTTGAAACGGGTCGAAGAGCCCTTCAGCAATGACTGGACTTGGCAGAGCTTCATGATAGGTATAGCTGACAGGCATTGCTCGCAATCATTGCAATACTCCGGGGTACCCTTTGCCGCCCTTGACTCGAGGCCTCCATTGCGCCTGACTCGAGGTCTCCGTCGGAGAGCACGAATCGCCATGTTATCAGCCATGACGTCCAGCCAAGCACGAAGCGGGCACAAATATTGGGCACACGCGTCGTCCGTGGCCGATACGCCGCAGTGAATGTCCGATGGAGGTTGACGAATGCTAGACTTTGTGAACGCCATATGGCCAGATCCTTCATCCTTCAATTTGAGCGAGTCGTCGTCCCTGATGGGTAACGTGGCCTATTACAATGCCTGGAGCCTCAGGGAAGACAAGTTTTGTAATCTGAGAGCTTTCTCCTTGGTGTTTCGTCTTGTCGTGGATTTCATGATGGTTCTATCAACTATGGAGCGTGTACGAGTTTCGTATTCAGAAATGCCATCCGAATGAATACATGTCTCATTTCGGGCCGTGAACCAGGGTGTAACAGAATAATTGTCCGGAAGTGGGCTCGGGGCTCGGTCGCGATGTTCTGACCTGGCGGACTTTCTTTGACTCGCCCTTATCCCTTGCTGCCACTACGCGCAGCAGCAGATCCTCACTGTAAGCTTAATGCATAGGCTGAATAATTTCCTCATGCCGATCGCGCGACGCGTCACGGAATGATTGCGTGATCCGACAGCTACGTGGACCTCTCGATAGATATTGCTACTATGCAGGTCCGATGTGGACGTCACCCATTCAGATGCCGACGTCTCGCTTGCTTGCAGCGTACCATACCATAGATCTATAACCCCAGGACTACTCAATACAACCGGTAATTTTCATGGCGCCAGCTTTGCTGACAAAATATTGATCCGTAGTCAAACTGTTTGAGACCTGTCTCATGATTCTATCGGAAATTCTTCAACCGTCAAAAATCACAGAGCGGAGTTGCGGACGATCGACATATGTCAGTTATCGCCAAGATGATCGACACGACTGACAGAATGTCCACTGCGACGATGGACAGCAGGATGTAGCATAGATGATCAGGAACAAAAACCGAGTCTTTCTCTGAACATAAAAAGGACAAGTCCTCTTGCTTATTCCTGGTTCTATCCTCGCATCATCATCACAACTCTTTACACTTCACTCTTCTTCTTTGCAAAAACAATCATATATCAACATCATAACCAATAGCAAAAATGGATCGCCTCAATAACACGCTGGTCGCCGCTCTTTTCGCCTTCCACGGCGCGAGTGCCCTGCCGATCAGCGGTGGGAGCATTCAGGCAGACAGCTCAGACCTCCACAGCCGCCAGGACTCGCCCACTGATGGATTAGCTGTCATCGATTCCGTGGCAGACGGCTCTGGTCTCAACCGCCGCCAGGTACCTAGCTACCCGGCAACGCCTATCCACAACTACCTGGTCCGACCTAAGGCTGCCGGCACTACTTCTCTCAGCGAGCGTCAGGTTGAGGTGGGTCGACGGCGAGGACGGCGGTGCAGTTGGAAGGCGTCAGGTCCCGAGCTACGGAACTGCGCCTATCACCTACTCGGTTCGCCCGAAGGCTGCCGGCGCTGGCTCTCTCAACGAGCGCCAGTTTGAGGTGGTGGACCGCGAGGACGGTGTAGTCGGACGGCGCCAGGAGGATCAGCCCATTGTCAGCCCGGAGGTTGCCGCCTCTGGCCCCCCGACGAAGCGCGAGCCCCAGGTGAACGGAGATGGTGGCGGTCCTTTCGGAAGGCGCCAGATACCTAGCTACCCAGCAACGCCTATCCACAACTACCCGGTCCGCCCGAAGACTGTCGGCGCAGTCTCTCTCAGCGAGGACGGCCAGGCCGGCGGCGCAGTCGGGAGGCGTCAGGAGAACCAACCTATCCTCACCGGTGCCGCGCTCCGCCCGGCGGCCGACGCCGCTGGTCCCGTGACGAAGCGCGAGCCGCAGGTGAACGGAGATGGTGGTGGCCCGCTCGGGAAGCGCCAGGGATCGAGAAACCCTGTTGTAGGGGGACAAATCCCGCCTCCAGCACAAAAGCGTCAGAGAGAGGGGATTCCCATGGGATCTCTCCCACCCAAATCATCGTCAAAGCGCCAGGACGGAAACAACCCGATCCAGATGGACTGAGCCCCAAAGGCCGTCACAGAAGCGCGAGGACAGTCGGTCTTTGTCTTTTACTGGCGGGTTGCCGTCAGTACGTTGGAGGATTCTGCCGACGGTCCATTAGACCCGGCGAGTCAGCAACGGCGGCCGCTGACATGAACCCTTTTCGCTATGCAGCTTGGCTTTGTTTTTCGTTTTTTCCATTGAGGTTCGTCCGCTGTTTTCACTCTAGTCAAGTATCCTCTCGTTTAAGCCGAGCACTCTCATGTAGGGCACCTCTTGTTTCAGCTTCAGAAAATCACACGCGTAGATTGTGTCACAATACATCGCTCTAAGAATTTCCGTGCCCGACTTTCTCTGATAAGAAGCCCGCAGGAGCATTTAGCGTTACATTCTCGTTTTCTTGCTTTCACATGGCAGTTTACAGCGTGTCTATGACGCCACCTGTCCTGAGTGGCGCGCCTGATGGATCACGCCGACTGTGGTCGATGCAGAGGTTGAGAGAACGAGAGACCAGAAACTATCGCGTGAACAGCTTGCCGGTATGACACATCGGACCACTACCAAGAAGTCACAGAATATCAGGTCCGAAGTTGTCAAGCGGTGTTGTAGCGGGCCAGTTTGACACAACAAGCGTGGGCAATGTCCTGCACCTGAGAGCGAGGAGTCACAGGCAGCGGTATCGAGCTCAGCCAACAACAATATCTACTCGTACTTAGCGTACTCTTCCACTGTCGGATAGTCGCATGATCTCGCCCGGTTGCCTGCATGGTCTTGGCCCCCTCACTCGGGCCGATCTTTTCACCGTGGTGGCACTGCAGCATGCCTAACTACCTATCGTCTGCCGGCATTGTCATGGTGCACAGCGTCGCTGTGCTTTACCTCCCGATGTCCCCAATGAAGATCTAGAGTACATAAGTACGCGTACGCATCTAATTGTCTGGCCTCCGGAGATTGCTAAGCCGCCATCAAGCTCCGGTCAACAGCTTGGTACCACCTCGCCAAACCCATCGAGATGGATTGGACTGGGATACAACTTTGGACTTATTCGCCGTTCCGTTCATGGCCCGAGGTACCACATGGACTGGCCTTAACCTTACCTTGTGCGATCCAACTTGGCCTGTTGTGTCTGAATTTGCCAAATATCACATCAACGTCTCGAGACCAGAGTCGGATGACGACATGAGTGCCACTTGTGATGGACCTCCAGGATACATTGCGCGAGGACGAGCTGTGAGAACTGGACATCACTTACCTCGCCCGGGGGGAGAACTGGAAGGCTGCATCGAGAAATATAACGTAAGCATGTGGATTGCCGAAGTCGTGGAACATGACGATTGCGGGGAAGCGGTATCACTAAACTATTCTTCTGCGCTTTGGCCTCGGACTCGTGAGATCTCATTGTTGACTTGATGCCAGGGTCCGCCGTGGCAACTTACGACGCCGAATTCATTTTGACATTCCATGACCACCACTCCACTTTTGGGTCCCTGCATAGCACGAAACCGTTTGTCGTCGCACCTCAGCTCATGCAGGGAATCTAGATGGGATGTGGTTGCACAATGTGGCTGGGATCAAAGGGAAGCACGAACTCTGAATTCCGGATGAATCCGGATAGCGCACGGACAATGCGCCGTCTCGAGTTACACGTGGTGGACATATCCTGATTTGGTTTCCTGAGGGAGGTCTGTGTGGATTCTATTCGTTATAGGCCTGCTTACCCTAAGATGTTATTTAGTCTTCCTACGGACCATCGTTTTCTCTCGTTGAAGTGGCCAAACTCCTCCGGGCAACACCTGTACCGAGGAGCCAAGCGTCACTCGGTGCGCACACCCTGCGGCCGCCGAACAACATTATAATCTCCATTCGAACATATCATCTCAAGCCCACAACTCCACAAAGACCTCATCAACTCCTTAAGACGCCCTCTCCACATATAAACACCTCCACCACACATACCGAAACAATGTGCCGCGACATCTGCGTCCTCTACGTGTGCTCTGCATGCGGGGAGCAGCTGTCCGAGACCTCGACGAAACAATGGTGCCGCGATGCCCGACGGAAGGGCAAGTTCGGCCGCTGCGTCGCGGGGGCCAGCCGTGTCGAGGACGAGTCGCGCAGGGAAGAGTGCCTCGCGTGTACGGAGCTCCGCGAGCAGCAGATGGCGCAGCTGAGGGACTTTGCGGTACGGCGGCTTGGATGGAGAAGTGGCAAGGGCGGGAGGAACGGAGATGCCGACAGTGGTCGTGGCGGGCGTGGTGGACAGGTCCAGAGACAGTGTAGTGATGGTGGTGTTGCTGGCGATGAAGAGGATGATGATGCTGGGTATGGGTACTCTGTGGTGAGGTGGGAGATGTTGCTATGGAGTTTAACTGGGGATAAGACGGTTGCTTTCGTTCTGCCACTGATACAGGTCGTGATGTATTCCGAATATACAAAAGAGGCTACCAACGTCCCCAACATCCTCTCTAAGCCACCCTCTTGGGGCTAGGTACAGGATCGTAGTAAAGATTGTCACATGACGACGGCGGTAGGTAGAAGAGAACTGTAATCACAAACGAACAAGGGACATGGTGGACCTGGGACGTGGCCGGCTGCAATCCGACAGGCCAGCAAGAGGACCTACCCTGCGAGCCGCCCTCAAGTGGCCTTGGCGGGCGGGGTTCAGAACCTGTTGGGCGCCAACATGCGCCCACACCCCTGTGTATAAACGAGCATACCAGGATCACCACCGTTTTTTCCGCTCCTTGCCGCCCTTTCCCACACCAACAGGAGCGAACAAGAGCGAGGCTCGTCCAAAGCTGAGTTGCGATCAGAAAGTGACTGATCACGGCCTCCAGTCGCCAGCTTCCCCAAGGGTCTTTGTGCATATCTCAGAGGCATGCATGCTGGCGCCGTCCGTCCAGTCAGCAAGAACGCCAAGACTTGTCGACCGCCCGGCACATCACTTGCGAGCTCAAGGTCTCGCAAATGATTGCCCGGGACTCGACCTTGCATACTGCAGTCCTCGTCAAGGGTTCATGCCGGCATGCGAACCGTTTCCCGTTTGCTTTTCGACGAGAAACAGAGGAGGTTGCAGTTGCCTCAGGTATCTACCAATGCACCCCTTTGCAAGGAAGGAGCGACCCATCATCCCCGAAGAGCTGTTTCCCTAACAACAATCTCTACACTGGAACACACCTGAGGTTCTTCATCGTCGCTCACACAAGACGGTACCCCAAACAGGCTCTCTTCGCCAGTAGCCACGGACCAGTAGCACGCGTCCGCCACCGCTAGCATGGACGGCCCAAAACATCAAGCCTATGGGGTTCCCCCACAAGGCGAGGAAGACCACGACGCCTTTCAGCAGGCTGCCGAAATTGCCCGCTGGTCCAAAGAGTTGCATCTCAATGAGAGGGCTGCCTCCGACCTGTACGACAAGAACCACGACCTGATCATGCAGTTTCTCGGGACGAATCCCACACTCTACGTTGAGCTTCTCAAGATTATTTGCGACAACAAGAACCTGAGGCGGGAAAAGGCACAGGGGATCTATGAGGACAAACTTACACAGTACATGCAGGGCCACAAAAAGGAGCCAGAGGACCCTGAAAAGAGCAACCAGCACGTCGAACCACATACATCTCCAGCACCCCCACCGGCCAGCATGCCCTCGTCTATCTCGGCCGTTCCACAAGACACTTCCAGATGCAACAGCATATTGCTAGACAGCATAGAAGTGGTCTCCCCAGCACCGTTGCCAGAGACTCGACCTGAAGACCTGGCCGACGCGGTGGCCGATGCGGCACCTATCAGCAAGGACCAGACGGCCAGGGAAAGCCAGCAGCCAGCTTCCACGCCAGCGGTTTCTGCCATCGCGCCGAGCGAGGCACCGCAAACAGCAGACGACAAACTACGCAGCGCTGCGTCATCGGCCTACAATCATACTGATGAGGCGCCGAAGGACATGAACTCAAATAAACGTCCTGCCTCCACCGAGCTCCAACAGCAGCCAGCAGCAAAGCGGCCGAAGGAGCACAGCAATCCGCAGGCTGTGCCAGCGAAGCCAGCTGGCGACCAAAATGGACAACCGGATCACAAGAAGAAGAAGAAGAAGAAGCACAGCCTCAAGGCGTCCCATGCTACACCACTGACAGATCGAACGATCACGTTCGACGAGGTAGCGAACAACCAGATGCACTACGACACCATCGTAGAATATCCTCCAGGATGTGGCAACTACTACATCTTGTTCTGCAAGGAGCATAGTGTTCATTTCAAGTACAAGTTGCCCATCGGTGGCGCTGCCAAACACCTGTTCAGCCCACTCCACGGCGAGCCTAAAAAAAGTTGGCCTCGTGCTGTCGAATTGTTAGGCTATCTTGTCACAGGTTGTAACGATCAGCTCAAAACCGAGCACAATCGCAAGGTCGAGAAAAAGTTCGAGTCAGGGCATATCCCCCAGAACCAAAGGTCAAAGTTCTTGCCGCCAAAGAAGCCGCCACAAGCGAAGCCGCCCGCGCCTCCAGCAGCCAAAGCACAGATGCAAACACCATCTACTCCCAAGCCTTCGGCTCCAGCCCCCGGTGACAGACCGAAGGACATCACGACACCGCCCTCGGCGTGGGCTAACGGCATATTTTACCCTAAGACGTTCCACATCTACCAGGCGAAATGGGGTACTGGAAATGGTGCTACTCATTATCCCGTCATGATCCTGGACTGGGATTCTCAGGCGGACAGCGGACTTGGCGGGACACTCAACGACACCCAGCTCCTCGACGCAGGGGGTGACCCGCCGGGTTGTTATCAATACGACCAGCCAGTCGAGAAGATCATCGGTTGGGAAGACGGATATGAGGATGGCGGCCCCAAGGTTGCGTCGCGCAAATTCCCCGTTCTCTTCTTCGATGCACAAAAGTCAGCCGCATGGATATTCGGCCGCAGCTTGAAGAGGTATCCCCTCTACGAGGATCTGCAGGATCAAAAGGAGCGAAAGAAACAGCTCGAGGTCCGTAGATGGATCGCCCGCAGAGAGGGGTTCACTACATGGAAAGAACGTCAGACAGTACAACCAGGGGCAACATTCGATGAGGCTCGTCTTAACCTTCCCCAAGACGAGAGCTCTCCCCAGATTCCCTACACGCGATCGCCTTCCGTCGCTACGACTCTAGAGCAGTCTGTGCAGATAACTAACCCCGAGGAGGACGTCGATGGCGGTAGTGAAGCCATGGATATGGACGACTCGGACTCTAGTCTCGATTGCGAGACGTCCCAAGATGCAGAGCTAAAAAAACTGCTAGAGACGGCAGGCGAAATCCCAGGAGATCAGGACTACACCGATTCGCAGGAAACGGCCGATCCTGACCTCGACATGGCGGACACGGCCTCGCCCTCGAAGGCCTATCGGAAGTCATTTATCTCGACCCGCAGCACCGATAAGGGCGATACGGTACTTGTGACAGCCTCCTCTGGTCGACTGAGAGGCACACCCGCGAATGTGAGGTCTGGCATGTCCCAGGCTCAGGTACTCTCGGAAGAGGCATTACATATGCGACCAGCCTTGCTAGCCGAGGCCGCCCAGACTACTGGCACCGAGTTGCTCCAAAGACCGCAGACAAGTCCTTCAATCCAGGCGAGCCAGACTACGAGCCCAGCAAGCGTTCCAACATGTCTCCCGTCTGCGTCTGCGTTTACGCAGGGGGATAGCGCTTTGGACGAGGCTATATCAGAAGAGCCGATAACAAAGTCTCAGTCTCTTCGCGATAGCGCTGAGCCGGCTAGTAAGCCGGAAGACCTAGTGCTTCATTCAACTACAATCGATAAAGATTACACAGGTGCTGATGGTTTTACTGGCACGGCTGCAGCGGCAAAACCAGACGACGGACCTACGCCTGTAAGCGCCAGCAGCCCCAAGTCTGGTTTTGACGACACTGGCAGAGCTGCGGCGGCGCCACACATCCAGACGTCGGGGCTGCCGCAACCCCCCAGGTGGGACAGCATGTTGCGAGAAGCAGCGTCAGCAATATCAGCTGCAGCATCAGCGTCAGCATCAGCATCACCAGCGCCGTCTGCTACGGCACACCCGCATATCGAGTTTACCTTGCAACTCTACAGCCGCGGAACAACCTACTGGGAGAAGACTAGCGCCGACGTCCCGAGTATCAAGGTCGTAAGCGAGGGCGACGTACTAATGTCGGTAGACAGCGCTGTCGAGGTTGCAGTCCGGCCTAGTGTGATACGGACGTTTATGCGGCAGCCTTACGGGACGGACAACTACAAGATGGTGCTTGTGCCGGCCGAGAACAAGGAGGAGGCGATGCACCTGGTGTTTGGGTCTGGGCCGGGCAGCCAGGGAGAGAGTGGCAAGCGGCAGTCGCGGCGGTTTGTGCAGTGGATACAGCAGGTCAACCCGAGCCTGGAGGCGCTGGTCGAGTGACGCTCAGAAGAGGGAGAAAAGCCAGTTGTTGCGTTGCACATTGTTTCCTTGATAGCCAGATACCCCGATAGCAGTTTGTAAGACACGAATGCAGTGAGGTTGTTGGTAGTTGCAGCCAGAGGCCAGCTCGCAAAGTACACTACATGGTCGGCATGTGACGGACGCCCCGCATTCCTGGCTTGGCTGCCTGCGGGAGCTCTCTCCTCTCCCACCTTGCTGGGTCCTGACATTTTGACATCTGACGGTGGGCTCCGGTGAGTGGGGGCTGCCCGGCATCTCTCGCTCATGACATTTCTTCTGCCGTCCGGCTTCCGATTCATGTTGTGCAAAGATCCGAGCAACAACGACGGCGAAGAGACGGGCAACCTTGAACAGAGACCCTTCGGGAAAGTGTTGTTGTGCCGAGGACCTGCTGATCGACGGGCAAGGGAGCACGCCACACACACACACACACACACACACACAGACATCCATCTCGCTCTCTCATCTCCTCGTTGTCATTCCGGCTTCTTGTTCTGTCTTTTGCGACATTGTCACCACCTATTTCTCGAGAAGCAGGTCGACACCATCTGCGCGCTGCGACAAGGACAGGCGCGCTGCTGACTGCGCGACTCGACGCGTTGCGCCTGCGCGCGCACACGCACATGACCAGCAGCGGCATTGAGCTGGAGCAGCTCTGGTCAACAAGTCTGCCTTGATGGCTGCCATCGTGAGTCCAGTCCTGTCCTTGCATGGCAGTCTAGTGCTGCCTTGATCGCCGGCCAGCCCCAACCCAACCCACGTCATTGCTGCACCACGGCTCCCTCTCCAGATCCCCACTGCCCGACGACAGCACTGTACCAGCACACCTGCACAACATCCTTCCCTCCCTCCCTCCCCCCAAGGAATCCCCGTCCATCCCCAGACATAAAAGCCCCCTTCTTGTGCATTGCATGGAGCGACATTCGCCAGACTGACCCCTAGCCGCACGTCCCCCCGCGCCCGCAGGAGACTCCCTGGATGGACCACATGTCGACCCCAAATCCGACTCCCACGCAACTCCGACCTCGACGCCACCACCACACACAACTCGCATCATGACACGCCCACCTCGTCGTCGGCCGCGGCCGTCCTCCCCTACTACGCGCCGCCCACCTACGCCTCCTTCTCGCCCGCACACCTAGCCACCGCCTCCTCCGCCGCCAAACGCCGCTCCACCATCCTCGTCCACCAGAAGTCGCCTCTCCTGCTCGTCACCCCGCCCCAGGTCATCCGCGCCCTCGCCTACAGCCATCTCTTCCTCCTCCCGCTCAACAAGCTCGCGGGGCTGCTCACATGGACCACCGGCGACCCCTGGGAGAGCTTCCTCCTGCTCGTCGCCTTCTGGGCCGCCGTCCTCTATGGCGACATCCTCGTCCGCCTCGCGGGTCCCATCGTCACCGTCCTTGCCCTGATCGGCGGCATGTACAGCCGGCGCTACAGCCCCCTCTCGAGCAGCGGCTGGGCAGAGCACCCGAGCAACCTCAACAGCCACACCGGCGGCCTCGGCAGCAGTGGGAACACCAACAACAATAAGAGCAAGGGCGGCAAGAACAGCGCTGGCGGGGCCGGCGATCCCGCCAGCACGACGGGCCACACGCGCGCCGGCAGCGAGGCGACGAGCACGCGGCACCAGAAGACATTGGACGAGATCGTCGAGACTCTTAAGGTGTTCACGACGCGGTGCAATATCCTCCTGGAGCCCCTGCTCGAGATGACCGACTTCCTCTCGACCTCGCGCACAGCTACCAGCGCGACCACGCGCCCGGCGCTCACGACGCTGTTTGTCCGGCTGCTCGCCATCACGCCCCTCTGGATCGCCCTGATGCTCCCGCCCTGGCGCATCATCACCACCAAGCGCGTCGCGCTGATCGTCGGCACGATCCTGCTGTCCTGGCATTCCCCGCCCGCGCAGCGCCGCGGTGCGCCAGATCGCCGGCTGGATCACCGGGCTCGAGTTCGACCGGCCGACCATCGCCGCCACTTCCGCCGCCGCCAACGCCCATAACGGCTCCTCAACGTCGTTGTCATCGTCAAAGAAGCACCCCAGTAACGCCGCATCCGCGCTCACCGCGGCCCTCCAACGCGGGCGCCGGCGGCCACAGTCGAAAGACCCGGGCGTCCGGTTCACGTTCATCCTATACGAGAACCAGCGCCGCTGGGTCGCGCTAGGCTGGACGAGTAGCCTATTCACGTACGAGCGCGCCGCGTGGACGGACGAGCAGAACAACCCCCTGCCGTCCAAGGACGCGTTCGAGCTGCCCGAGGTCGAGGACGCGCCGGCCAAGTGGCGATGGGTGGAGGGGAGCCGGTGGCGCGTGGACGGCGTGCCGGACCCGGAGGTCACGGATTATGACACGGAGGCGGGCAAGATGGGATGGATCTACTATGACAACAAGGTACGTTTTATCACAATGTTATTTCTGCTGTGTATACAGGAAGCTATGTGATTACGAGATGCTGACTACGGTCTCGGCGAACAAACAGTGGCAGTTTGGCCGTCGCGGCCTCGACGGGTGGGGTCGCTGGACGCGCAGGAGGAAGTAGTACCGCGACGCCGAGCTCGTTGAGAAGACCGAGGACGACTACGCCGCGGAGGACCAGGCCCAAGCCGGCGCCGACAGCAGCAACAGCACGTCCGCGACGTCGCCTCCCCCGCCGGCGCTCCCGCCGCGGTCCAGCTCGGTCGGCCGGCGGCGGTCGTCTGCGGCACAGCACGGGCCCGACGGGGCCGGGGAGTGTCGTCGTCGCTGCCGAACCAGGGCTCCGGCTCGCTGGCGTCCTCGCCCGAGGTAGAGAGGTCCAAGACGTTCCATCATAATGATAGCAACAACGATGCAGCGGGGAGTAGTACAGCCTCGACAAAGTCGCGCTTCCGCTTCCCCACGCCGACGTTGCGCAGGCGGGCCACGGGCGGCAGCGTGTCGAATCACCAGCAGCAGTCCTCCACATCCTCCCACACCAATGATAACAGCACCGGCACCGGCAGCGGGAGCGGTGGGAAAGGTAGTGGGAACAGCAGCAGCAGCAGGCCGCGGCGCACTAGCAACGCGAGCAGCCTGGGCCGGACGGAGCGGGACTACACGGACGACGACAGCGGGTTCGGCAGCCTCACGCCCGCGCTGGAGTTCGAGATCCAGGGCCACCACAAGGAGCTCGGGAGCTGGGGCGTCGGCGACGACGTGCAGATGGGGCTGGAGTAGGTTTTTGTGGTGAACCTGAGCACTTGGGATTCGTTTCATCTGGCACAGGGGAGCTGGTTTCTGAATTATTGGAATGGGAGATACCATCTTCGTTTAATATCACATCGCTCGTTGTTCTTTGGCTCACTGCCTTTGCCTTTTTTTTTTTCGTCTGGTTAATCGATGAAAGAAATTGCTGTTACCGTTCTGCTCGTGTTGGTGTTTGTCCTGTCACGTTGGCCGGTTATACGGGCTTGGCTGACTGGAGGGCTGGCTGGCTGATAGATACTTCCTCGTGGTGTGCGCGAGACGTTGGTCGCTATTGTAACCATCTTGGGGAGTCTCACTCAGTGTGGGGAAGTAGAATCACGTGTAACAACATGCCGCTCGACTACGTGGAGAATGCGCTCGCTCGGGGGACAAGGCGCGGCCGCCCACTGAATTAATATTTTCTATCTTTGCCTCGTTCTGTTTCATTTAGTTGTATATATTATAGCCTGGTGTACATACCGCGGCGTGTATCTACTCTGTAAAGTACGCAAGATCCGACACCATGACACATTCACGCTGCCTTCATGGGCGCCCAGTTGGCCAGCCACTCCCGCACCCGGTCCAGCGCGTCAACCCCCTCAGCCTCGCACGCCGCGACGCACCACTCGAGATCCCACCCGCCCTCGGCGGCGAGCATCTCGGCGACCGCGTGGCGCCGCTGGTTCGCCTCGTCGACGCAGAAGAACATGGGCACGTGCGGCTGCCGGATGTTCTCTACGAGCGGGCGTATGACGGGCAGCACCGCGGCCACGCCGCTGCCGCCGGTCTTGGGGAGGGGCTCGGCGCCGAGGTTGTGCCGCCCCGTTTGCACCACTCGTTGCGGCACCAGCGCTTCCCGCAGCCCGTGGTGAGCTGGGTGAGATAGCGCCGCTCAATGCGCCGCCGGAGCGCTTTGCCCTCCGGGTCGTGCAGGCTGACGTACATCTAGAGGCCACCATGCGCGGCTACCTCAACTCGAGCTGCCGAACACGGCTATACTGTGCCGAGACCATTGCTCACTACTGCTGCCATGCAGCAATAGCCATAGTCGGCGGTGGAAACCACTGATGCGTAGTGTGGTGAATTGTCTTGCCATCATCAGCGCCGTGCTCTTCGGCCTGGGTATACACTGTTGGTCTTGAATGGCTGCTTATTTGGAATTATGCTCTAAGTGTGCAGAATGTCTCCTTATTTGATGAGGCTCTCACTGTGAACTACTGCCCCGTGCCTCGTACCTTTACAACGTCTGATCTCGTACTTTAGCGTCAATACTTGTCTGTCTGATAGTCCCATCAGAGGTAAACTTTCTGCTTTGTTAGATGCGCGGTTGTCTAAGTGTGTTTAGTGTCGCTATGTACGGCAGCCGCCGGCACCATCTCCAATGCTTAGTATTCAGGAAAGGGATTAGCAAGGCGGGCGGGTGAGGCAATTCGACGAAGGCGTTGGGACCTTTGGAGACAGCGTGGCAGGTACGAGGAGGGGCAGGCCGCAAGTCGGGTTATTTTGTTCAGACTAATAGTGTAGACCACAATTTGCACTGTTGGTTTGGTTTGGCCATAATGAACAGACGAACAAGTTCAGTTTGCGTTTCTCAGGCAGCCTGATAGTTTCGTTTGGCCAAGTCAGGCGGACTGGCAGTTTAGTGTGGCCAAGTCAAACGGACTAACGACGCTGCAATAACCAAATCAAACATCCAGGCAGGCTTCAGAGCGACAGGCCTAGTACCGTACGACCTAAATTATGTAATTTCGCAGCTAGATATGAAGTTTCATACGCCGACACCTCCTGGGTCCTCTGCTGGCCTGCCACCACCATGGGTCTCGAAGACGCCAAATAACCGGATTGAGGCCGAATCGCAGACGGAATACATTAAAAACCGCATCGTACGACATCAAGGTAGCTCTCCTTCGTCAATTATTGCAAGCTTACAGCAGCTGAACAAAGGAATCTCGTTGATGGTGCATGAGCAGACGCTTATGCGCCACGACCTGGCCGAGCTTCGAGATGCAAATGACCGCCTCAGCCGCCGTCGTCGTACGAAGAAAAAGCAGTTACAGAAAGGAGGATCCCTTACGATTAGCCAGGCAGAAGAGGATTCTGAATAGTTTCAATTGATTTAAGGCGTTGTGGTTGATTTAACTTATACATTGTTGTACGAGTACCTAAATGGTGGCCGGGTTGCTTGTGTGGCCGGGTTGCTTGTGGATTACGTTAAGTTTTCTATGGATACATTTGGACATACTGCGCTCCGATATACCCACCCTTGTCTGCTGACCTAATGAGATGTTTACGTAATCATTGGGATGCGTCTGCTCCGCGTGCATAACCTGCCCTTGTCCGTGGCCCGATCTTGCGACCTATTGGTCGGGTTGTCACAGTTGCATACTCCTGTCACGATCCGGCCTCTAGGGTCAGCCAGAGCACCGGGCTTCGGGGTTGCTGTCCTGAAAGTAGGTAAAGCTCTTGCAATATCACAACTGTCGAATATCGTTCGTCTCTTGGTGTTGGCCGTGTCTCTTGGAAGAGATACCACTCTCGTCAATTGAGTGACTGGTTCAAGTGATGGGTGAGAATGATACTTAGATTGATCGCTGAAGTACAAAGGTAAGGACTGTCTGTCTAGGAAATCCTCCAGGCTATATACGTCTTTGTCCTTCATCGTCTCGTCGTCCTCGCGACGCCTCCCGGTCGCGTTGCGACAGCACGGTGTCGCTGGCAGATAGTATGGTGTCGCAAGCCGACTGCCAAGCGTCGGCTTGTGCCTTGTCCCCGCTTTTATGACTAAGCTGGTTCCCTTAGGTAATCGCCCTGAACCCTCCGCATGTCTGCCCTTGTCCATGGCCCGATCATGCAGCCTTGTCTGTCCTGCTCCCGCAGCCCAGACAACCCCTTGTTGGTTCCGGTCGTCACAACTCCGTCCAGTCGCTCCAGGGAAACGAGCTTCCCCAAACCGATATCCGGACGTTTCATCTAATCGTGGTTAGAGCTCCAGATGGGATCTTAAGCTGTATTTCTATCAGCCATCAGGTGCCACCGAACAACTCACTGGCACAGTGGTGATTTATGATCGGGTATCTCTTGGTTCAACTGCTTCCGCCACGGACTGCTACGCCTTACCGTGTGCCCTACGCAGATTGTGTGAGTGGTGTGAAGATACGTACTCTGTGGCCTGGAAAGATTTGTTACACGACAACGAATACCATTTTTGGCCTTCACTGGCTGGCGATGGGAACAATACTCAAAGTGGCTGGCCATTTCACTGTCCATCATAACTAAGCAACTTCCGGGACAACGAAAACGCTAGAGAGGCCGCCTCCTACGACTGCTACGTTTTGTGACAAGCTTCTCAATGGGGAATCGACTTAGTAATTTGGCTAGGCCTTTAATTAGACTTAGCTGCTGGCTTATGCTATATATTACGTAGCTATGTGAGCTTGACCCAGATCGTATCATAGGTAAATGCAAAAGAATTAAGTATGGGAGATACTAGCTACCCTTAAGTATGAAAGATGAATAAAAATCACTCTCCCAGATAGTTCCTGTGGCTCGCTTTGTGAGGATGTAATAAATGGGGCGAAGAGTCTCGCTACTTATGATCGTATAACGTTGCGAGCGCATATTATTGTAGCTATACTATAATGCGGATGGCATGCCCCGACGAACAGCCAATGAAGATCATTGAGCCTCGTACGGCTGACGATGTTGGTCTGTACTCGATAGGGAGCCATATGATCTTTTAACCCTCTTTTATAATCTACCTTTTCCCAGGCTAAGGCTAAGACTAGAGGTATCTGGAGCTAAGACCATTCATTCCCTTCGGCGATAGCGATTCGCCTGTTAAAGAGTTTGTAAGTGCATCGATGGCTCCAAAATCGGTAATAACGATGTGCTGGATGATGTGCCGAAAGCAAGACTTTCAGTAAGGCCTAGCGGGAGTGTCTGGAGTTGCGTGCCCGTTACCATGTTCCAGAGGCGCACTGTCTTGTCCTTTGACGCTGAGGCTGCCAACTGACCGTCTGGCAAGAAGGCTAATGCCTTTACCACGTCACCGTGGCCCTCGAGGGTCTGCTGGTGCGCGCCTGTTGCGGTGTTGCAGAGCCGGTGTACCGTCTTATCCCATGAGGCCGAAGCTATAACTCTGCCAGTCCCTGGAGGACGTCATTGGTGTCAAACTCGATTCCGCGCCTAACACTTACCCGCCAGAGCCTGTCGGCTTCAGCGTCGACATCGATGGTATGAGCATCGTGGACAAGGTTAGCTTGAGAGATAGATTCGACGCCTTAAGACTGACAGCAGACTCTGGAAATCCCAACCACATTTAAATCTGGACGACTCGTCCCGTTGGAAATAAAAATAATGGCTGAGCGACATCGATCTGTTGCAGAAGAGTAGAATCGTCACAGGGTGTCAGTGGTGTGTGTAGCTGCTTGCATCCAAATTCTCATTCGTTATTTGCTTTGTGCCTCTTCGAGCCTATGGAGGTGCCTGCATCACGTCGGCTTGCATGACGTGTCAGAATGTCTGTCTCACTCGAGGTAGTTAACCTGCGAAGTGACAACCGCAGCCCCGCCAGCCCGTGCTCTGCTTCGCAGGCTGCAGCCAAACAAGGGCTCGAGATTGCACCGCCTGGTTCGAAAGAGGTATATGAACTGGCTCTTTCCTAATCTAGACTTAACTCCCTAGCCTTCCTCAAGATGTAATCATGAATGACCTGGTCCTTGCAAGTGCCATGCCGCAGGATCTCCGTCTTGAGAACGAGGGTCGTATCGCGTAATTCCTTGACGTGGGCGTTTAGGATATTGTTCTTCTTAGAGAGCTGTTTCTCTGTCTCCTGAAGCTTTGTAATTTCACACTTCGTCTTGTTGCGATACTTGGTCGCAGCTCTTCGGTTCTTCTCGCGTATCGTCTTCTTCTTATTACGGCTTGGAAGGGCCGTTGTATCTGACGGCGTAGACTGCGACGCGAAGCTTGCCGTTATATCTGGCGACTTTGTGCTGTGCAAGTGAATCTCGCTATGCCTGCGTTTCGTGCCGGCGAGCTGCGGTATCTCCGAGCTGTGTTGCTGCTGAAGGTGGTGGTAGCTATGGCACCTAAGTGCTGACGACAAAGGCTCCGGCGTAATTCCCCTAGGGTTAGTATGTATCGACGCGGTGGTAATGTCGGAAAAGGTGGTAAGATCGCTGGGTAGGGACGTTAGCCACGAGTGTATGCTCGAGGCGTTGTCGTCTAGAGCAGTATTCGAAATTTGGGAGGCGATCATGGTGCCGAAGGGCATTGCGTCGTATGGCTGCAAGGGCATATTGTACATCTCGGGCCCAAGGTCCATAATAAAGCCGTCGTCTGTCGCAGATAAAGGGGCGTCCAAATGGCTGGAGTTGCCATCAAGGACCATCCAGGTCGAGGTGGGTTGGCAAGGTACGGCTTGTCAGTGCGTGAGTGTAGCAACAACGCGCAGCCGGACAGGTAAGCAACGCTGGCCGGCCGTGACGTGATTATGACGACAGCGCGAGTGGGGAAAGCACAGGAACTGCCTGCTTGAAAATGCAGCCACGGCAATCTCCGTGCGCGTTGATCTGGGGGTGAAACGGCAGGAGCGGGGTGCAAGTGGCTGGTTAGGTTAGAGTCTTCGGCGGGCCCGCTCCGCTAGGGGGTTTATCAGGGCAATACCCACGAGCCCTATGGGCAACAGCCACAGCGCTATAAAGCAGTCTAGTCAAGGACTCGGGCCCATGTCGTACTCCAAAGCTTTGGTACTTCTTGGTGTTGTATTTCCACGATCACCGAGGCTCATCGTGCTACACAATTTTTGTGCTCGTGTACATCATGCGCAGCTATATACAAATCACTACATGTACGCTTAATACGCCCTTATGGCTGTTTGTGTGTACAATGCGCCATGGCGCATGCAGCAAAGCTATTTTTAGCGCAACTCACAAGGGCAGCAAGCTATAAGAGAGCATGTACTGTATGCGGGTGTCCGGGCCGAAATGCAGCTGGTATAGGAGGTCGAGCCGTGCTCGTTATAGCGTAGGTTCGAGTCGATGTCGGTACCCCGACGGATGCGCCGGACGATCTTAGCTACCCCGGTCTCGCGCTTAACTGTAAGGGCGTCAAAGAGTGTCTTATAGGTATCCCTTTAGCTCTCTATATCCGTGTGCTTACGCTTAACCGTGATATAGCGCCGCTTGCTAGGCGCTATATTATACACATACCTTTGCTGACTAGCGGTATAGCCCGAGCACGACGGTTATAGATGATCGCTCTATCGGCCGTAAGGAGTACGTTATTAAGCTGCTTTTTATATAGCCTGTAACGCTGTATATATCGTGCGGTTACCTTAGACTAGCGCGTATAGTAGGTATTATATACGGCGGTAACGTATTGTGACGACCCAAGCCAACACGTCGATTGTTTGGGCTGCAGGCAGACAGACAAGGTCGCAGGATCGGGCCAGGGACAAGGGCAGGTCATGCGGAAGGCAGGATTACATAAGGAACCTCATGACTCAGCAGGTAGGGAGCGGTGCCAAGACTTGGGAGAATGGCACCGCACTACAACGGCACGGCGCCGCACCACCATGGTGCGGCACCGCGCACGACTCCAAGGGGACGTCGCAGGAACGCCCTGGAGCTGGAGGACAAAGGATATATAGGGTGGAGGATTCCCATAGCCACAGTCATTACCTTTGTACTTCAGCGATCAATATAAGTATCATTCTCACACATCACTTGAACCAGTCACTCAATCGACGAGAGCGGTATCTCTTCCCAGAAACACGGCAAACCCAAGAGACGAACGATATTCGACAGTTGTGATATTGCGACAGCTTCACCTACTTCTAGGACAGCAATCCCGAAGCCCAGTGCTCTGACTGACCCAGGGACTGGATTGTGACACTCGGCTGGGTAGGAGACTAAATTAATTACGTATAGGCCACGAGTAGTAAGGTCTCGTAAGGGCTGTTCTGTGAAGGGTAAGGTGCGGGAGTAGGGTAGTAAGAGTAAAGGGGTATCCTATATATCCGGAGTTTCTAGTCTAAGCTACTAGCCGACTAAAGAATGTTGTTCTAGAAACCCTTAAGCTTGTTAAAGTAGGTACTATACCCGTTTCATCTTTGCGACGTTTCGTTCAAATAACGTTCCTGCGCTCGAGAGAGCTCAGAATAAGTGATTTCAATAGTGGTAAACGTACTCCACAAGTGGGTGGATCACCCAAGTAGATGGATCAGCCCCCCGCCATTTGCGTACGGGTATTCTTCCTTCATCATTTTCTCAACTTCTAGTGATGGGACGACAATCAATCGAAAGTGACCTGGTTCTCGCACTTCGTGCGCTTCAATCGAACCCAAAATTAAGCCTACGTAAGGCTGCACAGATCTACAATGTACCCTTCTCAACCCTTCGACGACGACACTACGGCCGACCTTCGCAACGAGATACTAGACCACCCTGTAAGAAACTGACCTCTTACGAAGAGGACAGCATTGTACGATACGTAATCGACCTAGATTCGCGATCGTTTCCACCGCGCCTTCGTGGTGTTCGAGAAATGGCGGATCGACTCCTTACCAAACGCGACGCGCCGCGCGTCGGAAAGAACTGGACTACAAACTTCGTACGACGACGACCTGAGCTCCGTACGCGTTTCAATCGAAGAATCGACTATAAGAGAGTCCTCTGCGAAGATCCAGACGCGTATCGCGCGTGGTTTTCACTCGTACGGAACGTAATCGCGAAATACGGTATCCACGATAACGACATCTACAACTTCGATGAGACAGGCTTCGCGATGGGTAAGATCTCCGCCGAGACTGTCGTTACAACCTCCGATCGACGCGGAAGGCCTAGAGCCGTACAACAAGGGAATCAGGAATGGGTTACAGCTATCCAGTGCATTGGGTCGTCCGGCAATTCGATCCCGCCGTACATTATCTTCGCAGGCAAGGTCCACCTCGACTCCTGGACGTCCGACAGCCCTCTACCGCCCGACTGGGTAATCGCACTCTCTGAAAATGGGTGGACAACGAACGAGCGAGGTCTAGAATGGGCGAAACACTTCGATTTGCATACAAAGAGTCGTACAAAGGGTGCTTTCCGGCTCCTAATCCTCGACGGCCACGAGAGCCACCATTCGACCGATTTCGAGCTATTCTGCAAGCAGCAGAGTATTATAACGCTCTGTATGCCTGCTTACTCGTCGTATAAGCTCCAGCCTCTTAATGTCGGGTGCTTTAGGCCTCTGAAACGGGCGTACGGCAAAGAAATCGAGGGTCTCATGCGGGCGTATATTACGCACATCGCAAAGGAGGACTTCCTCCCAGCCTTTTACAAGGCGCACAATGCTGCAATGGCCAAGTCAAACGTCCAAGCAGGCTTTCGAGCGACTGGCCTAGTACCGTATAACCCGGATTATGTGATTTCACAGCTAGATGTGAAGCTTCGGACGCCAACACCGCCTAGGTCCTCTACCGGCTTACCGCTACCCTGGGTCTCGAAGACGCTAAACAACCCGATCGAGGCGGAATCACAGACTGAATATATCAAGAATCGCATCGCTCGACATCAAAGTAGCTCTCCATCATCAGTGATTGCAAGCCTGCAGCAACTGAAGAAGGGGATGGTGATGATGGTACATAAACAGACCCTTATGGAGAGCGACCTAGCCGAGCTTCGAGATGCAAATGACCGCCTTAGCCGCCGTCGCCGTACAAAAAGAAGACAATTACAGAAAGGAGGGTCCCTAACTATTAGTCAGGCAAAGGACTTGAAGGATCAAATTGATGCGACGCAGCAGTTACAGGTAGAAACGAGTCAAAATGGTAGTCGGGCGAGGAGGACAGAAACGCGTGCACGACGCTGTGGTGTCTGCGGTGAGCCCGGCCATAATGCGCGTACTTGTCAGAAAGTTGAGTCTACCTCTGAAGAAGAGGATTCCGAATAGTTTTGATCAATTTGAGGCGTTGTGGTTGAAATAACTTAGACACCATCTCACGAGTGCCCGAAGACTGATCCATCCACTTGGGTGATCCACCCACTTATGGAGTACGTTAACTGATAGTTGTCTGTCTAAATGGAACAGCTGTAAAAGAGTGACTGCGAGCACTGAAACTCGGTTTATATACTCTAAAGGGCTCTAAATGCTTACTCATCGGTGCTATGTGAGCACCGGTACCTTACCTGCTCAATGTTACAATCTTGTTACCGTAGCCGACTTGCCTGATAGCATCAGAGTGTCCAAATGTCTGCCTTTCTTACCAATGCACAAAGATTCATTGCTAGCTGTCTCTCATATGTCGGTATTACACCCCTCCAAATTTGTGTCCAGCAACCATGTTTGCACCAAAATAAAGCGTCGCCCACTCAATTCAGCGCTCCGAAATGGATCACAGTCGAGCCCAGCATAGAACAGGATCGAAGCCACTGCCACCAGACGCTCAAGGGCCATCAAGATTAGGTTAATGCAGTGACGTTCTCGCGCGACGGGGGCACTCTCGCGTCGCTCGGGCGCCAGTCACGGTTGTCAAATAGCAACATTACAACGCTTGCAGGGCCGCTCCAGGACAAAGGCTGGCATATCTCACCTGGAGCGCCTGATGAGATCCGGGGCCAGTCGCAGCTGTTGAACAGCGCTGCTACAGTGCTTGTAAGACTCCTCCAGGCTGAAGATGAGGCTGTCCAATCCAGGGCCGCTAAAGCGCTCGGTATTGTTGACGTCGCTGCGGCATTCTTCCGGGCGGCGGGCGATGCATTTATGCGGGCTGATATAATCTGTTTGGTTAACGTAAGCAGACAGATCTGTCAGTCTAGTGGGAGCCCTGTACCCTTGGCAATTCCCCTCGCTTCCCAAGTCACAACCAGCCGAGCGTGAGTACCCGAAACTTGCCGGAACCCTGGGACTTGGAGTCTTGGGCGTCGCAGCCGGAGCTCATGGTGTCTGGATCGAATACGAGGGAATTTCCCGATGTGGGGCGGAGCCTTGATTCGCTGAATGTCCCACCTACACGGGAGTGATGAAATTGAAACCACTGCAGGTCTGGTGCACAGTAAAAGTGAAGCTCTCCCAATCATTGACTCACCGTTGGCTAGTGTCGTCAGAGGATCGTCACCGCAGGATCTGGTCTGCTTATAGAGAAACCTATTTGTTTGTTGCAGAAGTTCGTCAGATCTGTGTCAGAGGCGGAGTTAATGACTTCATGGAGACGCCGAAGTGGACCCTCCGCAGGTCGCTACTCTAGCTTAAATAACTGCCTCTTCACCATCAGTTCGTTTATCCTTTACGCAATACTCATCGTCAACATCAGCCCCACTGACAAAACCCAAGCGTCAACCCAACCGAACACTACATTGCAACCAACGCCGCCCAGCCAGCAACATCAGATTCATCTCAGCATGTCATCCAACGATAACCCTAGTAACTTCGCCAACCGGTATGACCCCCCAGCGCCCCGCCACGGACGCCGTGATGATTTCGCTCATAAGAGACAGTCCTACCGAAGAGGTCAAGGAGATAGCATCTAAGGGTGGCCAGGCCTCCCACAGCGGTGGTTTCGCGAGCATGGATCCAGACAAACAGGTACCTTGCTATCTCTTTTCCTGGGCAAATTCACCGTACCATCGCGCTCCCCTGTGCCACCCTAGCTAACATGAGGGTGAAAACAGCGCGAAATCGCCTCGAAGGGCGGTCAGGCCTCGTCAGGCAAATTCGAGCCCGGCAGTGAGCGAGCGTCCGAGGCAGGCAAGAAAGGTGGTTCCAAGTAGGCATTGACTCTCACAAGACGTATTGATTGTGACGAGTGGATACACTGCTGCTGCGGGAGGGAATCAGGGCGAGCTGAGGTACGAGACTTTTGTGGTCGAGCTGGAAGTTTGCTGTTTTACTGCTTATCTACCTGAAGGTAGGAGAGTTGGTAGAACAAACATACAGCGCCATAGGCCCGTAACACTAGGTATCTGTTGTTAAGACTTGACCCTGTTGCACGCTATTTCTCTCCCTCTCATGCTGGGCATTATATGGTCGGCGTGCTCTGAATAATGAAAAATTTGGTTGTATATTAGGCATCCCAGCCTGCCAATTGAAGACAGGAAGCCGTCACGAGATGTTATAACGAGGCAGATAGAAGTACCCGGATTAAACTACTCTTCATTGCGACAGGAGATTGCTAAGCATCTACTTCATCTATGGTGTTTATAGCTCCTGCCCGTGAATTGCTCATGGCAGCTCTCAAAAGTGACCCCTCCGACGCATACGGCGAATGACTCGCGGCACTATCATGCGACTAGATTTTCTCATCCGACGGCTCCTGGTACGTTCCCTTCGGCGGCGCACCTCGGATACGGTCTTTGATAATATTGGAATTATCGAGAACTTCCTTCTCATCCTGTTCTATAAGCACTTATGGTGTCAGTAAACATTCCAAGTCTAGTAAGCATAAATACGTTTGTTGACTGATAGATGCATATGCTGTGAAGGAAAGCAATGCTTGCCGAGTTGCTCGTCTGAGTTGGCCTTCTCAGGCCGACTGGGATCCTCGACCGGAGCGGTGTCGTCCTGAACAGGAATTGGTTCGCTCTTTCCGGTCGAGTACGAGGAATCGCTCACTTGGCCATCTGGCGCCTCCGGAGGGAGGGTGGCGCCTTCCTTGTCGTCGGTGTAAGCGTGAGCCACCTTGGACATGATGACTGGTGTGGCGATGCGATTAAAGCTGAATGCGAAGTGTTGTAGTTGCGGTAGTGCGCCTTGCCGACCGAGCTCAAGTATTCCCCATTGCACAAAAGATGGACTGGGCTTCAGTTAGCAGCTCTTATGCTTTCGAGGCCTCGGCTGCAACGCAATACAGTGGGATTACATGTTGATGACCCGGAGTGACGGCTATGTCGGATCCTTGACGTCACCGCGAGACAGTAGGTATCTAGGGTATGAAGCGCCCCATCTATTGACGAGAAAAGCATTAGATCGAGACCTACGCTCAATGATGACTCCACCGTCACGGAATGATGACTTCATCGACACGGAATGGTGACTCCATCGTCACGATCCCACAGTGGGCCTGCCGCAGTCAGAAGCAAATATCTGAGAGCAGCGCGAGCCCCATCATCATACCACCACCGTCAAGTCCGACAACGGCAACCTTGCCATAACATCTGACGCATCCAGCCACAATAGTAATGTAGCAACTACATCAGTCGCCGAACAACCGTCGGATGCAGGGAAATTGCATTCCACACCCCCAGTACGACGGCTCGCTACCTCAGAGCCCCATGGTGAATTATCCCGGAGCGGACACAGTGGTATTTCCTCCGCCAGGTCCATCGTTCGTTCTGTTGACGTAATAACTACGTAATATTCTTGATGATGATCTGTGATGTTGTGGTTCACTTTGGACCTAAGTGTACATGTGCGGCCTAGGTTTTCCTCTTGCCCCTGTATATATAGACACCAACCAAAACTTTTTGGATCTGGATGACCGTCCACCGAAGATACACCTATCCGAACGCCGTCATGTCCCATCAACAGCGCGACATCAAGAAGGATGCTGCCTTGGAAGGCATGCATGATACCCCAGAGGAACGCAGCAACCAGGCGCGAGGCCACAAGGCCAATCTGAGCAATCCAAGTGCGTGTTATCCGCTCATCGGGATTTTGTTTGGTCTGCTAACCTGAGAGGAAAGATACAAGTGAGAAATCTAAGGAAAAGTCGAAGGAGGCGCTGAAGGATCTGGGAGGGGAGGAAGCCTTCTACAGCAAGGACTCGGACAAGTAAACGGCATGTGAATAGACGTATGCATGCCGCCCAAATCCGGAGGTATGCTGCGGAACGGAACCGGGCGCATTGAAGAGTCGATGAGGCTCAATTCCTAGACCAGGGGATGTACGTAGGAATCTGCGCGAAAGTATACGTTCAGTCGTCCCGTGGGCCAGTACACAGTGTTGGTTCAAGTAACCTGCTGCCTTCTCAATCTCCTGCAAGAGCGTATTCTACCGTATTGTGTCGTCGCTGCTGTCAGCTTGGAGGACATGCCATCGCAGGACATGCCATCGCCGTTTTGGGGCCGCCTCCCCGCTACCAGACTCTATCGAGCAGATGGCCTTAAACTTCTACAGGCCCAGGCTCTCATTGGATATACGCGATAGCACATGAGGGGACCCACCCTCCCAAAAATATCGAAAAGTTATTCCGACATTTGAGCTACGTTATATAAATTTCCTTCCCAATAATCGCTGAAGACCACAGACCACAATAGTATCGGTACGAGTAGTCAAATGGAGTATACTCGAAACGCGAAGCTCTGCTCGCCGTGTTATGGCCTAACCTTCGTTATGCTTCGGGACGGCTAACACATCCGCAATCGTATCCAACAACCCTCTCCTCAGGCAGAACATGCCGGCTATGCAGATTGATGATCTGCTCAATAAGCAGGCTTCAGGCCATGACAAGCTGCTACGAGTTAGAGAAAACATATAATTCCGCGGCAGACGAATTGTTGCAGCTGCCAACCGTGGGACGACACCTCGGAGAACTTTAACCCTTTTTGCGTACCGGGCGAGTCTCGTTATTCTCGCGCATTACGTGTCAGCTAAATAACAGCAATTTCTGCAACGTTTCTTTGGCGCTTTTCGTGAATGCCTCCATGTCAGAGAACTTCAACCCCTCGTTTGAATCAAACACCTCAACCGACAACCATCCCCTAGAATCCGTGTTTAGAACAGCCCTCAACACGTCGTGTACTGGCAAATAGCCCCCGTCGAAAGGCAGAGGTCTGTGGTCCTGACTCCATCTGAACCGAGACAATGACGCTTGACTATCCCTGGATTCCTTGATTGGCGGGTCCATCCTGTACGCATCCGATAGCTGTACGAGGAATATCTTCTCTGCAGGAACCGTTGCCGTCAGTTGTCGGAGGCTCGCTCTACAGCGAGATTCCAGTTCAGCCCTGCAGATATCCTCGATCAACCCCGTTCTGGTTGTTGGGTCTCCAAACTCCCCGCCCAAAATCTGAAAGGTGTCCAAACATATCCCTAGGTTTGGCTTGTCTGCATTCTTCACGATCTCCCATGCTGCTTTCCAAGTCCGGGTTCGCGTCGCCCAGCATCGGTTTTCGTATGCGACGCGGAACCCTTCCTCGGCGCACATGTCAGCGAGCTTCGCAACGTCTGCGGCTAGATCGTCGACCGAAGGCGATATCTCTTCAGCATCTGACGACGCCAGCTTCTGTCCTGTCAGCGGCCTATCTCATGCTTCTAGCAGTAGAAGATCGCTCACCTGCAGCATGTCTGTCCCGAGGGCTTCCATCACCATCAACCATCCTCGTGCCCTTGCAAAGGCATCTTCTCTTTCACTATCCTGGAGGCCTAACTTCCATCCTTCGAAGTTCACAAACGGCTTCAACATAAGGATCCCGACTCCGACTTCCTCCGCTAGAGCCTTAACAGCCCTAGCGACTTCGACAATGGTGTCGTAGTCACTCGCATCCGGTTCCTCGCCGTTCAAGACCTTGCCGTATGCTAACAGATCCGGCATGGCCAATTCGACCGCGTCGAATCCTGCGCTGCAAATGACCTTTAACTTCTCAGGCAGGGCTGGGTGAGAATATGATCCGATGCTGCAGTCGCAAAGGATATCGGAATCACCGCGTTGTTGTAGGGGTATTGAATGCCCATTTTAGCGTACGACGTGACTAGTGAAATCCAGGTTTGCTTGTCATATCTTGATGGCGTGTTCCGTACATGGTACGTTGAAACAAGGAGGTTCTTGTTGTTGCTGCCAGGTATGTCCATGACGTCAGCAAAGCGCCAAGCCCGGTGATGATTTCCATCTATGACGTTTGAGTGCTGGTAGCCACCGTACCTCACTTCTCCGGCTCCAATCCCCTTTCATCCAGTTGGTAGAGGCGCACAGGAGACGCAGTGGTCACAACGTTGATTGGCGGGGCCGACGCAGGTTGTCGACAACTACAGCAACAGACGCTCTACACTGACACCCTATCGAAAAGGGGATTGCCTGTACTGCAGTAGTGTTGTCAGTTGGCCATAATGAAGTCGGCGATCTGCCTTCACGCAAGGGTGATGTTTTCGGTATTGTTTCTTTCAGATGGCGTCATTCAATCCCAAGCATCTCCATCCTGTCACAACATTGCGAAGCCCGCCTCCTCCAGGAACTTGCCGCTAGGGAGTATCCGACGACCCTGCACAGGGACTGGCCAAAAAAGGGGGCTTTCAATGGAGGTGGCTGCGTCCCTGAGGGCCGTATTTGCTGTTGGGCCCGGCGCGTCGGCCAATGCGCGGGCGAGTTCGGCCCGGTTGCAGTTTAGGCCTTCCTCCATGACGTTGGCAGCAACGGAATTGAAGCTGGTGGTGAGTGGGTGCATCGTGAAGTCCGGGTCGGCAACGTCCTCGCCGCCGCCCTCGGCGGCCATGTCGACATTGATGTTCCACTCCTTGGCGAGGTAGCGGATGATGTCGACAGCCCGCCCAGCGAAGTCGTGGTGTGTGGCCATCTCGGTCAGATCGGCGATGCCGCGTTTGACAGATTCTACCACGCGGGTTCTCAGAGTCTGGCCTTCCGATAGTTTCTCAGTCGAGCCCGATTGGGATGATGATAGTGGGGAGGCGCCGATGAGAAGGTGCATGATAGAGCACTTGAGGGTAAGTAGGGCACGAAGCTAGGCGTTCTCCTCAGCGTGTACAGCTGAGAGTACGATGCAACAAGCCCTGGATAGCATCGGCTGCCTGGACGCACACATCCTTTGGGGATATGTTGGAGTTGACGATGCGGAGTTTGATGAATGGCTGGAAGAGGAGAAGAATGGAAAAATAATAGTACAGGCTGCCATGGGTCAGCGGAGGCCCGTCCTTTATCGGCCGCTTGAGGATTTGCGACACGCAAACAGGTACTTACTGCGCAAAAGTGACAGACGGCGTGAAGTTGTGTCCTAGCCTAAGAACCTCGGGAGTTTCGCCGTACCAGCTCAAATATTTTGTGTAAATCCCAAGTAGATCACGGCTAGTCACTGGCCGTCCTGGGGAATGTAGGACATGTAACGACTGGTGAACCAGCTCGCTGAGTTCGCAGAAGCATTTGTACACAGAATGTACGTTAGACTGCTGCGAAAAATGTAGCGAGGTCCCTTCGCTACCCGGGAGGATGGTGAGCTCAGAAGAACCAATGTCCTCAGTATAAGGCATCCAAGGCGCAGCTTCGACATAGTCAATTATTGGAGGCTTCGGCGGCAGATGCAGGAAACGAGAACACCGCGGTAAAGAGCCGGCCGTGAGTGACCACGCACTATATCTTGCTAGGGACAGAGAGCGTATTCCGTTCTGAAGAGACGAACTGTGGGGTGGAGGGACGAAAACAAAGCCACGTACTGTTCGAGGGCAAAGGCACCCCAGAAAGTGGCAGCTTGGACTGCTGTCTCATCTGATTCGTTGGCGGACATGCCCGTCCTGTGAAGGCCCATCTCGAAGGCGAGGTGGATGCTTTGCCCGGAATAATATCGACTCTCGGGATTTCGGCCACACCTTGCCTCTCTTAGACCCAAGATCCCCAGTGCCTGGATTGTGGTCAGCTGATGCTGATCTTCCTCCAAGTACAAGAGCCGCAAACACTCCTCGAAGAAGTGGTCCGCGTAAGTATTGTCTTGATCGGCGAAGCGACATCCAAGGGCGAGCAGGGCGTTTACGAGGATCGACGAACAGTACCGTTGTCGGCCGTCCCGAAAGTCTTTGAGAAAATGCTGCTTGCTTAGAGAAGCAAATGTGGGGTATTCCCAGCAAGTAGAGGGCCAGGAGGTGCTGGCCAAAGGCCGTGTCTGATGTAATATCGGTCCAGGCGCCCACCGACACCGTCATCTCAAGGCTTTCCGGCGCGAACGCCTGTTCCAGGCCGCGATAACAGCGTTGATCTTTGGTGGATAGGGCTTGGCCGATGCCAACGATCCGAGATGCAGCCGGAGCCTGATGTAAAACCGCCGTAGCCCAGGCTGTGACCTCGGAATCAGTTCTGTTCCTGCGAGCGTGCTCATCTCCTCTCATCCATTGCGTGTGCGCGGCGGCTGAACTGGCGCTGCCTGTTCCCTGAGACGAGGTTGGTTGCCACTCAACAAGAAAACCGATCTTGTCATCACCCATGAGCACTGGGCGGATAATGTGAGCCTCATATATGTCCCCTTGTGTCAGGTCGTCGTCTGCGAGTGACGCATCCTTCAAAGCTCGAATACCTCGATTGCCATAAGCTTTGTGAACAATCTGCCCCAGGACCATCCAAACTCCCTTGTCCACAAAGCTGCTGGGGGAGACTTCAGAGGGTGTTCATGCTATCCTTATGCTGATTTTTTCAGAGGCCACATCCCTGAGCAGATCAAAACCATCATACTCGAAGCTTTTCTCTGCAGGAACTCGCACGCGGAAGCGGGCACGATGTAGCTTGATGCGTTTCGGATCGTCTTGTGGGTAACTATCTTCGGATACTGATCGTTTCAGCGGACCACTGGTATCAGGTCGCATCTCGCTCCTGGGTCGGATAATCGGCGATGGGAGAAGGCCGGGTGACTGCCTTGGCAAGCTGAGCGCGGCGTTCCTCTGATTCAACGAGATGTTGCATGCTTGTTTGTCAGCGCAACGATTCATGCGTGATGCTGCTGGAAGACCTTGTTCGTACACAGTCTTAGATCTTGCATGAGTGAAGGGCTTGTGCTGGTCAGTCGAAGTCGAAGGGTTACTGGCAAAAGAGAATCCGGCTTGGGAGCTCAAGATACAACCATGCTCTTGGCTTGCCGAATTGGAGGCTAGACAGCAACCACCGATGACAGATAGTAGATGCGCTTGTAGGGTCATTGTGCCAGTAGGGTCAGTCGCGGCGCGTCGAAGTAAGTATCCTCGGAGACATTGCGCGAAGACTTATGAAGAACTGCTGAAAGTTAGCTGGAAAGTCAATCCTGTGTTCGTTGTGATACTGACTCTCACTGGGCCTGCGGATCAGGGATCTCCTTTCTCTCGCATCCTCGCAGTTAGCTGAGCCTGCCGTAGACAAGCTGCGATGCTCAGCATCACTGCTCGTGCTCGTTGGCGGCTCTGCTGCCTCGATGACATGACGTACGGCAGTGCCGCTCGGCAGCACTGGAGCAACAATCTGTGGAGTGGCGCTGAGAACTGATGTGCCGGTGGGCTCTGTCGTGTCAAAGGTGAAACCCTCATTGTGATCAAGAGAATCGTCGCCATGGCTAAGAGTCGTCCCCGCAGGCATGTTGGCGTGAAGATTGTCGAGACGTGCTTCTCACAAAGTCTCAACACCTAATTGATCGCCATTGGTTTGTTCTTGGGGGGTTAGGTCTAGGCCGAAGTCGAGTTGGGTTGGAAAGGCTTCCAACGCATCCATTGTGCAGGAGTCGCCACTGCTGGATTGCTGAACGTCGAGATTGAGGTCGAGCGGGACAGCTAGTCCATCCATTGCTAAAGAGTGAGTAGCTAAGACTGTAGGTAGTCGGAAGGAGCTATGACAAGTAATATAAGTCCTTGCATAAGATGATGGAAGGAAAGGGAGACGATGGCACCTCAAGGGGCGATGGTCGACCTTTATAGCCAGAGGAAGGACTGAGGGGCGCCTCACTGATGCGTGTGACTGCGCTAGATCGCAGAGTTTATGCGATAAGGCCCATTCTACCGGTCAAGACACAGAATGCACCCTGCCACGCCTTAGACAGGGAATTGAGCCGTCTCCATGGTGAGGTGTAGCTCACCATCGGGTGAGGAAGGCCCCAGAGTCCGACCAGATTACACTAAGCAGCGCCACGTCCAGAATTCTGCCCTTCTGGCGGTTCATGATAGGATACCGTCAAGAGAACCTGTTATACAAGCGCCTTGTGATGGGTGTTGGTCTGAATGTGTATTACTTGAGTGGCCATGCTCTGGGAAATCTCTCCCGTCCCGCTATAGGGCGAGACAAGATGGCGCATACAATCACCGACATACAAGTCCGAGAGATGAGGCGACCGGCGTCTCGTCATGGGCACCTGAGGAAAGCGAAGGCTCTCCTATCTTGGACCAGTCTTGCTGAGCGTCCATCGGCCTGGCCCGGGGTGTTGGGGATAGATCAAAGCTGACCCCCCTACTTCGCTCACGACAGACTTTCTCCATCCTCCTTCCGTGTACAGAAGCTTTTCACCAGTCCAGACGCCGGCGACAGTCAACCACCTTTCACAGAACAAGATAAGATCATGAAATCGACCGCAACGCCCATGTCAAAACATCGATTCCACACGACAAACGCTGAAGCCATGTCCCTCACGACAACGTCTCTGGTCAGTCCTCAACCCTGCACGTTATCGCGTCACTGAGATCTCAGCCCTAATGCAAGTGAACCTGACCAACAGTGGCTCAGTAGTAGCACAGCAGATGTTCCCACCGTTGTGATGAAAGGTTCCACGACTTTGCCTGATACCGCATCTCCATATCTTTGAGGTCCCGTTGATTGTGCACCCGAACGCGAGCGAGAAAGCCATCAAGAACACACGGTCATCGACCTGACCACTCAGGGCAGCATGTGTGGGAGCCCAGACCTGGGGGATGGTTCAGAGGTGCGATGCCCTAAACTCAGAAGACTCGAGTTCTGCGTGACGAGTGGTCGGCTGAAGGTGCATCAAAGCTCAAGCAGGATCAGTTGGCGTGAGACACACCGAAGTTGGGTTGATAGCAGAGGCAAAGTAGTGTTAGGCGTGGGCACTGGCAGTTTAACCTTGATCAAGATACTGGATGGAAGTGGCGCGTCTGTCAAGCTTCGGCAAGATATCTGCGGCTATTTTGTTGAGAGTCCGGAGACACAGCGCCTCATAACCATTGAGGCAGGCGTCTTGCAGGTTCAAGTGTCACAAAGGGTCAAATAAGGTGTCTGTTCTTTGCTACTGTTGAGATCTGGGCCAAGGCGAGGGATACTGATGTCTCCGGTGGTCAGACTAGAAAGTTGTTTACTTTGTTACTCTCAATAATCATGTGGTAAACATCAAAGAGGCATAAAGCTGCATCCACTATGTCCTGTTCATCCACCGAGTCTTATGAGCTGTCATCGTCCTCAGCAGTCAGCCAACAGAGGGAGCTAAGTAACGAACGTGGCGAGCTTCTGGATCTGGAGGCCGCTTGGGTCGTGCCTGGGACTGCGCGGGCCCGACATCATCAGGAAGGCCAAGGCCGTCGGTTGGTATCACCTGTTCAGCGATCTGGCGAACAAGAGCTTGTACTGACGTCATCCTGTTGAAGACATGTGCTGGCCACTGAGGGACCTTTGTGTCGGCAACGACATAGCCACCATCCAACTACCTTCAACTGCATGTCTTCGCCCGAACCTTGCTCCGTTGCAGCTTCATACCGTGGTCTCACATGGAGACATTGGCTCGACGTCACGGTCTGGGCCATACATCCGCTCCCCTGAACACGAGCTTACTGAGATTGGACGATGGCATGCGCCACGGGAGCGCCTTGGCGCTCTCCTGGGACTCCACACTGTGGGCGGATTCTCGACCGAAGCGCTAAGACTTACTTGAAAGAGGCAGAACAGTCCCCACGGCCTGGCGCTTCCGGGCGGACGGCCTGAACAGCCACCTTCACTGAAGGATTTGAGATATGATGATGGACAAGGCAACCTTTGTTGGATGTCTTGTCATTCGGCTGAAGCGCCGAGACTGTTTAGGGATCCTGGCGTCTCCGGGGTGCGACTCGACTCAAACCTGAAAGTGGTCAATCCTGGAGCAGTGCCCTGAGAATAGCGCGGGCTGCGATTGGTCAAGTGGCATCCCAGCTAAGCTCGGGCGCTTTTCAGGTTTTGGGAAATACATAGGCCGTGGCTGAGGCCCGAACTGCCATGGCTGCGTGCCTCATCAAAACATTGGATGCAATCTGCTTCACACTGCTGCGCGGTCATCGCCAGTACGTGAATAGCACCGGCCCGCGTTGCGTCGAACAGCACCACCATTGACCTTGCGCTCAGCCAGTATGCATGACGAGAGTGTCGAAGCGCGTGCCCTCAGCGAGAAACTCAGTGAGGTTCTGGGCGAAAGGCAGAGGGTGACGCGCACCCCATCAGTACCACTTTCTCCGAAGCCTGATTCTTACGCGCTGCATTGTCGAATCTTGCGCAAGGGACGCAGCAACCGGAGCATCGATCAACTCCGCAGCAAAATCACAGATCCGGGCTATTGGACCAAAGAAGGCGAAAGCCTTATCGCCGAACTCAGCCAGCGCCTTACCAAGAACCCGCGAAAAACAGTACAAACGTGCAAGAAACTCCTCCGTGAACTAAACGTCGACCCCATCGAGATACGGTTTGCAATCGAAGACCAAAGCTTACTGGGGGCGCGAGTATCTGGAGCTGCAACACCGAGAAGCCCGCACCAGCGACCGACGCAAGCAGACACCGAACCCCGCACGACCCAGCCACTCCATGCGCTTGCGGCCAAGACCGGGCCAGAGGCCTCGAAGGTCAACGTGACGGCCGATTGCCAGGCCCCCGCGCTTATGAGTGACCACCCCAAATTCGCCAAAATCTATATTTGAATCAGCACTCGCCCAATTCTCAAAGGAGGAACGCAACCAACACGATGGGTCTCCCTGACATCTTGCTGTGCTTCCGCGATTTCGAGCAGGACGAGGTTCCGGTCTCCCAGCAGGATCTGAGCTCTAACGCGAGCTTTGTTCTCGACATCTCAACACTCGATGAATCTCAACATGGCGCTCTGCAAGGTGCTCGCGAAAAGCAACTGCCGAATCCAACCTTTGCCCTACTGTGCAGGCAGAATATGTACTCGCCAGAGGGCTGGTTTTTCGGATTGTGACCGAAACAGAGCAATGCGACTTTCAAATTGCCCCTGATAATGCATCGGGTGTGAGCAGCCGGCATTTCCTGATCGACATCGACCCGCAGGAGGCACAACCAAGGATCACCGTTCATTCTGCCCGCAACGCGGTTCGCATCACGACTGGTGGAGAGAGTATCACTGTCTACCCCAAAGGACAACAGATACTTCCCGATTCGGCCACACTATGCATAGGACAGCTTTCGTTCTCTGTTTGGACGTCAAGATTAATTACGCAGGCGGACAAGGTCATATTTCGCATGCGCACGAACAGCTTCAGCAAAGAGATCCTCAATGCCATACCTCGAAACCCAAGGACTGGAATCCATACCCCCGACATGCGGATCGCAAACAACGGAGAGACGTACTTGCAAAGAACAATCATCGCTGCTGGCGCATCCGGTTCTGTGCACAAAGTGACAAGAGAGAGCGACGGGGCACTCTACGCTGCAAAAACTGCGCATTACCGGGCCTCCGACAACGTCGACCAGGTCCGAGCTCGATACGAGAGGCTCAAGGAGGAGTATGACACGATGTCTGATGTCCATCATGTTAGTTGTTCCAGGCCTCCCATTGCAGAATCTCACTGACACGAGTGCAGGCAAACGTCCTCAAAGCTATCGTTCTTATTCCAGGTTATGGCGAGGAACCGGATTGGCTGATCATGGAATATATCAAGCATGATCTCTCGACAGCTGAGCTACAAGACGACGACAGACTAAGGGCACTACTTGACATCGCCAGTGGTCTTGAGTACATCCACAAGAAGGGCATTACTCATCGAGACTTGAACCCCAAGAACATCCTTGTGTAGATGGAGGATGGCGACCCTGGCGGAAAGTTTAAGCGGGCGAAGGTTGCTGATTTTGGCGCTTCGAAACGCACGCATGACACAGAGGAGACAAAAGGCGGTGCTGGGGGGTTGTTAATTGCGAGCTGGGAGTCAATTAATAGATGCTCGAACACCATCCTGTTCTGTGCAGGTATCGTGTACTTCGCAGAAGACAGAATTCTGTTCTCTTCCAGTGGGGCTCTAAGTGCTGTAGTAGGGCAACCAACTGCATCGCGGCACACAGCCAATGCCTAACAGCCGTGCGCATGGGCCGCCCTTCTCATGCAACTCAACCTGTCTGGGCGCTGGGAGGGTGACGAGATTGTGATCGTCCATGGCATAGGTAGTATATATCACAATGAGGAACCGCGATCTCATCGCCGAAGAGCTGGGGCCCAGCAGAACGAGTACAAAGACGTCATGGCCACCCAAGTGCTTGCCCACGCGCACGAAGACTTCCTCCGGTTATTCCACAGTCGGGAAGCAAAGCTTCGTGGAAAACCCGCCGTAGATGCTCTCAACAATGCACAGCATGCGGCGCTACGCAAAAAGCTCGAGTCGGTACATTTCATACCTCCAGTCTGGTCTCTCGCAACCCAGAAGGGTGTTGCTGATACCACAAAGAGACGGGAGAGGTACGTGGACTGATTTGCACCAAGCAGTGTCTTGCGATCTGTGACCGTGCTGCAAGCAAAGCTTCGTCGGAGGCGGTTCATGTGCTGGAAGATGTTGACATTGGACGTGATGGCCAGCAAATGCTAATTGCATCACTGGGGGAGCTGTTCCAAGTCAAGGGTGTCAAACTTGGCGAACGTGCGACGCAAATAGTACGTGCGCTTCCGTCGAGCGCAATTGATGAGCTTATCAGAAATATTGCGAAGAGAGGGCTCTCGTAACCAGGTAGCAATGCTCGGATATCTTCCAAACCCAGCTCATACATGCGCCTCGATGTCTGGCATCCTCTTCCATTCTCGTGATCATTTAGCCCTGAGCTGCCCAAATTCGTGGCCGACTTCCAATGGTACGACCCTGGCCAACAAGTTGAGATTTATCCGTGCTAGCAGCATCAGTCGTGCCGGCTGCACGCGCGCGTTCACCAACACTTCGTGCCATTTCTGTGATCGATCTTTCGGTCCACATTCCGCTGCATTGTACACTTCTGGCGGCCAGCTCTACGTCCTTGGCATTTTGTAGCCGATTGTCGATGGACACGAGCAGCTGTACAGCGTCGACCCCTATTTTGATTTTCTCGAGGTTCACAGTCGGATTTGGAGGGCGTTGGGGTGGCCCGCTTGCGTTCGCAGGATGCGGATCCATATCAAGAGTGGAAGCATTCGCCGGGGGCGTCTTAGAGGGCAGCAAAATGATCCGTCGTCTTTGTGTAGAAGGTGGACTTCACGAAAAGTGCCTGTGGTTCGAACGAAGTGCGGGGTTGATCGATCTGAGCCCGGCGGTCAAGTGAGGCAGAACTCAGTTCGGCTGTCACGTGAGGTTCTCAAGTCCGAGAGTTCTCTCGATGCTCCCCCACCATATGCTGTTGCGAAGCTACATCGCAGGAGAAGTCGATAAGATTGAGTGATTTGTTGAGTTCAATTACCCTAAAGTGCGTGAACGATCGAGAGACATCACGAGCCCGGTACCGACATTCCTCAAATCTTCGTAACATAATCCAGACACTACACCGAAACTTCGGCAATCGTGGGCGGAATTGGATCAAGTAGAGCAACAGCCACATATGTTCGCTGCCTCTCTGCTCGAAAGATCCGACGGCGTGGCGGCCAAGTCCAGAGATGGTGAGGATGCTATATTGTCGTTAAAACGCTTGTCCTAGCACTGTGTGTGGTTGCACTTACTCTAGCTTATGATCCTCAGAGGGAGAAGAGGGTATAGCGTGGTGATGCCGTGGAAGTCGTTTTCAGGAGTGAGATGTAGCTGCCGGCTTGACCGTGATGGCTGGGTATCCGCCGAAGAAGACGGGAGAGGGATTGTTCGTTTCCCGCGTGTTTGCGGCGCAGGTGGGACGCGCTGGAAGGTCATCGTGCCCACTCTCGAACAGCCACCACCTTGTCCACCAAGGAATGGACAATAGGGCTGGCTATTCCGCCCTGAGGCCGAAACTCCTCATTCCGCAGAAAAGACTGAAGTTTCTCGGCGTCCCAGTCTCGTGGCACTCCGCGAATGCGAAATGCCTTGTCGGCTCTCGCTTGTAGTTTCTTGTTCACTAGCGTGCTGCAGCTCTCGTCGTCGTGACCTTAGGGAGCGTTAACCCGAAACTATAGTAGACGAATGGAACAGATTGGCTAGCGAAGAAGGAGTAGATCGTCGGGATAGAGGGGTAAAGCAGCCATAAGGGTGGACCTGTGGTTCCCGACTGTCATCACCCGTAGTTGAGGTGGTGATAAAGCCCTATGTATCGTTTAGCGGACGTAATGTATATAGTGGCTGATGCATTTCGTTCGTATAGCGACCACTCTTGAATCTGAGGAACATGTCTGGCTGACGAAGGCGCCAAGGCACAACGTATTCAAGAATTGTATATGCTCTGGAGACCCAGGCTCATCACTTACTACAGGAAGGTAGAACTGTTATGTCTAGTACAAACGCAAGACATGTATTCTGCCAAAAACCAAGACCGCGCTTCAGTAATGAGCCAATAGTTCCAGCAAAATGGTTACGATGGGTACGGAAACTCTGCAAGTGAGCCCGGAATTGTTGATCTGATCACGCGTCCTCCATCACTGTGAACAGCCACTTCCCTTGAGGGCCCGAATTGTGCCGTGACGAGCCTCGAGTATTGTGCATCGCCGAGTGCCGAGACTGCTTCGAGCTGATGTCATAGGTTGCGATCCGTCCTGTTGTATATGGATACTTCCTGGGTATGGCATTGTCTGGCATGTCGACACCTTGAACTCGAGCATCGAAAGGGTCCGTGGGGGAGACGGCACGGGTGGCCTGGATGGTAGAAGGCTGATACTGGCAGCTTATACTGCCGCGGAGGGACTTGAGAACGGACTGGGCATTACCTAAAGCCCGCAGGCGAAAGAGGATGTCGAGAGCCTCGCCCTCGGGTGCGGTGCGCATTATGTGGAGGAGCTCGGCCTGGCGCTTGTGGACCTCGAGGGACTGCTTCTTGATATCGGCGCTGTAGAAGCAATGGACCTGGCGCTTGGCACAGACGCTGCACTTTGGCCGGGCCCGGTCGCACTTTGGAGGGGAGCGGCCATGGTCAGCGGGGGACAGGCAGAGAGGGCAGTGTGGAAGGAAGAAGAGGAGGCTTACACGACTCTTGTGGCTGCGGCAGCGGTCACAGGCGCCCGAGTTCTGGCGGCGGCTTGCGGCTGACTCGGCGGAGGCATCGGTGGTGGCACTACTGGACTCTCGGGGAGCTGGCAGCAATGGCCGAAGGTGGGCACCACTCATGGGAAGTGCGAGGTCGTGGCTGGCAGGCATGCCTGAGGCTTGCGACGTTGCAGGAGAGGCGTGGGGGAATGGGTGGGCGGGCAGCTGGGGGACTGGGTTGGCTAGTGCTTAGTGCGGCCGGGTTGCAATGCCACGGGAGGAGCAGAGGCTGGGGGGGGGGGGGGGGTCAGAGGGGGGTATCAAGAGGGAGAGAGGCAAGGCAAAGCGGGCAGAGAAAGAAGTGGGAAAAGGGTGGCGTTGGCGGACAAGCGATGTGGTTCCATTGTGACGGGATGAGGCGATGGCGAGAACGACGGAGAAGGTAAAAGAGCAGAAATCGTGGACCATATGAGACATGAGACTGACAAGACCACAAGGTAGTAGCCCACGCGTCGCACCTATCTCTGAGCGGGGAGGACTTCCGGACGCTCCAGTGCCAGGAGGGTCTCTCCTGTGCCCGGTCCATGTTGGGGAGAGGGGGTGGAGCGAGCTTATCTGTTCAAGGTTGGGGCTGAGCTAGGACTTAACCTAATCGAGAGGCAGGACTGTCGGGGCAAGGGACTTTCAGTACGGGACGGGACGAACAACTGTTACACTATGAAACTTTTTCCACGATCTATCCTCTTGCCTCACGCCTTTCACTCCAGCTGCATTGAGATGCATTCACCGACGAACGCAGCCGGAGGTTATCCCTGCTCACCGTTCCCTAGCTGAGCGAGGTTATCACAGGTGCTCGCCTCTTGGTAGTTACCCTGATCCATCCGGCGTCCCGGGCTTGTGTTTTGCAGCCTTTGGAAGCCCTGAATGATACCCGCCGATTCGGGAGCTGGGGAGGGGTGATGTCTCTTGGCAGGTCGACGCGGTTCGATGGCGCTCGAGTCGTGCGGAAGTATTGAAGGTTCAGGCGGACGGTTCAACCCGAGTGTGTGCTGCAATGAGCGACACTGACTATCTGGACATAGGTGAGCGAGCCGCTAAGAATCATGTGTCGAACCTGGGCATGCTGGGAAAGGGAAAGGTTGGGAGTCATTTGTGAAGACCCTGACGGGGTTGGAGCTGCGTGCCGGGGTGGAGCGGTCCATCGGATCGGCGTACCCCTAAAGCAGCCTACTGATTTGAATGCTAACGTAATCCACGGGTCACCCGGCCACTTTTCAAGCACTCGTACGATAATGTGTAAGATAATTCAACCACAAGGCCTTAAATCAATTGAAACTATTCAGAATCCTCTTCTCCAGAGGTAGACTCAACTTTCCGACAGGTACGCGCATTATGGCCGGGCTCGCCGCAGACGCCACAGCGCCGCGCACGCGTTTCTGGCCTCCTCGTACGACCACTATTCCGAGTCGTTTCTGTAACTAACTGTACCGTCGCGTCCAATTGAGACTTCAAATCTTCTGCCTGGCCAATTGTAAGGGACCCTCCTTTCTGTAACTGCTTTTTCTTCGTACGACGACGGCGGCTAAGGCGGTCATTTGCATCTCGAAGTTCGGCTAGATCGTGGCGTATAAGCGTCTGCTTATGTACCATCATCGAGATTCCTTTGTTCAGCTGCCGTAAGCTTGCAATAATTGACGAAGGAGAGCTTCCTTGATGTCGTACGATGCGGTTCTTAATGTATTCCGTCTGCGATTCAGCCTCAATTGGATTGTTCGGGGTCTTCGAGACCCAAGGTGGTGGTAGGCCAGTAGAGGACCCAGGGGGTGTTGGCGTCCGAAGCTTCACATCTAGCTGTGAAATCACATAATCCGGGTTATACGGTACTAGGCCAGTCGCTCGAAAGCCTGCTTGGACGTTTGACTTGGCCATTGCAGCATTGTGCGCCTTGTAAAAGGCTGGGAGGAAGTCCTCCTTTGCGATATGCGTAATGTGCGCCCGCATTAGACCCTCGATTTCTTTACCGTACGCCCGTTTCAGAGGTCCAAAGCACCCGACATCGAGAGGCTGGAGCTTATGCGACGAATGAGCAGGCATACAGAGCGTTACGATATTCTGTTCCTTGCAATAGAGCTCGAAATCGGTCAAATGGTGGCTCTCGTGGCCGTCGAGGATTAGGAGCCGGTGGGTGCCCTTCGTACGACCTTTTGTATGGAAATCGAAGTGTTTTACCCATTCTAGGCCTCGCTCGTTCGTCGTCCACCCGTTTTCGGAGAGTGCGATTACCCAGTCGGACGGTAAAGGGCTATCGGAGGTCCAGGAGTCGAGATGGACCATACCTGCGAAGATGATGTATGGTGGGATCGAATTGCCGTACGACCCGATGCACTGGATAGCTGTAACCCATTCCTGATTGCCTTGTTGTATGGCTCTAGGCCTTCCGCGTCGATCGGAGGTTGTAACGACTGTTTCTGCAGAGATTTTGCCCATTGCAAACCCGGTCTCGTCGAAGTTGTAGATATCGTCATCGTGGATCCCGTATTTCGCGATAATATTCCGTACGAGCGAAAACCACGCGCGATACGCGTCTAGATCTTCGCAGAGGACTCTCTGATAATCGATTCTTCGATTGAAACGCGTTCGGAGTCCGTGGGGTCGATCTGCACGACGAGTTCAGCTGTGGACGAGGCCGTTCTAGGAGCCTGACAACCTCGACAACTTAAGACCCCACCCAATGCACAGACGAGGCGCAGTTTCAGCTTCACAAACGTGGCCTTTGAACGCGACCTGAACTGGTCAGACCGAGCACTCATGCAGAACTTGCAGGAGGACCCCCATCCTCAGTATCCTGGTCGGGCACTCGGCATGGAACGTGCCTAGGACATAGTGTCCGGTCTCCAGGTATATGGAGATGGCAAACGCGGCGTAGACATTGGCTATAGAGATTGTAGACCAGAAGGAGATGTCGAGTTGTTCCAAGCGGGGGTTCGCTAGGCGAGTTTAGAGCTCTGTTTCATGTTTATGGTTCACGGCAGGCATGAAACTGGATATCTCTGTGCCTGCTATCAAGGGCAGAGGCTGGTCGCTACTTTCGTCTGGGGACTGAGAGGTAGGATGGGTGTGAGAGTGTGATTCCAAGATCCCAAGCCCACTCTGTGGCCGAAGAACTGGGCCGGAGGACTGTGCTGTACTATATGCCGATAATTGCGTCTGGACGAGATTGCCGCGCACCAAAGGTAAGAGGGAGACCGGGTCCACAGCTGTCCGTAGCAGGAGCAGGATGTGTCGTTGAGCGTCGTCTTGCATCGATGACAGGTGCGCTATGAGCTCCTCCAATTCCTGCGTGCGCTCTCTGAGAGATTCGGCTTCTCGCTTGAGGGCCATGCCTAGGGTTTCGGAAGTGTCTTTGCTGATGTAGATGCATTCGGTGCCTTTGCGTCGGCAGGGTGTACATTGTGGCCGCTTACCATCACACTATAGACGCCAAATAGTACCTGGTCAGTGAGATACTTTTGCGGTCGAGGGAAGGAACAACGTACGGCGGACTTCTTCTGGCGACAGGCGTTGCACGCAACTCTGGTCGGTCGGCCACGGCGGTCTCCCGCCGCAGACTGCTCGCCGGCATCGGCGCGGGCATCAGCGCCGTCGGTGGCCGGGTTGCCTGGGGCCGGGAGCAGCTTCCGGAGGTGGCATCGGCCCATCGACAGGATACCTCATGGAGAGGATGACGATCACGAGCCCGGATGTCACCGTCTCCTCGAGGGAATAGCAGCGGGCAAGGTCGAGAGGGACAGCGAGCTGAGGCTCGGCACGATGGGGCGTCTGTGGACTGGCGGGCAGATGGGTCGGCGCGACGCGGCAGGGAGTCCTCGGCAGCTCGTTGCATGAAGTAGACGACATGGCATCGCCCCTGGCATGCTCGAAGCAGACGATATTAAGATTCGGGCTGGCTAAATTCAAAACGAGCACTGTCGTCATTGCTCAGCGTCTCGGAGTCTTGCGTGGTCCCCTGACAGATCGCCGTTATGCGTAGTGGCGATTCGTGGCTGTAGGAAACTGAGAGAATGCAACGTCGTCGGGCTGTCCGAGCCTGGAACACAATTTGATGATTCTCATCGGCGACGGCATCTCATTGTGTCTCGCTCAAGAATGGGGCAGTCGCAACTGAGCGTTCCGGGCGTTGACGTAAGATCGGCAAGTGCCGCCCATGGACTTGTAGAACTGCATGCCAGGAATTCCCTGCGGGGCAAATGCTCCGGTTCCACTGCACCCTGTCGATACGCCCGCCATAACCAAGCGGTGCAGCTGATTGCTGCTGGTCATGATTCGCCACAGGATGATTGATAGCGCTTATCATGTCCCTATACTAAATTCCCGGTTTATTATTCCCGGTTTATTTCCCCACCGCCTTGAGTACTTCCCAAACGATCGAATCACACGAGGTGCCATAAAACTCCAGGTACACCTCGAGAGCAAGCTAATCCATGGCACCATTGGGTAATGGAAATAAACGCCCGGCCCCGTCCAGCTTTCCCACTGATCAGCCCTTTTTATATCCATAACAAAGTGATCAGCCCGATCGACGTTAATGACACAATCGTGCCCAGCCGAAAGACTTGAGTACAGAGGCTTGTCACGCAGATCCTTTGGTTCGTGCAGATGGATGGCGCTCGTCTACGCCCGTGGAGCCATACGCTATATTTTGTCTTATCTGCCTAAGTTCTATAACTCGTGCTGTACGTCCACGTATTGTTACCGACTGCCAGTATGTCCTTGGATGGGGGAGAGATGGCGACACAGCCAGTGTGAGCGGTGACGCAGCGAAGTTTCCTTGGCGCATTGTGGGTCCAGCAGCCAATTTTCAGGGAGCCGATGTTTGAGGCCAAGTATCTCGGAGCAGATATCACAATAGTGGCCGCGGGCTCGGCACGGCCAGCCCGCTAAGCCCGCCTCACTGTGGCTCCATAATCTTCCATGGTGTATACCTCCCATCGGTTCGCCACAACATCGTTAGCCAGGGAACATTCTGTTCCGCGCAAACCTCCAATCAGCTTGTCGGCCGCCTATGCTATTCAGCCCTACAAGGCAGACAAGATTTGGCGCACAGAGTCACGTATTACATAATGTCTGAAGAGTCACGAAGCATCCTCGGCACAGACTGTTGGCCATCTAGCAGCTGACCTACTAGATACCCCAACAGAGATTAGCGAGGCGACCATCATAGACTATGGCGCGTACATGAGTCTGGCTACTTTGAGGTCGTGGGTGACGGGCTGGGGCCCGATAAGGCTTCTCAGGCTGCCGCTGACAAGCACGCCTGCACGAGCACCAAAACCACCTGCTCGAGACCTGCTCTATAGCAGGTAATCTCCTTTTCTCTCTATCAAGATTAACAGACAGCATTGGCATACACAGCTGCGCACATTACAAGGCGGCACATATGTTCCCTACTAGGAAGCGCCATTGTTGGCCAGGCGGTATCGCTCCGGACGAACGGCACAACCCCACCCGGCTAACAATAGAGTTTAGGGCCTCGTGTTCGTAAAGGCGCCTCGTTTTCATATCATGAACTACGATGGCACTGCTTTGGAAGTTATTTTTCCCCGTTCCATATCAGCCGCGAAAGGATGTGGCAACAGGTCGGCCGCCCCCACGCCGCGACTGCGCAGTGAACTCGCCGCGTACCTGGAGGAGCCGCGGCTCACCAAGGCGGTAGCGCGCTGGCTGATTACGCAGCGCTTACTGCCACAGTACCATAAGGCGCTCGAGGAGGCGCCGGCACAGGAGCAAGCACTTCAGGAAGCAATAACGCGCGAGACAGAACGACGGGAGGAGGCGCGGCGCCAGAGGAGCGCGGGAGACGCGCACGCGACAGGGCACCGCCAATTTCTTTGATTTTGGCCCGAAGGCCACCCGCAACAACGGAAACACTATCAGACTACGGCCTCCTGCGCCTTAGGCGCCCACAAGCGCCGACAGCGCAGCGCACACGACACGAGGGCACACCGCCTACTCGTCGCCAACGCTGTCGTCCTCCCGCTCCACAAAGCCACGGAGCAAACCCACCAACCGACCCAAGTTCTGGTTGATGCCCTCGAGGGCCACAACCTGGCGCTCCCGCAGAGCCAGCTCGGCAGCAGCCGCGCCTCGGATTGCCGGAGCAGGCGCAGCGACACCGCCGCTGCCGCCGGCGCGGTCCTCGGCACGACTGCCGCTGAGGGCCTGCTGAGCAGCCAAGGCTGCCTGCTGGAAGTCCTGCGATGCGTTAGCGCAGCTCGCGCGTACCGTGAACGGCGGCGCTCTGACTTACTTCGTCGTCGTTGTCGGCAGCGGCGTCAGCGACCGCGAGCATCTCCGCAACGCGGCTGCGCACCGCGGGATCCTTGGTGAGCTGTATAGGTCAGCGGCTGGCGCGTGGGCGGCGCGCAGGCGGCACAGGGACGGGGGTATTTACCGGGACGCAGCTCTTGTTGATTCTCGCGCACGAGAAGCAACGAGCGCCCCGGCTGCCGCGACGTCGCGGCAGCGGTGACCATAGTCACCGGCTGTGCGCTTCACACAAGCAGCGCAGGGGACGTCGTGCACGGCGCCGGCGACGATGGTTTTCTTGACCTAGAAGCGAGTTAGCGACGCGACCGCACCGCACACGCATCGACAAACATACCGGTGTCTCGGGCACGCCCGGGCCCACGTCGGCAGCCGGACCTCGCTGCTGCTGCTGTTGCTGGCCGAGGCCAGAGACGGCGGAGCCGGCGCGACCGCGCACCGCACCCGCGGCGGCACAAGTTTTGGGAGCCACTGCGGCAGTCAGTCAGCTGGCGGCTCACGAGCAGCGGAGGAGGGTGGACTCACTGATTGCTGCTGCTGTTGCTGTTGTTGCTGTTGTTGTTGCTGTTGTTGTTGTTGTTGTTGGTACTGTAGGGTTCACAGGCCTGTCAGTCACGACCTCGACTCTCAGACGACGCGCAGGCGCGGCGCTCGAGTACTTGCGAACTTACACGACGTGTTCGGAGGCGTTGAAGAAGGAAAGGAAGGAGACCATATGCGAACATCTCGGAGTCGTTGTTTTGACGTTGGGCCACCACGCCCGTTGCTGTGGTTATGAGGCCGGCTGCGCGGCGAGGCAGCGCATCGCAGTACAATGCGCAGGCTGAACGAGTGCGCAGCGCTGTAGCATTAACTGCGGATGCGCAGCCTGCTGTCGCTGTCGACAACCTATCATTGTGCCACTGGGAGAATATCCTCTTGTCATACCAAGTTTGGCTGGTGAGAGCCATTCTTTGGATGCGAAGAACCGGAAGAGCGAAGGCGCCACTTTGGTGCAGCGAACACGCAGCGTATATTTTTAGTCCAGTCGAAAGGCACGGTTTATTATACGATAGATTTGCAGCATCGCTAAACCTACTTAATAGGTAAAGCGTACTATGAATAATAATATATACCCTTTGTCCCTTCAGCCTTCATGCCTGGTGCACGATGTCCATCGTGCTGTGTGCGGCACCGCTCCGTGGTGGTGCGGTGCCGTCCGTCGGGTCTTGGCACCGCTCCTTGACTTCTGCTGAGTCATCAAGCTCCTGACATAATGAAGGGTGCTACCTTCCGCAGGACCTGCCCTTGTCCCTGGCCTGATCCTGCGACCTTGTCTGTCTGCGTCTCAGGCCACGGTCTCACCTCCACCATTCCTGAGTTCCTTGACTGCAAGAATGAGTGCCTTGTCAACCACAACATGATTCTGTGTAAGTAAAACAACCGTGCTGATATCACTTGCTAAAGCGCTCTCAATCACTTTTGCCGGCGTCATTGACGTCAGATCAGCTGAGAATAGTGCAAATCCTTGATTCTGAAACTCCTTTGCGGTTGCCTGCGCTCCAGATACATCTGGAAAGGTGACCTCCTCCGTATGAACAGTCTCCAGACGTCCCTGCCGAAATGCCCGGAAATGAATAACAGGGCGGGCTGGAGATTGACAAAGGTCGCTCACTCCGGTGTGATTCGTCCATAGTCGAGCTTGCCGCTTTAACGCTTGATGACTGGACTGCTCACTCCCCCTCTTCATTCCACTTCCCTGGCGCGATATCGAGTCACTTGAGGTCTCACTTTGAGTACTCTCGCTGTCGTTCATGGCAGGTGGTGGCACATGGGACTGCGTCGCCATCCGGAACAGGATACCATTGAGCTCGATCCCAGTGCTAAAAAAAGCCGTGTAAAAAGACTGCAACACGAAGAATGAAGTGGCTGTGGTGGGACTACATTCACCATGGAGATTGGGGAGGAATAAGTCCTGTCTGTCTCGATCGAAGGTGTCTTTGTACGGCAATCCGCTGCGTTTGGCAGTAACTGCATTCCTGCCATGCCACTGCGGATCGCTCTCTGTCTCTGAGGCGCTTTGCTGAGCTCTCAGATTGACAATTTCAGCCGATTCGAATCCAAGTCGGTTTGCAAAGTCCGCAAACCTTTGCAACGCGTCCGGTTGCGCTCTGATCGGCTCGACCTTTGCAAGTAATCTCCTGGCGCCACCATCTCGAGCTTTTGCTAGCTCCCTGAAGTTCCGTAAAGCATAGAGCCACAATTGTCTCCGTGCAATGTCAAAGCATGCCTCTGCAGAGACATCCACCGCTCGATATTCGCCGTCAGCTACTTCTACTATGGCGGACCTGGTAGATGTATTGCCTACGTAGCAGTGCTTAATTATGCAATCCATGCTGGTTGGGACGGCTGGGGCCACCCGGTCCGTTGGTCTGGATATCCTTCTTGGAAGTGGCATAAGGTGACTTATGCTCTGAGCGCAAGAGTCCAGAAGTTTCAGGTCTTTGAGGAGGGTGGATAACGAAGGAATTGTGTGTTCTATCGACCACAGAACTTCTCTTATGGCTGCTTTCTGTTCGTCACTAAATCTCATGAAGACTGCACCTGTGCGCATGGCGGAGTCGATCATCTCGGCATCTTCCGTTGATACCCTTGGGCACCGCCCTTCGATGGCCTTGACAGTATCTGCATCTAGCAGAGAGAAAAGACCTTCAGAAGAAATGATGGTCCTCCAGTCCTCTACAACGCGCTCCAGATAACATATGATTCTCTTTCATCCTACAGCTTTAGTCTCTTGAGACTAATGGAAGATTTGGTCAGGCACTATATCTAGCATATTTGTGCCATTGACTGAGGCTCCATCCGTCTCGGAGTGCTGGCACCGTTAAGGGCTTATCGAGAGCTGCTGCAAGATCCTTGCTACGTAGCAACGTACGCACACATCGCAACGCGTGTCGTGAAGAAAGTTGTTGAAATAGCTGTGCTTGCCTCTCGTGCTGTCCCAGGACTTCGCACTCTCGAATGGCACAATAGAGCTCCACGTCACTCGTTGAGGCTTGGTTTCGTTCGCTCATTGTAAGGGCTGTTGAGTCTCGTTGTTTAGAAGGCGTGCGGTGGTCTTCGAACTTGACTATCCCGGAGGCTCCAAAATGGGCTCCTGTTCCCTTCGTGGCCCACGACCTATCGGCAACCGTCATACATAAAAGGTGGAAGCGCATACGGTTCTCTGCCAAATCTCGGCAGGAGCTTGAGAAATGGACAAGAAGGACGCAAGGTTCACACAGATCTACATTAATGAGCGAAACAGCGCTTACCCAGGAGCTGTGCTTAAAAGAAGGCAGCCCCAAGCTGCGCTGGCTCCGATATCACCCGATGAGCACCAAGCCAAGAGAAAGAAAGAGTCTGACCATCACACTGAAACAAAGGGCGCTACCTATCAGCCCAATAAGACAATCGCGTCATCGGCCAGGAGCCAGACCTCACGCGTCGACATTCTAGGGGCTCAACTCGGAGATCCTTGGCAGAAGTACATTAAAATCCTTACATGGCTCGATCTCGGCCCTGAGACGTTTCTCGCCATGGAACTCTCGTCTCCCGGAAAGTTCGTGAACGTCAGAGCTTTTCGAGGAAGTGCAGCCGAGAGGAGTCTCCACGAGATCCAAAAGCTTCGGCATAGAAGCTTCATTTCAGCGCTCGAGGCCTTCTCGACCAGGGAAGGTGTCTACGTTGTTTTTGAAGCAATGCAGCTGAACTTGCTGCATATTATCTCGTGTACCCGGTACCCTAGTCCCCACGAAGGCGCGGCGATCATTGGACAAGTGAGTACTGTTCTTGCCATACAACAGGTGCAGTCGTTAAGAAACAGATCACGGACGGTTTGGTCTACCTAGAAGGTGAAGGGCTAGAACATCCTAGACTGGACTGGGAGTTCATTCTACTCAATCAACATGGCGAGGTCAAGATAGGTAAGAAAGTTCAGTCCACCTGAGAACAACCTGGCTCTAATCGGCGGTATCAGCTTGTTGCGAGGTGTGCCAGCCTGTGCGGCCTGGTCGGAAGCACTGGGCGGCAGCCCGAATCAATACGATCACACAAGGCTTGGTTAATAAGGACGAAGACACAGAGGGCGTTCATAACAAGGAATGGCTTCCCAATGCAGATGCCGTATCATTTGTCGCCACGACGACATCGGCACAATCTGCATCCGAGTTACAGCAGGTACTAAGTCTCACACCCCACTTCCATGCAGCAGTACTGACAGCTGGTCTAGCACGCCTTTCTGAAGAACTTCGGACGGAAGGATGCATCGTGGGATTGTGGCTGTTTGCTGGTCTTGATCACGATTAGTCTGATACAGGCGCATCCGCGGGAGTATCGCCTTGACAGCTGAGCGCACCTGAACCCAAGTGATAGCTCGCGCCGCCTCCAGAAATGGAGTCTTGAGCATTGTGGGGCAGTAGAGCTGTTTATGGCACAAGGCCCACCGAAGGAGTCATATATATGTAGCCTGCCCCAAACGGCATCTCTCGGGCTATGGACTCACCGCGAGGTCCTGATGGTGTGATTGAAGAAGCCCAGCATGGAACTACCCGGACAATACATCTATGCTCTGACGCTATGCGGCATTCTTCTTGCATTGTTCATAGCACGGCAGATATTGCCAGTCACCTACACTTGGTGTCGGATAATATTTCTGCTGTTCCTTCGGTTTTTCAGCTACACCTTTGTAATTCATCGCCATCGATGGTTAGGACCCTGGACGATTGAACTCATCGTCAGCCGGACCATATATCTCCTAGCCAATCTGTTATGTCTGCTCATGCCGTCAGTGTCGCGGGCAGAGCTAGCATCGCGAGCTGGCTCGTTAGCGGCTATCAATATAACACCACTTTTCTTGTCCATTCACCTAGACTTTCTGGCTGATACCTTAGGCCTGTCACTGAAAATAGTACAAGAAGTACATAAGTCGGCAGGGGTGATGACCTTCGCGCTAATGACTCTCCATGTCTGTCTTTTGGTCGACCTCGAAGTGGTACCCGGGCTGTACGTGATGATGGTGAGTGCTCTGAGTTTCGAAGCAATGGGCCCTTTGACTGACGTGTCAGGCGTCCATCTCGGCGGCAGTCATGGTGCTTCTTGGCATGACACCGCTCAGGAGGCGAGTACATGAGCTTGCAGATAAGACTCACAAAGCCCTGGCGATAACGATGGCCTTTTCCACATGGCAGCATATAAGCAAGATCACTCATGTGCACCAGTGGCTGTTATACACCGCAGCTGGAGTGATCTGCCTGGTCCACGCGGTGCAGGTCTGTCTGTTCTTGCGCAGGAATGTATGCTGGGGCAAACCATTCCCGAGAGCACATGTCACGAGTGATGGGAGCATAGTCAGAATAGTGTTGTGCTTGCCACGTCCAGTGAAGATCGATGCCGGACAATATATCAGCCTAAACATGATATCTTCCACGATCGGCTTCTGGTCGTGGGCGCAAAGCCATCCATTCACGATCACTTCGTGGTCTCTGAGGAGGCAGGATGAACTAGAACTTTGTGTTCAGTGCCGCAGCGGACTAACACTACGACTTCTCCAGTCGGGTGAGAGAACCTTTCTCGCATTCTTCAGCGGTCCTCATGGGAGGTCTCATTCCCTAAAGGCTAAGTCAGTACTCATGTTGACGACGGACTTCGGAATCGTGGCGGTCCTACCATACCTGAAGAAGATCACTGTCAACTACGAATGCCGCGTCCACATGGTCTGGCACGTGAAGAGGCTCAGCGACTTCGCGCCACTGGTTACCTTGTTGAATGAATATCTGCGAGACCACACGCTTAGAAATGTGAGACGTGTGACGTCCGTTACCTCTGGGGGAGATCAAGACCTAACAGCCTCCAGATTTTGCAGATCTCCGTGTATAACGAGCGTGGGGTACACAACGAAGGCTTTGGGTATCATGGTCGTGTGAACATGTTGGCTTGCGCACCAGATATAGCAGATATCATGAAGAGCGAAATTGACGGGGGATTCATCACGGAGCTTGGCCTATATTCGCATACCCCTCACGCCGGCTTGGAGGGCAAATCTCCACATCCCACCGATCACGCCTCGCTACGAGAATCTCAAGTGCGGTACAAAGCAGACTGCAGTCACATCCTCGTACTTGGTCAGTCTAGAGAACAAGCCTCAGACGTCAAGTCATCCAAGTTAACCTGTCCTTCTATTTCAGTGTCGGGATCACATGAGCTTCGCGACACGACACGAAAACTGGCAGGGCGATATTTGAGCAGAGGCTTGGTTTTGAAGGAGCTAGACTACCAGCAAGAGTAATTGAGAAGTATATCTCTGTTCACTAAGTGCCATAGAGCCTGACACGCCGGCAGGGCTCTGCGAAGCCTTGCACGTTTGTGGGAGCCATGCTCATCTTCCCTTCAGACGAGTACGTTGGTCCTTTGCTGCAGTGTTCACAAGCAGACTGATCTGGAGGGCTAGACCAGCGACTGCTGTGAAAAACCCAAAAACCCCGCGAAACCCATAGAGATATGCCTCAAGGGCCTGTTCCTTGAGTTCGCTCCCGGCAGGAAGCAAAGAGAGCTTGACAATGTAGCTCTCACTGTGGACGGCAATCTCCCGTGACAGACCTAACTCATCCAGCTTGATTGACATGACATTCTGGAAAACAGCAGTGCCGGCCGCGACCCCCAGCGCCATGCCGAACTGTCGCAGAAAGCCATACATGGCAGCCGCGTTACCATGCTCGTCGTCGCTTGCCATCTCTTGAGTCGCAAAGTTCTGTGCGTTCAGGACTGCGCCATGGCCAAAGCCGAGGAGGAGGAGTGTGATGACCCAGACTGCCTGGTGTATGTCTCGATCCCACAGCAGGGTGAGCCCCGTTGCCACTATCGCCAGAACCCAGCCACCCCAGATGGGATACCCGACGTGGTTCAGCCGGGTGATAACTATGCCTGAGACAACGGAACCCGCCACAAGAGAGACCGCCACAGGGATGATTGCCACACCGGTCTGGAGAGCCGTAAACCCCTTGACAGACTGGAAGTAGAATGGGATGTAATAGAGTTGGCCGTACAGCTGGTACGGAGTCAGCGGAGTCTCGGTTTAATATCTTGTGCAACTCACCATAAGACCTTGGAGAAGCCCACACACGTAGGGTGCAGCTACGCGGATGTTTCGAAACAGACGGAGACGGAGGTAAGGTGATTTCTTGACATGTGCCTCAAAGATCACAGTGGCGATCAGGCCACACAAACCAACAACCAAAGGACCAAGAGTCGTGGCGCTTGTCCAACTATACTGCACGCCCCCCCAAGAGACGGCAATGAGGAAAGAGGTGATGGAAGCAGTAAAGCAGACACAGCCAATCGAGTCGAAACTGGCGAGCCTCGCGTTTTTTGCTCCAGTCTCGGCCATCAGAATGATCGTCACGATCCCGATGGCGCAGAAGGGAAAGACGAGGTAGAACACCCAGCGCCAAGTGGTGTACTGAGCGATCGCACCTCCGATGGTTGGGCCAGTGCAGTTGCCCAATGCCCAGGCTCCGAGTCTACTGACTATCAGCTTCAGGAAAGGACACAAGCTTTGCAGGTGCACTTACATCATTGCATACCACTTCGGCCGGGACTTAAGGGGGACTATATCGGTGAAGATAACGAGGCTCAAGATGATGATCCCTCCACCACCAACACCCTGCAGACAACGTCCCGCGAGCATGATGGAGATGTTTTCCGCGAGGCAGCATAGGATAGATCCTGCCGAGAAGAAAGCGAGGGATGCGAGGAGACATATGCGACGACCAAATATGTCGCTGAGTGCTGCAGCTGTCGGCATGGAGATGGTGTTCGCGAGTAGATATGACGTGGCGATCCAGAAGCCTTGCGTAGTGTCTATCTGGAGATCGACAATGATCGCCTGGAGCACAAGTTAGCTTCGAGACAGAGTCAGTAACAGGGAGAACATACATTGAGTGATGTGACCAGAACTGAGGCGTCGAGAGAAACCATCAGTGATAGAGAGCATAGCGTGGCCATGACCAGGCACTGTGAAGTGCTTGGCTTCCAGGCCACGCTGTTGGCGTGCTTTGCTTTTCTCGTGTTAGTAGGCATATTGTGTCGGGCTTGTTGACGTGAGACTGGGAAGGAAGCTTCGAGCTGGGACACAAATCTCTCCGTCGCTAAATAAGCACGGTGCGCTCCCAGGCGGGCAAAGCTGCTAGGTTCATTGCCGCTGTCCACATCCATTACTGGAGAGGCCTGCCGAGATGGCCCTCGAACGTGGCAGCCAGCCACTTCTGGCCCCTTCGGCAAAGACTATATACCTCCTGCTAGGCAAGCGTTCGAGAGGCCCTTCGGTCTCACCCTCATGAAGCCAGGGCTCAAGTCTTTGCCTTTATCTGAAGGCAATCTCCGCTATTATGGAGGTCCGGCGACTCTGTCTCGCCACGTTTCTAGTCTTCCTGACTAGTACGGTAGCCGGCCGACTTGACTCCGTCGCGGAACTTGTGGCTGTTGCGCCAGCGTGCACTGTCAGTACGATGGATCCGACGTGGTTGCGCGACTAACGTCTGCTGTAGCGTCTCTGTATCGTCAATGCGTTCGCCGCAAAGGGGTGTGATGGCACAGATCTCAAGGCCTGCCTTTGCGTCGACATAGCTCTTCAAGCTGATCTGTCTGAATGCGTACAGACCACCTGTCCTTTCGCGGATCAGGTAGGTAAGGCTTCCAAGGCTGCGGGATTCTCTCGGCTAATGTAACGCAGTGGCCGGGAAGATTGAGACGGAGATATGCGATGGCTTCCCGAAGGAGTCTCGCAGCTGGGAAGTCATAGGCGTCACCACTGCAGGATGCGTCATAGTCTTCCCCATCATCTTGCTCCGGCTGTACAGCAGGACGCACTACGCAACGGGGTTGTCGGGTGACGACTTTGCGACCATCGCTGCCGCCGTAGGTGATAGTCCACTAGACTATGTAACGACGCTGACCGAGCGCAGGTTCTTCTCGCAGTACTTGCGTCTATCAATCTGTATAACGCGAGGATCGGCTTTGGCATGCACTACTGGACTGTGCCCGCGGAAATGGGGACCTTGATATTGAAGGTGAGGCGAGTCGTGTCCCTCCGGAAACCTCGCATTTGCACTAAATGACCGCTGCCCCGACCAGTTATTCTACTTCAATACTATTGTCTACATGGTCCTCCTGGTGGTTGGCAAGATGGCTATCCTGTTAGTCTATCTGAGGATCTTCCCAGGGTCAACATTCCGCCACATCACGTACGCGCTGATCGGCTTTCTCGCCGTGCATGGAGTTATCTATGCTCTCCTCACCACGCTACAGTGCATTCCGATCGACTCGATCTGGGACCGCCTGATAACAGATCGGCGCTGCCTAGACGTGAACGCAGTTGTGTACAGCAGTGGCATTCTGAGCATTCTGGAAGACATCGTCATCCTCATCTTGCCTATGAAGCAGGTCTGGCAGCTGAACATCCGCCGACATCGTCGAATAGTCCTCGTGGGCTTGTTCAGCGTTGGTTCTTTGTAAGCCGCCCCCTCTTGACAATGGCCAGCGGATGAGATGCTCACTCCCTGACAGCGCTTGCCTCACCTCGATGATCCGCATGAAGTATGCCGTCGCGTACAGCACAACCTTTGACGCGACTTGGGACGGCGTGGACATCGTCGTATGGCCGGCAGTGGAACAGTTCTGCGCATTACTATGTGGCAGCTTACCAGCACTCCGGCCGCTCTTCGTGGATGTCCTGGCGAGGTCACAGTCCAGCACAAGTAACGAGTTGGTCTGCGTGCAGGCACAGAGACAGTCGGCGGGAAGCAAGACTCCTGTGTCCTCAGGCGGGCCAATGCAGCAGTCGCATTCAGACGCAACAATGCATGCCCACAAGCCGACACCGGCGCCAGATGCGATTCTCGTCACCAACACTGTAAGTGTCCGAGCACAATCAGGAACATGGCTGGAAGAAGGCTCTGAGAGCGATGGGCACGGCCTGCCGGATGAACGTAGGAATGTAGCTAGACACACACCCATTGTCGAGGCCAGGTGCGAAGCACTGCCTTGAGAGCACTCTCTACACGAAGGACTATATGGAGTTACGCAATGCCCTTAGCACATCACTAGATATTCAGACGCGGAGTGACTGCACACTTGGGTGTAGAATAGAGTCAGATTGCGCGCCATGGGTTAATCAACTACTGCAAAGAGCAATGCATTTGTGTCGCTTCATCTCACACCAGGCAGGACTGCGCGGGCGTGTGGGAGAGCTCTTGGCAGCGCAAACCAACGCTGAACGCCAGTCCTTGCTGTCACGGCCGTGCACGAGTGATCTGTTGGTTGGGACTCGCAGTCGCGACTGGGGTTGTCCCTGTTCGCTACCATCATGTCGTCTATGGTACTTTGTAGCGCGGCATGACGACGCCATTTTTGGAGCACGTCTCGAGTGGACCTGGGACTGCAACGCGAGTCAACGACGGCGCTACCTTGGGAGTTGTCCAGCCCCGAGCCCCGGAGAAGTAGCGCTAAAGGCAGCCCCTGTAGGCATCCATGTGTGGTGTGGGTGTCTCTGGGGCCTGCATCCGTGGGGTTCAGCACCGGTCTCCGGGGCCTGCGTCAGCGGGGCATGCGTTGGTGGGGCATGAACGAAATCCTCCATATTTGGATCTGTGCCAACTGGAATCGTCCCATCTTCTCTCGACGCAGCAACTTGTGGACCGAGCTACTCCGTACGCGTCGAGCCGCGTAAGCATTTCAGAAGCCATGTCCATGCTCGGGCGCCAGAGGGGGTGGTTCCGCGAATCCTTGATCCATGTACATGACTGAGGTGGGGTGGCAAGAGTCCTCGTCAAGGAGCCAAAACTGGCGACGGAGTACTCCGCACGCGTACGCCATTTTCGGAAGTCATTCTCGGAAGTCATTCCCAAAGTGGCGCCCCTGCAAATGCTTGATCCATGTTCGTGACCGCAGGTGGCGTGGCAAGCGACGGGCGCGGCTAGCACGAACACAAAGAGAACGAACACACGTCCTCGTGAGGAGCCAAAACTGGCGCCAAACCGAAAGAGCTACGGAGTACATGCCAAGACGCGCGGATATCACAGCCTCCACTTTCGGGGGAGGAATCTCATCATCAAGCAAGGGAGCCACTGACATCATGTTTGCAGCGTCTCGGCACTCATAGTGTTGGCCCAGGTGCGGGGCGATCGGACCCGATGCTTGAGGCAGGAGTTTGCGGACCGTGCAGGGGTTCCCGTTACCGAGCTGGCGTTCAGAGCAGGCAGTCATCCTTCCCCGTTGCGCTAGTTAGTCTTTGCGCCAGAAAGGCTGTTTAGGGAGCACAAGGGAGTCAGGATCGGTCATGCCATGGCAGACCTGAGAAGTGATGAGGATTGGCAGCACCGCGGCCCTCGGCCTCAGAAGCGATTTGCAAGCGCCTCGTGGAAAGGCCGCAGTCATCATCCGCATATAGTTCTCGAGCATGGATGCCGCAGGGCAACTAGCGTGGCTGCTCTTCACTCGACGGGACCATGGATGCCTGGAAGGACTCCAGTCTTGCTTACAACACAGTGTGCTCGGAACTATCAATATCTATTGCGAGTGTCTGATATAAGAATCTAACGAAGTAACATTTTTAAAAAAAAAAACGGAGCCCGCTCTTTCTTTCAGCTACGTATAACAGGTGCACGAACTTAAGGCAGAGGGTCTCTGTAAAAAGGGGCCTTGAAACCAGGTGATGACGTCTAGACAGAAAAGCAGTGAATTGTAACGAGATGGTCGTCTCCTATAACGAAGTCAATCATCGAGGAGCTGAGTCATAGAGGAACAAAAGTATACGAAAGACCAGTGGGGTTACATAGCCTTCAACTTGGCCAGGATTGCGTCGAGCGTGGACTGGAACTTTGACATGGTATTGTCATTCCTTTCAAGTCGAGCCTCCATTTGAGCCAATGCCTCTGACGTCTTCTTTTCATTATCTTCAAGTCGGGCTTGCATATGAGAGAGTACGTCCGACTGGTCCTGAGAGTAGCCACCATACTTCGGAACGTGGTGCATGTCGACGTTGGTGTCTTCTTTCTTGATCGCGGACTGCTCCCGGGGCTTCATCTGCCACGGCGCCGGGATACCGTCACGAGCACAAACACTCTCCATCTCGGCTCTGGCTTTTTTTTCACCGAGAACTTTGAACAGACTCGTTCTGGTGAGAATCTGTAGGCCCTGCCCACGAAACCTGACACAGCAATCCGCAGGAGGATCCCGCTTGTCAGACCGGGGATGTGCCGGGTCGGTTACCCATAGAAGCTCTTCGAAATCACCTCGTTGCTTGTAGGTCCATGTGGACTGGCCCTCAGCAAGATTCTTGTAGCCATCTTTCTTGATGTACTGTGTGACTTCAGGGACTTGAGAGGCTGGCATGAGACGACGGACCACTCGCCCGTCCTTCCTTGTCTCAATGCAAACCTGAAGGCCGACTTTCCCTCTTGGCCGGACTCCCAGGATGCGAGCACCATCAGCCGTATCCAATGTAGGCCAGGGGTACTTAATAGTATTGGTTTCTGCAGAGTCGTCACTTTCTACAAATAAGGATTCCTCCTCCGCCGTCTGTTCTGCTACAACAGGCTTCTGCTGCATCTGGCAGACTGACCATTCCGGTGGGAAATGGTGTTTCTGAATCATGTCATCGATCAATTTTTCCACTGTGACGATGGCATTTTTTGCATCGCTGTCAGCAGGGTTTGTCTTCAGGCGATTGTAGAAGTCTTCAATGTGTTTGTATTGAGGGGCAAAGAACCCAACGCGAATTTTCCAAGTATCTTCTGGTACTTCTTCTTTGATGTTGTCCGATCCAATCGTCTGATTGAGATTGTAGATCTGCTGCTCGAGTTCCTTGTTGGTAGGATCCTGGAATAGAGACTTCATAATGGGCGTTGCATTTTTATAGACTTGGAGAACGCGTGCACTCGGTTTGGGAATCTCCTCGTCGTCGACAGTCATACGGACATCATCCGCTTCGTCTCCAGAATGATCTGATGCGCTGGAGTCGGGATAGTCCGGCTCTGCCTCCTTCGTCCAATCCCAATTCTTCACCGGCTCGATGTCGTTAATTGTGTCCACGCCTAGCTTCTCTGCAGCGTCTTCTAGTTCTATAGGTCTTTATCAGCGGCCGGACATCCGGTTTAGTGTTTGAGTAGCACTTACTCCTGAGAGCCTCCTCTGCTTCAGGCTGTTCCAGTTCGGCGCGACGCAACATGCACCCCGTGTCCCTCCAAGCACGCCGAGCATCTTCAGTGGACGACTGATGGCTGAGCCCTAGCATTCTGGCAGCCTCGCTTGAAGGGCATCCCAGAATATGTTTAATCTTCTCCGCGACCTGTCTCGTGTCATCTTCATGATGGGCGACACTGGCACTTGTTTCACCACTTTGAGGATGCTGCAAATTCGCTATCCGATCCTGATCAGCTCTGACTCGGCCAGCTTCAACTGCCGGTGTTGCTTCTGGACTAAGTAGGCCATGAGTATTTTCTTGTCTCTTAGATTTGTCGCTAATAATATCGTTGGAAGGAAGCTGAGTGTCTGTAGACATGAGTGCGATGGTTGAGATTGTTTAAGAGACAGGAAATCTGTGAGGAAGCAGTACTGGGTATTATATAGACCTAATGCCGGTGCATAATGTAGTCCTTGGAATAGTGTGATGTCTTCGTTTTTGGACTCTTCTGTAGCACTGGGAGCCTCAAACGGCTCTGGCATGCCTCTTCCTCTGGAGAGGCGCACAAAATGGTGATGATACCTATAGCTAGAGCCATCTCCGGCAAACAAGGAGGCAGACGTCAGTACTAACGTCGCCATAAGCGCCGCGAGAGGGCGCAGGAGCCATTTATGCCTCGGGGTTGTGGCATGCGTACTTCCCAGGGTTGCATTCAAGTAAGCTGAGTTGCCATACACCCAAGGACCTTCGCGCTCATCAACCGCATAGCGATGGCGATGACATTCGTAGAGACTAACAGCCGTATTGATCAAGAACGTCGTGCCAAATTCTGCGGTACGGCCTCAGTCAGTGTGCGAGCTTTATGCTTCACCGCGCCCGAGTGGTCGACCCAGACGGTCACATATCGCCGGACAGTCGAGCCCTACAAGCGCAAGTTCCGAGAGGAAAGGGGCTCCCGCACAGATGAGCATCAGCACCACGTAAAGGCTGTGATCAATGCAGAAACCCTGGCCGTTAGCCTTCAAGAAGCCAACATCACGGTCCAACAGCTTCGAGAACAGAAGGAGCCGTATGTACAGCTTGAGCTACCACCAGGCACTCAGCTACAATGTCTGCAACGATATGAGAAGGTCCTGGCAGCTACTGAGGCATCTGGCGGTGCTAAAGACCGATGGACTGTAGATCTGTACTTAGATGGTGGGTAAAGAGCAACCAAGCCAGCTCAGCGCTAAGAAGAGTGATATTAGACCTGAGCGCAGAACTTAGACGGCTCTTCCTCGAGGAACATGACTATCAGGAAGCACCCACCGATGGAGAGTTCTATCGCAAGATCCGGGAGTATCAGGGCGTTCACGGACAGAAGAATCCGTACTTCGAGCGGTTATGGCTAGGGCAACTCTCGGCTTTGTCAAAGAACCGAAGGTCTCTTTTCGACCAGCTTTGTCGAAACAATGCTTACCTTCAAGCTTTTGACAGCTTGCTGACCGTCCCGGCCCTTTTTAGCGGCTTCCGACTGACGGTAATACACCAGATGATTAGTATGAGATGTGAAGAGGTAATTTCATCCTGGCTTCCTGGTATAAGATGGCTCTAACGCCTTGTAGCCCGCTATCTCCTACTTAAAATGCATGCTGGACATGTGGATGAAGATATGTGGGAGTGATGAGTACAGGATGAGGGAAATCGACCCAGACACAGTCCGGGCATTACAAGGAATGGCTCCAGGAGCCTGCCGCTCGGACCATGCCTACCTCTGGGAGAAGCTGAAGGGCGGGCAGATACTTGGAAACTTCACCGAGCAAGCGCGCGCCGAGATGTGGTCGCAGATATGCTCTGTGTCTCAACACACTTCGATCCTCTCCCTACACACGTTCTTCGAAGATCTCAAGTTCCTCAAAGGCGCTGCCGACAGCTTAAAGAGACTGCTCCGTCTAGACTATCGAGACACCATAAAAGGTCATCTGGAGAGTATATATCGCGACGAAAGCTCGGGCGAACAGAATTGCGTGCTACAATTGTCAGACTGCGATTACAAACTGCTACAAGGTCCTTCGGCGGCTCGGTTCGAGCTGGCCTATCGCCAGCTTTGGTTGGCTGCCTTTCGAGTCTACCAAGACCTTCCAGCTGAACCGCACAAAAAGCATATTTTAGCAAGGCCACGGAAGAAAGCAGATGAAGTTGTGCTTTTTCGCTTGGCAGATGTTGCTTCCAAACTTGGGTTCACATCAGACCCAATCAGAAACATTCTCTTGCAGTCTCCGTTACGACAGATTGCTAGAGCGGCCCTTCTGGCGTTTAACAAGTCGGAACAACACGTATACAAAGACATAGAGAGAGAAATTGACCTGGTTATCGGAGTATTCAATAGCGCCGAGACAGTTCGCGCAGGAGAGATATCATCCTGCTCTGAAACTATCAGTAACGTCGGAAATCCAGCAAGGTGGGGATTACCACGTGATTCTGACCATGAGAGGGACAAGCAGTCGCTCTTTCTTACAGTCCTTCACAAGGAGGTGACAGAACCATTCCTGTTAATGACTTCGATCTTCATTCGCCGAGCTGTGTACTTCGCTTTCTTTGGTCGTAAGATGTGTCCAGGAGTTCATTTTCAGGAATTAGTGGACATCACGAATGAGATTGATTGTTTCATGGTTGAAACAGCGATTACGGAAGAACACCCGGAATGCAATAATGCAGGGAGACTGGAGGAACAAGAGGGACAAAGTCACAGCCAAGACAACGTTGGGGATATAGAATCCACTCTACGGTCACTAAGCCGAGCTGTAGATCAGAAGAAGATCGCCATAGTCTCGCTCCTTACCGGACAGAACACTACGGAGCTGGAGCTAGAATACATGGCAGAAGAGGGCCACGAATGTATCGACGCCCAGAAGATACTAGAGCAAGAGGTCCTTACCCTTGAACATATCCGCAGTCTACTAGAACAACGGCAAGAAACCCTAGGCAAGCTTAACGAAAGCGTGCAGTCGAAGCTAGTCGAGATCAATAATCTAGAGCTACAACACGGAGAGTTACGTAGATTACAAGAGGAGGAGGAATCTAAGCTGATAAAGCTTCAAGCCTCGGTAAAAAAACAGCAATCGGAGGTAATTAGATTGAACAAGCAAAAGAAGGCACAGGATCAGCACTTCGAGAAGAAGATCATCACCAGTCAGTCTAGATTAGATGAGCTAGAAGTTTCAGCACAGCAGCAGGAAGGAGAATTACGCAGACTAAACAACGACCGAGAGTCTAGAGAGGAAGAGCTTAATCGCTTGAAAACGCGACAGAAGGAGCTAAGCGAACTTAACGTTAACGAGCAAGCAGCCCTGCACAGACTTCAATCTTCAGTGAAAGGAGCAGAAGGAAATCTATCTCGACTGGAAGAAGACCTTCAGGCTAAGCAGCAGATGCTCAATGAGTTGGAGAGAAGGCGCAGGGAGCAATCCGGACTTTACAAAACTGAGCAAGCTAATCTAAGCGAACTTCAAGCTTCAGTGCGAGACCGGGAACAAGCGCTGGCCACTCTGGAAGCTTCCTTGAATGCACGGCAAGAGGAGGATTGCGATTCTAATAAGAAAAGGAAGGTTGCCAAAATATCCACGGATTTGAACGCGACAAGCAAAGCCAAGAAAGTCAGTCATAGGCAAAACCAGAAAGAATCACGCCCGGCGGAGGGTGGACAAGAGACCCTTGATAAATAGATCCCGCTCAGCGTTGCCACGTTCATTCCGAAAGTGAGAGGCTATATGGTGCTCGGAATATGTTGCTACGTACTGCTCAAAGGTAATTTATTAATTGGCTTGTTTTTCGTTCTAGGAAGCACCCATCAGCGCTGCTTCCAGGCATTTATGCGGTGCCTGCCTTCTTCTTAGACCTACATACTATCTGACACATTTCTAAAGCATACACAACCTGCTTCCTTCGTGGTCAATACCACCTCATTAGCACATACACTATCTTGACAATGCAAAAATGCGCACGGCAGGGAGGAATGGCAAGCAGTACTAATGGTAGAACCGCTATATTATGGTTAGCCTTATGGTTACCACTACAGGGTGATCATGAACTATTACAGGCGTGCTATTCTTGTCCACGCAGTTCTCTGAAAAGAACAGGCTTGCATTTAAGTGTAATAGAGAGCGATTGGCCTTGTTGCATTAGCAGGCCGAGTTTAATGCCCAGGACAAGTTTATCAAGTATCTATACTTGTGCATGTTAAGGAAGCGCGCACGTAATCTCATCCTCAGGTGCGTACGCGGAATTTAGCGTTCGCAACGCCAGCTTAACTGTGCGTACGCTGTTTCCAGCGTACGCACGACTATCTCGGACGTGCTCACGCAGGATTCTGCGTACGCAGCGCCAGGTCAACTGTGCGTCCGCAGGAAACAGCGCACGCAATGCTAGCCTTGGCGTACCCACACAGGATTTAGCGTATGCGGGAAGTCGCCCACGCAAAAAATAGCGTGTATCGGAAGCGGGGGCTGGCTTGGAGGTGCGTGTGCTCCTTCTTGTAAATGCAGTGTACACGCGGGAACGGCTTTGTAGCAGGACCGCCCGACGTGTGAACACGTCGTAATCAGAGTATGATTGTTATGTCTCCCGTTCTAGCAGTGTCACAGGAAGCAGGGCATTTCGGCTGCCATGTGTCGGGGTCCGGCAGCTTACTCGGGGGTACAAAATAAACATTCGAGGTAAATTCGCCCACGCGTCTTAGACAAGCGAAAACACTATCAACGCATTCACCCACCAACAATAATTACATCTACTTCTTGGCTGGCTGATGATTTACTATACGAGAAGTGAGGGAGGGGCTTCGACTTCGCGCAGACCGATTCGTAGACTTGTCGGGAATGCTGGCGCGCGAGAGTGGTAAGATCTCGATCATTACCTGCGATTTAAAGCGCGCAATAAACCCCTGCACGAGAGGGACTTTTGGAAGGCTATTAATGGTAGCTGGAACCAGGCGTGTTGGTACATGGATCTCGTTCTGAATCGTGCAGTACAAGCCAGAAACCAGGAATCCCTAGCGCCGGAACTGAAAAGTGTCACGTGCGGGCCGTACCGAACTGTCGGGACAAGCTTTGCGACGTGATTGGATTGTCTCTGCAGGGGCGACAGGGAAGTGCCTGCTAGCCAGGTTTAATTTGACTCCTCTGGCGCACTTTACATGCAGGGGCATCTAGCCGGCCTAGCCGACCTAGCCGACCTCTGGGTCTGGCACCTTCATCGTGATTCACAGCTCATCGCGAGCCTGGATTCTCGAATCAATCTGATTAGCCGGCTCGGCGTGACCGCGGTGCAGGTAAAAGTTTTCTTGTACGCGTGTACGCCGTACCGAACTGTCGGGACAAGCTTTGCGACGTGATTGAACTGTCTCTGCAGGGGCGACAGGGAAGTGCCTACTAGCTGGTCTACTGAGACTAGGCATCTGGCCGACCTCCGTGGCTGGCACCTTCATCGTGGTTCACAGCGCTTTGGAAGCCTCAATTTCTTGGATTAATCCGATGAGCCGGCTCACCGTCACCCCGGTGCAGCGAAAAGTTCTCTGGTACGCGTGTACGTCGCTGACCTGCGTTGACCCAGCATTGCGGCCTTTCGCATGTCGCCAATCATGCAGCCTTGTTCGCTTTGGCACCTTGCACGTCCTGGCCTCGGCATCAACAGTCGAGTCCGCCAGGATCTCCGCCGCAAAGTATATTGTACCTGAAGAATCCGCCAAGCCGCCTTCATTTCCAGCTCAGAGCTATTTCCCGATGCACTGTTTATGTTCTCTCCTGTGATGCAGTGACGTTGGGCCCCTGGTCGTGTTTGCGGTCCCTTGGCTGTTGTTACATCTCGTGGAGTGTTGTGAGATGGAACGTCAGCTTGTGATTTTTCGCTCACCGGCTTCTGGCACTTGTCTTTGTTGCTTAGAGTGTGTGCGTAACACAGACTGGTCTCCACTTCCCTGGCTGGTGAACAAGGATTATCTGGGAGATCATCGGTAGAGTGCGAGACCGCTGTCTCCTGAGATAGCTGCCGCGCTCTCGGGCTGCACAGGTCGAAATGACAGCCGACCTGGGGTGGAGAACAACGCGCGACTGATGCCGCTTCTGCAATTCCGTCAGATCCGAACAGGCCTTCCAAGCCGAGTGATGGTGATCTGGATGAAGTCTCTCCTATCGTGCTATGATATTCTTCCGGATCCGCCCGTACATGGACAACGTCTGCATCCTGTCTTTCGCGAGTGTCATTTGGGAGCAAATGCTCTCGAGCCTATACATAGTTTAGCTTGAGCCAAGTCTTGCTAAAGCGAGCGCAGCTTACAAATCTGTTGACGTCCGGCAATTCCATCCCTTTCGGCAGATAACCGCCTCCTTGTATCTTTCGGGATACTGGATTGTAAACAACATATAACACAAACGTGTTGCAGTCCCTCCCGAGGCTGACAGCTTTTCTGGTCGCGCTGCTTGAATTCTTCCGGATCCTCTCCTTCTCGGCTCTGTTGTGATCTGTGGGACAGCCTCTCATTGTGACGCTGGCTGTGCCTGATTGGTATGGTCACTGTTACTCAATGCCTAGAACGTCGGAAATGGCCGGTAATCCAGTGTTGAGGTTACCGTTGCCGTTAAGATTATACCGGTGTCTTGTCCTTCCACTTTCTCAGGGTTGTTCTACATATTCTACTTGTGGCTGCTCCTGTACAAGGAGCCAAAAACTGCTCTAGTATTTGTCGTCTATGATGCGACGGGGTGCCATTGTAGATGACATCATAGCCCGCATGTCCGGAACACGGCAGACGTTTGCGACAAGCTGGCCGGCGTGCAATCATACGTAATACTTACCACAGCTACAAGAAAACCCAAGAACGGCTCCGATACTGTTCACATTGTGTGACAGGGGCGCCGCTAGCCCCAGAGCATTTAATCTCGGCTAAAGTGATGAACACACCCTCGAACATTGGGACCTCGAGTACTGCATGAGATGCAGTAATCATCCCGCCTGATAGCAGAGACAGCGGCCATTGCAAGAGAACTAACACCTCGTGCAGCATTCCTCCGCACCACTTGAGCACAGTGGAACTTTTGGGCATACGCCCCTGATCCTTCCCATGCTTGTGAGGTTTGCCATGACTAGCGTTCTTTGAAAAAGCCGGCAAGAAGCGGCAAATTCCGCTTGGTAGCTTTATAACCCACATTCCTCGTTCGGACGACGTTATATGCCATACTATGGATGATGGCTCACCAGCTCCGCAATTCGCCCAATACAAAGAGAAGTTGCGAGGGTTTAAAGCTTCTCAATTTTCTACCAGCTTTGAGATTTTGCCGTGCGAACGCACTTACTATATTGTGATAAAGAAAGAGCGAACTCAACCCAAACCGCTCTATTACATAGCTCATTCAAGTGCTTGTCCCAACTCTGCAGCAAGGGCAGCCATGTTTTAAGCAAGCCGCGATTCATGGAGCAGGGGCCATTTCTGGCTGCTTCACCACCATACTAGCGTGCACAGCCAACATGTTAGAGCCAACATTGATTGCATCATCATGGTACTTGGAGTTAAGGCTACCAAAATTAGGCTGAGGCCTGTCGAACTGTTTGGTTGCCTATAACATGCGTTCGCCCGTCTTATCTGGGAGGGAGAGTAAGCTAATGATAGCGCGAAAACGTTCGACTAGCTCGCTCAGTGCGGTAGTAATTTCCTCAGTAATTCATCTGCCACTTCCGAGCCATCCTCACCCCTCTGAAGACAATGCGGCCCTACCACCAAACACGGGGTAGTGCGCAGTATCAACAGGTGCAACGGAACCAATCCTCCCTTCATCTGTCCCAGCAGCTTCAGCAACCTCAACAAGCTCTACCCACTTCTCAGCTTCAGCAGCCACAGGGACTGCAGCAGTTGCAACAGAGCCAACCCTCCCTCTTTCCGTCGCAGCAGCCCCAGCAGCCTCAGCAGCCTCAGCAGCCTCAGCAGCCTCACCAACCGAACCAGTCGCCGATAGACCAACAGTCCCATCACGAGCCTCAGCAGTCACACCAATCACAAGTGTACCAACACTCGCAACAGCAGCCAACTGTTCAGCAGACAAACTCGCAAACCCAGCTCTCCACCGATGATGAACTCTGTCTTTTAGGGGAGATGAATCCTTCCGAACATAGCCGACAGCTGTTTTTTGATCCGATGATGATGCCCAGGACGAGTAGGCTTCCCATGTATAGTCATGACTCTGCTCAGCTCCATTCAAGAATCAACGATCTGGATGATAGCATACAACAGTAAGTCTGCCTCGCCTGATGGCTCATGGGCGTTGTGGACCTCTACTTACCTATTTAGTCTCTTACAAATGGCTTCTAATGTGCAGGACCAGCAGAGAAAACTCTCGCAAAAGTTTACAACCTTAGAATTAACGGTGACGCGAGAAGTTGATGGGTTGTGAGAAACCCTGCCCTGCTAAAAAGAACGCTGATTGACATAAAGCTGCAGGACTGAGCAAATTCTGGCATTGTGAGTCTAAAGACCGAAAGCTCACACCATGTTGCTAATGCATAAACAGCGCCCAGAGCCTGAGCCCCTTCCACAGGCAATCTGGTTCGAACCAGACAAATCAGCCCCATGCGGCAGGGCCCGATCTCAACGCATCCTACATCGATCTCAACCAAATGTCCGATCAGCTAGAGTAAAAACTGCCAATTCCGCAATGGTTCTCAGATAAACGGAACGAAAACGATCTGATGCCCGTGCGACGCGAAACTGGTTCCATTCAAGAATAGGGCGGGGCCGTCGTCGGAATCTGCTGGGATCTAATGAGCCTAAAGGCGTTGTAGAGCAGTGGATGCTGGTGGGAGTCACCATGGCGGCACCCAGGATGAGGGGTCAATAGTTGCTAGAATACTTCGAACAATTCCTAACTTCAGCGGCTTTTGATGCGGATGGTCTCACTGATGATGGCTGTCACATTGGTGATTGCCACAGACAGTCACGTGCATTACATGCTGATAACTATGTAGTGACTAGTCGATGTGTACTGGGGAGTGCTGTATAAGAAAGTCGTTTCCCCGGAACAGGAAAGATGATGGGGCCCCCTGCAATCATGATCATATTTCCTCTTTGGGCATGTACTGCACAGGCTAGCCTCAAACACCCAGGTCTCGCCGCTGCTTCGATAGATGCGACAATTTTCGCTCTGAACTGTACTGCCGAATCCTCTCAGTCTCGAGGTTGCATTAAATAGCACATAAGCCTTCGCCAAACCCTCCAGATAACGACGCACGCGCGTAACACTAGAAGTCTAACCAGCATACTTCTCGCCGGGAAGCAGCCTGACAAGCGCTCAATCTCCGCCACTCTTACTACCCGGTGCTAAGCAGTAATACTGCTTCTCCTCAACTAGTCTGCCCTCGTACAAGTGGATAATGTGACGTTCGGCCACTGTTACGTCGTGGAGCTGGCCTCCTACGGATCTAAAGGAGACATTGTACGCAGCCACTCCTCGACGACTTCCGATTGCACATTATCGTCGGGCCGCTCTGCTTCTGTGATGTCTATCGATATAGAGTATCGTCTGGAATCTCGGGGTTGCTGTGATGGAGTTTGTGGGTTTGGAGAAATGACAGGTGCGGCGCAGCAAACCTGTTGCCGCCGATGAGAAGACCTCTTACAGCGTCGCAATATTATTTTAGCTCTATCCATGGCGCGAAGGGGCGATGATTCGGAGCGTGGAAAAGAAGGTATGTCAGGCTGCGATGTGGATGCCACTCTAATAACAGTTTGGAGTCTAGCAATTTACCGCGGGGATGCATCTCCATTGATTAGGCTTTGTTCGTCTTGTGCTATAAAGCTAGGTTCGGCCCTGCACAAGCAATGCAACAAGCATCCAATTGCGGCGTGTCCGTATCGTAGCAGAGACCAGCCTCCATATACATGAAGACTATTTCCAAAGCACGTAAGCCCACTGGGCGAGTGTACAAGGTTGCAAAGCTATGCAATATGCTAATCTCATGTTATACTCCGTTTCCGGCTGTCTCTGAACCTTCCTTCTCAGTTGCCTCGACCTCTGCCTCTCCAGCCTTGACATACAGTACTGTACAGTGCTGCAACATGCTAACTTATGATTGCTTGCAACCTATCGGTGCTAGTATGGAAGCTGATTATGGAGGCACGTCGGAACAAAGGAGCACGCAAAGCCCAGGGATCCAGGAGCCGCAATGCTGCCAAGACTGGGTCTAAGCCTCGGCAAAAGCTAGCTCCTCCCCACGCGCTTGTGATATCGCATATAAATACACACTATTAGCCTGTTCACATTTGATCACACCACTCTTCACTTCGTCTTTTTATCTTTTATACCTATGGATAAGATCATACTACTAAGCCGAGATAACGAGCGAATCGAGATCCCCAAATGTATTCTGCCAGACTCAGTGCTCAATGACAGGCGCGAAAACCTTACTAGCGAGCCTATTTCGATAAGCTTCGCCGACGGGAGCGTGCTTGAGAATGTGAAACAGTGGTATACCAAGTTGTCCCAGATGTCTGGGCTAAAACAAGATGTCCTCGCTGAAACGCAAGTATGGCAACATGCCTTTTGGGAGCGGACAAAAGATAAGCTACTCGACATAGTCAATGTAGCGGACATCCTCAAATTCGAATCGCTACTCCAGGGTGCGTGCAAGGAGGCAGCCAGGTTGCTCATAGATAGAGCCATTAGTGGAGTCGACAAACTAAGGCCTCACCAGCAGGCTCATATTGCTAAGAACATCCCACCTTTCCTATTGCGTGCGCTGGTCGACCAAGGGAGACTCCAGATCACAGCCGAACAGCAAGAACATAATCGGCTATGGACTAGCCTGTTTAGATCGGACAAGTGGTTCGAAGCTGTCTTCACCTGCAAGATAAATCCTGTCTTAGTCGCTAAGAAACTCGGAGAAAGCCCCCATAACTATTGCTATCAAGCATGGACTTTGATGGCGACTTGTATGGAGAGCAGTCACTGCTGCGGGGAGCTTTAAAAGAACACGAGTTTAATGAGAAGACCTGGGAATGTACGATGGTAGCTTCGAAGCAGGTACTGAATATTTCAGAATTGCTCAGGGGCGACCACTCGCGAGTACCGCGTCTTGAGGATAAGCTGGTCTTCCAAGGGCACGATAACGAAAGATCGATACGGCTGATATATCTTAAGAATACCCGTGTTCGCACATTGAGGAGTAAAACCGAAGCGAATGGAAGGATCGATATAGCTTGCAAAGAAAGCCCCAGCCTAAATTGTCGCAGTCTCACATGGACATGCATTGATAGTTCCATCGAGGAATATCAAGAGCCTGTCTTGTTTGGATATTAATTGGTATCGTGGAAATAGGAGTCTATCTCTTATAGTTATGTCTAGTTTAGTATATGATAATATTACGTATTATGTTACGCATCTGTTAAGTATTAGGGATACTTTATCTGCGAAAATTCTCCTATAATGCGCGAAGTCCAATCGACAAAAGCTAGTCTTTTTATTGCATAGGCGGAGATATGGCACGACTAAGATCGAATGTCTAACTAGAAGTGGAACAGATTGATTCATTAGTCTAACGACAGTCTCAACAGCCGGAGTGGGAAGTGCGGAACCGCTTCGAAGCCCTTCTAGCGAGATGCCCTGGCTGCGAAGACGCCAGCCCCTAGACCACCTCCTGTCCTACTTCTCCTTCTCTAGAAAACGTGCTGTGCCTAACTACTTCGGGCACGTGCTGAGCAGAGAATCAGGTATGACACATGGGGCACATCGAACGATGAACAGGAGCAGCGCTGCCAGCGACGGCGAGCTCTGTAGGATCCAAACGCCACGTCCGCCAGTACACGAATAAGCCCTTCCGCCAATCAGCTCGCTAATCATTCTAGCGACAGAGATTAGGCGTACACAATAACACGGCGCCTGACTGTTACCGTGGATAGATTGGCCTGCTAGGCGGCCACGTTGTGCTTCTAGGGAAACAATAAGTCGATCCATGGATCGATCTATGTCTAGCCGCAGGGCTAAGAGCTATAAACTTTTGGAGAAGATAACTACAAGCATAGCTATGGTAGATAAATCGAGGAGAAGTGATACGAGCTCTCCTACTAATCGAGGTTCTTAATAGGGATTAGCGGAAGTCCTAGCAGAAGTCGGACTTCCCATGGCATCTCAGCATTTCCAAATTCTGAGGCTTGCGGTGGTGAAATCTCGCTTTCTGAGCGATAACACAAGTGATCGAAGAAGAAGGACCTGTCCTCTAAATGACAAGCGAAATCTCGGGCGGTAAGATTCTCATAGTCTGAGGGCACTCCTCCACCATGTACTTGCCATCTCGAGAGCCAATCCAGTAAGTGGTAGTATGCTTCCTTGAAGGCAGGACCTTCGATTTCGGTTGCAGCTTGAACAGCTTGAGTCGTTAGTGATGAAGATAGATGCGGTGTATGTGAGACTTCCTCGGCAATAGTCAGCCACCACTTCCGGACCAGCTCTAGCCACGACTCGTGCTCTCCACGTTGCATAAAGTATGAACGGCCGCGGATGATGTGACGGAACCAGGCCAGTGACTGCTCTTCGTCCAGGCTCTCAGTCTTTCTTTGAACTCTAAGAAGAGTCTTGCGCACAAAAAGGGCTTTGTGTAATGGGCACTCATCGCGCCACAAAGCACGAATTTCGCCACTCTGTCCCAGAAAGTATCCTTCCTGAAGTATCTCCGAGATGTCTGAGCATCCTCTTAGGGATTTCTCAGTGCATTGACAGCTATACTTCGCAAGAACAACCAATAAACACATAGTGATACAGGATTCTTCCTCCGTGATTGTTGAACATGAAGTTCACCTCTGGGACTCTGTTGAACGTGGGGGTTACCTCGCCTGGAATCTATAGCCAGACTGCATCCATTTCCAGCGTTCGCAACCCCAAACTCCAGCTAAGCTACCGTTACTCTTGAGCCCACCGGCTGCGTCCCATGGCTGCCCTCAAAAACACAATTTACGCAAGCAGCAGAGCCGTCGTACCCTAAGGTCCCATAGAACTCCCAGGCTGGGTGGTAATCCGCCCACAAGGACCCACTGAACAAGGACTCTCCTTGTAGTGCATCTGCTGTACAGGCTGGCTGGCTTGCACAGTCAAGGAATAGATCGGGCATGGCGCAAAGGCCAAGAATAAGTCCAGTAGCCCGATGCTTCCGCGCAAGAATATAACTCTCGAAGTCGGTCCAGTTCGAGAACTTTGCAAGAAAAGGGATGTTAAGGTCGATAGCTCCAAAGATGGATCCAGATTCGTACAACTCGTCGCACACGTCGATCAAATCAGTCATCTCATCTTGGTCAGACTAGTACTGTTAGCCGTGAGCACACGGAGAGCGAAGATAAGAAGTACCTTATTAGGCCAGCTAGTCTTAATCATAGACAGGAGATGCTGGATCAGAGGATCCTGTATATGCATTGAGCAGGTATAGGAAGACGGATTGGAGCTCGTTAGCACTCTCTCTTTCCACTGTATAGCTTGCGCCATTTCCACTGGTATAGAGATATAGCGTCCGAGAATCATAACTGTTACTGTTGCGATGATGAGCTTGGTCAACTGAATGAGCCGCGCTATGTCTGAAATATTAATATCTCGTCCCGAACAGGTACCCTAGACTGTTTATGGCGCTTGTCGGCAGTCCTTACTATCAAAGCAAGGGTAGCCTGGAAGAGCCATTCTCGGTGCTCTGGCTGTCGCGGTATGCCTGGGACTGGTCTTGCAACCACGGATGGTGTTCTCCAGTACATAAACCAGTAGCTGGTCGGCCCTGGGTGAGTAGCTCTGTTGCATCTTAAGGCTAATATGAACTCTGTCACATCCCCTCCTCACTCTAATCCCAGATCCCAGGTTTCGAACACAAGAGACCATGTCGTCTTCGACAGCCGTAGGACCCGGAACCACCGCATGGATATCTCATTTATACTTAATCCAGAAACCAATCAATCGAACAAAAGTGGTGTGATCGCACGAAGCACCGAATTTGTACGAAATTCTTCTCAATACAGAGTTAGAATACTAACATGTTCGCAGCAGAACGCTACCGGAACGCGATCAAGCTATTACAGGCCCGATAGCGCGAGACAGGGAATGCAGCCCAACTTTGGATCGAGATTAAAGTACTGAGATACTGATAGTAAGGACGGAGCAAGCGTAAAGGTTAGATAATGTCATTGGTTGTCGTGTTTCCACTATAAGCCCAAGCTTCGCTACTGTCCATAACGTTTCGCGCCCGCTCTTGTAATATTTCTCACTCTTGTATTTTATTGATCTCGGCTCATCGCTTGCTTATGCTCTTGATATTATTACCCGCCAACCTAGATAGTAGCGCTAAGAGGATGCATGATTGTCAAGGCAGTTCTAGTATCATTTGAAAAACAGTACCAGCCAAGAGAAGACTTTAATGGTACCGATATAACTGCCCTCAGAATCTTGACAATGAGCAAGGGTCATCATAACTTCGGCCACGTATGCCAGTACTGGCATGCGCTTATATGTCGGGATGTAGCTGGGAATCAGCAGGCAAGCAAGGTCCCTCGAGGAGGTTCTGCCAGTTGTCGCTCTTCATTACGGCAGATAGAGAGTAGTTGCCACCTCAGATAGCAAGTCTAGTCTATGCTATCCGTGCCATAATCTTCTTACACTAGTAGTCAAGTACCATATCGAGAAATTAGTTCAAATACAGAGCTTACTGTCGGCATCAATCGATCGGGTCCACGGTTCAAAGCCTATAGGAATAATGGATCAAGCACTAACATCAAGATATGCCATGCATAAATGAGCAGGCTTATCTTATCTACATATGTGGATCCACTCCTTTACGTATCAGTCGAGCACACAGCCATACATCGTAACACGTCTGGGCTTCGACAAAGTTGAGCCCGTAACAAGCTGCCAATAGCTTTCAAAGGGCCAACGCTTACGGGCAGAGGCGTGCTTGATTATGCAGTAACATAGGAGAGGCAGTAGAGCACAACACCCAGGAGGGCCTGTTTTCCTTTACGAGAAGTGTCCGTATGTGTCGCGATGCTGTGACTCCGTTTCCGGGTTGTGCACCAAAAACATTGCGCATCTCCCCAGACTCTAATCCCCACGGTTGTGCCTGCCTCACAGCTGGCCGCTTCACTACCGTCAGCTACTCCAATTTTGGCTGCTGCTCCACCCCCACCCCCTAGATGCAAAGTTCCACATTTCAAGGAACTGTGCCAAGGTCCGCAGTAGCGCACAAACTAGGGTGGTTCCCCGACTCCAGAAATGAGCAAAGTTCGGGGTGAGCTAGCTTGTGGTCGGAGACGCATTCGACCTCACGCACGGCGTTCTTGGGGCAATCCCAGAATGCTTTCAATGGCTCGTGCTAGAGTTTTCCTTTAGGGGCGTTTGACATTTAACTGTTTCAACTTATGGTTTTCTCGTACAGTACTGCGCAACGCAATAAGGTGGTCGTCTGGCTTTTGCGTTCGAGTCCAAACAGAGCACGAGCGGGAATCCGGAACAAGTACGATAGCACTCGGAGACGATGCTTCGTTCGCCATATGTAGCTATAAAGGAGTTCACGCAGATTGCGATTCTCGTAGCGAGGCGTAATAGGCGCAGAGGCAATCATAGCTTCCCGCACAGTTCACAGCAATTATTGCTGCGGTAGCTGTCAATCAGGCCGACAATGCCCTCGCTAAGGTCCTGGGTGGTCACGGCAGCACCAAACTGGATGTGGAGCATCGTTTCTCTTTGCCCCGGCGGGTTGAAGTCCATCAGGTAGCACTGGGTGGGTCGTTGAATCTGACAATGAACTGGACCTTTGTGACTTGCAGAGGCCTGGTATGCGCGCTAAGAAGCGGCTTCCACCATGAGGGGCATCCATTTCCAGCGCTCTCACATCACGGACAACTTCGCGATTCTTCAGATGTGAGGTGACATGACGTCAACTCGAAATGTCAATTGTCCTACAAAGTAGAAGAAGACACTCATTTAGGCCCAACGCTTCCACCATAATGCTCGCCAGTACAAACGCACGAACAAAGACCGACCAAAGACCGACCAAAGCCTCCCAGAGCCGACTGGAGAAGGAAAGCCTCTTGTGTCCCATCACGTTATAGGCGATGACTTCGCAGCCTGCCCGAGTCAGACTGCCGCCGATCCAGGAAATGGTTGCGCAATCGCACATCGCGAATAGACATCGAGGGCAGTATAGCCTTGCCCAGGAGCACCCAGCGGAGGAGGGAGACAACATCTTATCGCAGCCATGGACTTTCTTACATGCGCAAGGAACAGACGGTACCACAGATGCCCCTCAGCACGTTTGGCCCGCTCAACACATAGTACCCGTCCTTGGAACAGGCCCAGTCATCATGCTAGCAACGACCGGGTTCTGGACCTGGCCGTGGTTCGGCACCGGAAACGAGCAACAGTACAATTATCTGATACATATTCTGCCTGTCGGAGTGTTAGAACAAGTTCCCTCGGCTCAGGTACCTCTGCCAGGGATGACGGACTTTCAGGTTGATCAAGAACCACAAACACAGGCCTCGAGCTGGAACGCCATGCAACCCCACACCAGCAACCATCAGGAGACTCTTTATCGCTCGCCAGGTACTCCGTACAGTACAGACCAATTCGATGTCGTAGAGAGTCCGCCACCATGCCTGCCTGAGATCCCGCCGAGCTGCGCTACAACACAAATCCACTTGGAGAACAACATGGTCGTCGCCAGCCCTAAGGCGACAGCGCAACCATTCCACCTTACCATTAACAATGCAGAGCAGCCTTTCTACCCGCAGTTCGGTGGAGTTGTCGACGACAGAACGCTCTATCACAGTGTAAACCCCCAACGGCGGCAACGTGAGTCACGTGGTTCTAGGAGAAGTCGAAATCGAGGCGCCGGTGCTAAGAATATCCCTTGTGACAGATGCAAAAAACACTTCATTTCTGATGCTGGAGTAGCTTCACACAAGCGTCAGACGGAGTGTGGAATCGGGCACTCGGGTGGTGTATAGGAAGAAAGACGTGCATTGTGTACACAAGGCCAAGGATTATACCATGCCCACCAAGAAGAGGGAAGCAATATGGAAAGCTCCAGAACGCATATAGACTTAAGAAGAATATTTCAATTCTACGGCTGTCACGGGGAGTTTCTAACGCCCGTAGTCCATGTCTACGGCACGCTTGGCATGCTCAGTGAGCATGGCGAGAGCTAAGATGTTTCGCCGTGCCTCAGCTCGCATGCAAGCCAGACCAGGCGCTCTATGTTGGCTATATTATGTCTTGATTAGCTCGCTACCGTCCTTTTTGGCATGGTGGCGGGCAGCGCAGATAGCACGTCTTAAGCACCTTGTCCAGCCTTCATGGTGTCCTGCCTGGAATCAGCCAACAATGGGGCTGCTAAAGTGTCGTATTTCACATTTCGGGAGCTCGACGGGTTGTGGAGTCTGTCGCTTTGGTTCTACCAGTACTCCATCTATCCTCATCCGACGTGAAATGACTGCGAGGCAGCGAACAATACGGCGGGGAAAATGGAGATTAATCACTTCGGACGAGCTTGCCCTCCATGGGCAAAAGAAGGCGCTTATCCCTGCGAGGATGCATAACGGTGACGGTCAATATCGGCTCCATGTCTTCGACGAGCACGGTAGCCATATCGGTGTATTTTCCACAATCGCGGGCAAGCTAGATATAGAGCTTAGTCAACCCATAAGAATGTAGACTAAGTGACTATTCTGGGACCTATGCAGGAGTATATATATCTAGCTTCTTCTTTACATCTGTTATTGTCTAACGCACATAGTTTATTAAACATTCAATGGTTAATAAGTCCTTCCTAGTCTTATCTCTAGGCTTCGTACAGGAAATCTTAGCCGCTAGAACTTGTATTCATGGCAACGGAAGCAGCACTAGTTTGGAGATCCCTCGAACTAAGCCGTTACATACGAGTACTCTAGCCGGGACAGCTACACCCCAGGCTTCATCCAGTGATAACACCTTTAGTTTCTCGATTATTACATTCAATCTCAGCACGTATGCGCCATCGCCTACTAATAATGTAGTAACGGAGTGGACTACAGTTGTTCCTGTGCGGACAGAAACATCGGTAACTTGGGTTACAATAGCTGGGTAGCTAGGCTCTTGAAGACTTCCTTTCGTTGAATACTGAGTTCTGAGTCATTCAGACAATTCAAACTGCGTCATAGAAGAGTTCCTAATATCTTGAGCTCGCATCTCGCTGATCAATTTGCGCAACGTCAGATCTCCAGCATGTTTGGAGGCCCGGTACTGTACCCTAACCTAGTAGAATAAAATCTGGAAAGACTCCTCTCTGTCTCCCATCACCTTCTTAATAGAGATTGCAGTCCATCGGGGACGCCTGCTTAAAGGAAGTCTTAGTGCAGGCGCCCTGGACGCCCTATCATAGGACAGGCCAGTTCCGGCGGCTCCAAAAGTGGCTCCTCCATTTTAGGGGACGGATAATGGCCCACCCGATAATTAGGGAGGAGCTTCAACTAAATCACTACCGAGTTGGAGGGAGACTTTTGGAGCAAGATTGCAGCTCGGTGGCGTTTTTAAACAGGCGGGTCGCCTTTGCTCAATGGCGCTACACGGGCAATGGCATTGGCCCAAAGCACTCTATGAGCAACTAAGCACGACGGACGCTGCGCTGCTTCAAAGGTCAATTTCCAGCAAAGCGCTCTCACCATGACGGGTATGTCAACCTGGCACCCAGCACCGTAACCTTGGTTCTGGGATATGTACTCACATGACAGCAGGGAACAAAACAGCTCCTACCTCTAGCAATCCGCGCCGCACTGTTGACAGACACCAACGTCCACGGAAGCTCGAGAGGTCCACAAGGGTCTACCACTGTTCTGGCAACACCATTGAGTCATCGAGGCCGGATACTCCCGTGTCACAACACAGCGACACAGCGTTACGGGCCGAAGGAGTGTCCGGCAACTTTCGATATTCCAGTCCGCTCCTTGGTCCTCCAACCATGTTGGCACAGAGGTCGATCACCTCAACACTTGCGCCGATCGAAGAAGAGCATGACCACACGCGGCTTGAGCAATCCAGGTTTCGGGCAATGAGAGAGTCTACCGAGTTACAGCTCCAGCAAACACTAAAGCCAGGACGCCTGGGCCGCCGCAATGCAAACGCGCCGAAGACTGGCCGGCCCCCGAAGCGCACGCGCTTGCTGGATGACCCCAGTACTTGTGGTAGAGAAGACGGCATGCAAAGCCTCGAGCTCGTCTCACCAGATGGCGGAGCTCATCCGCTTGAGATTCCGCCAGGGCCTTTCAAGTACCAAGTTGCACTGCCTGAAGGATTATACTACCCAGTCCGTGACCTATCCTTTCGCCAAGATCAGGAGTCCGGTAACGTCATCATCACTGTCATTTGGGATAACCTCTCGCTTCCCCTGCGGTGTTTTTACGTTGCCGAGACTTGGGAAGGGCTGCGAAGGTGGGTATTAAGACACCTAGGTGAGGAGTACGGGTGCTATTTCGACCGAGCCAGTCAAATATTTGACAGTGATAACGCTTCGGATGATTACTCGGAATCTCACATAGTCTCAACGTTGCAGCTAAGCCAGCAGTGGGGATTGGTGGCGACCTGGCCGACGAGCGATATTAAATTGGAGTTACTAGATACCGAGGCGCAGCAGTCTGCAAAGTCATACATCATCAAGCACTTCGGCGCTGAGGTGTGGAGAGCTGAAGCACAACGAGCTAGACTAGAAGACAACTATTAGTAGACGTTCGGGTATGAGCTTTCACAATCACTATGGTATTTTCTGATTGAGTGTAATCTCCCAGCCACTTTAGCACTCGCTATGATCTGCCTTCCACGACATACCCTTCAATGGTTCGAAGAGAAAGCAAGGGTCCGTGCCACCCAACGTGACTTGGCTCGAGCAGAGCTGAGCTGGGCGTTGCTGAAGACTACTCTTGAGGCACGCCTGGTCAACATCACTCAGTGTCGCAGCGGCCGCGTCTACGTGGCTATCTTTCCCATAACCTTAGACGAGCATCGCTTGTATGACTAACTTTGACGTTTTCAGCCCGAATGATACAAGTCACTGCGTGTTCCATCGAGATAGAAGAGGTTTATTGGGAGAACCCCGCCCTGTGTTGCGCCTGTGACTCGTCTTATGCCCTGCCTCTTGGCTACATGTACCAGAGCGGAGACGTGGGCCGATGTCCCAATCCGGTAATATCATGTGGCCATGAATGGGGCTTATGATATTTCCTGATTGGGATAGTGGGTATCTCCACTAACACAAAAACGAATGGAGAGTAATTAAGCATAACATTCATGCAAGTCGCATCCTTGCGCTCTAAAGAGGTCTACAGGTACGTCGTGGGATATTCGGCGGTACTCTAGCTCTGGTGGCCGGCTCGGATTGTGGGCGAACAAGCCAAATTAAGACATGATATCTCGGCATCGAACTCATCTCCAAGCCAACCACCATACAAAATTGTTGCGCCAGTCTTGTTTCGTTCAATGGTTCCTGGACGACAGATTGTTGTCCAACCAGGTGTACAGGGTATGGTTGGTAGATTCTGGTAATCTTGAGAAGACTCGATGCCACTGTATGCGCACGCATCCCAGAGCTGAAGAGCGCATATCTGAGGATGGCGGGGTGCATCTGTCTTTCCACAGAGCTGTATGAACATGTCTGCGTCATACTCGTGGTTTGGATGACCGTCTCGTTGAGCATGATACTGACAACCCTCCCATATGCGAATGCGCTGCAGCGACCGGGGCAGCGAGGATTCAATAGACCTACCCCTTGCCAGCTCAAAGGAGAGCCATGTCGAAGGAATACTGAGCTCTACAACCTTGAGATCCTGCAAGCTTCCAATATTCTGCCAACACTTCCAGGCGTTCTGGAACGTCAAGATTCCACAGTCCGGCCGCGTTTCCCACCGAAGACGCTTGATCGTCTTCCCATGATTGCGAAGGACTTGAGCAATTTGCGAATTTTCGATGGTGAATATATCACCGAGCCAGACGTCTACCAAACTCGGGCATGAGGTCAAAATGCTTGCGAGATTGTCCTCTTTGATGGGAACATGGGACAGGTGTATATTCATCAGTCGCTGCGGTAGCATGCCGGCAAGATCTGCTCCGCTCAGGTCCATGTTCCTGAAGGACAAGACGTCCAAGGATGGTTGAGATCGCAGCATCTCTCTGGCTGCCGCCTTGGATTCTTCTGACAAAATGGTGCCCTGCATCCCATGGACCCGAATGGTGTGGAGAGCCGGCAGAGCAACTGTACAGTTGCCTGAATGATCGCACGTGGTTTTCGGTTGCCACTCCGCATTACTTCGTATGTCTAGGCCCTCGGTGGCTTCACTGTGTGGATTTTGAGCCAATTCCACCCGCCGTGGACGTAGTATGGGCAGATTGAGGCGTGCGAAAACTGATGAGGTGATGGTGATTGACTCTACGCTCCGGAGCAGCGCAAGAATAATGCGGATGTACCAAAGAATGGCATCAATACCCTCACCCTTGCTGTGAACATCCAAGATGTGTTTCGCGATGTTCCAGCAATGCCCGGCACTGAGTTGATCCAAGGTACGTTGGAGATCCAATCTGATACTCTGAGTCGTAGGGCTCTTGCCGGGCTTGGCTGCTGGCTTCTCGTCGGGTCTGGCTCTTGGCTTCCTGACGTCCATAATGTCCAAAACATGAACATACGGACGCAGACCCTCGCAAGAAAGTATTGCTTGAAGATCATGGCCACCAAGAAGAGTGCCGTCTGTACTATCGAAGCGGATGACAACGGCACGCCATCTGACTTTGTAGAAGAAAGGACGGAAGTCGTGGAAGTGTTTCGATGTGCCTGTGAACGCGGCTAGCGACTGGATGTCAAGGTAGGAGATGATTTCTGAATGGAGCTCAGTAGGGAGCGTGTCAATTGTCTTCGGCATTATGGAAACACGTAAGTGGGGAGAGGAGTCTGGTCTGAGACATGAGCAGGCAAGTGCGCGACGGATGGCTAGATATGTAACGTGGTACTAAAAAAGCGGTAAGCCCGCTTCACAAAGGAAAGATGGGCCTCGAGGGCGAGCCACCATACCTTCCTGCTGGGAAAGGGCTGGGAGGTAGGGATTTGCGCATGCCTACCAGGGGTGCACGACAAGATCCCTTGGCGTGCCTTCCTTTGTGGTCCCGCCCTTGGCCCCACACACATCCCGCCACTTTCGCCAAATCTTGGCTGGCGCCCTTGTTAGGCACGTGCTGACGAGGCTCTCAAATACAAGCAGTAACAATCATGAGCCGGGATCAGCTGCGGTAGTACTGGGATCCGAGGAGCTTGGCCCCAGTTGGTGGCGCCCTTATCGGAATATCAACGATAATGTGGCTTCGGTGCAGGACATCGCTCAGAAAGGCAAAGCACTGGTCTGCTCGCTTTGTCTCAAACGGGAAGGAATGATCCCGCCGACCCGCAGCACCATCATTCCTTCCCGTTTGGGGAAGGTGGGACGGGTGGTCTGCATTCACGAGACCAGCCGCCTGGTGAATCTGAGCTACCAGTAATCGAGCTTCGATGAATGGTGGATCCACGTGGAGGCAATTGTCTTGTAGCCAATTTCATGAACCACTCTTGATTCATGCACAGTATCGACAACCAGAGCGAAATGCAAGGCAGCGAGCCTATTGAACATCACGCCACCGACTAGCCCTGATGAGAGCAGGTAAAGCACCTGTACCAGCGACCGGGGCGGTGACGAAATGCGAAATACAACCACAGCAACCACGCAAACTCGAGAAAGAGCCATGACCTCGACAATCCAAGCACAACGATTGAGAGTCACGAGGAACCAGCGAACTTGGCAAGTCAGACCGGAGACGGTCTGCCGAACGATGGCTCGGACGTCACTGAACGCAGGCCCACTGCTAGTGTTCGTGCAGAGGAAGTTGGCACTGACGAGACTGCCGGACTTGGCAACACAGAGTCCAGACTCACCGTTGTCGACGACGGGGAGACAACCTCAGCATCCGCCCGCATCGTCAATCAGCATGACCATGAACGACACAGGAGCCAGGACAGCCCCCGGGGGACGGTCGCAATCCCGACTCCAGATTCTTGGTCAGCGTCACCCCTGATGCCGCCCGATGCCTAGAGAACATTCCTTCGGCCCCTGCAGCATCACAAAACCTCGGTGCAGAAGCCTCTGTGAGCATCTCTGCAGTTGTGGATTCAGAAACGGACACTTCCACTCTACGAGGTTGCAGCCGAAGGGGGATGCACGGGGCTGAAGAGAAAGCAGCCCAAGACTTCTCAAGATGCTTGCGCTCCAGGCGCGGGCAAAGACGCGAGAATTGGGATAAGAACGCCGAAGAAGGCCAGAACGACACTGTCAAGCCACGATACCAAGCAAGGCAGGACAAAGAGCAGAAAGAAATCCCCCACTCGTTCCTCTGGCTCCAAAATGCATGTGCAAACGCAAGAGACCATGGCTTCCTGCGCTGCTAGGACGTCAAAGATGGTAAAGAAAGACATTCAGTCCATAAGAACTTAAGGATATTCAGGAGTCCTGTGCGCATTTGAGAAAACAGCTGGCTTTGAAACTGAAGAGGGGGTTTGGCATGGCGGTAATAAATCGGAACGCATCAAAAGTTGGAAGCACCACTCCGAAACGCTCTTCATGTTCATAGAGGAGAACTTCCAGACGATGCACATTGCAAAAACCAGGAAGGCTCGATTTACGTTCACCATGAATCTCATTACATTTTACATCGTCATTCTGTGTGGTGTAATCCCTTTTCAGGGCAAGGCGCAGGGCACGATGCTCCTCGAGCAACAGTCTCTGGAGGCGGGGAATGCGTGTCTGTGGTAGACTCGATAGTGCCGGCGGATATGCAGCCTTCCCCGAGCTCTGCTGGGCCTACGCGCAGCTTTCGTCAGCTACTGATCTCGCGGAGAGCCTGAAGTCCAAGTGGGCACTTTATAAAAACCTTTCCATGAAGGAGACCGGATCGAATATTCTGCTATGTTATGGTCGCGACAATGTGCGACGTGCGACGTGCGACGTGCGACGATATACGATATACGTAGAAGGCATGGCTATATCTTACTACGCGCAAACAACGATATATCAACACCTTAATACCTTACTACATCCTGTTCCATCTCCGTCTTTATGACGAGCTCCTCTCGATCTCCTATAACCGGTTTAAGATCGCTCATATCGCTAACTCTCCTCTATACAGACAATGAAGGCAAATGTCCTTCTTACGAACTATACCAATATCGAGAAGGTGCTCTTCTGGAAGTTGAACGATTTAGAGACTATCCGTGTTACGCTCCGCAATACCTTCGCAGACGACGATCCAGAGCTTCCAGAGCTGACTAAATCTCTCGCACGGGAGTGACGGAGTAATTGTGATCTTCCGGTCAGAACCCTCCGAAATAAGCCTAGACCCAGTCAGCAGCAATGACAAAGGAAATGCCCTTCGCCGGAACAAACCAATAGTTCTCAGCCCGCTTATTCCACGTTTGGCTCCCCAACGCCACGCGTGACGGATCCCTCTTCGAAGATCAACTCTACCAACTAGCCCGCAGCGTCCACGGACCCCGTGACTACCTCCAATGCTTCCACCACCTCCAGGGTCGCACCCTTGACGAACACTTCATCGCCATCCGACTACCGCTGGACTACCCCCCTGGGGCACTGTCGGCGCAAGCAACAACCCATCTTTCCCTCGGAAACACATAGTCCAGAGCGCAACCACCCACGTTGTGCATCCTAACCTTCGAGAAGCAAGCAATCTCGAGGAAGCCGTGCACGCGTTCTCCGTCCACCGAACCTATACCCCACCGCATCCACAGGACAAGACCTGGAGAGACGATATCCGAGAACTCTCCGAGTGTGACTGGTTTGACAAGGTGTGGCGCATCAGGGAGAAGGGAACCATCCGAGGATTTTCCTAACGACTACTCGATGTCCCAACTCTCTTCCCTGCCGTCAACGACGACCTCTCTTCCAACAGATCGGTGACGCTACCCATAAACTAGTCGAGGCTGTCAGAATCAACATCGACCTCGCAGGGACGTACCAACTTGAGAGACAGCGCTTCGAACACGAGCAAGCTACCTCTGCCACCCAAAGAGACGAACTCAAAAGCGCCGCCTCAGGAGCCAAGGGCCTTGCATCTGCCATCATACGCACAGAAAAAGTAGAAAACAGCTCGACGCCCAGCAACAAGCCGCCGCGCAGGCCAGCCCGTTCGCCGACAGCGACCTAGTGACCCTGGCGAAACTAACAACAACGATCATGGGGCCGCTGTCAACGACAACAATCCCAGATCAACAGTCCAGATCGACGAGCATGACTCGACTTCTGTTCTTGCCAGAGAACACGCGGATACGAACGACATTCATGGCAGCCCGGAGAATACGACCAGTGTTCATCGCTCTGTGCCAATGTAAGCTGGGCTCAGTGCCGAAATGCCTGCTGAACGCACTAGCGTGTTGTAAGGGCTGGCGCCAGAGAGAGACTTCAGTGATGTTTTGGTACTCCTGCGGGCGTTCCCGGCCGGGTCGGATGGTAGTGCCATGCTGCATAGATCTATCGAGGACAGCGGACATAACGATTGCACGTTGCGTGGAGGCACAAGGGTCCTCGTGGGATCACGCATCACTTCATGTCGGAACTCCTCACTTCATGATCAAACCCTTGCCACTTATCTCGAACGCGACTGTCCCAGTAAGACTAATGTAAGCTTGCCGATCAGTAGATCATCTATTGTATTCTACACGTTCCTTGATCTGCTCTAGTGATCGCGACTACGAAGTGTGCCATCGTTAAATATGTAGGCTCCTTGAAGAGACGAAATGCAGTCGGATCCACCACAGTGCTTACAGTCATCTAGAGGCCATATCATTGCCTGGATCTTCTCCTTGCCATCTACTCTGTGTATGTGGAAACGCCTATCGTGGCAGCCCCCAACCGCACTGCGTGATCCATCCTCGTGAACGACTGAAACACCTTGAATAGGGTCCCAAGCGCTCTTCTCTAGTGGCGATAGAAGGAACAGCTCAATCGATATTGTGTCATGGAGCGAGACACAAGCTCTGAGTGGCACCGGTCCTGTATGCTTGTCGGCGAAACTGGCGTCTGAAGTAAGGTCAATCCACCGAATTATCTCATTTTGGTTTCTGCAGAGAAGAAGTGTAGGATTCCCTGCTCTCTTGGACGCTATGCCTTTCTCCCCGACCTGGATGTCTTTCCGAGGTCGTGCGACCGCTACAGATCCGGATTCATTGTGAAACTAAGTCTGTTAGTAGGAACACCCTCAAGTCTGGGGACAACTGACCGAGAATCCGCCTTCTTCCCACTTGACGACTTTGAAGCTGTCGTTGAGCGGAGACAACGGAACATAGTTTGCCCCTAGGATTGTACCGAGCTGTCTTTCCATGCGTACCCGTGTGCCTTTACTGGAGGGCTGATCTCTTGTGTGGATATGGACTTGCATGATCTCGGATGTTTTTTGCTGATACAAGAATGTAATGTCGCCGCAGCTCAACAGTGGTATGCCCTGAATCACAAGGAAAGAATCCTCCAGCTGCATGTTTGGCGGTCTCTGGTGGCCGAATGAACGGCCCCAGAGCAGCATTTTTCCATCAAATTCCGGTGGGGGTTTGAGGAGGCACACCCGGCTCTGTCAAGTGTATGTCAATATGTATTCCGATAGGCGCGATGAGGGCGTTGAGACGCACGTAGAATATAACTTCGCTGTCCTGGAGAGGATCGTTCTGGCTGATGGTCTGGTAGAGGAAGCTGTCGTTCCAATCATGCTCATGCTTCGTGCTTGGATCTCTGATCTCCATGAGCCCCGTCCAGTCGAAAGTGAGTAGCAAATCCTGTCTAGGCTCGCCTGCGCGAAGTAATTCCGGCAAGCTATCCCGTTTCCAGGAGCGTATCTGATGTAACGGAAAGGTTTTGGTAGTGGCATCTTGCTCCGATGGAGGAAGCGAGTACAGAGCATAAATGATTCGGCGGCATGTCGGATCGGCATAATCCGTGATGCTCTGCTGGAGGTCAAGCGGGAACCTGTAGGGGGCTCTATCGTAACGGGCCTGAGAAGGAAGCCTTGGCCGCAAACCTCGGACAGTTCTGCCCCATGGACATCGTGTGCGCAGCATGAACCAGGTGCGGAAATCCGCAAAGTCCCAGCTCGCTTCGTTCACCACGCGTTTTACCATCTTTAAACATGTCTTATAACATTCCAGGTGCGCAGTAACACTTTGGCAGTCAGATGGACAGCTCTGGCAAGTGGCATGTAAGCACAGCCGCTTATTGATTCTGCGACATGCTGATTGCTGCTTCGGATGGTCGACTCTGTGCGTTGTCCATGTGGCCGAGGACGGCTTCGCAATTTCTCCGTGCCCTATCCACGACAGATTTAGTAACTCTCCATTCAAACCCCTGCAATTGCACTTACCTATGACGACCGAGTCACAATTTGTGAAATCTTGGGTGCACACGCCGCAGAACAAATGTAGGTGGTGCGGAGAAGGCGTCTCCATGGTGTGAAACTGGTGATCCAATCCAACCAATGGTGTCTCAGATGATCTAACAGAAAGGAGTAACGGGAATTGAGCCGGAGTGCGCAGCCGAATGCTTTTAACCATCAGACACAAGACACCCATGTCGTTAGGGTCGGTGTCCTGGACCGTTAGCCTCCCCACTGCCCCCACGAGTACGCAAGCTACGTGCGGACTTGGCTAGCATCAGCCAGGATTACAGGACATCAGTGTTCCTCTCAGTAGAATCCAACAGAAAGAGAATTAGCAACGAGCCGGCACTGTACGCGTAGCCACGGCGCGCTGTTTCGCCATCGTCTCCAGTACAAGAAAGGCCAGTATTGAGTACATTATGTGGCACACTATTTTGAGACATCGCTTGCACTAGGGAGCTCGAAGCCACAAGGTTCACGCGGCCAGACCACCTCGTTCAGGGAGCGGCGGAAGGAATGGAAGACGCGGAAGTGCTTTAGAGGGGTCTAGAAGGCACCGGGCCCTCTCAGCTCACTAGATCACATGCCATTTGTGCATGGTGGCGGTGGCATGGTTCGGCAGCCGTGAAGACTTCAAGGCCACGGGGTTGCTCAGCCTACGGAGAGCGTGCGCTTTTCATCTAACTGTGGAGTTCAGAGACATGACTTTGTCCATGGGGCGGCTGTTGGTCCTCGTGGGCAGGTACTCTCTAGATGGTCACCACCATTGCAGACCCGACACAAGAGCCCTCAGAGTTGCAACGAAAACCCGGAGTATCTGAGCATCTCGCTGCCTCGAGCTCTCGTCTGTCGCTGCGTGGTAGTCATGTTTCGGAGAGCAAGGGAGCCAAAGACTTGATCTTCACGGGACGAGTCGCCGAGGTGGGCCTTAGTCGAGCAAACCAGCCGAGGTGGGTGCCATGTGCCAGTCCTCCAGGATCCCCCTGGGAGACCCTTGAGAGGAGTCCACAGCTCTGGTTGCACCATCATGGCGAGATGGCGCACATGATCACACTGAGTGGACTGTGGAGCTGGTCTAGCCTCCGATAGGGATGTGTCCAGCGGCACGGCTGTGCGGCTGTGAAGCCCGTTAGTGCTTCGCACCATGCTCAAGATGAGTGGTGTTCAGAGCTGCCACCAGGACGGACACAAGCTGATCGCAGCCAACGCACCTTCGGATCACGCACTCAGCCCACAAGACCATCATCTCCCAAGGGCGAGATCAACCCTGGCTTGAACAGAGTCCGAACGGCAGTCCAGTGTGGGGATCTGTGCCAACATGAGGGATGAGATGCAGAGAGTGGCGCAACAAACGCCTTTCAGAAGGCAGCAGTGCAAGCTGGTATTGGAATTCATACATGCTACCTTCACGAGATGATCCTGGACCCAGTGACTAGCAGAAACGTGACTTCCACACCCATGACGACCTTGCTACCGGCCCATGATCATGATGAAGTCAAGGCCGTAGGACCGCCCACTCCTACGGTATGTCGCTGTTCTGGCGAAGCCAGCAAGAGTGGATGCCGACCTAGCAGCGTAGTGTTTGGTCAGCTCTCGAAGCCGAACAAGGCAGTCCTCGATCTGGTCATCCAGCGGTGGCATGTTGAATGGCACATCCACCAGACTGCGGGACCACCAAGAGCAGTCCGTGGCGACACCGGCTAAGCATGTCGTCCGACAAGGTCGCCAGCAGGGTCTTGAGTTCTTTCACGTTGCCTCATGGACAGCGCTGCACACAGAGTACCTGCTGACGAAGGTTTGGGCGTGGGTGGCGTCTTGTTGAGGCATCGGCACGGGTCCGCCATTCCGCAGCAGTAGTCCGAAATCGACGGCGCAAAGTTCGCCGCCATTGCCAAGCTGTAGCTTTCAGACAAACATGATCGGTGATGTGTCATCCAGACATCCTCGGTCTCCGCCTGTACTTCAACGTCATCTTGTAGCATCATCTCCGCCCGCACTGCCAGCCAGCAGCATATCAGTGTGGTGAAGGACCGGCCCTTGTCTGCGCAGCGTCGCTCGTCTCACGCCTGACTCCCCTCTGTCGGCTCCTTCACACAGAACGAGTCTGCCACGAAGCAGTCACGACGCAATCACGATTCGGCTATGGCGTAGCAGCTCCTTGGAAAGTTGAGTATCCGACTGATTTTGAACACTTCATGTCTATGCTAACCACACTCTACAGCTTGAGGAATGATGTTCGAGAAAGTAACCACTACGGCCCAGCTTGTGAGCAGATCTGGACAAACTCATACGTGGACGTTTAGAGCTGGTCGTCCCCCTCGCTTTCACCAATGTGTGCTCCAAGACTGACCCGCAGGTGTGCCCTGCAGTTCGCTTGCAAAGGATGATAGACCACTCATTGCTGCGCCGTGAAGGGTGGGGAATAATTACACAGCGGTGGCGTCTGCCTCTCGTCTCGAACGAGGGAAGCAGGATGCGACTGAGGAGTAAACTAGCTGTAGGATCCGGTTGATCGGACTTTCGATCGGCGTGGACTCCCAAGGATACACCTCGCGAAACATGGCGATCACAGCATCCCCGTGGAAGTCCGCCATTCGCGATTGCGAATAGCCGCCATGCTCGGGCTTGCTCGCTGGCCGCTGGCCAGAGGACTCCTCGTAAACCTTGATGGACACATACCGATAGTTCCTTACGTCCCCTTCGCACTCCTCACCAGAGACCTCTGTCCATCGGCGTCGTTGCTCATCGGTAGGGCGTGGGAAAATACCTGGAAGGATCGTTAGTATGGTCCTGGAGTTCTTCAGCCGTGTAGGCGTACCTGTAAAGTTGCTTATTTCCTGGTAGAGGAGGTGTGCCTCGGGAAAACGCGTAGCCTGGCTTCTCAGCAGCTTGTACGTTTCGCTGTGGTCGGGGTCTGGTTCGATAGTGAAGCCAAGCTGTTTGCTGCTGTCGATGATCTTACGGTTGGCATATCTTCCGTATATCTGTGACCGAAGTGTGCTGATGCCCACCCTCTGGATCTCCATGGCTGTATGAGCGCTCGTGGTGTCTGTCAGGTGTAATTGTCTCGGCCACTATCTCATTATGCAGGCGATGTAAAGCTTGCACTCGAGATCTCTGCCATTGAACGAGTCCTCGAGCGAGATATCCAGTTGTAGGCAGGCCAGCCTCTATAAATCTTGCTGTGCTGGGGTCGTGCGGAATGGTTGAGTCAGGCATTTCCGCAGTCATGAAAGAGCTGTCATGTGATCTTGGTGCCCACTTGTCACTCAAAGTGATGCGACGACTGGAACTCGCAAAAGGCAGTTCTCGATCTGGTCACCCAGTGGCAGATTGACGAATGGGTGTGTGTCTGTGGACAAATGTCACGATCCGGCCTCTAGGGTCAGCCAGAGCACCGGGCTTCGCTGGGTTGCTGTTCTGCCGGTAGGTAAAGCCAATGCAATATCACTTCCTGTCGAATATCGTTTGTCTCTCGGGTTTGTCGTGTCTCTTGGAAGAGATACCACTCTCGTCAATTGAGTGACTGGTTCAAGTGATGGGTGAGAATGATACTTAGATTGATCGCTGAAGTACAAAGGTAATGACTGTCTGTCTAGGAAATCCTCCGTGCTATATATGCCTTTGTCCTTCATCGTGTTCTGTTGGATCGTCCTGGATATGCGGGATATGCACTGATCCGTCCGATCCAACATATCCACCCTTGTCCTTCTTGCTGACATAATGGAAGTGATTACATAAGAGACCGGGGGTGTGTGCCCCGCGTGCATGACCTGCCCTTGTCCTTGGCCCGATCTTGCGACCTGTTGGTCGGGTTGTCACAACAAACAAGTGTGGGGGAAGCGCTCTGTCGAGCCGGCACTCGATCTACGAAGTACTGGGTGCACTGTCCATGTTTCTAAGTGGCACTTCCAAGAAGCAAGTCTGCGTCGGGTAGTGTGCTGCGCACATGTGGCCGGCCAATTGGACCACAAAGCACGGATCAGCCACCATCTCAGGCACCCCTCCGATAGGCTTGCGCTTCCGTCTACTCCCTGTCCCTTGGAGCACCACAACTACGGTTGGCGCTTCTGAACGACCATGATCCAGGAACCGGATCGCGATCCGCGCAGCAGCACCAACCTGCGGCAGGCGTGCTTGGCTATGGCTCATTCGGGAGGAATCATCGGTTTTGGGACCAGCTGCGCAGACATCACTTACCCTCTGGGCAGAAGCGGGCTGGTTGGTCACATCAGGCCCTTGTCGTTCTGTGGCGGCTGTCGTGGACTTGTCGCGAGGCCGATCGGGGCGCGGATGAGAGCAGGAGTCCGGTGGGTTGATGGCGCGTTTGCCCTGCCTTGTATGCTGCTGCGTGGGCAAATGACATCTACAATCATGGGGAGCGGGTGTCTTGTCTGCAGCAGTCCATCACGAATGCTGGCTGCTTTGCAAAACATGACTTCATCTCGACATCTTCAATCCGAATTCTCGTGTCCTGTTTGAGACCACGAAGGTGCTTCTCGAAGTCTCATCACGGGACTTCCTTCTTGGGACCGTCATCTGGACGAGAAGCACGACAGCGGAGGTCCATGCGGTTACCTACACAAACCTCGAGACTGGTCGACAGGTCGTCGCGTCCGCCGGGCTCGTACCAAGCAAAGGCTGGGTGGACAAGCGGGACAAGCGAAAACACCCGGGCTGGAGGAAGCCACCAAGGCAAGAGATCAGTTCGGTAGCCACTTTAGTCAGTTGAATATATATTAGATATTTGTGTGCAAAACGCGAGTTCTGACTTATCTCTCGTTTGTCCTAAACATGATAGCATTCGACGGAAAGGTGACACGCTAATCGTCACCAGAGCGCGAGCGCGTGCTTCAGGAAATCTACCAACTGGCGCGCCCTAAACTTCCTCGACGTTGCCTCCTCCTCACGTTGATATTATCCGGCATGTCGCAATTGAAGGCAAAGTCGAGCCCCTACGTTGTCTCACGATCTGATCAAACGATGGCAGCAGTCCAGGTTGGAACCCGCGTTGACGAGTGAGCGCATACAATGAGAAGAATTCAGGCTCTCCGAGTCGCTATCTTTGTCCCTGCGGGCCTGACAATGGTGTAACTCCTCGGTGAGGATAAGCATTCCTGCTGGTAGGACAGATGGGGGCAGATCCAAGTCTAAAGAGCGTGACTTCAGGCCGACGTTACCGGCCCAGTCCAACCCCAGATGGATATTTGTGCTTACAGACTCCTTGCACTCTTGAGTCGGCCCTGCCGCTTGGTCTAGAGTCCCAGATATCGTGGAGTCTGGGATCCAATCTCTAACGAAACCGAACGCTTTCCGCTTCTTCCTTTTCACACCATTCGCAGCCTCTAGCTCATGCAGCTATTGCACTTGCTCGCGATGCAGGCATCTTCACTTGCGTTGAGTTCGATTGGGTTCTGCCAGGCGCTTCCGTTTGCGGCTCGGTAAGCTCGCTTGTAGTGAGGCACCAGCTGTCGTGCCGCCAGGTCGGCCCTTCTGCGCCGCATAAATGCGGGATCCGCCACCGGAACTCGATCCTGGCGGGCGCTCATGAATTTTGGGACATTCTGCTGCCGGTGCTGAGGTTGACGCGTGTTGGGGCAGATGTTCATGCTGAGTGCGCATGGACGAGCAGTCCGCGCCCATGTCAAGTCCTGGAGCCCTCCTAGGCTGATACTCGGGACGCATATAGCAGAAAGATTTTGCAGACTCCACTGCAGAGTCTACCACAGGGAGTCCCCGAGCATTGTGGATGAAACTCTGACTGGGTACCGCCCAGGATGACTGCCCATCATGGGATGTTGGAATGCAGACGATGTTGTCCTGCGTGGGGGCCACGTCGGCGCAATTCAGAACAACTGCTTTTGATAAGTGTTGCTGGACTACTAGTCCCCTTGATCCTGGCGGGTCGGAGACTGGGGACTCTGTTAAAGCCGTAGGAACTGTCGTGTTCGTTTGGGAGGGTACTTGCGGAGCAGCTTGGGAGTATGAAACTCTGGGGATTGAGGACGCTTGCATGTTGGCTGCCTGCCGGGCGCTCTGAAACTCGATCATGAAAGTTTTCAGTTTCCTGAAGCAAGCTTGTCCATGTCTCCCTATGATTATCTCGTCGAGGGTTGAGTGGGTGAAATCTCGTAAGCGCTGCCCCACAAAGGTGACTTTGATTTTGACAAACAGCCGGCTGCCGATGAGCTCCGAATACTCTTTGCCCGCACATTCCGAATCTAGCCTTTGGAGTTCGTTGAGACAAACGCGATCCTCGTCCGACAACTTCTTCTCAGAATCTACCAGGAAGAGATCAAGCGTCCATTGACCCTTGCCTAGAACACCAAGGCAAGCAGCCTCGTAGCAAATTCTGGGGTCCAGCATGGTGGAGTCCGTAAACCTGGAGGTGACGACAGGACCGCAGATCATTTTAAATTTCACACCACCGTTGGCTCCGAACTGATGTTGTACTTGCCGGTTTGTCTGATATAGATGACGACATGATTAGAGTTCTGCTGGTGGTATGACTTCTGAAGTATGCTCGGGCCGTGCTCACTTACCTCGGAAATCAGCACGTCGCAAAAGCCTTCATCAACGGTGCCGTCCTTGGGCAATCTTCGGAGGCCGAACGCTTTTCCCTGCATGAGAAGTTCTCGAGCTGTCTTCATTCGACTAGAGTGTGACTGTGCAGCGCTCGCAGGCAGATCAGAAGCGAGAGCCCGTGGAGGATGGAGGAGTGTCGCATCTGCCGTTGGGGATCGAAAGTGGGAAGCCACAGAGCTAGATCCTCCCCTGGTACCCCGGCCTAATACAGAGTCTGCCACAGGGACCGGAGGGTCTTCCCCAAAAACCTGGATGGATGTCGCCTTCGGTGGCTGCCCGTCATGGACTTTTGGGCGTGGCCTCGGCTGTGCCACGAGTGGTGGCTGATCTGCTTGCAGCCACGAGCCGTCTTGTGAAGCTGGTCCGTCGTCTGTGGTCCCGCCAGCAAGAATCTGGATTGCCACTTCCTTCACTCCTCCGCTGTTTTCAGGAACGGGGGGCCCGGTAGAACATGATCGCTCGCCGGGGCTTCCAGCAAGACAAGATTCTGGGTCATTGCCATTTTTCTCGAGTGCGCCGAAAGGAGAGTCCCACGTGTGGCGTAGAGTAAATGAGGCGAAATTCCTCACGACGGTCTCCAAGTCTCTTTGTGCTCTCCCGAGAACCTCCTGCTTGCCCTGAAGGTTTGCCAGTGCTATGGCCATTTTGTCCTCCAACTCTTTGTGCGGTGCTACCTGGACGGTCTCGAGTTGTCGGATGGCTTCGTGGAGCTGTTGCTTGGTGGCTGACTCTTCGCGCTGTGCTAACAGCCCGTGCTCAAGAGCTTGCTGCTTTTCCTGAAATCTCTCATGTAACCCCCACCCACGTCCCCATTTTTCCTGCATCTCATCCATCCGCTCTTGTAATGACTTGTGCTGCATCGACCAGGCTTTGTCGAGCTGTTGCTGGGTGGCTAACGTTGACTGGGCGTTCTTGAGAGCTTGCTGCGTGTTCAGAAGTCTCTTCTCGAACCCTGACAAGTAATTCCATTTGTTCCACAGATCATCGGTCCGCGCCTTTAACGCTTTGTACTGCGTTGACAGGGTGTTCTCGAGCTGTTGCTTGGTGGTCTCAAGCGATCTGCACTTGGCCACCAGGTTGCTCTGCTCTTTTTCGGACTCTTCGCGTTTAAGTCTTTCAAGTCCTTGATTCAATTCGTGCTGCTGCTGCTGCATCGCTTTCTCTAGTCTTTCGACCTGTTTTGCTTGTGCTGCCTCGAAACTGACCCTCAACGCATCGCACTTCTCGTTGACGCGCCTTTCTATCTCTTCCTGTACAGCCCGTACAGCAATGCTCGCAATGTCCTTGGCTTGCAGTTCCTGGACAGTAGATTTTGAGCCGCTGAGATTGAATGCTTGTACCAAGCCCTCCAGCCTCTCGTGATCGGCTTGCAGCTTGTTGTGATTGCTCGTGATTTCCGATAGCGGATTGACAATTTGTCCACCGCACTGTCCCGTGGCTACAAGAAGAGACAATCAGACAACGGGCTTGCAGCAACAGCCGGGGGAGAAGTAATGAGACACCTGCTGCGTGACCCAGGAAGGGGATAAACGGGTTGTCTACTCACCTGTTTGCGCGCGCGGCTCAGCTGGACCAAGTTCAGTGACGATGTTCTGGTGGACGGAATCGCTGCCTTGCAACAGTCCTTGTGCCTCTGGCGTCGCCTGTACATCATCATCACAGACTGAGGAGACAGCATCGAAGCTCCGTGGCGCGGTCGTCTCGATGGGATTCTGTCTGTCTTGTTTGCGCTTGACAACTTTTCCATCTCTCCCGGCTGTTATTGGCGTGTACTTGCAATCGATGTCTTTCTCGCTGCACCGACTACAGGCATCCTGGTGATCGCCTGACATCTGGCGCCTGTGGCATGTCTGGAATTGGATGTCAGAGAGAATGCTTGACTCCATTTCTGGGCAACTCACGACACAAGGCTGAGGGCGTCCATTCTTCTGAATTGCCGCACTCATGGTGCTAAACTGCTGCTGTGCGTTGGAGCGTTCGGAGCGCGAAAGGTCTGTGTGGACACAGAAAGGATTGGAAGAGTGCGGCAGGAGTTCCTCACGCCACACTGGCTGCCTCGGCCACCCAGCGTAGGCAAGATCGGGTGTTTATGTAGCGCCCGAGTTACCTGTCCACCGTGGGGCACAGCAAGAGCCTACCATACCCCTGGCATGCACCTTTGGCATTGTAATGACCAAGTACCGTCACAGAGCTTGGACTTGCCCGCTAGCGTATGCTCCTGCATGTACAGGGGTGAACGGTGGCCCTGGCGGTCGGTATAGATGCAACCATCACAACGAGCACCGGACCTACCGAGCGTGTCGTTTGATTTCAGGGGGGACGAGGACCAACACCTTCTCATTCCACCCCACCCACCCGGGCGCTTGATCATCCACTGAGATGCGGTTTGGCCAAAGTGTGAAGGCTCCCACCCAGCTGCATGACCACTGTAAGGCGCGAGAGGCGTTGCGTGGCAGGCGGCTCGCGCGTAGACATCATTCACAGTGCTCCGTTTCTCCTCGGGATAGGGAAGCTACATGACAATGTCCTACAGAAGCACGCAGTAGATCGTCCAAACTGGAAAGACGGCCTGATCTTAGAGTCTCGCAAGACTCCTTGTGGTTGGATTGACAGCCGTGGCTCGAGATGCTTACTTCAGGGGACCATGCAAGGTCCTCGGTGATCTCGCACAGGGTCCGCTGCCGCGAAGGCTTCTAGAACACCCGGGTGTTGTCAGCGCGACATTTGGCAAGCCACTTTTGGTCTATAGCGATGTTTCACCGGCTGTCGCCACAGAAGGCTTGCTGATTCAAGACTGAGACAGGGGTACGCCCCGGAGGCTACGGAGTAGTTCGGTGAGCAAAACAAACTGGTCAGTTTTGCTGCAAAGACTGTTGTATTTTGCTCGCCACGCTCCATACAGTGACACGTGTGACGGACGAGACCCATGTCTTGATAGCTCATCACAGATCAACGGGTCAGTGAGATGCCTCAAGTTATCTTCTCATGATGTGATAGCTCGCGTGCACTGCCAGTCCCTCATGGTTGTGAGTCACCACCCATGGTCGCGGCGGCCAGGCGAGGCGGCGGCCAGGGACTAAGATATCAAGCTAACGGTGGCGGAAAAGCGGTAAACCTACTCCGATTGGAGGACCAACGAAGCTGCTGCATAGCGCCAGATCAGCCTCTTTCTACAGGTTGCGATTTTGGAGACAGACATAGTTCCGCATGGGATCGAGACAGCCGACAGCCTCGTCGTTATCCTCACAAGGGGGGGGGGGGGGGGGGGCCTGAGTTGACGACGAATCGGGGCGAGCTTGCATGTTCCCCGAGCCAGTAGCGGGGCCTAGGCGTGCATACCGCCAGGGGGGAAGCCGAGGTTGCACTTTTGGCGCGCAATCGGGAAGAAGGGGAACCCTTGCAGCGATGCTTACCGGAAACCGTGCTCTTTGGCTGGCGCATGCCGATAGGCTGAAGCGATCCGAGGGGCTGCGTCGCTGGCCATCTTGCTTGCTTTACGCGTATGAAGCCGCCTCAGAACCCTACTGTGGAATCTGCCTGGAGGAGGGGCGCAAGCTGAACCGTCATCAGCCGCTCCTTCCCAAGAAGAACCTGGGCTAGCATACCAGGCCATGTTGACCAGACCGCAGTCTGTGCCTCCAATAGGCATATGGCTCGGAATCCGCCAGGTTGCCGGCGGCAGCCTCGTGCAGCTGCGATGAGTCTCTCACCTCCGTGTGGTTTTCCGCTATGGCGCTCTTCACCTTGTTTCGACCAGCATTCAAGGACACCCAAGAAAATCCGGCAATCAACAACACCCTTATGGGGTGCATCTCCTGTCTAACCAGTTGCTGTCTGAGCGAGTTTGCACGAACTTACTGCACCAGCGTGCATGTTCAAATACCAATTTGCCAAATGGCAGATGCAAACAAGCCAGAGGCCAGCCGCCGATTTCTGTATTAGCGTGCATGACAATGCACAGGACCTGCTGAGCAAACATGGAGCACCTTGCGAACACCAGGAGATGCTGGAGTCGGCCGCCGCCGTCGATGTTGCTCGTTCGCTGTGCGGCTTGGCGACGACACATGTCATGAATGAGCCTTGATATCCGGGCGGGGCCGAAAAACCCCGTGCCAGACGGGCATGATTGCCCTGGCGTGTCGTTCTCGGCGTCGTGCAGGTTCTGCCAGGTGCGATGGAGGACCATCTTGTCCCAGGTGGGCGGCGGGCCCAGGGGTGGAGAAGGAGGGCGACCGCGGCACACGGGCTAGACGAGGGCCACGGGGAGGTTCGATGGGCCACACGGTAGAGGAGTGGCCTGGGGGATGCGCGACTGCCAGTCTAGGGGCGGATACTGCGCTGGTGGCTGTGGCGGAGGAGTCTGCTGCAGCTGCGATGGGGACAGCGGTGGTGCTTAAGGCCACGGTGGTTGCTGGGACGGGTGAGGGAATGTTGGGTACCGCAGCTTTCGGGCACCCTTGTCGGGTCCAGAACGTGCTGCGATTGCGGCAGGCTGAGGTAGTGACTTCCTAGGCCTCGATTGGATTGCTTGGAACGGCCATCGTGTCGCCTGAAAGGATGCGCCAAAAATGGAGAGTCGTCCACTGGCACTGGCATCAGACTTGTTCGCTTCTGGTCTTCGCAGCGTAACTACACACGGCGTTGATCACTTAGGGCCGACATGATGTACTCTGTCAGACACTCCCTCGCCAGGACAGCGCACATAGCAAAGGAGTGGATCTAGATGTGATGATTCAGTGTCGTATCTTGCCTGACGAGGGGATAACGCCCCCTTGGTGCGAGGGGTGCCACATCACGACCTCCAACCCTGCATGACACTGGACGAAACAGTAGCAGCGGTGCAGCTAAGTTACAAGTTTCTACAGATGGATTAACTGCTCTCTAGAGAACCCAGACGATCCAGCGGAAATGCTTCGCCATGAGTAAACCACCAGTGGGCGATGAAGTCGTGCTGAGTACGCGAGTCCAAAGTGGATTGTCCCACACAAACCACTGCCTCTAGACCTCCGAACTTCGCGCAACTTGACTTGAATCGAAAGTCCGCCCATGCTCTCGACCATATATAAAGGTTGTTGCGCCTGGATTGTGAAATGTAAACAATGCAGTCGTGTTCTATGCGTTGTCTAACTCTGCAACATTTCGTCGCTCGGAAGTATGAGAGACTTTAGGCGCGCGCCCTGTGGAGCTGGTCTATAGAGGATGCAGCAGGTTCCTAGTGCTCTCGCTCCTTCTCATGCGCGCAGATCTGGTATAAGTGCCCTCCAGCACAGCCCGGATTCTTCTCCGGACCGTGCTTCATACCACTCCTCTGTTCTCGCAACGGCTACTTAGCCAGACCGTCAAACGCCATATCGTAATGGATGATCCTCCATCCCTTCGTCCAACTCTTTCGCAATGGGACGCTGACACACGACTCAGCTGTTCTGAAATGCCACGCACAGCCAGGGAAGTGAGGTTCTTGTAGCCGTCTTTAAAGTTCTCGGTGGAGATTACGAACGCGGCAAGGAAATTGATACCGTATAGCGCTATCATCTGCAGATCAATGTGTGAGCGCGTGACACACCTTTCTTGTTCTGAAGACGTGTAAAACAATACGTACCATAACACCCTCGAGCCAGTTTGACTTCCCATCTATGACGGTGAAGATGACGATGAACGTGGTCAGCGCGAGGCGACAATGTGGACTGTATCGACTGTTAGCATCTCAGACTAGGCCAACAGGGACGTGATCACTCACGCGTTTCATGGTGCAGATCCATGTCCTTGTTCATGATCCAGCCGAGAATAACGAGGAGCGGCGTGTCGAGCAGGGCGATTCGGATGCTGGAGCCAGTTGCAGCTCCCACGGCCTGTGAAGTACTGCATTAGTGATTGTTTTCCGGCTAGTCTAACCAGGCCTTACCAGATTCATCTTGTCTTCGAAAGCCATCACGACGGCGGTGAAGTGCTTAGTCTTTATATAGAGCATGGGAATTAAGATCAACCCGATGAAGTTGCGGCTGATGTGGAAGCTCGCGACGACAGGGTTAATGCTGTCGATCAAGTAGTAGGTGCAGACGGAGACGAGGAAAGTCGTCAAGATTAGCACGACCCCGGCTGACCACGGACTCATGTGCTCCTGCACGCCCTCGGCGTCATCGTCATCCTGATGGCGGTTGGCATTGCGGTTCTCCTCATCCGGGACATTCTGCGCGCTGAGTGTCGTTGCGGGCTCGACGCTGAAGAGGTTGTGGTGCGTCTTGAGCTGGAAGACAAGGTACATGACGTAAAGGAGAAGAAGAACGATTGCCGTGCCACGGGAAAGTTGGAGGATCGTACGGGTGGTCGACTCCTTGTCGTCGGCCCGGTTGATAATCTTGAAGAGCTGTATGAGAGGATACAGTCAGTGATGGAACAGTGCTTGACATGACGCCTACTAGGCACCCCTTACAAATCCAGGCAGAATCATAGACGCAGCTGACACCGCCATCAGCGACGATGTTGTCTGCGCAGTAACCGAGGCGAACGACTGCTCGGTGCCGTTGTCATTGTCGTCACGCATGTTGAAGATACTGCCGAGGAAAAAGCAGACGCCCATGACGAGGAGGTCGTTGAACATGATCGATCCAATCATGGAGGACTTTATGACCTGGAACTGGCCATTCTGGAGTGCAGTGATGCCAACAATCAGCTCGACTATGTTACCAGATATCGCTCTGAATACTTCGCCGAGAGATCCGCTGAGCTTCTGCGAGATCTCCTCAGTCGCGAAGGGTTGAACGCCGGCCAGACCAATGATGGAGAAGGAGTTGATGATGAAGACGGCGATCGGGCTGCAGCCGCCATGACCGGCGATGATGCCAATGGGCACGCAGACAAGCAGGATGTTGAGTGGGCCTATGATGAATACGCGGTCAGCTAGATGTCGCCTGCTTTAGGCATGTACCACGCACCACAGTAGAGCGCAGGGACTTACTGCTCAGTAGGGTCATCTTTGTAATGGGCCACAGAATGTGCCGCAGAAAGTGCCACACAATGTGCCACAGAAGCGCGGGATACTTCACCCACTCCTTCTCGCTGCCGAGGCCAGACGTGACGTGAGGGTAGTTTGTCCAGCGTCCGCAAGCTCTCAGCAGCCCTGTGCGCTCGTGTGCGGCTCCCCCATCCATACCTGCGCGGTGATCGGGGTAAGTTGCCTGTCTGCGTGGCCTGTCAATCCTTGTTTTGTGGCCGAGAGAGCACTGGCACAGACGAGGCTGTGAGCATGAAGCTCAGCGCAGTGTAGGGGACGTGAAGCCGGGTATGGTTGTCAAAGCAGATCGCAATGCGAGTGGCGAGCGGTATGAACACGACGGAGAACATACAAGAGGAAAGAGGGGAGCTGAAAGGGCCGAGGGGGGAGGAGAATTGGCGGCTAATAAGTAGCTACAAATTGCTTGGCCATGAGGCTGTGTGAGGATCTGAAAGGAGGACATCCAGGCGCCTGATGGGCTGGCTGGGCATGCTTGGAAGAAGAACGGGGAGGACTACCCTGCAGGCTTGGCGAGTGCATGTGCTTCAGCCTTACTTGGTAGGATGCGCTGGCTTGACGACGCTAATGGGGGTGGAAACAAGATCTGGAAAGTGCGCCAAGGGGCAAGGATGTTACCCACATTGTTCTGAGACCCCCATGCAGCATGCGTGCGGCAGAGTGTCCCCTTGTCGATCGTTTCTTGGCACCATCGGAGTGACAACGGTCCAACATTGACCAACGGCCAGTCATCTGAGGAGCCGTAACCTGACGTACTGTCGAGCGCACACTAAAGGTTCGTGCACACTCCCTATGGCGTCTTCGTGCTGCCCATGTACATCCGATGCCACATGAGGGTGTCGGGCCTCTCGGGCGTCGGCCTTGTGGCTGCCACAGGTGCTTGAGCACCACGACGCCCGTGAGGGCCTGCTCCTCTGTATGAGGTCCTGCAGGCACTAGTACTGCGCCGAGATCCAAACACCAATCTGTGCCTGGGCGTCGTCCTCGTCCGCCTTGCGGGCCTTGTCCTTGGTCTCGATGGACAGTCCGATGGGCGTCTTGGTGTATGGCTCGAATGCAGTATGGTTAAGCAGTACACCTGCCTTGACCAGCTGGGCGATGCGCGCGTCCCCCCGATCGAGGATCGTCACGCAGTAATCAACCTTTTTAGACGTGCTGGTACTGGTGTTGGTGCTCGCTGCCACAGCGCCTAGCTTGGTGTTCGCTGTGCCCAGGATCCCTACGGTCGTCGTCGCCAGTCCTGCTGCCGACTGGCGGGAGAAGCCCGCACGGATGGTGGCTGTCGTACAGTTTTAAACCCGGAGAGCTGCCTCTTATCTGCGGATCCTTGACGACGGCATGACGCAGCATTTGCCAGTGCATCGCGTCATGCCAGGACGGCTTGGGGTCCATTCAAGCGGCACAGTCGGCCGAGGCGTCCAGGATGTCGTCCAGCATCTCGACGCTTAGAACTCATTGTGGTTAAACTAAGGCCGGGTACCTAGATCACCACGCCCACCTTTTCCAAGAAAAATATGAGTGATCATACCGGGCCATGTTGATCAGGCCCCACCCAGCCTCTGCTTCCTATCGGCTTTCGGCTCAGAATCCGACAGGTCGCCGGGGCCCGAGTCGTGCAGCTGCAGCGAGAATCTTACCTGCGTGTGACTTACTCTTCCAGGGACCGGATGATGCAAGCGTTGCAGTAGGCTGCCAATGGTCTGGTAGATCCCTTTCGTAGCTCGAAGCCGTCCTGCATCATCTTGAGACTACCAACCTTATCAATGCCAAGACAAATCCAGGGGGTAGCTGCATAGTGATTCACCTACTCGATGCATTTCCAAGTGAATAGGGATACCTCCCGGCTCTGTTTGATAAAGGCTCCGGCAGATTGGAGATGTCCAGCTGTCCGTCGACGCCAGGAACATGCAAGCTCCCTCGGGAACACCTACTTGCCTTCCGAGCAAGACAGCGAAAGGTCAGTTATTACGAATATATCAGGCAGTCGCGCTCTATTCCGGCAAGAACACGGCTTATGCTGCGTGGTGACCTTCGCAGTCGGCAGCAGAATTGCAATGAGCAGATTCCTGGCTTTGCAGTTGAGCAGCTCGGACCCGCAATTCCTTCTCCACACCGGCGTTTATTGGCGGCCATTGGGGTTCCCGAGATGAACCTTGATCATGACTTGAAGATGCTGCCAGCTCTCCTCATCACATGTAGGAAAATGTCGCGACTCGGGGTGTAACACAAGAATCCAACTGATCTTGAATCTAGCCGCTTTTTTAGCTTTCTAGCAGCTACGACCCATAGCTGTGTACGAGAAAGCGTGCGAGAGTGATCGGGAAGCGCAGTCGACTTTGCTCTTCTCACGTGAGTCAATCTCGAACAATCCGAACACGATGGTGGAAATAAGGGAAATGCACTCGGTTGTTCATCCGGTCTATCTGAGTACTGCAGCGCGAGCTGCGCATGTCCATCTAACAAGTTTCTCACGCAGGCATGTCCTGTGTTTCATTCCCTTCCACCGGCACCGCCGGTCGTGCGCTCCCGTCTCTTCTGCTTGCGCCCAGCGCACAATTAATTGTTCTCGCTGGAATATCGCACATCCGCGCTCTCCGCTGCGCATCACCGTCGGCACAACTGCTGTTTGTACCGGACAGACCTCCAAATGGTATGTCACCTCTTGGCAATCTGTGGCATACGGGTTTGCCTATGTCAAGTGCACTGTGGTGCAGCAATTGCCATGCGCAATTGCTTCCCGGTGCTCCGTGTGCGCCGTCCGGTCCCGCCGGATGCCCGTGATGCCAGTTGCCCCGCACATGCGGCTCTGCGCGTGCATGCTGGCACTTCCACGCTTGCCCCCACTTGAGGCTCTGCGCTCCGTTTCCCCACAGATCGGATACCGTACCCCAGCCCCACTGCACTTTTCCAGGCGAAAATCACGACCTTCTAAACAGAACGCAGGGCCACCAGACTCGAGGAGCCCCGGTATTTAGGCCTGCCGTTCAGAATCAGATACCGGCTTCCAGTGGGGATGGAAGAGTGATAAGTGCAGTCAAGTAGAGGTCCGGCTGAGTTACTTGGTGGCGGTAAGTCGAGCGCAAGGCTGTCGCTAGGACAGTCAAAGAGCAATATGAGGAGAACACTGGAGGTCATGGCTAGATGTAGGTCAATATATTACTTTCTATCTGGTTTTGGGCAGCGGTGGGGGCCTCCGGCAGAGGACCCGGAATAGAAGGGCTCGAAAGCCTCGCACACGAGATACTTGCACGTGCCCGACGCGGAAACAAGTCCTCGTCGGCGACCTCGACACACATCACCGGCTGTGGGACATCCGCGAGCGCACATCGCCGCCCATCGCCAATCTACTGGAGTCCACGCATTAGCAGAGCTCACATGACGTGGAAACGCAACGCACTTACCGGGTCGTCCCTGTGCTCTGCGGCTTCGGCCGCTGCCAAGATCTCTTCTTCGGCCGGCCGCGCCCGGCCTCCGCCTCCGCCTCCTCTCTCTCGCACACTACCCCTCTTATCTCTCTCGCTCTCTGCCTGTCTCGCTACCTTGCTCTTATGACGATGCTCCCAGCGGCCATATCTCCGAGTACACCAAAGCCATCATACTCGAAGTCTCGATCTGCAGAAACCTGCACAAGGAAGCGGGCGTGTTGTAGCTTAGCGCGTTTCGACTCTTCTCGTGGATTACTATCTTCGACATACACCAGTGATGGTGTGGCCATGCTGTTCCACTTGTTCAAAGGAGTGTCGCCTGCAGCTAGTGTCGTGCTCACGATAATCTCTACTCCGCTGTCTATTTGGTTGTGTGTTGTCATCTTTTTGCGCCTCCTCACCAGCAAGTTAATCAGGAGATGCACAACGACTAAGCGTTCGTAGATTCTTAGATATATGACATGGCACCAAAAGTTGTATGGCGAGAGCTGCCGCTGCCCGTACTGTAGTAGAGATTTCTATTCCAATGGAGCCAGACGTCTTTCGATAGTCACGACGCTCATCCCGTGCGTCTACTCCCTTTTTGCAAAGTGGAAATTGACGGCAACAAGCTTTATGTCACCCTGAACAACTTGGAGGCAATCCCCTCGGGAAAGGAAAATCGGTTGCGCAAGAGCCCCCAACTCGTCGCATCTTCCGTCCGCGCGCACGAGTATTACTTCGGGTTGACCCACGGTCTTGGTTGTACAAGGCATCAACCAGCAGACATTATCTTCAGGTGGTCGCACCCAACCCTTCTTGACCCACATTACAATTGGTGCATTATATTTAGCGACTCTTCCTTGTTTTCCGGCCTGTATGGACGCCCAGTGCGCCTTTACCTATTAGCGAAAGGCAGATGGAAAGATGGATGTACTTACGAATGTTTCTTCTATTTTGTCAAGTAGTGCCGCATGTTCTGTAGGATAGTCCAGAGTGTCGATAATACTTTCTCCAGTGTCCTTGTAGGTTTCCCATGGCAGGTCGTCATTATCGAAGATTCCGCTCTTTTCAAGCAGAAATTTGATTTTCGCTTCGGCAGCTGGCCGAGCAGTTTGGTCAAGTGCTCCGAAGTTCTTGTACCAGAATCCTTTTTCCTCTCTCCGAAACTGGTCGGGGTCGGGTGTGGGAAGCTCCATGACGTTGGTGTGCAGACAAGTTCTAGCGAAATAGGTGAAAAGTGGCTGAGAGACAAAGATCTATGTGCAGGAGGATGAAGTGTTATGGAGAGGTGAGAGAGTCTTCCTCCCGACTATGGATCGCTTTTATAGGAAAGCGGACTGATCCAAGATTACTTGCGTAACTCACAGGGAGAGAGATGCAACGCAGAAGCTCGACCATTCCATCCATGTTCTCGGCAGGATTCTGTTTGCATCCGCACGCGCTCGGGACGCCCGGACACGTCCCGATGCGTACCAAGCCCTTCAAGCACTCAAGCCATGCAAGGATAACAGCAAATTCCAGGGCACGGTCGCTGCATGCCAAGTGCAGCTGATTGCTGGTCTCGCCTTCAGGGGAAGACAGGCCGGGGCCGGGGGAAAGTGGCCGGTTGGGCGACGTACAAGGCTCAACTGGGAAAGCTACCGGCGTATCACATCATCAGCTTGAGTTAACCACAATTCTACTGTGGCGTGAGATGCCATGTCATCGAATACGACAGGTCACGTCCAGTTCACCGCGGTAGGCGCCACGGGTTGCTGCCGTCGCGTGGAAGTTGGCAAGGGCAAGGTCACTTGGCGCCTTTCCTCATCGATGTCAGCGCAAGTGAGACAGATCATGCAGACCAGGTGGCTGCAAGGCCAGCTTACCGGTTTCCAGCAGACGAAGCTGTGCGAACCATATCGGCGTCGATCCTGTTCAAGGAAGAGGGTAGAAGAACCTCCTGACAGATTGTATTGGTCAGGCGAGGCCGAGCGCCGAAGATCATTGGAAGAACTATCACCATGGCGGCAGATTGACGCCTTGGCGGCAGCGGGCTGACTGAGCCACTTTGAGTCTCACGGTGGGTTGCGCAGGCTCACGAGCGGCTTGAACGGGTTGCGCCGCCGCCAGAAGACCCATGACATCCCATCTCATAACCAAGTAACCAAGAAAAAGTGGTACACAATGTACCTAGTCACACCTCATAAGTCGTTGGGTGGTCGGGAGACACCAGGACAGTGAGCAGGCTGCCGCTCCATAAAAAGTTGTGTTCCAGATCCGGGGTCCAGGGGCCCAAAATCGACCTCCGACCCGGGCAGACTTACACGCCACGGAGATCACGCGTTTCGGGCAAAAACAGGACGCGACGGTCGAGTGGTTTGATACACACGGATAACTGATAACGCGATGAGGTTCGGGGACGAACCGTAAGTGCCTTTGGGAGACTTTTTCTCGGAGTGATAACTGGGCGGATACGGGATCCCGACCTGGGAGACTCGGGCACGTATGACGTGATTGAGGACGGAGACGGCAGTGGACGGCAAGAACGGCGATTTATCTACTCGACTGGCTCAATTGAGCAGGGCCAGCATGCCGGCAACGTCGACGTCTCCTCCATCCCCCTCTCCCTCCTACTCTCCCTCCTCCTCACTCTCGCGGTCCAGGCCCTGGAGGAGCTTTGCCAAATCTGAGGCAGCGACACTCCGACCCGTGTTTGGTGCCGAACAGCCATTAGCACGCTCACAACAGTACAAGATCTCAACAAATATCTGACCAAGCAGGGTCTCCCTGGCTTGTTGGGCTACGTCCAATGCTCGCCAATGGATGGCAGAACAACAGCCATTGGCGAACGGCTTCAGCGAAGTCGTATGGCCTTACGGGACTTGGCACAGTATTCAGTGGAGAAATATGGCCTACGATGAGAGTCTACGACCAGGGGGCCGTGATGATATCCCGGTCGTGGCGTTATGAACGGGTCAGCGGAACGCGGAAACCCGCCACCGACGCAAAAGTCCTTTGGAGTGGCCCTTGAGGCAGGAGACGGTTCGTGCCGGACTCGGCTCGACTGGCGCTATCCCGCCACCACAAGCTCCCCAAACCCCAGTGACAGTGGCTGGCTTGGTACTGAGCACCACAGAAGTCAGCACCTACAGAAAGAAAAGCTTCCCACGCCGGATCGACCAACGAACCTTAAGGCCTGACTCACTCATCGCATCACATCCGACTCTTTCGCACACAAGTCTGCCTCGCTGTGTCCGTCTCACCCTTCTTCTCGAGGTCGTGCGCGTCGACACGATTTTCTGTCTCATGGCTCCATCCGATCTTTGTTGCACACCCTTGGAGGCAGAGTAAGATGGAAGTTTCCTTTCAATGCTCCCAGCACGCTAACGTTACATCAGTCGACCATGTCGAGTCCAGCTGCAAAACGACGATAATGAAGTGCCCTGCGAGAAGCGACAACACACCCAATCCGGACCAGAACAGTCTTACAAGAGACAACAACGACAACAACAGTCCCCTTCGGCAATACTCGCAGCTGGACCTTCACCGCTTAGCCCGCAAGATCTCGCCCTGCTCATCCAGAGACTCAAGGAACCCAGGGAATTCTGCGACTCGCTCGAAACGCTCACGAGAGTCGCCACTGCAGGTCCGGGAGATGACTGTGCAGGTGATTCCTTCTCGGAGGGTCAGCCCAGTGCGGCGAAGGAGACTGAAGGGCAATGGAAAGCCGAGAGCGAAGAAGAGCGCGACTCTGTAGCTGAGGACATTATTGCGCTATGCAACGCAGATGCCCTCCACAGCAGAGACATGAGCAAGCTTAGAAGTCAAAACCCGGGCGATTACCGTGACTTCCTTGCTTGGGAAACAGATCGAGTGGAGATGCGGGCCCCACCACCCCTAAAAACTAAAAAGGATGTAAAACTGAAATGTGGCTGCAAACCAGCTGGTGTCGTGGGCTGTTAGATCATACTTAGAGGCACAAGCATCATAGATACTGAACCGAATGTGGCATTAAGGAAGTGATAATCTTGCTATACAGGACTCTGTACCCATGAAGTAGTGCTTGTGGTTGACACGGTGTCCATATAGCTTAGTGCCCAGCGACGCGGCCTGGCCGAAGAAGAGACATCGTTATGGCCATGAGGCAGGAGAGGAAGAAAACGAGCTCTCCAAGCTATTGAAACACGCTGCAAAGTGCGACCACCTGCCCTTTGACACCACAGCCGAGCAGTCTCAGCCAATTGATCCTTGCCTTCCTCGAGAAATGACAGGCACATGGCCACTAGTGCTAAGCGACCCAGGCTCCGCACCGAGAGGGCTTCGTGAATGGGAACATAGGTCTCTCGTGATGCCTCAGTGTGTCGGGAGAGGTGATCTTCTATGAGCTGCCGGCCCGGAAGAACACCGGCCTCGTTGTGAAAACTTTCGTCTGTAATGGTTCGAGTAATCGGCCGTGGTTAGGGCGTGGGAGATTCGAGCTCGGAGTTGTCGGCGGAAGGTTCGGGTGCGTTGTGCATAAAACGTGGCAGGTTGGAACGTTCCGATACCGGATTGCGACGTGGTGCGAACTCCGTGATACTTTGTGCGAGGCATTGGAGAGAAGGCCGCTATGCTCGCCTTTGCGCGCACTCCTGCCCTTGAGGACACGAGACGGTCGATCAGGGTGGAAACAGTGGCGTTGATGCTAGCTTCGTCTCCGAGGAAGATGAGACACTGAGGAAGTCGTCCATGGTCGCGGTGGTTTCCTGGGCTGGCTGGAGACTGCTCTGAAGAGGTGATCAATGTCGAGAGCAATTGATGGGTGAGAGATGCTAGGCCTTTTGAAGGGCTTCAGGCGGCGCAAGGCAACGAGCTTGCCCTCCGCGCACCTCTGCAGGCAAGGCTGGCCAGGTGTGAGGCTTGGATAGTCTCTGATCTGGGCTGGGGGCCAAGCCATCCCGACCAGAGACTCGCGAGGACCGCTGGGGTATGGGCAAGGCGAGCGGGCTGTGCGGCACGATAGGCATGGTTGTTGCAGTATTGCAAATGTGCAGATGTGCTGGAACGGAGGCAGCTGGCCAAAGCAGGAGGGAGGCAGCGATCTGGGAGGTCTGGCACGCGCAGGTGAAGCTTAACGGCGCGGCGAGGACGGGAAAGCACCATGCTGCTGAGGCCGGAGGTGCGACCCTGGAGATTTGAGGCATGTGCCTGGGAAGATGCGACGTGAAGTGTCGCTCCATTCGGCGCCGGCAACCTCCAGCTCACGACGTGCTCTGGTCTCCTCGAGAGGGTCTGCTGGAGCCTTGCCGTATGAAAAGTTCTCTCGATGTGTGTATTCTGGGAATGATGCTCCGAGATAGGGAAATTGGTCGATGGCGCGAGACTCTGGAAATTGATCACGGCGGTCGTGAAGGCCGATGCAGGACATCGTGGACTATGTGGAGGAGTGAACAACGTCAGCCTCATGCTAATGGGTCGGCACTGGTCGTCGTGAAGCTGCTGTCGACGCTCTGCGGTTTGCTTTGCGCTGTGCCATCTGCGTTGCTATCATGCGCGACGACCGTCAGTCACCCTCGACACGAGCAGTTCGCTCTCCAGACGTGCTTGCGTGCGATTGTTGCTGCTGGCACTCGCGACTTCCGACGGTGAACGAAGGGGAAATTGCGCTTGGGCGGTTGACGACGCGACGACGGGCTGACATGGTGAAACTGATAGAATTGGTGAAGGTGATACGTGTTTAGTGAGAGGGGTGGAATGCGTCGTTGTTGGCTTGCTTACCAACGCTGTCACCCTCTTCAGAAACGAGGCGGCTCCAGCGTCAGCTGGCTTATTGACAGCGGACAGAGAGTATCAGTAACGACCCGACAACTCTCGGCGGGCGCTTCAGGGGCGATGCGTGCAGAGCCGAGGTGCTCGAGGTACTGTCGGTGAGGGGCTCGCCCGAAGTTCGCAAACGGCGTGACCAACGGAGTAGACAGAGTCGCAGTGGGAAAAGAACGATCGTACGAGGAGAAGATATTAACGAGCGTGGTTGTAACAACGGTGGCTCTCCACTGCGCTGAGCATGGACGCACTTGTTTCGCTGGCGCTGACCACGGCCGCGGCCACCGGAGAGACACGTGCCTCTGGCAAGATGGTGAGGCGGCGAGCTCGTCGTGCGTCCTGAGACCCGCTGCAGTAGGCCTGTCTGCGTACTCGGCTCATGCAGGCCTCACAGAAGCTTGTCCTGCCATATTCGTCGAGTGTCTCGATCTGCTTGATGTCGGGATCTTTGTGGCTGTAGCCCGCTTTAAATGCTTTCGACAAGGCTTGGGACAAGGAGGGCGTGATAATATCGTGGCTGTGCTTGTGAGCGGGCCAACAAATTGCAGGCAGCCGCCATGTCTGTGATGTCCTTTGACGTGGCCTCGGGATTAGAGCCGTCAGCGGCCGCGACACTGCTGCTGTCTCGCCGTCACAGCGGCGTGAACGCTGGCTGCATATGCTCCCAGACCCCCGTGGGTCTGCACACACTGTGTCATGAGCATTATCCATGACCTGGGTGCACCATACTGGGCGCTAGACAACCCCTCTGGTGCCACCCATGAACCACTAGGTGCTCCCTGCCGCGAGAGAAACAGTCTCTGATCACTTATGGGGCTAAAGAGCACTGGATGGGACGAATCAGGGAGAGATGAATCTCCCCAGCTGGTGATGTTGCTGCTGCTTCGAATGTAGTAGTCCTGCAAGCCGCAGATAAATCTCTGAGCAACTACCCAAAGTGGTTGCAGGAGGATAAAGAGTTGGGCATGGTAGAGGAGCTTCCGGACATGTTTTCGACATCACTGACAAACAGCTAGTGACACGGAAGTGCGCGGCTGTTCACGCCACGACGCAGGGCTCAAGCATCATAAACACTGAGATGAATGGTATATTGGGCAGCTGAGGGTAGTTTAAACAAAACTCTGTGCTACCGGAGTGATACTCTTGGTTCGGAATGGGTCTATAAGGTGAAGGGCACAGCGACGCAGCCTCGGTGGCAGAATGAACAAGACGCTTGTGACAAAGCATGCGAAGGCGTAGTAGATGAAATCTGCCAACCAAGGGGACCGCGGTGTTCGAAGCGCGGCGCGAGCTGCTTTTCCATACCAGCACTGAGCAATGGCGGCCCACCGATCCTGGTCGGCCATGGTCGACTTGGCCACTGCCACTACAGCGACATGTCCTACATATCGCGCCATCTCAAACTCGTGGTCCGGAAACCATTCATAGAGAACATGGAGTCGCCAGATACGATCTCGTAGAGCTCTCTCAAGGTGCTCAGGGTCGGCTTTGGGATCGGCTCTGAGCTGCCGCAGGAATGGAGCTGTCCCAATCGACCATAGGCCATCCACTACGCCACTGTCGATGATGAGCCTCCGTGTGTGACCTGACGCGTCCGGGTGGTAACAAATCATAAACAGGCCTTCTATCTCGCTCCAGTACATCATGGCCAGTCTGTGTAAGGCCACATGTTGTTCCAGGTTCAGGGAAGGCATCGTTCCAATCTGGATTGCGACCTCAACTAGCCTTTTTCTGAGTAATTCTAGACCTGCGAGCACACCTCTGGCTTCGACGTATAGTTTTTCAGGCGTAGGTATTTCGTGAGGGGGTAGTTGATGGGATGTCGGATTGTCGACGGGGGATTCTTCAGTTGCAGTGTTGGTGTTATTTCCTGCAACATCAAGCAAGGCCGCATCGTGCTGGAACTTGTCGATGGCGGACTGTGCTGTGCCGTGACGATTAGAGCGAATGTCGCCGCGACTCCGTTTCTCTCCACCTGTGGCCATCAAGAGGTCGTCGTCCATCGAGCAGATGGTCCCGTCGGTACTGCCGGCGTTGGGCTTTCGTTCCTCTCCGGCACGGGTACTCCCCGTGAAGAGGTCGCCTATCGAACATATGGTGCCATCGGTATTGCCGGCGCCGTCGCAGCTATGGATGCTATGGACATCGCTTGCGATCGTGATGTCGCTGGAGCCTTCGTCAGATAGCACCTCTGCACAAGGTGGGTGTCCGGTTCCGTTCATTGTCGTTGTGGGAGTAATGCGGAAGGGAGAGTTGTGAGAGCCTTGACAAGGGAAGCAGCGATTTTTGAAGGCAAGAAGGGCGAGAGGCAGAGGACCAGCAAGGCAACATGCTCTCGGTGCGCGCACCACTGTAAGCAGTGCTGGCTCGCCCTGTGTGGCTATGAGAACCTCGGACCTGGACTGGTTCTCTTGGCTAGACCGATCAGCGAATCGCCGTTCATACCCGCAGCGCACTCCAGCTGGCTTCTGCACCCTGGCACTCCTGACGAGCTCGGTCTGCGTTGGTTTTTGCAGCCGGGAGATCGACCGCGGCCGGCGACGGCAGTCTCGATGGCCAGAACACATGTCAGGCTAGTTGAAGATCAAGCATGTCTGGAGTCTACAGTGTTCAAGCCTTGGCATGGATGCTGGCAGCCACCTGCCCGTGTCGTAGAGCCGACACAAGACTTAGCCGTGCCCCAGCTCTATCCTGTCCAGCTAGCGCTGGCGCTGCGAAGAAGACCGTAAGGAGGCAGCGTATTACCTTAACCACGATTATGACGTTCTCCTGTTGATATACTCAGCAAACACAGCCCTTAGACCGATATCTGCAAGGATACCACAACAGCAGAGGAGAGTCTGGGCGCGACACAGCATCCACCATTGACAGCGCATGCCAGCAGCTCACTACCACGGGCCTGCTCCACCCGAGGTGATTCCGGGGACGCGTAAATGATCTACAGCAGTACCATGGCCCGGCATCCGGCCCAGGGTGCTGGCACACTACAATGTAAAATGCTCTGACAACGGAGCATCCCTGGCACATTAGCTCGGTCCCTTGCTTTTGCCGAACACGGCACGCACCCAACACGGGGAAGCGAACGGACAAGCCGGTGATGGACCATGGATCAGGTTGGGGGTGGGGCACAGGGAGCGGACGAGTCTCGGGAGACGCAGGACGGACGAGACGCACGGCTGAGACTGATTGAACATGCAGGGTCGGTTGGAGATCAAGCGGCAGAGGACCTCGTCTACATGACATGGCTTTCGAGGTCGAGGTTCGCACGTGTTGCATGTCACACTTGACTCTGTCCTCAGCGTTGAGCATCGTCCTTCCCCTCGTACCCATCGCAAACAACGCCCGTCTCAAGCGCTTCCTACAGTTCAAGTCCGAATTCTGCGACTTTGCAGACCGAACGACGGCACGCACGCTAGCATCACATAGTATCACATCAACTCAGAGGTTCCTGGGAGATGACTGTGCCTCCTTGTCATCAGATGCCGCACAGGCTCTCGGACGCCGAGGCTGCGACCGCGGCCGGCGCCGACACCGCTCATTGCAAAAGTTTCGGGTCTATCCTTGCCGAGCACCGTCAGCTCGGATCAGAGGCTGCAGGCGAGAGCGCCATCGACGACTCAGACGCGGAGTGGACGGAGACGGAGAGCGTCTCCGAGGATGAGGACAAGGTTCAGGAGAAAAACCCGCGGCCAGAGGATGTTCAATTGACTTTCGAGCGTGATACCTCAAGGCTGAGATTAACCGCACAGACATCTCTCCTCAGCCTCCTGTTGATGACCGAAGGCCCGTCCACGAAGGTCTACAGCAACTACGCCTCACAGGGGGCCTCGCAAACGACGCAAAACAAGTCGACCATCGGCAACTCCCCCAACGACTCTGACGGGGGCCTCCAGATGAAGAAGACCAGAGACGAGCATCCTCGGGTCAAGACCACCAAAGAGACCAGACGCCCGCCTCCTCAGCCCGGGCTCACCAAGGGGGCCAGGCTCCGGCCTCCTCATCTCAACACCAACAAGGACATTCCACGTTCTAACCCGCGACCCGTCCCCTCCGATGGACGAACCAACCACGACCAGGCTGTGCTCTCTCCTCGCACCATACACCGCAATATAGCGGCGACCGAGCTTACCGAGTCTCTTCGCCGCGAGCTGCGCTGGATGCGAGAGAATGACTTGACCGTGAAAGCCGTGAAGGAGGAGCGCGAGAAGGAGGATATCGAAGGTCTCACGCCGAAACTCGAGAAGATGAGGTTGTCCGACAGGTCCGGCAACGACGAGAACTACGTTACTAGTTGGGATAACCTTTGGTAACAATGCGAACACGACTGGAGGGGCGATGATGCCTTTACGAAAACCCGTTGGAAAGCGCGCCAGCTGCAAGACCTCTGCTCCGTACCCTTAATAGTTTCTTTTCTCGTCCTCTCGATCTCGCCATTCCATAGCACGTTTATTAGCCACAGATATCGTTTTCATCTTCAGTTTGCGCACATTCCATGTCATCAGAAAGAGCTTGCGTGATGGCAGGTTGACACAGTCATGGCATTCTGCCAAGCTGGGGCTTGAAGCACAGGGGCTGTCTCCAGGCGCGCAGCCATCCGAATCACGATTGGCGACACGAAACCGAGCCTAGCTTGCCCCATGCCGAGTTTGAATGGCATTATGAGGATCGAGAACGGAAGCAACCTGTTTTTGCGCATCCGGCGTCATGTCGAAGATCCATGAAGAGCTCAAGGTAGCATTGCGGAGAGAACTGGAGACGTACTGCGCGCAACCCTGCAGACAGTGCTACTCATGGCGGCCTCGGCTGAATGTGGGGTATTGGCGGGTGGACAATCTGCGTCATTGACCCTCGCAGTCGAGTGCATGGAGGAGTGCATGCTCGCCAGGCATGACAATGGCGGGCCTGCTGACGGAAACAGACGGAGCGCTGTGCGCGCATCGACACACCTGGGTGGTCAGCCCTCCGCGTCGATGTGGTCACCATGCTTATTGGCGCTGACCCATGGCAAGACGAAGCTAGCCATCCGATTGGCCCTCTTGGCTCAACCTCGACGAGCAACACCTCCACACCATATCACTCGCCTGCCAAGCACGGTTGCCCTGGCTAGCAGTGCAGCAAGCAGGGTACCCCAGCGCCACGCGGGCTACTACAGTAGATCGGATCCACAACGTGTCGACTGTGCTCTAGGGCCGGAACGTGACTTCTCACCCCACGGACGGGCCGCGTCGGACGGGCAAAGTGACGAGTGGAGGACGCGCCCAGACTGGAGCGCGTCCACCGGACTCGGCAGTAATGCGACGGGCACGAGCACGCATAGCGTAGCTGAGTAATGACATGTTTCGGAAGGCATCGTGTTGCCTGCAAGCCACACAGGCAATGCTGGGCAGCTTGATTCTAGCAGTAACTAACGCAGCGTTGATTGTGTCGTTCTGGCCCTCTGCTCACAGCAGTCTCCATGACGTAGCGACTTAGCTAGATCTTGCGGTCTCATAGGAATATGCAATCGGTCCTTTCTCGAGAAGCGGCTGCATAGACTCGCAGCGCCCGGTGCGGCCTCCACGATCGCGCCGACGATGGCCCCTGGGAGGATCTGCAGGCCGAGCTCGCCGTTCTTTGAATCGACCTTCCCGTCCTTTCCACCAGCCTGCCAAGTATCTGCAGACGATCTCCAGACGACCACAGCAGCCCAGCACTTCCCAATCCGTGGACGGCTGCTCGAGACTGATCTTCTCGCTGTACGAGTCCTCAAACATATCACACCCTGTCTGCGCCTCTTCCCTGAGCGGCTCGGCAGATGAACCCCCAGCCTGCGGCTCCTTGTCGTGCTCAGTGGGTGGCTCTTCGCGGAGGGGGCTTCTCGTCGCTGCTCATGTAATCACTTCATACAGCCTGTCAGCGAAGGAAAGTCGCGGAGTCGTAGTAATTAGACCCCAACCCACTGGTGACAATGGTACCATCGCAGCTGCCTTGCCGATAGCCAATGATGCCGGGACTCTGGTGCAAGGAGGCCCGGCCGTTCGGTGTGGTAATCGTATGGGAGACTTTCCCGTGCCTAGTCGCTCGCTGCTCCACCCGAGCGTTGCAGGGCTCCGGCGCTCATGCGTCACCTATCCCCACCATAGCACATACCAGCGCAGGCTTCGTGCTTTGCCATTGGCTGCATTGCATCCCTGACAAGAAGTTGAGTGCTCACCGTTGGGGTGGTCAAAAGCTCAGATTCGCATTTCTGAAAGCTTGCGGCGGCCTGTCCACTGACTCCACCATGCGAATTGGGAAGTGATGGCCACCTTGAAAGGTGTGTCATAATTGAATAGAGGAATGCTGCATAGCAATGTGCATGTCATGATCAAGCTCAGCGGAACCGTGTCAGTGTGAGAGAGACGTGAAAAGGCTCCATGCTTCACTCGACGTCATTTTCAGGCTGTGTAGACTTGGGGAACTGTACCTGAACGAGTCAGTGCACATATCGGGGCTTACGCACTGTAGGGTACTCTCAGCTGATGCGCGTTGGTAAGCCTTGGCAAGTCATCACCCAGTTAGTATCGTGTCTGATGGGCCTGGGGCGGTCTTCTTCCGCAACATCACACCCAATTTGGCTGGACAAAACACATGCGTGCGTTGCGCCCTAACCACCCCACTTCCAAGCCTCATGTTTGTGCCACACTTCTTCTTGAGATGGCACTGGCTTCTGCACGACCCAGACCCTTGTCCTTGGGCCTGTGTCGTCACCAGCTTGCCATGAAGCCATTCCCGAGTCGCGGCGGCCATTGCGACTCGACTTCGCGTTCTGAAGTATGGCATATGTCCGGCCCGCTGCAGGCCGGCTTGGCTCCTCCGTCCAGACGCGCGTGGCATCAAACCGGTCAAGCACACATCTGCAGCTGCATGGCCAATCGGTGTCTGAGGTCGTCGAAACCACATTGTAGCGCGCCCTCACACGCCTTGCACCTGGTACCGTGCATGTTGCTCAAGCCTGCTTCACGGCCCTCGCGACAGATTTTTAGCTGACCTTGGCAATCATCGTTCACCACGCTCATTTTGGTAGTCCGGATGCTTGCAGGCTAGGGCAGGTCGCCGGTAGTGAAGGCCTGCGCGGTGTCGCATCCGTTGCCTTGGCTACACCATTGTTGGTCGTCCTCGGCTCATGCTGGGCTGTGCAGCTACTAATTGGCTGTTGGTCGGCTGCCCCACTGCCTGGCAACTCCATCTTGCTCACGCCTCTCAGGTAGGTAGGGGTCTGCCGCTGGAACTCGAAATTGTAACTTGCTGTGAGTACGGATACTAGCCTAGCACCCTCTGCCGCTTGAAGGTGGCACGACCAGTACACAGACGCTAATCAGAGTCTATGACGAGTTTGGCGTGGAATTGTTAGCGCTTGATATTAACAACCGGGGGGGTCGTGCCACCTTCAAGCGGGAGAGGGTGCCCGGTTCTTGAAAGTGGGTCCGAGCACTGCTGGTGGCGCGTGAGCGGGGTTTGCCTTGGGACTACCCATCGTTCGGCGCGCATTTCGTGTTTCGCACACACATCTCAATCACGCGCGAACATCTTTACCAGTCACTTTATCTCGCGATGGCAAGTCTTGATTCCGCAGCACCAGGCTACTATACAGCCGTTACAGGTCCCGAACACGACAAACAGCTTGCAGCCCTGACGGACCATCTTCAGCGTTCGGATGCCAACTCAAAGGACCGTGCTCCTTCCGGACTCGATCTTCACCTTGCCCTACTCAGCTTCCACCTCGATCAACAACTTGTCCAATTCATCGACAACATAAAGACCGTTCTCCTAGCATGTGGAAATCATGAGAACCGGCTGGCGGTCTGGCTATCTGCTTGGGAGCTGCTTTCGAACAGGTCTCTCATTCTTGACCCTCAAGACACTGCAAGCATTGAAAGGCTTGTCCACGCTGCACTTCAAGTAAAGCCATCTACAGCTGTGCAGGGTCTAGTCACAACTACTTTCAAGGCCGGCAAACGCTCTCCAGACCGACTGAGTCAGTACGCTTCACGCTTTGTTCCATATTCACATACTCACACGACCTTAGACACGCTTGATCAGGTGATGGCATCCGTTGGTAACGGCGGCCAGCAGTTACATGAGACAGGGGCTCGGTCCACGGAATCCCTCCCGGATCGATCACCCGTACCCAATCGTGCAACACCCAACGCCAGCAGCAGGAATCAAAGCCACGAGTCAGCTCCACACATCTCGGAGTCACAACAGAATCCATCATCCAAACGACACCGCACAGCAACGGTCATCGGCGATGGATTAGCTCCTCATACCCCGGAGATACAGCAGGATCCATCATCCAAACGGCGCCGCACAACAACGAATGTCGGTGAGAGGCCAGCAGACGTTGGTGTCAACTTGAGCATTGGCGCACCCCATGCGTCGCCTGTGCCTATCAATGATTCTTCGCAGTTGGGATACTACATTGGGGTCGAAAGGCTACCAGCAGTCTTTCCTCGGTTGTTGTGCAGCTCAATCCACCAGGAAGGGTTGCTCGCGCGTGTCAGTGCTCGCTATCCACCGAACGCAAAAGATTGCGGTCTCAAAATGGAGATCACGCCCACGCAGGTCACTGTCATCGTCAAGGAGCTCTTTGGCGTCACCCTCGGGACTAACGAAAGAGGACGTTACATTCTGGATGTCGACAGCGGTGTCAGAACAGAGATCATGGGCAGTTTGCTGTTTACCAACCCCTCACTCGGGAACATACGAGAGATCTTCGGTCCACGCGTTATTACGGCCTTCACGTTTAGCTACCGCTTTGGGTCATACGAAGACACTGGCGATCCATTTCGCTGCCTCACTATGGAAGTTTCTGGAGAAGCTGGCAGCAGAGGCCTTTTGAACATAGTCCTAAACCCTGGCCATCTGGAGATGCTGGCCAACGATCTTATCATGTAAACCTCAATACGGGGGGGTTCTTGCGGTCTGCGCCATCCTGTGACAGATATAGTGAATGAACATCCTTCATCTCAATCATCCCTTGTGTTTCCGGTATACCACAGTATTCGTCCCCGTCTGTGGAATATTGGACTACGGCATTTTTGAAGAGTATCGTCCGAGGCGGCGGCGGACGTCGAGGCACATCTCCAGGCCTACGTTGGGAATAGTGGAAGCCAGCCTTGACGGGTTCTTTGTTGTTCAAATCGTCGTCGGTGATGGGATGAACCTTAGGAGCGGTGTTGTCACTCTATCCTGTGTTAGCTGTCGATTCTGCAAACGACTCAGAAGAGAAACACAGGTCCTAGGGAGGGAGGGAGGGAGGGAGTGAGGGGCTGTGCGCATACCATGGGGACAGGACGTGGTTGGAATGCCGCTTGCTGAGCGTGCCCTGAGATCCGATGTTGGGGTAGCGGGATGAAAGCGAACAGGATGATGTCTGCGCGCACATGGGCATTTTCCTGAGTGATCCTCCCAAAGAGTTGTGCCTGAGGGAAATTGGTGCCCGATTGTGTTGGATGACGCAGAAGAATGCGGGGCAGGGAGGAAGAATGAAGGACTGGGCTGACAAAGTGGGGCGCTTGCCACTGAGGGGTCGGCACTGTCCGATTTTTTCCGTCCACAACCTCGCCGGGGTTATGAAGACTGCACTAAACACAAACCGTGTCAGGGTGGAATTTATAGCACTGTATACAACTTGCATATCGGCGGGTACTGAAATCCCACTTGGAGCGCTTGACTAATGCATCATCGGTGCTTGCTTACAGCAGAGGCCGTGAGCAAGCGAGAGTCTGGCAAACAGGGGCCCCGCGAGAGTCTTGCAAACAGGGGGCCCGCGACAGTCTGGCTTACAGGGGCCCCGCGACAGTCTGGCTTACAGGGGCCCCGCGACAGTCTGGCTTACAGGGGCCCCGCGACAGTCTGGCTTACAGGGGCCCCGCGAGAGTCTGGCTTACAGGGGGCCCGTAAACCGGGGGGGGGGGGGGGGCTTCCGCAACAGGTCTCTGTGTTGGCTGTCAGCGAGGCTGTCTCTATGCGGGGTTGATCATGAGAAATAACGATGTTGATGTCTATTGTAGCCACAGCGATGGTCCTCCTGGGCAGATCCTTATGTCCGAAACCAAAGTCGAGTGCTCCCGCGCTGTGGTGAACGGACAGCAAGCACACCTAGCTCAATGGCGGATAGCCTAGAGGAGCTCAGCCGTTGAAGAAGTGATCGAGCTGGAATTGACAGAGGTCGCAGCCCACAGATCCGGGCTCGGAGGGGTGAACAGCCTCAACGCCAGATTGGTATATGGCGGGCGAGCCCATCATGAGGTCGATCGGATGCAGGCCAACTAGTTGGCCGCATGTCCCGAAGGCATCCTTGACATCCTATGAACTACCTGCATATGCTGGCATGCGTCGAGCAGTTCGAGGTCCTGAGCGACTTCTGACATGGTGCAGGGCTTGTAAATGTCCCAGAGTCGCTGCTCAGCTACAGGCATGGCTGAAAGAGTTGTTGGCCGTTTTGTCGGCCGCCTCGTGTATAGAGCCTTTTGTGTAGATATAAGAAGCCTAGGAAACATGACAATGGCTGGATGGAAGAATGCCCGAGATAGTATCACCACGACATCCACTCGAAACGACGTCGTTCTTTCATTACAACGTCTCATAGAACCTCCTTCGTTCGCCCTGCCGTGGTAAGAAACGTCCTTCCCTATGCTGGGTCACTGATACGTACTAACGTCCTGATTGTTGTCGTCTCGTGTTTCAGGCACATGTGGAGGCAGACACCTTGAACACGACCTGGCTTGTTCACCATTGACCACATCCATTAGCCGCACAATTGGCCTCCTTCCATCATATCTGAACCCGTACGAGTTCCACGTCACACATCCTGTTTCGTCTTCATTGTTATCTCGAGAGTGACCTGGGTTAAAAGATGGCAGGAGCCGGCACCGCTCGATCACGCTGTGTGAATGTCACAGAGGACGGGACAATTGTAGCACTTGAGAAGCCATCAGGTGGACCTCGTCCCAGTACGGATTGAGTAACGCCTGGCGGGCCGCGACATAATAATTTTGTAAAGACACTCGTTCTCAGTATAATAATCGAGCATCATGTCTTCAACTAAACTACTGCAAGCTACGTGTGACCTTACTGTCGCTCATAAATGCCGCAAAGTATACATAGCATCGGGCACTTATCCACCTTAATACACATGCTCTTATCCATGATCATGACCTTCGGCCAGCCTACGAAACCAATGGACTTTGCGTCGCGTTTTCTCAGCTTCGTGATGTAGATCTTCCTGGCAAGCTCGCTGTCGGGTGGTTTATGAAACGTTGTGACAGGGATAAAAATGAATCCGCGGGCGCCTTCAGGACATCGGATGGTGCCGCGCTCAAGATAGTACAGTGCTCCAGGGCAATCTCGCTCACGCCCATGCAATGCAATGACCCTAGGTTTGAGTTCGGACCAGCAAGCATCGAACGGCGCTGTAAGCGATGGTGGCCAGTCGAGCCAGTTTCCCTTCACCTCGGACAAGGCAGAGTCTAACTCGTGAGATTGTACTTCCTTGCCCGCCTTGATGATCTTCGTCAGCCTGAGAGGCTGACACGATGTCTCACTTGAGTCGAGTTTGCGGCCCGCTTCCATTAGCTGTGGCAGACTTGGTACCGCACAGACCCTGACGAAATATTTCTCGTAGCCAGAAGGCCACCCTGGGCCAAGTTCTCTCGGGCTGATTCCGGTGCCCCCTGACTCGTCCTCCTCTCCGTCGGAATCCTCTGGCGTGAACTCCGACCTATGGCAAGGCCCTGGAGGGTGAAATTCGAAATTACCACTAGCGCCTCGTCTGGCACAGTTCGAGGATACCTCCAGGATTTTACCAGAGGGAGACGTGTGGCTGACCGGGGTAATTGGAGTGCGAGCAGGTGTGTTAAGCTCCGTGTCGGACCTTGATGGTGCACCGAGCCCGGGCGCTATGTTCGGAGTCCTTGCGGCATCGTCGAGCGTGGTGGGTATTTGGGGCGAGGGTGCCATGCTTGGCACTTCATCAGCGGCTTGATAGCTCGAAGGAGTATTGGCGGGCGCGTCTTGAGCTGAGGCCAGAGAGGAGGCGTCCATTGGTGTGGGCATGGACGATGTTTGGCTGTGTTGCCTTGTGTCTGCTTGTGCCGAGTGATCGATGAGACCTGCTCCCCGTCGTGGCGCCATTGGGTCATTTATGTCTGCGACATGACTGGCCATGATCGCTGAACGGCGCGCCGAGGCTCTAATGGCCACCTCGGAAGTGCCGGGTTCATCTCTACCTATGGCTGAAGGTGTGGCAGGTATGGTCGCCCCAAAGCTGCTGGGAGATTCTCTGCGAGCCCGCTTGGGAGGGCCACCGCTTTCCGGCAAGCTTCGCCGTCGACTCTGGGTTGCAGCAATTCGATGTAGGTGAGAAGAAGCTGGGGGTGGCTCGAATGGTACAAGCTCCCCGGTCCGTGCGCCGCTTGACAAAGACTCAGCCGCGCCATCAGAGCTAGGGACATCGCCAGTGTCAAGTAGTGAGCTGCCGCCGCCGTCAACAAATGTGGGTTGTATGAACCTTTGCCGGACCATGATGTGAAAGTTGTCGACAATTGTCTTCATGTCCTCCTTGTAGTCTTCCAGCCCATCTTGGACCTTGCAGCATTTCAGATCGCTGATCAGCTTTGAGAGTTTCCATTTCTCCCTGGAAGCCAAATTCTTGTAGCTTGTTCAAGTTAGTCAAGTGTTGTTTCCTGTCTTGGGAACAAGACTTACAACATTGGTGCATTATCCGGAACCGGAAGGCGAAGAATGACGGTGTAATCGTCCTCGAACGCCTCCACGATAAGGTGGAAGGACATGCCGGTAAATTTCCAGGCATTCCAGGATTCCTTCACAACGTCCACAGGCTTATTGGTCAGCTGCGCAACGCGCTTTTGTAGCTCCTTTCGTTGTGGGAGCCTGAGGCCTTTGTCGAGCTTGTAGAAAGCCAGGTAGTAGAATCTCTGAAGGATGCGGTCCGAATGGTAGCCCCATAAAAGCACGTACAATTGCACTCCATATGCTTCGCGACTCAAGTTGCTGTTGTAGGCCGTGAGAAGTGCCGAGGGATCGTCGTTGTTGTCCTTGAGCAGAGTAAGATCCTGGAGCGCCGTAGCTAACTCGACTGGCTGATATTCGATTTCGCTCTGAGAGGTTTCGGTGTTCTCTGGAAGCACCGTGGAAGACTCTCCCACCAGGGGGCTGGCCGACTGTGCGTCGGTGCCCTTCCCGCCTCGTCCCCTTCCACCCCGTCCTCTTCCACCCCCTCCCCTTCTACCACGTCCCCTTCCACCACGTCCCCTGCCACCACGTCCGTTTCCGCCTCCTCCACAAGAGCCTGCACTCTCGCTGGTCGGCGTCTGATACGTGCAGCTCTGCTCATCCGTGGCTTTGCTCCTGACGACTTCCGGATTGGCGTGCGTTTCAGTGGATTCACAAGCTGTGGAGCCGGCGGAAGCTGGCCCTTGGGGTGGCTTTTGGGGTGGCTCTGAGGGCGACTCTGAGGGCGGCTCTGGCGCTTGCCCTGCGGTTGGCTCTGACGTTGATTGCTTTGATTGTGGTGCTGCTATCGCAGGTCTGCTGGACGAGTGGTGACCTGGAGTCGTCCTGGCTGTGTCCGTGGTACCGGGGGTCGGACCTCCAAACGATGAGAGGGCTCGTGACGGCCTGTGGCTCGCCGCGCTGCTTGTAGCAGCTTCGATTGACAGAGGCAAGCTCTGCTCATCCGCCGGCTGTTCTTCTAGCTGATGCGAAAGACATCGCTGAGCCTATGGTTCCGTTAGCACTTTCCACGGAGATATTAGTCCACACGCATACACACTTCGTGGCCTTGTAATATTCGCACGATTTTGCTAAGACACGGTCCGGGGCCGTCTAGCGCATCTTGCAGTAAGCCTCTGACCGCCTGGCAGCATTGAGCTTCGTCCAGCTGCATGTTGAACTCTGTACGCGACTGGTGAGGAGTTGTGGGGGGAAAGAGATCAAGCAGGGCTGGCAGATGAACAATTGGTGAGCATATCAGTGCACAAAGGGGTGTCTGAGACAGGGGAATCGGCGCCTAACCCTTTTCGCTCAGTTTCTTTCAGTGACTGAAAGAAACTGAGCGAAAAGGGTTAGGCGCCGATTCCCCTGGCTACAACTCTGACAAGTGCCCACACCTCCTTCCGGCGACACAGCGGCCCGAGGCTGCACCACAGCGTTTTTTTTTTGGACAAACGGAGGTTCATGGTCTCGGAAGAAAAAACACCATCATGCATATCAAACATATGCTGTACTATGCAACGACACTACCATATCGATGACTTGTCGTTAATACTGAAAAGACCAAAAGCGAAGGCTTGCGTCAATGTGTGCAATGGTGTCCAGCGATGCTGTGTAGCGGCCGAGGCGGTTCACAAAAAAGCCGGACACTAAGCTTCTGCATTAGCGTCCGATTTATTCTGTCAACCGGCTCGGCTGCTGGAGTCGCAAAAGCGTTAGGGATGCGTCTCCGTCATGGTACATAAGCCGGTATCCAGGATCTGCTGCGGTGTTGGAGGAGGTACGCTCTTGTGCCAGTTCGGCATGTGGATGCCCAACTGTGCACTGCGTGCTCTGTTGATGGCGTGGGCCGTGCAAGCCACCCAGATAGCGGCCTGTCCCTGCACACTAAGGTTCCGTGCTCGCCGGCAGAGCGGCCCCTGATGTTCCGTGGTGCCACCCCGAACACCAAGCTGGCCTCCGCTGCCTGCCAAAGACCAAGACCGCGCGTCGTGGGTCCTTTCAATGAGACATGGCTGTTTCCAGTCTGATAGAGGCTGGCCCGTCCCGTTCCGGGACCACTAACATGACCGAGGACTTCAGCAGGAAGCCCTGGGACATGAGTGCACCCGCTGCTGGGACGCCGAGCACGGCTCGTGTCAATCCTGACTGCCGTGGTCGATCGCTGATGACCAGGATCTGACACCAGCTGCGTCCACAGGCATTTAAATGACCTTGTCCTGCGCCGTGTAACCGCGGCATGCAGCGATCAGCTGGCAGCCACTCCCAACGTCTGAGCAAGATCCTCCACTCAGCTACCATCATGCCGCAAACAGGATTACAGCGTCTCGAAGGGCGAGTCGTCCTCCTTGGCGGGTCTAAGGCCGGCAAGACTCGTCTCCGAGAGCAGATCCTGAAGGCTGTAGCAGAGCCAAATCTAGACTTCAACATTGACGAGGTCTGTCACCACCCGACAGCCATATTGCGGTAACTGACGTTATTATAGCGCACACGGATCGAGAAGAAGCACGCGGAGCGCTTGCTCCATTACATCACCATTCGCGAGGTACGTCACTCTTAGAGAGCCATATTGCGGTGACTGACGTTGTCATAGTACACGGGGACCTGGAGTGTGACCTCGGAATGTTTACCGCATAAGATCGAGATTGTCGAGGTCCCCAGTTGGGCTGACGATATCAGCGAAGTTCTAGCAGGACACGACAGTCCCGGAACAGTAGTCTTGCTGTTATACGATCCTAGGTGGCCGTTCGCTCGCCGTCAAGTTTTGGGCAGGTGGGAGAAACTCAAGAAGGTCTCATTTTCTGAAGCTTCGTCAATGAAGCCCATTCTTGTTTCTACCTTCTCTGACCAGCCTCTTCAGGGGACTGGTGACTCCGGGGGTAAGGTCAAGCTAGCCGAGCACCTGGGTTTTCCCGCCTTCACTATTTCTCTGCGGAGCCGCCGTCATGTACACGAGCTCATCGCTGAGATATACCGGTCGCTGGGAGTAGCATGCCCAGACATTGAGATAGAGATCTACAGCGACGCCGGAGAGAACGAGAGCTCACATGCTGAGCCGGACGACGGACTGCAGGCAGAGATGTGGTCTGCTGAGCACGACAAGGAGCCGCAGGTTGGGGAGCTGCAGGCTGAGGATCTACCAGCTCAGCCGCCCAAGGAGGGTGCGCAAAGGGAGGATTTCAGCTTGGAGGATTCGCCCAGCGAGAAGGTCTGGCTCAGGAAGCCGTCCAAGGCTGGGGCGGCACTGGGCTGCTGTGGTTGTCCTCTGGCGGTTGCCTGCAGGAACTTGGTAGACAGGTTGAAAAGGCGTATCAACCGAGGGCCAGCGAGTCTTTCCAGGCGCGTACGTGCGCGCGTCTCCAGCAGCGGCGCCGAGCGGCGCGACTCTATGGCGCCGCTTCTCGAGAAATAGACCATTCCTGTAGACTTCCAACGCGAGCGCGGCATCTGGCCGAGTCGCTACGTCATAGAGACTTCTGCGGGCAGAACACCACAATGACACAATCAATGCTGCATTACCTTCAATCGAGCTCCCTGGTGCTGTCTGTGCGGCTGGCAAGCAACACCCTGCCTGCCCGAAGGGGTGTCATTCCTCGGCTCCACTGCGTGTGCTTGTGGCTTATGCGGGTCTGCCCACCCCAGCGAATGGCCGTCCGTTTCTGGCGTATCCTCCAAGCGTGACTCTGCCCGTTCTGCACGGCCCGACGTGAGGTGAGAAGTCACTTGCCGGCCAGCAAAGTCAACACATTGTGGGTCCGATCTGACCAGGGCGGAGCTAGGGTAGCCTGCCGGCCGCCTACATGGCTAGCCAGGGGCAACCATGTCCGCCAGTGGTTGGTGATGGCGACCAGAAGGGACTTCGTCGCTCATCGGTGCTGAAAGGCCCCTGAGAAGCTTGCATCTGTCGTCTTCCATCGAGCCTGCATCCTCGTGGCCGACTTCCTCTCTTTCTCCAGCCGAACGATCACGGCGCCGACAAGATGCTCGCAAGTCTGTTTTCTGCCCGGGATAACCTCACGCGCTGCCGTCGGTCTGAAAGCCAGGTGCTCGACAGTGCTACCTGACGCATACCAGCACTCCCACAAAGGTTGGGTACCGGGATGACTCTCGCGCCGCAAAAACCCCCTCCTTCCTCATGTGCCAGCAATGCTCATTGCTCGCTACCCGCCGGCCGGGAAGGCCAGCCCCCCAGCCCAGGCCAGAGGGGTTCCAAGCCACTCACTGCCTGCACTGGTGCGCGCACTGCAAGCTTGTTGCCTTGCGCTCCCTTGATCCCCTCAAAAGGCTGACCATCCCTCACTGGTCAAGGTTTCTCGAAGATCCCTTCTTCACCTCTGCGGAAAGGCCTCTAGCCAGCTCGTTCTGGATAGCACCGAGACCATGGACGGCGTCAACGATACCGGCACCGAAGTCTGGCACATCGATGCCTCCATCGACGTTGCGTCCCTCTTCGCAGACGAACCAGGCATAAACGCCAAAACCACCATGCCTGACGATCACAGCATGTTCTGTCACCATTGACCGCATCACGGAGCTTGCAGCACGACACTACCCGCTCCCGTACGCTTCCTAGACGTCAGGGACGGCGTCTGTTCTATACAGAACACACTCGCACTGTCGCCCAGAGTTTCCAGCTTGTCGTGTCATTCAAACTACATTCCCTGAAAAATAGATCTCAATGCTTCCTGGCAGCCACCGTAGCAGTTGCATTTATATCGTGCAAAGCTCAGTTCTCTCACCATTACCACGAACACAGATACACTCTCCATGCTCGATACCACACGTACACGCTCAAACATAAGGGCTCTGCCGCGGCCTTGTGATCATCCATTCCCAGACTGGCGGGGTTTGTGGTCGGCAGTCCGCTGTTGATGTCACTTGTTAGTTCGATCCGCGTCTCTCTAGTGGTCTACTTACGACAAACCTCGTCACCTCTGAGAGAATGTTAGTAGCTGTTTGCTCCAAGGTGCAAGAATAAACTGACCTCCATTCGGCACAGGTGACGTTGGGCTGGCACTTCTTGTGGGTTCGTTCGTAGACATGGCACCATCGTTGGACAGGAAACCGGAAATGGCCACAGTGGTATTGGATCTGCTAGCGATCAGCTGCTGGAGTTTACAATGGCTTCGATTCGTTATACATACTTGGATATAGTTGCACATGTTGACTTGGAAGGGCACATTGTCGAGAGGTTGCGGGTGGAAAGCAGTGAAAGAACCCCGGCTTCTTGTACCCCATGGCATCGACGGACATATGCCGGGTTCATGCGGACTGGGGATCACTTGCGAACGCTTGTCGTGTACAACGTCCGTGAGCAGCACTCACGTCACGGCTGATCCTGACGACCGAGCCGTGCCCGGTGCACTCATCAAACCTGCACCCCGCTTTCCCCCAGCTCCGAGGACAATTACCCAGTCAGGTGGGATGCCGAGCGCACGATGACCCCGGCAGCTGTCGTGTACCAACTCCACAGCGTGTCCTCCACCAAAATAGTGTGCTCGTCTGCGCAGTGAAGTGGCCATTGAGCGCGTTGCGTTGAACACCGAGCCTGGTGCGATCATGCCTTAGGTTGGCCCACCGGAATGTGATGCCACTCTGTGGCATTGGTCTAGCCTCATCTCCGAAAGCGTGATATGCTCATTGGAAATGTTCGTGTCGTCACGTACCGCGCCGATCACACCTTAGCTGACGACCAACAGAACCGAGCTCGACCCGGTTCCAGGGGTCTGCGTGCTGGGGCTTCGACGCCGAGCATGTGCTGCCGGAGAGTTCAGGGACAAGAGATGGCCAGGCCACGAGTACCAGGGTTGGTCCCAGCCGACCGGGGGCTTCAGTGCATGCGGCATGTCGCACCTGATAGAGCTGCGTCCTGCAGGGCGGCGCCGATGACGCCCGGGCCCCCCGCTCCGCACATCCTGCGTGCTCACGTCCGCCACACCCTTGCATCCGTTATCACCACCGCGGCCGCGGACAGACTGCGCGGCCTCTCGTCGGGCGCGGGAACAAGACCACAAGCTGAGATGGGCCCAGCGAGACACGGGCTGGGCGCATGATGATGGGGGGCTGGACGGCTCGACAAGTTCGCCCCTGGTTTGTCCCGCTGGCATGAGCACCATCGACCACCACGGCACGGGACATCGGGACAGCAATGCACCCTCTCCTGCCACTCTGGCACGCACCCAGCTCATGTCCAGACTGCAACAAGACGTCCGAGCTCGATCGGCACGCGTGTCAGTAATGAACGACGTGTACGCGGGTGGCTGCTTCCAGCAGCATTTGCAGATAAAGGTGCTGCGTGGGCGATGCGACCATGTCTCGGCATGTACTCACCTCGAAGACCCTTCTCAGACGCTCATCCCGGCAGCTCTCTCATCGTCTGAGCACCATGCGTTCTTCAACCCGCATGACCCAACCAGAGCCACATGATCCTCGCAGACAAATCGGCGTCGTAGGCATATCTGCCGTCGGCAAAACTCAAATATAGAGTGGCTTATGAGTTCATTCTCGAACACGGTCCATGAAGTCGATCTCGTTGAGGTAAGTCTGCACTGGACCGAATGCCGCGGCGGCTAACATCGGCGTAGTACTCTCCGACCTATCGACCGACCTGCGAACCGCTACCCGGGCACAGCATTGACGTCAAAGAGTTCCCGGGACTAGGTGCAGAGGATCTCAAGGAAAGCTTTCAGTGTCCAACTAGCCCTGTTGTTCTATGGATCCTGCTTTATGACCTTTCGTGCCCGCTTTCGCTCACCGCGTTGAATAAGATCTGGGTGGAGAGCTTGTCTGGGAAGGCCATCATCATCGCGAACAAGGCCGACAAGTGTAAGCAGGCGACCAGGGATCGCACTTGGCAGGACACTGGAAGCCATATTGGACTTGAACATGTCAGATTCTCGGTCAAGGACGGCACAGGCCAGGTGGAGGTCTTGAAACTGGTTAAAGACTGGCTGGCGCACGAGGAGGGCCTGGTGACAGCGATTCCGCCCCAGGAGCTCGTCGAGCCCGAGGAATTGTTCACAGATGGGCCAGACTGCTGTGGTTACTGTCATCTGGCGCTCGTTTGCAGGGAGAAGTTGCAAACCTGCAGAGACCGGATCAGCAACTACCGAGCTCAGTTGGCAGATTGTCTCAGGCGGCGTCCTCTCGCGCATAGTAGTTGCGCGTTATGTCGCCTCCTAGGGGAGCCACTTCCCGAGAAGCACTCGAGGAGAAGGTCCTGTGCGAGCACCGCCTCTAGCTGTAGCTCTGTTGTCAAGTAGACTACGCAGAGGTCGCCATAACGACGCAATTGACAGATGCATTGCCCACAGGATCGAGCTTCAGTTGGTCCACCACGCTCTGTGCCTTGGCGGCAGGTGACGATCCAGCCTCGGAAACATGCGCCGCGACTGTGCCGGGTTCAGTATGCTCGCAGCGTCTAGGGTGTTCGCACGACGCCACTGGAAAGCCCGTCAACACTGGCGCATCCTCCAAGCAAGACAGCGCTCTTCCCACACGACGCGATTGCGGCGCCAGAAGTCACCCTCGGAGCTCGCGCGAGGCATGCACGTTGTGGGCCCGGTGAAGCTGCGCGTCAGCCCAGAAAGCCGGGGGTGATCCCAGGATAGCGAGGGGCGTCGACCAGGGGTTGGTGCTGTCTTCCGAGCGAATCGGAACGCCGGACTGCATGGTGTTGGATATGGCAACGACGCCAGGCCTCACCCATGGCTCGAGGTCGCAAAGCGCTCCATCGCACTCTGTCGCACCCTGTCGTGGCTGCGACGCTCATCATGACTGGGCTCTGAGGCCTTTTCTTTTGATGCAGCTCCGCATTGAGAAGCAAGACATGATCCGAGGCGCCGGGCACTCATGCCTCGAGTCCGGGTCAAACAGCTGAGACAGCTCAAGTGGCGATGCAACGATAAGAAATGTATGACTGATGCGGATGTATCTGTGTGACCAAGCGATGGCATGGAAGTCTGGGTATGGAATGACGTGTTCGAACTGCGTAGCATGTCCTGCTTGCCCACAATATGCAAACCTTGTGCTGGATGTGAGACGCTCGCTGACGTCTGGCTCTCGCAGTCTAAAGGTTGCTACGATGGCGTGACCTCCAAAGGATGGGTATTTAGAGGCACGCGCTGAGCTTCACGAGGAGCAGCTGAACGACAAGCCGAGTGAGAATGGTTGGGCAAACACTGAGAAGCATGATACAGCGATTGGTCGCTATAGGTCAACGGCACCGGGGATGGGGCCTGTCAGAATCGTTTGATATCAGCATCACTGGTGACAATGCGTGTCCCTGAAGAATCTGCTTGTGATCTGCCTGTCATGATAGCTGGCTCTGTGCCGCTCGGACGGAGGTCAAGTTCATCACCACGCCTGGATCGAAGCAGAAGCTCGTGACCATAAGAGCGGCCCAAGCAAGCTGTTCGGGACACGATCACTGTAGGGTGCCACGACAGCCGCACATCCGGCGAACTGCCGGCAACAACCTGGGGTCTACCGGACATCCCGGCTATGAGCCATGCCTCTGAGCTCTCAGCATGTAGACGGGGCAGCGCTACCTGTGATGGTGCGGTGGAACGACCCGCCCGCCTCGCTGCTTCTCTGCCCTCGAGGCTCTGCTCCGCCACAACAGTCCTGACAGCTTTCGCCATTGCAACCAGTCTACCGCGACCTCGGACGACTCCAGAGGGACACCTTTCGTAGAGACGTACACGCTCCACCGAGGCCACAGTCGCCACCAGTTTCACGACAGTGCTCAGAGCATCACTTCCGCGCTCGCCGCTATTACCGTCTCGCGAGGACAACTACACCACAGAGCGCAACGAGCGTGACGTCCACCTCCGAGCCTTGCCGAACCTTCCGACGCGATGTGCCTGGCAGTATCCGCCGACGCTGTGCGACTGACCTCAGTCTTGCACGAAACAACTTCGAACCGAGTCTCCGACACACCCACACTCCACGCGTGAGCCATGCAGAAAAGGCGGGACCAAGGCTCAGGGCTGGCATGCTAGGACGAGGCCTCGAAGAGGCTGATTCTTGGACATCAAGGAAATTCCAACAGAACCAGATGTCCGGGTCGGCAACGAGCCGAGCAACGCCACAAGAGCGACAAACACGCAAGTTCGGTGGCGATGCCTCCAAGGCTTTCTGGAGCGCGCAGTCGAATAGTTACATTCGCTGTCTCCCACCAACTCTCATCACGATTTCCGTCACCACAGCCCAGCCGATTACCGCAACGCCGTAGACGACAGTTCGAGATTCGGCCCCGGTTCCTCGGCCGCTACTTGCGCGCGCCATCGCACATCGGATGACTTGATCATGATGGATAGGAGAAGAGCAGGGCGGGACGGAGGGAGTGCTGCGAGCATATGCAGTTGCGATGCCTCGGCAAAAGCTCATACTGTTCGACGGGCTGTCATGTCAGCCTTGTTAGAGAGAACGGAGGCGGCCTAGCGGCGGGCTGCTGTGACGGCCATTGCCACCGGGGCTTCGGTACCGCTGTGTCTGATAGCAAGTGGAGAAATGGGTGGTGACGTCTGTTGTTAAGCCATTGAAGTCCATGGGTCACGAAAAGCCAGAGCAACAGGTTGTCAAGAGCAGTGGTCATCACCATTTTCTCGAATGATGAGACATGGTAGATGGATGAAGACATTCGTGCTATGAAGAATATATGAGGATCCACGTTGTATCGCTCAGCTCGGGCGAAGACTTGGTCAAGACCAAGCAATGAACCCAGAGTCTCCTCTACTGCCACACTTCTTCTATTTATCTTGAAGCTGGTTCCTCATCGCCTCGATTTGAAGACTGACATTCTTATGAACACTCAGGAATGTATCCTGCTGTTGCACGGCATCCAACTTCTTGCCTACAATATCGTCCTGCTTAGCCAAGAACGCATTATATTCCTCGAAGAAGTTGGGGGATTCGCGCGCGTTGTCGCCGTTGTCATCGCTCCTGCCACCTTCTTCGCTTGGCGAAGCGATATGTTGGTCATCAGATGAGCCGCCCTGATCGCCCAGGCCATCCTCACCTTGACCTGAAGCTCCCACAGACGAGGAAGGCCGTATCCCTTCGAGGTCAGGTTGAACTTTCGGATCGTCGCCGGAGACCGAGGCGGGGACAGAGGCTCTGGTGCCACCGCGCGGAGGGCTGGCTTTGGAACGCGACATGAGCGCAGCTGCCAGTCCTGTGGGAGGGATGGATGTTGTCGATATGCTTCGTAGTATGCTGTCGGCCTCTGTTGTGCTGTCGGTTTCGTGGTTTCGTGCCGGGCAGTGGGAGACTGACTGTTGAGAGGTATAAGGTAGGAGGAGTGGGAGGTCGATGCTTGTGACAGGAGCGTAGAGCCAGGATCACCCGAACACTGCTGATGACAGTTGTTGAGAAGAGGGAAGATGGTAGATGGCGATTTCTGGCGAGAGACAGCGGCTCCCCGGCACGCATATGACCGTGTAGCTTTTCGGCTGACCGCAGTGCGCCATGCCCGCTATTGTGCCCATGCCTGATGCATGCTAGACTCCCGGCAATGCGCAAATATTGCTGCCTGAGCAATTCCCCCTGGTGACCTCGGGAAAGGGCGGCGCCTTGCGCGACTCGCAAGTCCCACACCTGGTGAATGTCCACATCAAGTGACAGTAGTCGCCGGATGCCATTACCGCCCTGGGAGCCCAAGAATTTGTGATGATGTTACAGCACGCGGTACGGACATACAGCGCATGAGGCATCTAAGCAGCCAACAGCACTACTCCCAAGAAACACTTCTCGCGACAAGAAAGCGCCAGTCAAGGTTCTGTTGCACTCCCTCACGAGGTCAGCATGGGCAGCCTTGACAGTGACACAGAGCGGGCACCGTGGTTGTAGCTTGATGCGCTCGTGCACTGTGTGCCAGGAGAGCATGGACATTGAGGGCCAAGGCTTGTAGCTCACGGATAGGCAGTCCAATTGCAAGACACGACTTCCCAGGATCACGCTTTCATCTCATCGTGCCACCAGTTCCCGGATGAAGTGACCATCTCATGCACTCCCTTGGCACTCGCTGGCCGAGGCGGCCCTCCTCGACAAGGAGCTTGGGCACACACATTAGCATGATGACTCAGCTCCCACGTCAGCCCCACGCGGCGTAGACTCCGCGCGTTCCGCGGACTGGGCTCCCACTGTCGGCAACAATGAATATCTCCAGAAGCTGCGTCGATTATCAGCGACTTCGTGAAACTGCATGAGAAGAGTTTCGCCAGCACGAAGTCAAGAAAATCTGTGCTGCAAGTAGTTGAGGATGGGATGGCCTCGGCCGTGACGACAACCCAAAGTGTTTGTAGTCGCTAGATATCTAGGATATGGTGACCTCTGTCGTGTGGGACTTACACCCCACTTGTCTACAATTGTGATGGAGCCCAATTGTAGTGCTTGCAGAGACTACAATACAAATTCGCCGGCCAGAATCACCAAGTTGGCTTGTGGTCGCCAGACTCGCAAGTCCAGACCGCAAAATCTTCATGACTCTGCTGGTGCCTTTGTGGACCAACACGACAACAGGGAAATCCAGCCACCCCATTTCAGCGCCCCACGGCTCCTCAAGTCTCTCAATCTCTCCCGAAAGCTTTCTATTTTCCTGTGTTGAGTGCTGAAATCGTCCCCAGGATCGACCTTGGCGAATTTGTGTGACCTCAACTTATTGAGTATCTCTTCACTATTACCGAGTAAGACCAAACGGTTGGCCTTGTTGCCAGATACGCGTTGTTTCTTCAGAACACGACCAAAGTTCTTGAGGCTAAATACGCGAGTCCATTTATTCTAAAGCGCGTTAGCCGCCGTGGCTGCAAGGCTCAGCAGTAGCATACCTTTCTCCCGAAGTCGGTGCTCTCGATTTGCCGGGTTTCTCCGGCTGAAGGGCCATGCTGATCTATGGTCACAACCGTCGTCGTCACTTCGACTTGGACGAATATCCACTTCTCCATGCTGCTGTTGTGTTGGGTAGTTGAGGTGAGTAAATCGAAAACCTGCTGCAGACTTCGAAGTATGAACGAGGACAAAAGCTTGCATCGAGAAGCTACTTGTCATGGCCGAGTGTAGTCAGACGGTGCATGCAGGGAAGGGTCTATATATGTCTGCAGCTCAATACCACGCCCGCCTCTTTGAGGACTTTGATTAGAACCGTGCTCACACTCAAGAAGCCTGTTTGTGATAATGATGACCCTGCCGCTCCCCCTTGCACAGGCCGACCAGTCCCACTTCCTTGCACCCAGGTCCCACTATTGTTCAGAATCGGAGGGACAGGGAAAGTCCTGGGCCTGTGCATCTTTGTCTGTGAACTCACGTTCGAGCCTGGCATCGCGGCTGGGCGGAAGGGCCCCGGCGCTAATGCGGTGTCAGTCGTTCCCCATAGCCACAGATCACCTCAAAAATTAGATGTATGGTCATTGGCTATCTTGTAGCATTCCTTGGCTGGCTAGAGAGTGGAGATCCAGGTTGCTGGCCTCGAGCTAGCAAAGCTCCTCGTCAAGCCTGCGAGCCGCTGTGGAAACCCTCAGCCTCGCAACAAGGGGGATTCCCGGCTCCCATTCCGCCATGGCCAAGTAGGAACCATTCCTTGCCAATTTGAACGGGCGAGACGTAGCATTCGCAGAGCATGGGGAAGAGCTCCGGTAATGTGCAACCACAACGGCCCCTGGCCTTGTCGAAGCTGACGCCAAAGTCTGGTCCGAACTCGGGATTGAATGGCTTTAGGGAGGAGTGGCGTACAGTGGCGGTGGCGCTCAGCTGGATGCAGTCCAACGTCCAAACAAACAAGCGTGGGCATGGTGAGCTGCTACCTCACGATTTCTGCCCGGACGCCCCAAACCTGACTCAGTTGTAAAGGGTCTCAAGGAGGGCTTCCCGACCATGAAAGTGTGCGCGCAAGGAACGCTATCCTAGCACTTGTGACCGGGCTGTCGCCACATGCTCTGCCGGAAGCTGTCCAGATCGGTTGCGGGTTGGCACAGCTGCCTAGCCCGTCTCTTGGCAATCTTTCTCTGGAACCGATGCCCATGGAAATCCCAAATCACCTCCCAAATGCCTAGTGCCGAGTACAGCCCTTGCTTGAGTCCGGCACCATTTCTAGCCACAGATTTGCGCTTCCACAGCACCTCCTGGGTGCCCATTTCGACAGGCTTTCATCGGAGCACGCGCGCCCTGCGATTCATTCGAGGTTCCCTGGTCCCATCTCAGGATACCCTCTCCTAGTACTTCTGTTCCCCGCCATGATATCAACGCAGGGTCAGAGGCACGGTCTGCACGTGGCAGCCATCACTTCCGAACATGGTTGAACGACTCACTGGTACCGAGCAATGAGTCTCTCGGATTAGTCCACAATCGGCGTGCCGTTCGTGGAAGTGTGTGGCCGGAGGTTCCGCCTGCCGACAGACCTTTCCTACCACCTGTGGATGTTGCTCAAGCGATGGCACCGGGTGATCTTTAAAATGAGCGTAGCACGATCGACCATATCGCACAGCAAAGTCACATGGCATTGTTAAAGTGCGCTCGATCTGGCCATGACCAGCTTCCCGTCATGGGATCACAGCCACACGGTGTGCGAGCCACAGCTCCGAACGGCGTTTCGCTTGGAGTGGTGCGCGCACCACGATGCTCTGCCTCTCTGCCTCTCTGCCTCTCTGCCTCTCTGCCTCTCTGCCTCTCTGCCTCTCTGCCTCTCTGCCTCTCTGCCTCTCTGCCTCTCTGCCTCTCTGCCTCTCTGCCTCTCTGCCTCTCTGCCTCTCTGCATTCACCATCAACGCATTCACGACTCTCTCAAGTATACAACAACAAAACGACCATGGACAAACCCGATCACTTCACTCGTGCAGAGATGCAGGATGATGACCAGAGCGCCGACAGCACCAACAGCACCGACAGCGCCGACAGCACCGACAGCACCGACAGCACCGACAGCACCGACATCTACTCGAGGGAAACCAGCGTGGTGTAGCCGCCTCTCTCCAAGCTTCTCGATCGGTACGACACGGGGTGGTCCGCTATGAGCGACTTCCTGCATGCCACAAACTTGCTCACCCCTCCACGGGACAACATCAGCCTTTCATGGACGATCCGCAGACCGACAACCACACCCTACTTGCCCCCGACTTATTCCAGATCTCTGGTGCCTGGTCTATACAGCGAGGCCGGAGAAGCTCTTGCAGTTTCAACGCTGCTTCAAGACCAACTAGCCGCGATTGCAAACAAAACACCAACCGAGTCGACTGCAAACACCAAACAATACCAGGCCTTGCATCAACTCACTGCTAGGCACTGGGGCAGAGCACAAGACCTGCTTGAGATCTGTCACCACTCGAACGCATCGTATCGGACCCGGCGGCTCATTGATCAACATGGGGTTATCTTTGTCCTCTCAACACGCGCAACAGCTCCGTTTCTGCAAAGCCGATCGTGTCTCGAACCAGATCATTTGTGGAATTTTCGCTAGAATGCTTCCCCGGACTCCAACAGTATACTCAGGTTTTCCGCAACACAAATCCCTTTCGCGCGACGCGTAGGAACCCTGGCACGGGTAGCATGGTCGCATCGCCTTCTGAGGCAGACAAAGATCTCTGGGCAGACATTTCTCGGTTCTGGTACTGGAAAGCAGCTGCGCAGCGTATTGAGAGTGGCAGGTCGTCGGCTTGAGTGCTCTTGTCTTGCTACCCTCGCTATGTCATCCTGGAGATCTTGATTCTTCCCGAAGCTGAGCGGCGACGTTGCATTCTTCGTGCAATGGACCCATAGCCACTCAGCAGCATTGATTCATGGGCGCAGAGGCCTGTCTAGCAAAACTTGCTCTTCCCAATACTACATCCATTCCAGACCCTATCATTTCTATGTCGCCTTGAGATCGCCTGCGGCTCCTGTCGGATACTCAATGGCAGCAGTCCGAGCACGCCTCGGTGCAGGTTGTCCTCCGCGCCGAGCATGAATCTGTTTACCTTGCTTGCATTTTCGCAGCACCCCAACTCGACAACAGATATGGAGCAGGCCCCGATCAGTAAGTGCCTGCATCATCTAGACCTGATGAGCTAGTGAGTTCTAGGCTAACCTTTCCCCAAGATCCTTGACTGCGTTGTGCTGCAGATTTCCCGCATACAGTGTGCTTCTGCAGTCCATTCGCAGCTCCAATCGGGTCAGCAGCCCTCGCAGGGAGCATGCAACTCGGACCTGCATGTCTGGGCTACCTGCAGCGTCCGGATTCACAACGGATCACTAGACTGCAGCATCGGACAGGGTTACAAGACATCGCTGATGCAAGTCAGGCGTAGCTCCGCGGAACCGAGAACCATTTAAAGAGACGCATGGACAAGCAAGAGGACTCACGATTGTTTCCGCATCATGTACCCACTGCGTCGAAGTGGCATCACCGAGGATGACAGAAACCACGCCCCTACTCCCAACGTGCCAATTCGCAAAGGACCCCGAGCTAGGTCTTATGGCTGGCGCTGTCCAACACGACGCAATCGCCGCGCCTTCACAATCCACAGTCAAGCTGCTGAGCTATCGGATTCTTGCACAGACGATATACATACTCTATGTCGTGCTCTGGATACTTCTACTATTCGCTGATCGACTGCCGCTTGGCCATCTCGACCAGCGCTGGCACGCGGTCGCATACCTGATGGCACAGCAATTCGAGAAGGACTGCTTGGCCCCGTTGGATCGGGTCATCAGCGAGATGGTGTTCCGAGCGCTCATCAGGTACTCGGCGGATCCGTCTATCAAGCATGACACCACCACAGACGTTACCACCCAGATTACCACGAAGGTTACCACGGAGGCCACCACGGGGGTTACCACGGTGGTCACCACGAAGGTTATCACGAAGGTTGTCACAGAGGTCACCACGAAGATTGCCACAAAGGCTACCACAGACGGAAGCGAGGACACTGAAAAGGCAAGCAAAGGAAGCCAGGCGTTGAAACGAGCGTTGAGAAAAGCAACAGCAGTCGGAACATTGATGCGTGGCCCAGTGGCAGCCTTCGGCGCGGTGCTCCAACTCCTTCCCGTTCTCAAGTCCTGGAAAAGTGTTGTGGTGCTATTACTTGCCCTTGCCTGGCTCAGATGGATCGGGGGCCATATCAAACTCACGACCATACGAGCTCAGGAGAGCAAAGATGACCGAGACAAAGCTTTGTTAGTATCTGCTCGCTTTGGCGCTCTTTTCGGTTCAATTTGTCTAACGAACACTAGCGAAAACATGTCAATATCAGTGGCTCCAACGCAGAGAGCAGCCATCGACGCATCACACGAAGCTTATCAGTGCAGTTCGGTGACCAAAGACATCATCGACTTCATAAGCAAGGTGGTCATCAGTTTCGGCTTGCTTGCTCTTGTATTCTGGGACTCTCAAGACTTCATGCTTGTCGTCAAATCCGCCCATGCCCTCTACAAGCTCAATGACATCAGTGGCAAGTGGTTCGAGGCGTCTGCGAAGTCTGAAACAGCCGTCAAAGCCATAAAGTCATACAAAAAGTCCACAGGAGATCACGGTCGCACAACGGGCAAGACCTGGAAATCGTGGGTAGGAGCTTTCCATCTTGGCAGCCTGAGCTGCCTGGAGGACAGCCGGCGGTGCGGAAAAGTAGTGATGCAGCTTTTGATTAAGTCTCCCTTAGCGTTATCAGGGTCGTTGTCGAAGCCTGCCGAGGGAACACGGGAACTCCGGTCCAAGTGCGCTGCGGAGAGGCAAGCACACAGCAACGACCGAGGCAGGCTGGCCAAAGACTTACCTAATGCATTTGGCTAGGTTAGCATGTTGCTGGCAGGGAAACATGGAGGAGATCTGACATAGACGGGACCGGGGTATCGGAACTCATTATTAGCCATCAGTGAGGTCCGGAAATCCTCTGATCAAGCTTACCACAACCAGACTCGCCGTGCAAGAGTGAATCACGCTGTACAAGAGTGAACCACGCCACGCAGATGAGAACGTTATGAACGATGCACGGCACGTAGCGTTCACCCCAACATAGCACCGGTGACTCCTTAACGGATTGAAGACAATCGGCTCGTGCCTAGTGGCCACATTGACAACAACGCAGGCAGTTCCGGCGGGTATCTCAGGATGCAGGAGAGACCTTGTCCACAGTTTGGCATGACGCTGCACGAAGGAGCCGCGGAGTCGGTGGGTTGTGGGAAAGCAGCACGGTCTGAGTCGACTTTCCAGCTCTCATAGCTGCATAAGACATGCTGACTGTAGCGCAACTCGGTCCCGCCTTGTCAATAAAGTGCTTGCAGGGCACAGATTCTTCAGAAACAAATCTTGACACCAGACGAGACACGTTGGGAAAGAGGCGCTGAGCACTTGAGAAGACCTTAGTTGAATTACGTATGAGACCAACCTATCAGAACTATCAGAACTAGGGACCGTGGGAGACGCGAGAGTCTGCGTTGGCTGGTGTCTTGGACGTCCCGTGGGCAATGACAATCTGAGATTTGGAAGCATGCTCTGCTTGCGGCTTGCGTGGAACCTTTCTGACACATGGACGTGCCTCAGCAGCCCTTGGTGCTTTGCCTCTCCCTCGGAAGGGAGGATACGCAATGATGCTGGCCGCGAAAGGGACACTCGAGTATGCCTGGTCCCGGACACCGATCGAGGCTTCGCTCCGCGGTGGCAAAGGCGAGTGAACCATTTGAAACTGTTCACGATGGACCGGCTGTCCAAAGTCCAGCGGCTGGTTCGGATCTGCTTGATATCTCACATCATGATGATGATCCCATGGTTGTGGTTGGTGGGAAGGGGAATTTGCCCCAATCATCTTGCGGTGATGAGTCCAAGCGGTGGTGGAGTGTTGACTGCCCCCATGGAAGAAATGAGGACCTGGAGGCGGCTCTTTCCAGGCGGACGCTGGCTGCACAGGCTGTCTGGGAGCGTACGGTCGCATTTCCCACATTGGTGGCCATTGAGGTTGTGCAACGTCTTGCAGAGCTGTTGCTTGAGTCATGAGAGGACGCGCCGAGTGGTGTATGTACTGGACTCGCTCAAGTGAGTGTGGATGTACGTGTGGAGGTGCGGGCAAGCTCTGCGCTTGGCCTTTGTACTTGAGACATCGCATCAAATAGTCTTTCCACTCTTGGCTGTGACCAATGAGAATAGATTCGGGCTCAGCAGCTGTTATCATGACATAATCTGCCCTGTTCTGCTCCTGCGTCCATAAGAACCGATCGGACAATTGAGTTTGCTTGCAATAGGCTGGCGATGACTTAGCATAAGACGAACGGACACGAAAAGTGTAGGGTGAGTACTTATGATCCTTTCAAAAGCCTCCTGACCGCTGACGCTGATCCAGCCGTTTGTGGTGCTTTCTTTGACCTCAACATGTCCGATGGCAACAGAAATACCAGCCCTACGAAAAAAGTCCTTCGTCTTCCACCATTTTGGTTGCCATGGAAGCTATGGAGGATGCGTTAATACTAATCAAGAACTCACTTGTTCATGCGAAGAAACAACTTACGTTGCCGAACGGTATGTAGAAGAGACCCGTGACCTGGCCTGGGGGCATGAGTACCGACCAATCAGCCATGTTGGGCAAGATAGAGCGATGCGCGCTTCGGCGTGGTTGTGGACGAAGACTGACAGGAGTCGTACTTGCAATGAGAGTGGATGTGAGGGAAGGGCGGCAGTCGATGCGGAGTAAGTCTTCCCTCGGCATTAGCACCGGCAGGGCCGCTCTCTCTCATTTGTAGTTGTCCTCACAACCCGATAACCCCTCGCTCGAGCGTCAATTTCTTACATGTGTGCCGCCGTCAACTTGAGCATGGCTCTGCGGTGAGCAAGGAAGCTGCGCTCGGCAGGGTTTGCGAAAAGCATCCTTCGATGATCAGTTGCGCGACAAGGATATGTCTGGCGGATCATGCCCCCCGGCAGACCGGCTGCTCCACTAGCGGCGGCTGACGTGCCTCCTGTGCATGTTGTGTCTTGGTGAGATGATCATGCCCTTTGTCGCCAGCCCAGCGGCGAGGTGACCCCAGCAGGGCGGTCGAAAGTCGAGATGCATGGGTGTGCAGCTCCCCCTCTGCGCCAATGGAGCAGCCAACGCCTGCTGCTAACGCAAGCCCCCCTGTCTCGAAACCCGATCAACGGACTGCCTACAATGTAAGCTCATTGACGAGCAGGGGAGGCGGGCGCTGCGACTTGGTGGGGCGGCGTCAGGCACGGGTGCGCCATCCGTGGGCCGCGAGGCGGAACAGGCAAGCCCAGATGCGGCCAACAATATGCAAGGCTGGGCAGCCAAGCGTGCCGGCAAGTCACTCTTTGAGTGCAGGCACGGTTGTGGGCCACGCTAGTGCGGATGGGCCCGGCCTACCAACACGAACCCATGCCAACGACATACACACCACCGCTCTCTCCTTAGCCCCATGATGACTCCCCGTAAGGTGACTTCAACAATCAGCTGTTCTTGGCGTGCAGCGATCTTGCCCTTCCAATCGCTTTTCATCGCGTTGCATGAGTGGTTGGAGAGTTGAGTACGCCTCGGGACGAATTGGGGCGCATGCGAACCAAGACAGGATCCCTGTCGCGAGTCTAGATGGAATAGTCGAGCCTCTCCGATGGGTGTCCTTCGCTTTAAAGCACGCAGGCAACCTCGGATACGTCTCCAAATTTCAATATAAAAGAGATCCATGGTTAGGAGGAGGACTTTCCCACCTCTTCATGATACCTCATCAATCTATACAAAGATCTCTATCTAAGCAACGTTTCACCAGCCTCGTCGGAGCTCTTCTGCACGCCAAGATCATGGAGCTACTCGACAATGAGACAGCCACGTTGTTGCGGCCAAAGTCCCAAACAGAGTTGGACTTCATGGTCAAACGATTCCGTTCGCAAGCTGAAGTCTTCGAAGACAGACCTCTGTCATGGGACCGAGAGATTTGGCGCCGGCGCGCCCATGAACCCAAACAAAACGTACCTGCGGATTTTGATGCGTTCGAGAAGCTGATTCTCCACATGGAGAATCTATTCGTAAGTACATCTTGTGCCTGCTTATAGTATGGCTTATGCTGACAGGAAAAGGAACAATTGATCCAGGACTGGGCTGCGAAAGCAGGACGGGACCTGCGGCACCTGGTCGGACCAGTCAAGATCGACCTTAAAGTAGGTCACTCGACAAAACCAAAAGATGCAACAGGCTTCTGCCTCATATGTTGTTCAATCAGCACTGTGGATCTACCTAGAGTGCAGATTCTGCGCGCGGACGGAACGCACGAAGAGGTGAAATCGTTAGAGGATACTATTATCTTTCCTCCTGGAGGCATGCTCCGAAGCATTGAGGGCAACCGCAAGATGCAGTTTGTTGGTTTCGGTTTCGTTCTCCATGAGAAAGCGGCCGTTACCGACATCACTATGTAGAGCTGTCGCAGCGGTAGCTTGTCCAATCTATAATGTTATACCATACTGGAAACATTCCTTGAAGAACTTCTAGGAAACCGCGCCGTTGAGATCATCCAACCAAGCATCAAAGGGCCCTGACCAGACGGTCTGCCCGATGACCTCGACGTCTGGGAAGCAAGCTGTCAAGCTCTCAGGCAGGTATTTGTTGAACTCGATTGCCATAAAACCTCGGCCAGTGCTCAGCCCTTTCCACACCGAGGACGGATCAGTGCAGCAGGGTTGTGAGCGCGCCAAGGGTGCAACTATTCGAGGATTTTGGATGCGCGCGCTCAGTTTAAAGGGGCACAAGCATTCCGCCGCGCAGCTCGATGGGCACCATGTGCAGCACTGCACCCGAGAACTTTGGCTTTCGGGGGGTGGTACGTATCGACCTGCTGTCAGAATTGGGCACCATGGACTGTGGTTGATATTGTCCTGCAATTCGTGCTACGCCATGCTTCGTCCAAGCCCACACCTTCCTAGAGCAGGTGAACCACTGGCAGGGCATACGCTGACCCAGGTAGGACCGCGCGCTGTCTGTTCGCGGGTACGTGGCCCGGCAGATGCAACACCGTGACATGTGGCCCGTGGGGTGTGACCAATCTCACCAAGCGCCGCTTCTGCATGGGGGTACTTGTTCGCGGAAACGCTGTCTGGCACCCGGCCCTGCCTCCACAAGTATTGCTCTTATAAGCTTGCCGTCTTCGCCTGACCGTAAATCAACTCCCGTTCCCGAACTCTCCCATGCCATCTTCCACCAGCCATCAACACCGCAACCATCAACACCGCAACAATGTTCGGAACTTCACACCTCATTCGAGTCGGCCTTTGGACCGTGTATGGATTCCTGTTTCACTTCTTTCATGCTCGCTGTGCTCAGGAAGGAGCTCGGCAACTCCACAGGAAGTTCTCCCCAAACGAGCAGCAATCACCGAAAGACCAAGAAGAGTCAGCAATGTCAATAACGAACATACTGAAAGCCGTCGCCACAACGCTTGTCGCTTTGTATGACACAGGATACTTTCCGATGCCCCGGTATTTCGGATCCGACTCTCCTCTTCTCACGGAGGTGCTTTATGCCCTGCCTGCGGGCTTCTACCTGTGGCACCTCCTCACCGTCCTATCGAAAAAGTCTCGCACGGGCGAAATCCCGCATCACATCTTAGCGATCGTGTTTTTGTGGAACCACAACGTAGGTTCCACGGTTGCCAGCCTTTATTAGCCCTCTGCTAGTTGCTTCCTGCTCGCGTGCAGCTGCTGAACTGTCATGGACATTTTTAGGAGCCCTTCATCGCTCTTCATCTGCCGAACTTTCTTTTATTCGAAATGACCAACATCCCTCACAACATCTACAAACTCATGAAGCGCACGACCACCAACAAAGGCCTGTTCTACTTCTTCGCAGCTATATGGTATGGTCTTCACCTTCGGGTCCGGATTATATGGGGAAGCACCGCCACATACTTGGCTTTCAAAGATCTTGCTATTCTACATGTAGATCGAGGGTCGTATTGGGCTTGGGCGCTCATCGCCTTCTGTTGTACTGGCCTTGTGCTATTGCAGTATCTGAACTTTTACTTGTCTTATGCCATCGTCACAGGTAGAGATTTTAAGGACTTCTTGACCTTTGTCAGTCAAAAGTTCTCTGGACGATAACAGGGCCGAGGGACTGAAGAAGCTCCATGTCTGCTTAGAGGCGGTTCTCGCGGCTTCTTCGTCTGTCAGAAAATAGTCACCCTGGCCCTCTCCGTCTCGTCTTGTGCCGCGGCGCCTGGCAGCCTCAAGTTCAGTACTCTATAGCGACCAGAATGCCTCGAAGTAAGGATGAATAGATCTATCAAAGTTGAGCATGGCAGTACAAGCGGTGACAAGAATTGAGAACTTCGAGGGTCGCTGCGCATGCCCATCACGAGACATGCCATTGCTGCTACAGTAGTCGCTTGGGCAGTGTGTCCTTGGCGTGATCCTGGGTTGTGAGCTCTGTAACATCCCCAGCCCAAGGTGCCGATTCCAGCCACTCTCGGCTTTTGCGTGGGTGTGTGCTTCGCAGTATCGTCTATTGACCTTACGATTCACTCGAGCTGTGCCCCGTCATTACTTTCCTGGTCCGATCCTTGCTATGCTCCCGCTGCCTTTCATTGCAAAGCAAGGCTCAGACGCCTGATCGGTGTTCCTTCCCACAGCGCCAAGGATAAGGCGTCAACAGCAACCATCACCTACCCGTGCGCACACACAGTAATGATGACACCAAGCACCCGTGAACGACATATGCATGCAGTGGCAGTGTGCTTGTTGGGCTATGTCATGGAATCGGTGGCGCATCGCAGCCAGGCTGAGACTGCGAGTCGTTACAACGATGACAACTGGCCTTCTTGGAGACGGCCGAACACGACTAAAGTACGCCACCATGCGTATTGATGTGACATGCTAATAGTTTGCCCGGCTGGAATTTGTAATGATCCGTCTGACCGCCATCCCCGACCCCTACCCCTCCTGAAGGCGATGTCCCCCTCCCCCAACCACCCCGAAGGTGACTTTGAGCAGCCATCTGTGCTTGGCATGCAGCTACTTTACCTTTCCGAACTCATGCCGTAGTTGGAAGGGTGAATGTACCCGGGGATACGTGTTTCGGCCCCGAGCACGTGCATATCAAGCCAGAGGCCCTGCCAATAATATGGCTGAAATGGTCGGGCTTGGCTGTGACGTGTCCCTCCGCTTCGACTTGCGCGAAAAATCTCGGACTGGTGCTTCGAGAATTCAAGTACAAATGCAGCCCATACTTGTGTTTATAAATGATGAGTATCCCATCTCTACAGCAGCTCATTCGCCCGAAGAAAGATCTTACTACCAGTCACTTCTCGCCTGCTACGCCGGAGCTTGTCTAAGCACCGCCGGTAGAAATGGATATAGCAAAGTTGTTGTGCCCACCGCTGAAAGAGCCCGAAGCGAAACCAGAATCAACAAAGCCCAAAGTGGAACTTGACGCGACGATCCAACGAATACTTCAGGAAGTCTCAGTCTTCGATTCCGACGACGTCCTATGGGAACGAGCCGAATATGCCGGAAACCCCGAAAAGACCACCGTTTACACACTCGAATGCCCTGATAGATATGCGGACTTAATCACCAAGGCAGAACAAGCCACCGTGAGTGCATCAGTTACTCCTATTTAGCCTCGCTGACAAGGCAAAGGCGTCTTGGGTCATTCAACAGTCCGGAAGAGAAAAATGGGTGGTGAAGGCAATGTTTAAGACAGTCGTGGTCTGGCTCAAGAAGGGTCGGATAACAGCGATGCAAGGAGAAGTCTGTTGTCTCCTGCCTTGTAGACAAGCGGATAGTTTGGATACACCGGTAGTGGAGGTGCTCAAGGGCGAGAAACATATGCGGTCCGTGGAGTCTCTGACGAGTCCAATTTTGCTGTCTCGTGGGGAGGGTCTCTGGCTTCGGGAGAGTGCCATCAGGCTTCTTGTTACCGGTTTCAAGGTGGTAGAGAGATGAGAGAGTGAGAAAACGGATAAGCATAGGTGTACTACTTTCTCACACGCGCATGACGGGTTTTGGTGATAATTATGTACTGAGATTGCCTCCAAGTTACCAGGGCTGGACCAGCATAACCAGAGTGGCTGCTAAGACCTATCGAGATAGATTGACACGGCATTTACCACACAGTACTGTACCACTGTACCGTTGAAGACAAGCCGGGAACTGTGGCCAGCTCATGGGCACGTTGTATTCAAGCCTGGTCCCGGGGCGAGCCACCAGCCCATGAGACAGCCGGTCACTCTTTGCACCCCGAGATGCGTTCATCTCATCCTCCTGATGTTGACTTGGAGGGCTGCTGTGCTCCTTGAAGTCCGTAGCAGTGCGTATATGATGGGCAAGACCCGGTGAGTTCCCGTGTCAACCGGAAATACAGCGTACCGGGTTCCCCGAACTTCTGAGTGAGGGACGTGTAATGACAAATGGCCACGGCTGGAGAGCGTGTTCTCACGCAGCGAAGCATCGACGTCGCCAGGCCATCCACTACCATGCGACAGATGCGATGTCTTCGCCCAAGGGCTGAAGAGGACGGCCTGCGGCACAATACAGCGAGATTTGCACTTTGTCGTAAGCAAGCAATCTATTTGTGGATGTAGGGCGATAATTATCGACGGATGCGACTCTCACGAGCTTCTCATCCCCTGAAATTCCAACCTGCTCGAGTCGGCTAAAGTCGTGGATAGTACCATTTCCCTGTTCATATACATCGATATCTATGTGCTCTGCGTGTTGGAGCATTTCATCGGGGACCACCTGCTCATTGAGAACTATCCGATCGTTCAATAAGTCGCTGCCCGCCGCTTTTTCATCCGATGAGGTGTAACGCGTGGAAGGTTTCGCCATTTTTCCAGAAACGAGACTGGAGGATATCTCAGCCGTGGTAATTGTGCTGAACTTCAAGGTTGATTTGCGGGCTAAATACCACAACATCTCCCAGATGATCTTATCATCGGTCTCGATTTCGAGAAGCCTTTGTTGGCACTCGGAATAGAACTGGATGCTGTACTTCATTTGGTCTCGCTTGTCGCTAGAATATGAGCGGAGTGCGTTGTCCCGGACGTTCTTCTGCGTGAGTTTTCACTCGTGATGTAGTTTGGGAAAGGGATCAAGGAGAAACAGTGCAGCATTGAGGTCCAGCCTCATGTGGAAGGACCATTCATATTTATAGAAAAATGAGAGCGCTGTCTGTCAGCTCTATGGTTAGGCAGCCGAGCGGTGCCAATGAACCATCCCGGGGAGACCAGGGATATCTTTCGCTGCCAAGCTGACTGCGCGTCACCCGAGCTGAAGTCAATCATGCAACGCAATACGACCGATAATGATTGCTCGTTAGATGCCCTCATGGTGAGCCTCCTAGGTCAGCCAGCAGTGATTGCTTGCATCAGCAATGATTCAAGCCTCACGATTTCCTGAGTGTCTCACACGTCGAGTTCCAGGGGCCCAGGGTGCCGTGCATGGAAGGGCCATAGAGACCATGGTGCAGCACAAGGCTCTTCTGGCGTGATGGCCGCACATCACGATCAGCCACTTATGCATGAAGGACCAGATCAAGTAGTGATACCCGTCACTGCTGCCAGTCACGATCGTCGATCAGCGGCGCTTGTGTCCTGGATGCGAACCGGGAGCCTCCCCGGGGGTGGCTGCACTCTGCACTTGACCCATGCACATGACCATGCATGTTGATGTGATAGGTTGGTAGCTTCCGAAGTCCTGCCTCCTACTTTGCCCGACCGACCTCCCAAGCCCCGACACGTCGCCCCCCTGATGACGACTCGAGCAGCCAACTTTCCGTGGCATCAACCGTGACACAGTTGGAAGGCTGGACGAGCCTCGGGACGTATTCTCCCGTACCCAGCGCGCGCGGGTCAAGACAGCATCGCGAGGAGATGTTGATGGCTGCTCACACACCCTTGGTGCCACGCTGGCTGGAGAGAGCATCGGCGTGAGTGTGGTCCAAGATGCGCCACCTTGACGCCGAGATGATGTCTTTGCTAGCCCTATTCTTGGCTGGCTACGTACCCATGCGCTATCTGCAGGGCTGGGCAGATATCAGTGACACAGGTGTCAGATTGTCTCTTTGCTTTTTGTATGGCACAATCCATGGCGATTGAGACGGACCACAACATATGGGGGCGCTCTCAGGATTAGAGAACGTCGAGTGGCCGGCTACTAGTCGAGTGATGGCTAAAATCTTGCATATACCTCACACCTTCTGCCGGCTGTTCCTCCCATCTCCCCCATGTTTGACACATACTTTTCCCAACTCGGTTTCAATACTTGTCATGGAGTCCAATACAGACGAAGAAAGTCAAATACTTCGTGTCGAGATTCAAGTCCAGCAAGCAACAGAAAGGATCGACATCATCTTTGGATGCGTGTACACTCTCCCATGCCAGGCCCTATCCATACACCACGCGGCATACCGCAACGACAGATGGCATTTAGACGTACCAGTCGGCAGCGACGGTGGCCTTGTAGGACGCTTTCTCAAGGTGGAGGGCTTCCTGTCTACCGGGCACGTCTGGACACAGATCTACGAGAAAGACATCAACCTTGCAACCTGGCTGACCGACGGCAAACCCCATGTTCAACTCGATGTCCGCGGCTACAAGATGGTGCAATGTCCCGCTCGGGACGCCGTGATCGAGGCTGTAGGCCGGCCTGCGGGGGACAGGCTTTAAGAATGGGCAAGTGCGAAGGATGACAAAAGAGGCCAAAACAGCGGCAGACTTGTGATCCCTCCTCTGGACAAGACTTCGAGAGATCTGGCTGAGCGGTTGAAGAAAGAGGGCAAAACAACCCCACCTTTGTGGTCCCTTCTCGGGATGAAGTGGTCTCTTCTTTGGACGAGATTTCGTAAGAGATGGCTCAGCGATTGAAAAAAGCGGTCGTTACCGATATCACTATATAGCGCTGCCGCAGCGGTGATATGTAAAATACATAGTGTTAAACTATGATAGAGCCCTGCTTCCGTCACCCCAGGCTGAAGTCACTGCCGACTTCGTGAACAGCCTATACCTGATTAATGGTGGCCTGGCCCACTGCTAAGTACTTACCCGATATCTCGTGTTAAGCTGGATCTGTAAACTGGAGTGCGAAGCTTTCGTGTTGCTTCTCGTGCAGCTGCGATGTGCTGTCCTCTGGCGCCACATGGTCCATGGCCTGGAGCAGGTCGTACGGGACAGATTCTCGCTGCAACACACAGCATCAAGGGTGCATATAGGCTGTGGCCGAGATTGTACCACTCCCGCCTCCGAAGCGTGTGCAAGTCCTATTGACATAGCTCGACGCGCTGAACTGGACATGTGATTAAGGGTAGGATGAGGTAGCTCGTAGGACAGGAAGACTGTGAGCCTGATGGCGGATGGTCCGAGCTCTATTACATGCTTTTGCGCCAGTTCAGCATGCTGGATCGCACTCATTCAAGGTGAATTTATCTCATGAGGTGGCAGTGGCCGCAGCCTGCTTCTCCGTGTCAATCATGTCGTTGATACATTGAATAATTGCCTGCGCTAGCTGGCTCCATAATGAGTTCCACTAATTACTAGATAGGGAAAGAATGATGAGCCATTCTATTCGGTAAATTCTTCCTTCCTCATTCGGCATATGTCCAACTCTTGATAGGCTCCTGGACATCTGGAAAGATAGTGCAAAATGGTGCATCTATGCGTATATCATCACACTGATATGCATCACTGTGCTTTTGCTAGTGGGGGTGGCCGGCGTGAAGGCCTGCACTCTGGGACGTGCACTGAGAAGCTGGACACCGGCCTGCTGACTCACATTTCGTGTGACGAGGAGCAGGTGGAAAATAGCGAGCACGTCTCACGAGCCACAGCCGTGCTGCGGCACGGTCCAGCCACCCGCACCGATGGTACCGCCAAGGCCAAGTAACACTCAGCTATGTTCATGGCGCTCAGTTCCCCACACATCATTTGTGCCTCTTTGCACTTACCCGGGTGGGCGGGTTCGCCTGTCCAGGGCTACGTGCAATGCCATAGTGGAGACACAACAATGGCGCAACGTCAGAATTGGACTTGCCGGTGACGCTGACAGATACGGGGTTGCGACTAGAGCCAGTTCTGGCTCACGGTCCGAGGCCGGCGACAGGAGCCAAATCTGGATCAAGGTCCGTGATTGGCGAAGGCGCGACAGGTCTCGGCTGATACCTCGAAATGAGTGGCTAGGTTGTGCAGATCCGCCGCATTGGCTGCATCAGCCACGAAAATGTGGGCTAGGGGGGGTGGGGGGGGGGGGGGGTAATGGATCGGAGCCACTTTTGGAACGCGGGCACAAGAGTCGATTTGCATGGACTGCAGAGAAGGCAGCTTTCTGCTCTCGTGATGGTGCAGTCAATCAATGAGGCGACGGCGACTAGTATCGATCGTCACTGATGGGCTGGCACCAAGAACTCGCTCGAGCCTGGCAAAGCAATGCCGCACAATGAGTGTTTACTGCTGGGGATAGGAATCACAATCTTGCCTCTCAGGATATGGCTCGTGAATGGGATACTGGGGCAAATGCAGGGTTGAGAGACTTAAAGGAAACGACAATCAGTCTTCCCATGCTCTGCAAAGCGGCTTGCGCGCTTACCCAGTGTCTATTCCGAGCTGTGGTTCACAATGCCGCAATGGCCATTAACCAAGAGCGCACGCGTTGGCATCCCGCGCGTCACCGCACAGGGTTGGAGCCACTCCAGTCCCGCCTGCTAGCCTTGTCGTGGACTGGCGGGTCACTCACCGAGGATGCACCAAAATCAGACGTTGTGGGTCTGCCAGGCCTACCCAGCTCGCCCTGAAGGCTTGGCGGCAAGCCCCGACGAACCAGGGTCGGAAGACGTGCACCGGGATCGTGACAAGCGCACGCGTACGGTCAAGGCCCCATTGCGTTTTCTTGGATTCGACAACGACGGCCATGCCGAGGACCACAAGCGTCGATGCTACTGTGCACCCACAGCACGGAGTGCGACGCTCCCTGCCATGGGGTGAACACCCAGATACGAGTATGCTGCCATAAGCAAAGAAGACTCTTGCTGCAGTCGTGCGAGCAGCCTCATCAGCCAGTGAGGTGCGGGTGCAATAAGGTGTCAAGGCAGACGAGGGGTGCGCGGGAATACGGCCAGGGTTTTGGGACAACTGACCAGTCCTCGACACGAATGATGAAGGCGTCAGCAGGCATCTGGATCCCACACAAAGTGTAAGCAAAGATGCCAAGGTCACAGCCGTGCTACAAGCAAAGTTCCGTTGCTCTGTCCATTGGTACGAACCAGCGAAAACGATATCGTAAGAAACAACCTTGTGTCTTAAGCTAGATTCCTGTGAGGAAGACACGGAAGGAAGCGCGTATGAGCAGCGTTTGCCTCTGTTTCTGTACAGCCATGACAAACTCGTGGGCTGAAGCTAAAGGCGGCTCGTGAACAGCATACTGATGCACCTATGACATTTGCCTTCTATGGCGGACCATACTTCAGCTGTAAAAAGATCAGGATCTAGCATTCAAGCCGGAAGAGGCCCTCTGTGTCGCTGTCACCCTCTAAAACGGGCTCATCATCCAGAGGACAGTCTTCTACAACCTCCATCCTAGGTTTGTCCATCACCCCCATCACCCACTTCAAAGCTTCGTCCTTGCTGCCTTTCGTCGCTTTCGCATCACCGTAACTAGCTTCGAAATTTACTGCGATAACGCCGGCCTGATGTTTCTCGAAGACTGCCCGCAACTAGCCGAGTGCGGCACTAAGGCAGACGACTATCGGTACGGCCTCACTGTGTTGCCTGATGATGAAGTTGGCTTGGTCTTCGTTGGGAAGTTCAGAAATTGTGACTATCGTATGTCCATCCCGCTTTGCCACTGCGTACTCGAGCGCCGCCATCGCAGTCCCATAAATGGTCCGGATTCTGAGAAATATGCATTAGTAGCACGTCACCATCATCTGCGGCAGAACTCACAGGTGGAAGCTGGCGTTGTGAGGTGCAAGTGTCAAATCGTTGCAGCAGAAGTCGGCACTGTGGAGTAGCGGTTCAGGCGTGAGGACAAGCTGAAGATGAGGACTCGGCGCTTGCAACGACAACCAGTGGGCAGAAGCCAATCTATGGTCAACAGAGCCATGCTGACGTCGTCTGAGGTATTGCAACAGGGGGACGAGCCTGCTAAGCCGCCATCGACTAGCCGCCACCCTGGTCCCCCTGCGGCTTTGAAACACTGGACAGGACTCTCCAGGACAGGCTCAAGCCGAGGGCGGTGCAGCCAAGAAATTCAGAAGTATTGAGTTCTTGTTACCATTTCCTGTGAGCCATCACCTCGTCTTGATATCACGTGGTGGCTTCCTGACCCAAGCTGTGAACTTTCATAACCTCAGCTCATCCGATTAACATTACAAGATCTCAGTTACTTCAACTAGCGGCTGAACGGCTACGCTTCACTATGATATCACGTCATAACAGCTGCATGAGGCTCCCAGACAGTCTTGCTACGTTGTAGGCCCTCCAAGGCCGATGCTTGCAAGCAAGATCTCGGATTGGGATCCATTCCACGGGAAGTTCAGGAGTATAGGGACACCGTTTCCCATCCGAGGAACCGACGACGGAGCTGGTCGACCTGTGCAACACTTGCCATTGACGTGAGCAAACCCTCCCCTCAGAAGTTGGCCGGGCCAGTCCAGTCCCGTAGAAGACCGAGGCGAAGGAGGTTACTAAATGAAGCCATAGCACAAACCACAATCTTGCAACAAATACTCGTCCATTGCAACGCAGCCTTCGTTAGGAGTGAACATTCAGCCAAAGGCCATCTCCAACTTTGGCAAACAAGTGCAGGATTCTCATTTCAGAGGAGATCAACCACTTTTATCTGCCTGTCACAACAACACGGCCTGAGCACTCTGCTGACACCACATCCAGGCCGTGAAGCCCAGCCGAACCAGTGCACGCTGTGAGGCGGGCCGCCAGCCGAGCCTAATGTTCAACAGGGCGACAGGTTTTGCGACACAGACCACCGGGTGTGCCCCCACTACGGCCCCGGCGGCGTCCGCGTCCCACTGGGTCCAACTGACACGAGGACCAGATCAATGTTCAATACACATCCTTGATTGACGCAGGTGCGATTACACATCTCGAAGTTAGCTCTGTCCTTAGTTAGCGCATAGTGCGGGGTACGTATTTCGAAGTTTGCTGTGAGCTCCAAGCACATCTTCCTAGCCCATAGCACACGAACTTGTAACCGCATGACAACACCGCGACTAGGCCAGATGATCTCTGCAAAGTGGCGGGAGTCTGCATTGTTGAGTATGCTGAAACGGAGAGATATAAGTCACGAGGTTTTTAAACCAAAAAGACATCAGACCAGGCCAAAGCTGTAGCTCCACATGGGTACGTTCTCCTTCAATCACACCTCATCCACCACCAGATCTTGGTTTTGTGCAAAAGCCTGGATGATCCGGTACTCGGCGACGGTCGTGGCTATGTCGCCGGCTGTGTAAAGTCCAGCTTCTCGATCCCGAAGGACAGACTCAAGCTTGAACAATTCTGAGCTAGGGATCCTGTGGCATAGCTCACGTGTGAGCTTGTCGTGAAAGGTCGTATCTTGAAAGGGTGTCAGTGCTTTTACGATACATCGTGCTGCTGACAGTAATTCGGCTTCCATCCTCTGGCTGTTCTCAACGCTCGCGCCATGGATCGCCGGGGCTGGTTGCGAAGTGAAGTTGCCCCCGGCGGCAAGCACTTCTATTGATATCCATGCGGCATGCATGTAGTGATCTCTCACGGGCTCGATCCTCTCGATATACCACTGCAAGGCCGTAAGCGACATGCTGTGCATCCAGATGTGCTCTAATTGCTCATTCATCCTGTCCTTCTCCCAAGCACGATCCACAGCTTGTATTCGCTGCTCTTGAGACCCTTGAACAATACTGGACTTAGTTCGACACTTGATGCGTAGATATCTTAGAACGGCAATCGATTGACTGACGCTGTGAACAAGGGATACCTTCTGACGTTTCAGTTTTGGGACACAAGAGAAAAGTTCCTGGGTCTCCTGGGTGAGCCGCTCGAGAACGAATCCGTCATGGGAGGCCGCGTATTCCAAGGCAGCTTGTCCAGACTGATCTTCGGCGGAGAGATCAGCACCAAGGTCGACAAGAAGGTCCACCGCATCCATGTGTCCAGACTTGATCGCTGAATGAAGCGCAGTCCGCCCGTTGAAGCTGACAGTATCGACAGGCACCCCGGCTTCTCTCACAAGGTATCGAATAATCTCTGCCCCTTGTAGTTTGTCGCTACACTGTAAGGCGCGCTCTAGGAAAGACGCGCCAGTTGAAGCTCGAAGCTGAGGTGTCATGCCCTTCACGAGGAGACGAAGCGAGCCAAGATCCCCTTTTATAATCGCCTTTGTGTAGAGCTCAGGTATTCGGGACTCCTCTGCGCGAGCGACCGTCAGGAGATACTCGACCATCTCGTGATGTCCATTATTAATTGCTGTGATGATGGACAATTCCTGTCGACGATCTGGAAGAATGGCGATTTGGTGCTCCTGCAGATAAACCAAGACACCGACGTGACCACAATATATGGCAGCTGATGCCGGGCTGGTCTCCTCAACCAGGCAATCTAGGTTGACTTGGAAATGCGTTCGCAGGTATTCCAACAGGTCGACGTCGCCGTGTGCAGCAGCACAGATGCTTGAACGTTCGAGGTGACTGGAGGCTGGAGACTCGTGAAGACATTCCAGAGCCGCAACGAATCGGGGGCGTGATCCGCCTCGAGCCTCAACCTGGATCACACGTGCCGGGTGCGACCCTAATATCCACACAACCCTTGAAGTATGTGTCAGCCTCCCCATATGGACCCAAGAGTACCAAGGGTGCTGCTGTAGCTTCAATACCAAGTGCGGAGAGTCTGAGATCACTTCGTCGTATTCGGAGCAATATCATGATCGCCCTGTCCTCGATGTAGTCATCTGGTTGCTGTAGCAGCTCGTTGTAAATGTCGTTCAGCGCATTGGTGATGTCTTCGTCTTTTTCAAATGGGATAGGGTTCCGTTGGTATTCGTCGATAGCAAGTTGGCGGAAGGAGGATAGTGACAGATGCTTTACTCCTCGGCCATACATAGCTGGGAAAGCACATTGAGCGCAATCGCGAAGGAGGCGGCATACCATCTCCGCTCGACAGAGGGACCTCGCGTCGAGGTTTCCGAGTGTTTGGATGATGAGTTCTGAGGGAAGCTGACAGAGGTGTGGTGCTGTCTCGGCTGGCTGGATGCCTTCAGCCATTGTGGACCTGGAGCTGTGGAATTGATGTAGAGATGTAAAGCCCACCGAGGGTGTTGACACGATTGCACAGCGGGGTTTGCTTTGGCCACACGACAGGTAACAGGCGGTGACATTCACAAGCTGTTGTTGGCTGCTACCTCGCTCGAGCTCCCCGAAGACCCACTGGCCTGTATGGGCCGACGGCGCTGGTTGGGTGGTGAGAGTCATTTCTCTTGTGGTCGGTATGGCTGTGGCTGGGGCACTAAGCAGTCCGAGGTGGGGCTTCGACCGATTAGGAAGGAATCATGGCACCGTGAAGCCGTGACATGATTCCTTCCTAATCAGGACGTTGCGGGGCAAAGCTTCCAACCACGTACCTAGCTTAGTTGAATCGAGTGAACTTTCCGCAGTCATGACGGTCTTCACACACTTGGTTAGGTTCGGGTTAGGTTATCTTAGAATATTTAGTTCTGCCGAGCAGGAGATGTTCGTAAGGAGCCTGTACGGAATACGGCAGAGGGGTCATCGGACAATCAATGTGTTCATATGGTCCAGAGGCTGAGCCTGATTGGAAGATTTAGTACGTCTGCGAAATGCTGGGAAACCCAGAATGATATTGAATAAGGGATATCAGCTAGCTTAAGTGTGATGATAGATATGCGAGGTTGTACTTCATCTGGACGCATGTTCGTGATTGAGATGACCAAGCTAGAGGCTACGGCTGCTTCAGGTGTTGCTACTTCTGTGTGTTCTTGAACAGCCGTGTCAGTCGGTCCACACGTGTGTGTCTCGGCGCAGCGCTTCATGTGTGAGAAGAGACGTCACAGTGAAGAACTAGGCACGCGAACGGAGGAGATACACCAACTCCGTAAGCGGCGTGACCTCCGTATATGCCATGAATAACGCCAAGTAATAATGTATTTAGCTGTGACAAGTGCGATGATGCAATCAGCATATTCCGTACGATTGCGCAAGTCCGGAGTATGAGGGCCCAATTTGCACTGAGCGTTGTAGCCGACGGCAGATAAGGCCACTGGGCAATCTTGTGACAGCATCAGTCTTGCTTCGCACGAAGCATGTAGACTGTAACACTCTGGGTGACACTGGTTGAGCTTCGGGTTTCGGGTTTCGACCTGGAAGGAACAGGCGAAGCACAGCACGGCTTCCCAAGAAGCAGACTACGCACGCCCAGACGGCCTACACGTGGGCAATTCATCTAACCGCTGTATATCGCAAAGCAAATCTGTCCCAGCTCAAGGCTTGGTGAACGAACCATTACCCACATTCGCATGCCTCTATTATGACGGTATGGCATCCTGTGAGCCATGCCCAGATCTTTGCAAATGAGGATGGCCTCGCTCCTGCCGTGCATGCGAATATCCTGGCTCTTTCTGCGGAGGAAGCGCTGGGAGTGCTTTCTGGCAGGCGGCAGAGCGGCGCCCGAGAGGCTTGTGCGCCAGCCACGCAGCCAAGACATGCGCAGATGGGGAAAATACATGGCCGTTTCGTGTATGCACCGTATGCAGGGGCTTCTGCTAGACATCGCCGGATACATCATACTGCGTATCGCAATCTGCGTTATATGCCAAGCATGGCGCGCGTGGCATCTGTGGCGAGGCAGCGTTGCTTCTTCACCAGCTTCATGAACCCCACCACTAGCCGCAGTCCTGTTACTTCCCCTTGAGCCGCGTGCAGAGGCGAAGGCTGTGCTCGGAAGCAGGGTTCGGAACTTCCCCGGAGTGCGCTAGAAGAGTGCTAGCCAATGTGCAGCTGCCAAGGTGTGGAGCGCAATATTGTGTCGAGATGGAAGGGCTACGGATCGGGACGGCTGAGACTCTCGGATTATGATTCTGTGTGGCAGCCAGCAGTGTGAAGTAGTGCCGTGCCTGTCATTGGTGGGAGCATCAATTTCTGTCATGCTGTGCTTTTCGATCTGACCTGACGCAAGGATCCTGGCGTGTGTTGAGCCGAGCCCGTGTCGCGCACCTTGCTGCAAAACAAACACGCTTCCAGGGCTGCACCTCCTTCTCTGACTTCAAGCAGCGCCCACACTCTCGACAACGCTCCGGCACGCACTGCGTTCAACCAAGCGCGACAGAGTCGTCTGACTTGCGTCTGCAACCACGCTTTATCGCACTTTCACATCCATCGAGCCGTTTGTTTACCTCTTGCTCTCAGCATGGCAGATGTGACGCTCTGCGTGGCAACCACGCCCTCCACGACACCCTCAACGCCCCACGACGCCCACGCGCACATGTCGCCCACGCCGACAGGCGCAGGCAATTGCACACCCGATGGGTCATGCCCAAAGCCCATCACGACTGTCGCACCCGAGAGACACGAAGATGATGGGCTGATGTGTAGGACAGAGGCCGCTTCGGCCGTGGTCATGGCTGCCCTCAATGAGCTCACTGCCAAGCATCCAAGCGACTGGACAGATGAACACAATGCCTGCGCACTCGTTTGCCAAACTATCATGTGCCGAATCAAAGACGCCCTCGCTGTCATCAACAACAAACGAGAACAAGACCAGGCAGCTCAGGCCTGCAACCCCACTGGCAGAGGATCACAATACATCTCGCACGATGACCATCGTTCGCCCGCTCCAGCTGACGATAATCACGAAGAGCCGCTGGAAGATCTTGACGAGCGCGGCGTGGTCGCACAGACCGAGGTCACTCTCGAGGCTCTATCGGCGCCTCTCAAGACTACCCGTCTTCCTGCAAGCCGACGACCGATTGCCTCGATCCAGGCGGCCGCGCCCGCATCAGTGTGCAACACCCAACGGCGCACTACATCCACGACCGACGCAAGCTGCAGTCCAAACGCTGATCCCCAGGGCGACGAGGCCCAAGAGCCGAATCGAGTTGCGCCATTGGTGCCCGCCGTTGTGGACAGAGGCCACGAGCCAGCATCGCACAGCCGCACTGCACTCCCGACAGCGCCAGGCCAACGAAGCATTCCGCAGATCAAATCTGGACAGCAGAAACGAAGCCACCAGGTCGACATTCCCGGCACGCATCTGTCGGAAGATCACGTCGTCAGCAGCACCGACAATAGCGACGGCACGGATGATAGCGAGCACGCTGATCAGATATCCACCCCACCGACCAGTCCTGGTGAAAGCGCCGTCGGCCGTCGTGAAAACGGACAGGACGGTGATACCACGGGGTTCGAAGCTGGCAATGATGGCTGCAATCCCAGAAAAGAAGGCGACGCCAATGAGCCAGGGAGCGCCAGCGAACAGAGTGTCGATGCAACAAACCTGGCAAACCAGGCTGCCAACCCATCAACGGGCGCTGCCATTCATGGGATCGGCGAACACGGTACGGCTGTCAACGACAACACGCCGAGCGCAACAATAGTTCAGAGCAACGGCACCGAAGACAGCGCTGAGATCATCGACAGTATGGAAACTCGAGGTTCCAGCGGTGCCGAAGGCGCGATGGAAGTGTGCGGCACCAACGGCAGTACTGAGAACACCACCGGCGACATCCTCTCGGACACACCGGAGACCAGTCGCACTGCACAGACAGCCGCAGAAACACAAGACGCAAACGGTCCTCCAACTGTTCAATCTACAGCTATGGAGCTGCAAGCAGGCACCTCCACCCCATGCGATAGCGAAGATGCTGCTGGAGGGCCCAGGTCACGGCCAAAGAGAAAGCGTGCTGGGACCCAGTCAGGATCTTGCGGTCCGGAGGCGGCCAGCCCCTCGCGAGCTCAACACAACCTGCAGAAGGAAGCCAAGAAGCCAAAATCAAGCCACAACACTCAGCAAGAAAGCGCACAGTCGGCTCATCGACGCGGTGCTCGGTCTTCCACATCAAATGTCCGCGCACATACAGCACAAAGCATGGCGGAGCAGTTATCGAAACACGGATTACCAAAACCGAAGCCCAAGAAAGCGGGCCCTTCCAAGTACCTTCCTCGCGAAGAGATTGCCAAGCTCTGCGAGAAATGGGAGATTCAGTTGTTTCATGGAATAAAAAGAGCATGGTCCTCGTCCGATCGCTTTCCACAATGGCGCGACCACTCTCTCGAACTTTTCAGGTCTGCTACCTGGGGCCTTGAAAAAACGAAAGCCACCAGCGCGCAGTGCTCAGCCACTCTATCATACATCACGTTCTTTCTTATTGTCCTGTGCGGTGTAATCCCAACGCAGGGCAGTAATTCAGCCGAGGCACTCCGTGACCACCACTCCGAGTCTAACGACAGCACCGCACGAGGTGATCACGAACTTAGCGCCAGCGGAATGCATTCGTTGCGATCTCGGGCGTGCCTCGACGCGATCACGAGGATGGAAGTCGGGCCCTCAGCTGATGTTGCTGCGCGCGACCTTCGGTGCACATTCACAGCAATTGGTGGCGCCCGAAACGAAGTCCGCAGCATGAACATCGTGGTTGATATGCTCTGCGCCAAGCTAGTGGCCGAGTTGCACGACATTGAAGAGCAACTAAACTGCATTCCGGCATTTAAGCGACAAGCTCTGCAGCGAGTGGGCCGCAACAGCCATGACAGAACCAAGAACAACGCGCTCGCGCAGGAGCTCTTGGGCATGGACAATGCGGTTCTCGCGATGCTGAAAGACGCCAAGCCAGGGCAGAACACGCGCACAGATATCTCATTGGCTTGGGCCAAGGATTTCTCAGATATCTTGAAGCGCGGTGCCATGTTTACCCGACTGACGACGGGGATCGGCAAGTGGGCTGCCATCTACCTGGCTGCAGAGCTTCCTACGGCAATGTGAGTACGAAAGTCAGCGATCAACGTTCGATTTAAGCAGAGTTTAAGCTAACGGCATGAGTCTTCGACGACCAAGCTTGGTTCGAGCGGCGACCCCGATACTGTTCCCTGCCATGCACACTGTTGGGAAGTCCGAGCTTCCGGCCGAATCTGTCATCTTGCATTATCTCACTCAACAATGCAAGAGACTCTACGAGGAAGAGTTTCCGGAAGATGTCCGTATTCAGTCTCAAAAAGTGGTCACCATTATCGAAACTAAGGCCAGGCACTTATACCAGCGCGTGTCGCTGTCGATTGAGTAGTAGATATGAAGCCTCCTGCCCCTGTCTTTCTGCAAAGGACACTGGCCCAGCCGTAGACTACCCACAGCCTTTATGTAAAGTGTGTACTATTAGTCAGATGTCCGCTGAACAAGGAGCTGCTGTACCAGGACTTTGCGGTGAAGAGACTGGTTGCATCGTGACGTAGTTGTGCCAATTAGAGGTGCTCTGACATCAACCGTTGGCCTCAGCGTTGCCTACAAGTCGTGATTCAGACCACGACGGCGACTCCGCGCCGACCAAACAGCTCCGCACCTGTTCGAGTCTCGCGTGTGACCTAACACGTCCTGGGCGCGATAATCGCACAGCTCCACAGCACTCTGACTGTACGGCGGTGCACTGTGGTGCAGGCCAGGAGTGGCCATGAGACGTGGATTTATGCCTACTCTTCGGCAAATGTCAGCCTGCAGGCCGGTGTCCAGCTCGTCAACGCAATTTGCAGAACCCATACCGGCATACATGCCGCCGTCGTTAGCACAAGCACAGGTATCGATCTCGGTGTTGTGGCCATGGAACCTTTTGCACCAGTCGCATCGGTGTTCCGGCCGTCCTCTGTGGCTGCGTCATTCTTGCCGATGGAGCCCGCCGAGTCCTGGGAAGGCCCTGAAGCACATTGTGAAGTTCACTCTGTGAAGCTACTGGACAGGTTTTGTGAGGGAAGCTACACTTCAGCGCAGATCGTGGTCTTTTAGCTGCCCCAACCGACTCTGTTCACGTGCTGCTTGATCCGCTGCTCCGAAACCGACGTAACCTAATGTCCTACTCAAGTCTGCAGGTAGATGGGGGTCCTATCACAATCGCCCCCGCCCACTGACACAGCCAAAGATGGAGGCAAGCATGCGGTGGGCCCACATCCAGAAGCGGATTGCGGTGTCCCTATGGATCCAATGAAGCGCGTTGTGGCCTCTTCGGCTCCTGGGCTTTGCTCCTCATGCCCGTAGTCCTCAGCCCCATGCCGCGCGTAGTCTTCTCCAGTCAAGGTACTCTGATAGTTATAGAGGCTTTGCACTTGGTGAGAGTGAGGCCTGATTCGTATTCGATTGCAACTTTACGTGCTGAGCGTTGTTATTTGCGGGACAATCAACACCACTATATATGCTTTTATCTTACCTTCTGCGAAAAAGGGTTCTCTTACTAAATGAAGAGCAATGACACTAGTTTTGGGGCAAATCAGATAATACGTCAGTTTCCAGGGTAACAGGTTGTTAACAGGAAATAACACACGTCCATTCAGAACCACATACAACAAGCACAAAGCAAAATGAGCGACAATGCGACGGCTAGCAAAAGGTGGAACGTCGTCGTTGTTGAATAATGGCGCCTTGGCGGACAATGGCACACCGAGCGAAGCGTCGGAGTAACCTGACTGCGTGTTTCTCGTGCCCATGAGCGGCAGAGCAAGAATGCCTGTTCAATATCCTGGCATAGCAAACCTTCTCCAAAGGCGTTCGAGCATGGGAATGCTTTAAAGATACAACAGTGTTGAGTCTCGCCACTCGTAGACGTGTTACCCATCACAATAAGTCCGTAGCAATAGAGTAGAGAATTATGAAGATAATCTCAAACGCCTTTAATAACTCAAAGCATGCAGCCACAAATGATATCCTGGCTATCACAACACCCGTGAGTGGCATCGAACTGCTGGTGGCTGACTATGATCTCACTCATTTATCAAGTGTCTCTTTAGGTGACCGTGCATTGGAAGGTTACGCAGAAAGAGCTTGCACACGGATCCCCTTTCGAGCAGCGTACTATTAGCCTATGAAAATATCTAGTTATGGATGTGTCATGAAATGCGCATCGCCCTGCCCGACGTCGAATCTGACAGGCAGCCAAGTTGGCGATCGCACCGATCGTCCATGCTCCAATTGCCGAGCAACGGCCCTGATACAGCGACAGCTCGTTTAGTTAAGAACTAAGAGCGCTTCCTTACAGCTTCGGTGTATCTATCTTGCCGACATCTCTCGCGTGGCACAATGAAAGCATATTTGCCTCTTACATTCGCGGCTACCTGCCTTGCGGGCTTGATCGACCTAGACGCCTTGTATATTTCAGGGGACATCTACGTGACTGAAGGAACCCTTGGTTATCCTCTGATTCCACCGAGCACGGAAGAAGTCCAACCAAGCTCAGTCGAGTCCAGTGAAGCATCACGGACTACACAAAGCATTACCTCAACATCGGACGTTCAAAATGCTGTGCCATCAACGTCGCCCGTCCTCACCCCCGTCACTTCGCTCAATACTATGACATCTCATGCGCCGCCATCACTGCCGACGTCACACGTCAGCTATCCGATCTCACACAATGTCACAGTGTGCTACGAGGCATTACCCACGACGACGTGGCCTAATAGCACCACGATTGGTTCATCCGACTTCTCATATGATAATGTACCTTCTGGCACAGATTACCCAAGCGGCCTATACTCAACAATCGAAAACACTACTACATACCCTGAGTATCTCATCACGGACCAGCCTCACGTGTCTACAACCAATACCTATGTAAACCCCCCCTATGGCACGGGCATCCTTCCTGTCACGTCTCGTCCCTCCACAGTTACGTCTAGTGCAGGAACAGTACCTGTGCCCTGGCTTTTCAGTGTACTTGTGGGCGGCTTTGGTCTCTTGTCGAGATTTTGTGAGACTGGATGAAGGCTTCCATGCAACCACATCCACCAGTAAAATAGATCAAGTTCTTTGATTTTCCAAGACTCTGGATTGCTTGACGAGCTCTGTAGAGCCAGCGCTCAACTTTATCAACTATGTAGCTCGTAGATAGTGTTAATCAGCCTCCAGCTCAGCTTATGCTCCGATTTAGCTTCCGCAAGTAGTACCGAATTTATTGTGTATGCCGTTTTCGTAGAGTACTCCACAAGTCGAGCTGCGACCAAGATCGGATGAATCATGAAGCTAGTCTGGGATGCTTTCAGGCGCATGGCCCCAAAACGTCACTGCTACCCTTGACACCCAAGAGTGCGTGGTCGACCGTGTCTCAGACGTGCATGTTCCCTTCGCGACGTCGAAAGCCTGGACTCGGTGTTACTAAACAGGAAGGCGTCGAGACTATACTTTCCCGTGCGAATGAATTGGTGCGTCGGATCGGGGAGGCGCCTTATACCACACCGCGTGGTCAGCCATCAGTGCCAGCTGACTGAGAAGTCAGTCTTCTCAGAGTATGAGAATGGCGCCTACAGGATGGGCACGGGATGGGTGTGTAAGGATTCAGTCGTTCATAGAACTATAGCTGCATCTTGTCGTTCTCCCCATATTGGAGCGCCACGGGAAATGATTCGTTGATACAGATCTGTCAAGATGAAACCCAATGGCACCGACATTTGATATTTACAAGGTTTGACCAAGTCATGAAAAGGTCTTGAGAGGAGATAGTATCCCAACCTGGAATGAAGCGCAAGATTCTCTTGCGGTTTAGCAGTGTTGTTCGGGAATTTTGGTTTGAGGCTGACAAGGTACTGTCATCAAAATCGGCGCAAATTCTTTTTGGAGCTCGCCACGAATGTCAAGCAACAGAACTGGCGAAGGCTGGTAAAGCCCGTGCCTACTCTACATCAAGACGTGGCGGGGTTTGCAGGTAAATAAGACAGCGGAATACGGACTAGCATGCTTATGTTTATGCGAGATGTTGTCTACTATGCCATTGACTTCCCACAAGAGCACTGGAGTGGCCAGCGCGTCATTTCCACACATCGCACACCTCCTGACCACCCTAAAGCCTGCTCTGGACATGGATACATCAAGTGGCAAACAATTCCTTGTCCCACTATCGAAATTTTATACCAGATATTTTCGAGAGCCCACGATCGATGACTTCTACCTGCTTACTGATCACGATGTTGCTGAAGCTCAAGCTTCATGAGTTTTGTCACTCAATCTCTCGTGATTAAGCTCTACAGATCGCCTTCAAGGTAGCAGTGGTTGGCGAATAACTGCAGTGTACCGTCCGACTCGGCATTATACTTCTCTACTCGTGCTCAGGCACACCAACGAAGACAGAGTGAAGGGCAGCCATGAGGCTACCTGTGCCAATTGTGGACAATAGAGTAGCCATTGCTGAGATTCTGAGAAGCAGGAATGCAATACAAAATGTAGTGTAGACTTGCACTGGGTGCAACCGGATGATATCGTAGTTAAGAGACCTGCTTATTGCGGTACCTAAGAGAAATAGAACGACATCGAAGAGTAGTCTCCAGTTGGTTAGAAAGGTGTATAAGGTGAGAACAATCAGGATAGTGCAGTATGCTCTCCAGAATCGGTTCAGGTTGAATTTGATTCGAAACTTTATCGATTCGTAGGTCCGAGGAATTGAAATGTGCTCCAAGTCGAGGAGTTTTGAAATAATATCATAAACGGCCGATGACAGAGCTATGGTCTCATTGATACTTGGAATCTCTACTGAGGACAACATCTTGGCTGAAAGCTCTAAGGTTTGAGAGGAAGGAGTAGCGATCAGACCGTTATTAGGTGTCCTCTTTATACTATCACTCCAGTGGTCATATTTACAGGGCTTGATCACTAATGGAGCATCCACTTCTATCTTCGGGCCACCAATACCATTACAGAACATAACTTCGCTTGGTAAAAACGCAGAACCGAGCGTTATACTCAAATCTTAATGCAACAAAAGGCACTGGTCTGTGGCTTGACCATTGTGATCCGGAGTGGGCGGCTCGTGGCTTCAAGTCTTCCCCGACATGATGATGTTTTCTTTTCTACGCACACTAGACTCTGAGCGGCTGTAGTTGTGTGGCGAACGTTCCTTCGAAAGGTAGGCTAAATAGAGCACGAATGGCACCAGTGACAGGAAGGAAATCTAAATGAACGTGTGAGGGTATTGAAAGGGCATCCTCGAGGCCGCCACGCCTTCTTCCTAGCCACTGTCGCCACTTTTGGATCTCTTTCCCCCGCGGCCCGAGCGTGCAGCTGCCAACTAGCTACCCAAGGGCTTATTTGTGATGACGAGTGTGACTTTGGCTAGATTCATTAATTAATGCACAGCTCAAAGGTTTCTTTTCTAAGATCGGCGACATGATATTGTCTATTCAACGTAGCATCATACAGAAGCCGCTGCCTTAGGTTCATCGCGCGGAATCCTCAGACCATTGCGTGTTCACCTGATCTATCTTTACATCAAGTTTCTGTACCGCCGAAAATAGGTCTTGTGTATGAATACGGACGAGAGTCAGAATTGGATTGAGAACCTCGTTAGTCAGAGTCTTGTAGTAGTCGATCTCCCGCCTAAGGCGCGCGTTCTCAACGTTTAGTTCAATAATTCTGACTTCAGCAGGCACAGGGCTTTTGAGGCTTTGCAGCTCTTCAGGCTTCGTATCGAATGCGGTTGTCATGCCACCCAAGGCACGGATCTCGAAGTCGATCAAACGAGGGGACAGAGGCTGGTCGAATAAAGAATTCATTGGCTTAGTACTACCAGGCTGGAAAACTGTTTCAACCTTCGGCATTAATGCTAGGAAGTGAGGCACGATACAACCTAGCACCTACTGAGAGGATTTCAGTCCTCCCATCAAGGCCGTGATTCTAAGGTTATATAGACAAATTCTAATTACCGTGGCAAGTCGAGCTTTTGCTCCGCTTTTGGAGGAGGGCCATTTCACATAAATCTCCAACACTGCGCCAGTGACTAATGCCCCGCGTTCATATTATTCGTTTGACTTAATTTACACAGTATCGAAGATGATTCAGTACACAATGAGAGAATACTGTAATATTGGTGCTCTGTTTGTGCCACTGTGCCCTGCGTCGCAACCACGATTCACAAGTCTACTACATGTCAAGTGGACTCGCATACCCGCCGCTAGAACCTCTCGATTGCTCCTGGCATATCCTCCATTCCTCTTCTTTAATGTAAGTCCTCTCGGGACTGACATAGTTGCTAGAAGCGCTTGTACCCTGTGGCATTGTCAAATAGCTTATGAGATGCGCATCTTCTGTAGTTATGGGCGCCGTGTGGGAATGAGGGATCGTAAGCGCCTCCGACCCCGCTGACTTCTCCTCCTCTACTTCTGCTGGCTGTGGGTAATTCTCGTGAGGCTGAGTGAGGTGGCTGAGTCGGAAAAGATCCGCATCGAGGGAACGAATGAGTACGCTCTGCTGTTCTGCTATGCGGTGGAGGAGATCGCGACCTTCTCTCACTTCATCCACCTCCTTCTGTAGAATATGCACTTGCTCCCGCAAATTGGAGTTGTCATTCCTCAGGGTTTCCACTTGAGCCTTCAATTGTTGTTGAAGGTTATAGTGAGCATCAGCCCAAGCCAAGTGAACACTGTATGGAATGTCGGACATGTTGAATATTCGGAGTTATGCGCTGCGGTGTCACTGAAAATCTACGATGATGGCTATGTGAGTTTTTAACAAGAATAAATGCCTCAGAGCCCACGCCTGGGCGTGTCGCACGCAAGATGGTCCAGACATAATAGGCGTTTTTGGAGCGTGGTAGAATTTGGCTGCGGGTAGTCCACTCTTTGATACATTGGACGCGCCCAGCAATGATTAGATGAATCACGGAGGATGACTAAAGAATCCATGGGACAGATTACGCCCAACCAATGTATACGCAGCTTCATGGTCCGGTTTTGAAACTATAGTAACTGTAGCACTCCTAGTGGTCGTGGCAGGTATATTTGTTATAGTAGTAATACCGAACTACCACCCTACTACACCGTAACAATAGACGCCCTAACAATGTGCGAGAATAGAGAAGTGCCCTTAAATACATATTTGGTAGACTTTGTGTCCTTCCTCCACGCTGGGTAAGCGTCCTTACTAGTCAATGCGGCTTTGTAAGACCTGGTGCATAACTGTACAGATAAAAATAAGCACAGACAGAGCTGCACTGTATAGAGATGCCTGATATACATATCCAGCGTCTGTGGTGAAAACCTCCGTCTCTGCTACCAAGTGAGCCAAGCGAACGATAATTGCTGAGCATACCGCAAGTATTATACACATGACGATAGAGAGTATGGAAGCGCACAAAGCGGTCCATCGGATCCATGAGTTTAACCGGAATTCTGCTGCTGTAATCGAAATTGCAGAAATAATAGTCGTGGATAGGCTGCAACCTACGATGCCCTCCAGCGGAAGGGCGTTATTACAATTCTCTCCTGCACAAGCGAACTTCGTTCCAACAGAATACTTCGACACCAGCAATTCTTGGATTGCAGTAGAGACCATGGCTACCGAATCTTCAACGATTGCAGAGGCTACAGACGTTGCTTGGGCTATGACAGAGTCGGCTGCAGCTGTGGCTTGGGCAGCCAGACTTGTCGCAGCGCCCTCGAGACCGGGAATCGGTTGAGGAATGTCAGGAAAGGACGGGACAAAGGCGCGACGAGTATTTCCGATGTTAAGCTACCGGCTTAGTCAAGTAACTCCAGCGTATGAGAGTAGGATACCTACGGAGAGTGAGACTATTCCCTCGGAGTCGTTTCTCTCCTTGTTCAGGATCATCGAAAGGATGTATAACAGAACAATGCTTGCTCCAACATGAACAGCCACAGGAAGGTATCTAGGTCTGAAAAACATGATAAAATAAGAGATTCTTTTGCTCGAAGCTAAGTGCTAGCATAAGTGAGATGCATGTCTATATATTTCTAAGCAGTCTTGTGCGCAACACGAGATTTACGGACCACACACGTGAGTCCCATACGCTAAAAGTGGCTTTATTAGCTATCTGCGCCTCTAATAGCTAGCCATAACATTCTATGCAGCCTCCAACTAAGTCTAATGCCTGCGCAGGCTAGCAATCGGTACTCTAGGTCGGGGCTCCAAGCTTAAGAATGCTGCGTAGAGGCTATCTGTTAAGGAGTCGCGGGCCTTGAACTTGAAGTCCTCGATCATGAGCCGATATTCTGGAAGTTCCGCCGCCAGAATTGCACTGCAGAGAGGCACAGCCTTAGCTAGCTGTTCGGCAAGCGGATCACCATCGTTTCGAAGGCGGCTAGAAATCTCTGAAATCTCCGTATGGTAGACCTCGCTTATTCTCCCGCCCGCTCTGCCGTGTAATGGCACGCATAGCAGGGCATTGCCGTATTGGCCGAGTCCTAGCTGTTCTTGAAGACGAAGGCAATCGTCCCAGATCTTGTGTTTTGGGTGGTCTTTTTTCATCTGACGAAATGTATGCTTGTCGATACCATAGTTGTGCTCTAAGGTCTCAGCATTCAGATTCTCCAGAATTTGAAAGCTTCTAAAGAACAGTGCACAACTGTAACGCCTATGAAGCTCACTCTTAAGATTGCTCCCTTGAACTATAGTCCATAGAGTACAGATGTCATTCGTTCGTTTAATTCGGACAGATCTGACAACGCGGACTGCATCGTAAAGCAGAGAGAGAATAGCTTTGCGATCGTCCTGCATGGGCGCCACTCGATTGGGATCTGAATGTATTGCTTCTCTTGGAAAGGTTGGCAGTGAGGCGGGGCTACTTCGAGGGGATTCCATGCCTAGCATAGCTTCGCTGAAATATGCTGACTGGGCTTCATCTGCCTGACGAGCACTAACCCTTTGGGCGAAGATTAGTTCTTCAAAGTCATGCTCCGTAGGGTCGAGCCTTTGTGACAGGAGCTCAACCAGAAGTTGAGCGCGTAGATCCTCGGCCAACTCAGGCTTTGGATCGCGGGTGTGAGCAAACGTATTAGCGACTTGTCGTAACCCAAAAAGCATGAGTAACCCTGCATCTTCTGGTCGTGACAAACTGTGCTTTGGCCCAGCTGCATAAATAGGAACGCTCGTTTTAGGGATTGGTAAGAGCGCTTCGCTGCCGGGATCACTATCATACCAGTGGATAGTGTCGTCGTAAATCGCTGCAAACAGCCAGCGGGCACCATGCTGGATTGGTAGCATCCTGGGTCGCGTTTGAATAGAGTTGAGGATTTCCACAACGTCGGTGTCTTGCTTAATAGTGCATATTTCCGCAATTGGATACTTCGTTTTGCTATCTCTGAGAAGGCCGAGGTACTCCAGGACGGTGGTCTGTTCAAGCCTGTAACCTAGACTGAGCTGCTTCAAGTGTAATTGACCTTCCAGGTAATGGTCCTGGTTCGCAAACCTTGATACATAGTTATTCCAATCTGACTTGGGATGGATCCCTAATGGATGCCTGTCTCTATTTGTGAGAGCTTTAGCGAAACGCGAACGGATACATTCCCATGTCGTCTTGAGAGAAACAATGTCTTCGGTAGTGAACGGATAATGAGAAAGCTGTTCTAGAATTTCATGCAATTCCATAGCTATCGTAGATCTACTGTGTGACCTAATCATGAGAGGTTCTCCAACGAGTTTATACTTGTGCACTAGCCTGTGGTCCAATTTTGGCTCTTCTTAAAGTAATGTTATCATTGATTTTCTATTGGGGACCGTGAATTAAGACGATAGTCTCCAGTTCTATCTAAACTAACACGATCCTGTTTTGGCGCCGTAGGAATTATGCAGGGTGCCCGATGTAAACAAAGTCAACAAAAGCTACAGAGACCACTTTCGCCCAGCCGCTAGTAGTCGTACAACCACTCCAAACTTTGCAACCCTATAGTGAGTGATATGAAAGTAAGATACAGCTCGGTCCAGATAGAATCTAACCACGGCCTACCTACTATGATCCTTCTCAGTGAGCTGGAGATCTCTGAGTGCCATCAGACTCAACCGAGATGCTATGATTGTGTTGCTAGAACTCTGTACAGTTTACTTTCCATCGCAAAGCCTCGCTATCAATCGCTCCGCGGGCTTCACTCTGTAGTATAGCTAGGCGCTTCAATGTCTCCGTGACTTGCTGCATACAGGAGTATGTGATCTCCCAAATGTCTTTGACCTTTATAAGGGTTTGACTCAGATGGGAATACTCGGCTTCGAGCGCTTGAAGTATATCACTGTCCTGTCTCTGTCTCTCTGTGGTTAAGTGCTCGAGAATGTAGTCCAACTCAAAAGAGTCTGAATAGATACTCGAAGTCTCTCTATGCAAGTTCATTCTCAAAAGAAGATTGTGTAGAATTCACGAGTGAACTCGAAGAATAGCCTTTGGCACGGCCCAAATCAGAGAAGTCCCTCCATCTAGGCGTGTATATCATTTAGAGAGCACAGCTCAGAGCCATTTCTAGCCGCGTTTCATATCTTCGAGGACTTTTACACTTCCTTGCGCTTGATTTGGAGTCTGCTATCACTGGTCGACTGTACACGATGGCATATGGCTCTACCAGTGCTCAGATTAACTATAAGAGCGTATAACTAGTAGCCGCAGTCTTCCTAATTACCTTCTGGTACCAACATGCCTGTTTGTGGGCATACCCGATGGCTGTGCCTAGCCACGCACAACCAAGAAACATGCCTCGAGGTTTCCGATCGAGTTAGAACGCTATTGGACAATATCCCCAGCCCAGATAAGCAGTGTCCTAGCGTGTTAACACTCATCGGGAACCAGTCCAAGGCACGCTTCCTCCAGAAGCTATCCGTAAATGTCAACGGAACGCGGGGACGCAGATCTCGGGGAGAGCTGCACATAGCTCTAGCCCCAGACACAGTCCGTGACAATAATCCGATGCTTATTATAGACGCAGACCTGCCTTCTAAAGACACGCTACCAAGAAGCCAAAGGCAGCAGCGGTGCCATGAAATAGTTCACCGGCAGTTTCTACGGGTTTCCAAAACGGAGGAATTGCAGCAAGTACAATACATCTTTACACGGTTGATCATCCCTCACACAGACGTGATATGCCTGTTTGCAGGGGACATAGGGGGAGTCGATCGTGCTGTAGAAACCGTAACATCGTGGGCCAGCGTCAAAAGCTTGCATCAGGTCGGATTTCGCCCGTGGGTGGTAGTAGTGGTGGACAGTAAAGCAGAAGAAGAGTCTTTCTGGAACCTCGCTACGACGTTGTTATCTACTATGAGCGATGGCATCACTACGGCCTTTGCGAGCCTACGTGTCCTGAACCTCGGTCGGACGAGACGACGTCAGAGTCGACTGACTGTCCTCTCTCGCGAGATCAAGAATCTATGCAAATTCTCAACAGAAGGTCGTTCTAAACAGCAGCTCGTCTTCACGGCACGGCACCTTGCAGGGTTCCTCCACTATGGAGCGACTAGAGGTACTTTCGATCTAACAGAGTATAATAGCTTCATTCACACGGCACGGATGGACAATCCCCCAGCGCCAGACTTATTGCTGCATCTACAGAGATTTATAGACCAGTGCGGAGTGCTGCCATTGGAGCAACGGATAGACTTCATTTCTACTACGATTGCATCCAGTCTCATCTTAGACGGCTATCCTCCGGGGATGCATGGTACGTCATCACTTGTCTGTGAGAAGCTTCGATGCTGACCCAGTAGTTTAGCTTTCCACCCTCGCGCAGTGTTTAACGAGCTATATCGCGAGCCCTGCACGAAAGCACTATATGGTTCGAAGTTGTGTACAGGTACTGAAAACGACAAAACACTCGCAAACGAGGTGTTGAAGCGGCTAGAGAACGAGTTCTTATCGTTGTTTAAGGAATATATTTCCTGTCAATCATCGAAAAGTTTACACCAGCAGCAGATAGTGACTTACGCTTGTCACTGGAAAACCATTACATCGAACGAGACCTGCCTGTGCTGTATACGTCGACAGCCTCGCTTTAAACTTGATTGCGGGCACTCGTTCTGTGAGTGTTGTATAAGGACTTTCGCGGTAGAAGACGAACTTAAGCCTTCGCGCTTTCAACTGAGTAATTGTTTGTTATGCGGGATATTGCCCGTACCGGCTCTTATTCAAATCAGACCAGAAACGGCAGGACTGCGGGTGCTTAGCATCGATGGCGGCGGAACGAGAGGCCGAGTTCCGTTAGAATTCCTTCGTGTGCTCCAGCAGCGTGTCGGTTTGTCGTTGCCCGTACACGAGAACTTCGATTTGGTATACGGGACTAGTTCAGGTAAGCATATTGCGTCGCGAAAAGCATGTTGCTAACAGCTGTAGGGGCGATCATCGCATGCGCACTCTGTATAAATGGCTGGCATGTGGATAAGTGTATTGCAGCCTTCGAGAGGCTTGCCCGTCTTGCTTTCAAATCTCGATTTTCATTTCAGATACCTTTTATTACCAAGCTCTGCGAGCTGTTATGTTCAATGCTTGCAGACAGTCGCTACCCCGCGACGGCCCTCGAGGAAGCTCTGCAGACAACCTTTGGATCTGTGAGAGGTATGACGGAGCACTCTGCAGCTGATGAGAAGGGCATCCTTGTTGGTATCCCTGTAACTACTATCCGGGACGTGCGAACTTTTGTTTTTTCAAACTATAATGGAATCGGAAGCCGGGGCCAGAGTGGTTAGTAAGAGGCTTTGAGGGTGGAGAGACTTCTGCTAATTATTCTAGACTACCACATGATTATGGCTAAAGACGGGAGCCGGCCTGTTCCCCTCTGGGAGTCGTAAGTTTTCCATACTCCAGCTTTCAAACGAAAAATTAACTCTTATAGGCTCCGCTGCGCGACAGCAGCACCATAGTAAGTTAAAAATATTCGAGATGATCATTCGTCATCTAACTGTCCCAGCTACTTTAAGCCAAAAAAGATCGACGGTCTAGGAGTATTCCAAGACGGCGGCCTGATGTACAATAACCCAGCGTCTCTCGCAATACGAGAGGCTGCTGTTATGTATCCTACCGTCCCCAGGCCTAGCCTTGTCGTCTCACTTGGAACGGGCTCGGCACAATCACGACCTGATAGAGCCACCATCAATCACCACTTCTGGAGAGACTCATTCTTCTTTCGCGTCTTCCGCGCCTTCATGCAATACGGCAGTGCCGATAGAGCCTGGCAGCAGCTTCTTAGCCATTGGAACATTGACAAGACTTCTGAAGTCTTCCGCTTTGATATTGAGTTCGATAATGTAGAACCCCCGCTCGATGATGTGGAAGGAATGCAAGGGATGGCTAAGAAGGCTTTTGACACAATGTCGATGTCACCCACACTGGATAACCTAGTTTCACGCATCCGCGCGGAGCTATTTTTCTTCGAACTGGACCGAGTCGAACCATTCAGAATGGTCAACGGTACATACCAGTGCTCCGGAGCTATAGTATGCAGACTAGCTCCCGGATCCGACGAGGCCAAGGAGCTCGTTGCACAATTCAAGCAAAACAATGCTATGTTCGTAATAAGCGGACAACATAAGTTACCCAACTTCACTAATCTGTCGGAACGTTCTGCAACCGGTCCGCTTTTGATGAAGGTTGATTTCCAGACTTCTAGTCGAACCGAGCCTATCATGATTGCACTACAAGAGGGGGTAACACAATCCCCTATAAGTGGGTTCCCATTTAGTCTCCAGAAACTACTAGGCATACAGCAGCTGGAAAATCGCTTTGGCAGCTCGGATCATCGGAAAAGGACTTGGCCCATTGTGAACACAACACGATGTAAGCGGAGGCGGAAAGTTTAAGCTCTAACAACGGGTGATTTTCGCGCGTGCGCTATTGTGGGAGAAAGTGCCATGCATCCTAGATAATAGGATAGTTGTTGGATGAGCATCAATCTCTGTCTTGAATTGCCCCGTCTTGCAGCAGGCGCACGCCTTTCTTCGTAGCTCGTTGTGGTATAATAGTAACAAGAGACCCAGGGTGTGTTTCTCCACTAGCACTGTCCGTGTTTAATCCACGCGCCTAGCTGTACGCTGGTACTGTACGCTGGTACTGAAAATGTCCCTATTAGGAAGTATGATGGTCCTCCCGCAATGCCTCATCATCTTTCCTCTTTGGGACTGTGATCCACTTCTCCAACATTTGGTGTCCCGTGCGACTTTAAGGCGGCTGGTCAAGGGGCTCAGGCAACACCCTCGACCTTGCAAGAGTTATTACTTGCGAGAATTATTACTCTCTATACCTGTTGGTAAAAAGGCAACAACGATGCTCAAATCGGGCTGTAGGACAACGGGCAGCCTGCGGGCCCGACTGTATCTCCTTTACGCCGACGAGATCAGCCGGTCACGATGGTATAAAGAGGAGCAGACGGTACTCTTTACAGCTATGCCAGGCGCGGTCGAATCCGGAGCATCGGAGCTGTGCTATGGCTGCCGCTGCTGCGATATGAGGCTTGTCGGGAGAAAGGCCTCCGCGGCGCTGATGAGTCTCGTCGTTTACGCTGTCCGCGGCGGACCCTCGTGTGTGATTGGGCTATGGAAAGTCAATGAAGCTTAAATCAGGGCGACATTCCCTGTCCTAACGTTACATAGCATTCAGTCGTGAGCTTTCGCTGCCCATAAGCACCGTATGAACGTCGACAGTAACGACGTTGGACGATAAAATGATTAACGCTTGATGGCCTGAGAAACGAAGTAACTCAGCCAGCAGCAGGCGCACCGACGAGCTGGGCCTGGCAATGGTCAAGGTTCCCGTTGCCCCTGATCCCATTAAACAATGCTCATCCCCACTTCGTCTATTCGCAGATACAGCGCGAGGTGTGCCCTAGCCGGCTGCCTGCGTATGAGTTGCTTTTATCGTGCACTGACATGAATATTGGTTATTCTTCTGGGACCATCTGCACACTTAAGGAGTATAGGCCTTCTGGCTCCAGAACACGTCGCATTAGATCAAAGATGTAATGGGCTTGCTAAATCCTTGAGTAGCAATATACTATATGTCGCAATGATGTTTACGTGCACTTGCAGAACGTTGGGAAAACAACATATAATATACACAATAACAAAAGTCCCCTACCATTGCTAGTCTGGGCCGAAGGGCTTTTTTCTCCTAGGTTCTATCCGCTGAGTCCGTGTCTCCTTCCACAATAATCCAAGCTGTGGGGCTTCAAAATTTCAGTACCTGAGTCTTCTCTTCTTCGTTTGGGGCTCGCTTTCTTCTGCTATGCCGTATTGTTCCGAAGCTTGGAGCGCAACCAGCAGCCCATTTTTCTCAATCACGCATTTTCCCAAATCTTCCGCCTCTTCTCTTGCGGCGCCTAAGAGAAATTCTTGTGTTGCGATGACATAGTCCTTGTCTGAATTGTCTCTGACGATCTCTGCCAGAGTTTCTTTGTGCTGGTCTACCAGCATCTCGAGGAGCTCCTCCTTCAAGGTGTGCTCGTCGAGCTCTTCAGCACACTTCTCTACCAGGTCTGAGAGATAGCGGTTTCGCGATTGGTATTCCTCAAGCAAAGGTTTTGTTTGCTCAAGTAGGAGTTTCGTTTGCTCGTACAGCGCTTTCCAGCATGTTTCCTCACTGATTATGGATTGTTGTAGCGGAGGTATAGAGAGTGTCCTTCATTGTTTTGTAAGTTCAGCAATGTAAGCGTCTTCCGGGGACTTACTTACATGATATAACATAACACTACTCGCAGACCAGTAACACAATTGCGAAAAGTGATGGCAGATTTGACAGATTTTGTGGGCAAATCTAGCGCAGAAAACAGAGCACTGGCTGTCCAGCACAACCGATTGACTCCACTTAAGCAACCAGACCTGCTTACGAGACAGCGCCGCCATTATTGGAGCTATGAGGCGGGCTCTTTCGATTACTAAGAGATGATGTTACGATCTAGCCCTCAGGGTCAGTTAAGGACTGGGCTTCGTGGTTGCTGTTCCGGAAGTAAGTAAAGCTTACGCAAGATCACAACTCGTTCGAATGCTGTTCTCTCTCAATAGTTGCCGTGTCTCTGTGACGAGATACTACTCTCGTCAGTTGAGTAACTAGTTTCAGTGATGGGTAAGGATGATACTTAGATTAATCGCTAAAGTACAATGGTAATGACTGTCTGTCTAGGAGATCCTCCATCCTTGGGAACTGTCAGTTCCGTTGGTGCGCTGTATAGTTCTTGTGTGGAATTGTAATTACAGCTCCCTGAGCCTTGGCACAGTTCCATGGTCTGGGCGTTGTGCTGGCTCATCTGTCCTGGTTACATAATCGTGACTGCCCTCGTGCGTGACCTGCCCTTGTCCCTGGACGATCTTGCGACCTTGTTTGTGCAAGTCCGTCTGCCCTAGACACTCCTGTTATTGTTCGTTGCCACAATGTATTAGGCTTGAAGCAACCATGAGGCTGAATTTCGCTTTAGGTGTCTCAAGCTTACGTCGTACTGGAACTGAAAATACAGATCTATGTGCAAAATTGGATGCTGACCTCCTCAGAAACACTATGGTCTACCTGCGACCTAACACTTATAAGAGGCTAAGCAAGAAAACAACGCATACGCAAACTACTGCTTTGGGCCATTTTCTTAAAAATCTATGCTAGCCGTTTATGGTCAGGAGCAGAGCGCCAAGCAGTAATCCGTTATGAGCGTACAGTCGTCCAAAGTTTCCTCAAGCTCCCAAGTGGGGCATGGGCAATCGAACCACTTTATAGCATAGTATACTAAGCCGTTTGGATTCTCATAATGTGCACAGACATATTCGATCTTATGAGAGCCGTTTTGCACAGACGCTGTCATCCTTCGGCTGGCACCTGTCCAATCGTAAAGAACATAATTATCTTCAAATGCCCAAACAAGGCCAACGAAGCCTGCAGCCTCGTTTAGAGTTCGGACCTCCAAGCCATGGAATGTCTGGTTCTGAATCCTAGCAGAACAAAGCACCTTGGTTATAATAGCATTCGTCGACCATGCTGTTTGCACGATTGAATTGCGAAGATTGTGTTGGGGTTCGAGCAGAGTAATATTGGAATCCATCATCCAGTAATGGTAAGGTATTAATGAACGTAGAAAGTGAGCGACGATAGAGCTTAACTACTAGGAGAAGCCTTTAGCAGAAAGGCGATGAGGGCATCAGTTCTAATAAGGGTTGAGTCTACTTAAGTATCTAACGGAGCTAGAATTAGAGGCTCCCAGGACGAGCAGCAGTCCCAGGACATGCATTGGTCCCAGGACAGGAGTGGTCCTAGGACAGGAGTGGTCCCAGGACAGGAGTGGTCCCAGGACAGGAGTGGTCCCAGGACAGGAGTGGTCCTAGGACAGGAGCAGTCCCAGGACAGGAGTGGTCCCAGGACAGGCAGTGGTCCCAGGACGAGCAGCAGTCCCAGGACGAGCAGCAGTCCCAGGACAGGAGTGGTCCCAGGACAGGCAGTGGTCCCAGGACAGGAGTGGTCCCAGGACAGGAGTGATCCCAGGACGAGCAGCAGTCCCAGGACAGGAGTGGTCCCAGGACAGGAGTGGTCCTAGGACAGGAGCAGTCCCAGGACAGGAGTGGTCCTAGGACAGGCAGTGGTCCCAGGACGAGCAGCAGTCCCAGGACAGGAGTGGTAATCGGGTCTCAAAATTTATTCGTATAACAATATTGATGTTCCTTAAGTGTTTATACTTCCTCCCACACTATATATTGCCATTCAACCTCTTGTAGCAGTCTACTTGGAACTACTTGCTGACAGAAAGGACACATGGTGCCTGTATATCTGATCGATTCCTGGAGGCAGGACTTGCAAAAGACATGGCCTTCATCTGTTCAGAAATTGATAAATAGCATTCGGGCTTTAAACGTACCGCAGGACTGGATGGTTACAGGGATTCTGATCTCGTCCGTACAAATTGAGCAATCAGACTCCCAACCAAAGATCTGGATGCATGGTAATCCTATGCGGATTGCACATAGCAAGCAGAATGCCTCCTTTTCATTAGTAAAGCTCTAATGTCCATTGCAAGTCGCGTACCGCTTTGTTCCCTAGTATTAAATAAAGGGTATCGCCGTTCAGCAGCTCGGATGTGCATCTGGAGCACAAGTTTTTCCGTGTCTCGTGGAAGGATAACTTCTGTAGCTGGTTCGTAACCTTCATCGTCATCTCCGTGATCTGCGGCCTTGGAACATTGTGACTGGCATAGTGCTGATACACTTTTATTAAGAATAGATCCATAGGTGAGTAATTGATCGCTTTTTTGGGATGGATTCTAGCTCCGATTCTGGCTTCACTTCTAGGAAGACAGGAGGTAGGATGCATCCACATATGGCTTAATACGGCGCTACGCTGTGAAACCACACGGCTTACAATATGGATTGCGTGCTTGATGGTGAGTACATCGTCTGCTAGAAATAGGTGCTTTAGCTACTATAAGTCATTGCGCCGACCGTTAACGGCGGGCACGTCGGCCGCGGGAAGCAAGTGCACCACACCATTAAGCACAGCTTTTAACGTGCGTCACGGTACCCTATCAAGCTTCTAATTCTTTTACTAGTGCTAGTAGTCTCTGCGCCACTTCCTCCCATAAGGGCTAATTTTCCTATGTTTCCCTTCCTCCGAAGGGTTTAGAGACGGGTAACGAGCAGGCACGGGCGAATAGTTTCCTGGCTCTGCCCGCTCGCTTGGGCGGGGAAGTACATGCTTCGAGTATTGAATATATCTTGATGTTCTATAGCTCGAGATGCAACACCATCGCCCCGCAGATAGTAAGCCTCTGCGTCTCGAAGTCTTTGTCCGAATATGGTTTGTTGCTTTAGCAGAGAACTGTGTGCTTGATCGGTCTGCACATGTAACGCAAGCGGAAGTTGAGAATCGTATAGAAGATCGCATCGAGCATCGTTAATGGTTCTAGAACTGACTGAAGTAGCGTCCATTCTAGGATTCATCGATTAGGAAAGAGGTTGCAACAGAGCGGACTGAAAGTCCAAGTAGACATGTTAGGGCTTTATAGATAATTTAGGAGCTAGAAACTGCTTCAATTTAATCACTCACCAATAGCGAATGAACGGCCCACGCGGGCTGGGATTAGTAAGGTCTATATGTAAACCTCCTGTGAGTCACATATTAAAGTGGTCGGTTCTTCTTAGGTATGTGCTACAGTACTGTAATAATGGTTAGAGTAAATACTCTGATACTTCTTGGCGCATTACTATTACGCAGCGCTTCACTCGCTACGAGTGAGCCGTCGTCTTCGTGCATTAATATAATCCAGTATCAGATGGGCCGCTGTTGCTTTCAAGACTTACCTTGTCCATTCCAAGTGACCAGCGAATCCTCAAACGTACAAGCGTTGGATACGACTTTGGACTCGCCTTGTACACTAACTTCCCCAGACGTCATGTCAACGGCCCAGAGTCAACCCGAGCAACAATATCCCCCATCAAACAGCTCTTCGATCTTTGGGACTTCGCAGGGAAATAATGGATCAGACGTCAGCGCGGAATACCCAACAGAGACAACTCCCAGTGCTTCAACTCAAGAATCACCAGATCTTGTAGCATCCACATCTATATCGCACCTGACAATCTCATCACTCCCATCACCTCAGCCTTCCGCAGCTCCACCACAGCCCATTGCCACGCCAGATCCCCCTAGACTCTGCATTCTGCATATATACGAGTCAAAGGGAACTACGCCTCGAGATCCTGTCAGCGTTGAGTATCGATTGAAGAGAGAGGGCTCGATGGTGTCGCAAGGCAAGTTCACTAGCCCGTGGGGCGGATCTCACGTCCTCACTCCAAATGATACTGGACTTGTGGAAGTTTTGAGCATAGAGGTATCCACAAGAGTAGCACCGGGAACTCCTGAACCAGTCTGCGATCTCCCCGGCGGCTATCACGCACCGTTGAAGAAGCGGTGCAGCCACCTGTGGTCCAATTATCTGATTGAGTTTCGGTATGGAAGTCTAGTCTGGAACAGTCGACACGGACAGGATCCGCTTGGGATGCCATTGAATACAGATCTGTTAGTTGCATATTGTAGCTGCGAAAGAGAATCCGCTGTTTGGTTCTGCGAGAGCCATTCTTGGAGATGAGTAGCGCAAAGCGTGTAAAATGCCCGGTATGCGACCACGGCTCAACACTAAGAGTGAGGACAAAATAGTAGGCATTGCTATACTACCTCATCACAACTACAGAAGAGGAGACCTTGTGATCAATTACTGCTCGGCCTGACGGCCAGGATGACCATCACAACAGTGGCCTGATGTGACTAGTGAGCGTCCCTCGAGCCTATCCTTTGTGATAACGACGAGAAGATCCGTACTTATTACGTGAATGCGCTCAGCTCGAGGTATCTATCAGCACAGCTCGTTTTTCTCGGTCAAGAACTACCGCCAGTTCTTCTTCAAATCATCCATCAAACAGGGTAAACAGGACTTGTATAAGCAAGGCGGCTCAATGGTGCTTTCCCAGAACGCTTGTCGCTAGGACAGCGCCTCTAGTCTTGGCCTCATCAGAAGCCAAACGCTTCGTTTCGACAGACTCTAGCAGGGTAGCACAAGCGGGGGCATGCTCTGGCTACTCCAGTCCTTGTATGGAAGGAGTCCGTTTCACTCTCGCAGCCAAGGTTGTGTTTGTACATGCCTTGACATTAGGTCCACGAGCCCCGACCCATGCGCCATCAGAACAGGTCAGGTGCCCGTCTCTGGCTTCGAGGAACTCGTCTATAGTCACGTTAGAAGAACTCTTCAATAGTCAGCTCTCGACAACTTACCCAATGCTATTTCAGTCCAAGCCTTCTTCCCTTTGAATGTGCACTGACAGCGCAGAAGAGAACCTTCCACTAGTGTGCAACTGTTGCAGGAGTTCACGAAATAGCCTCCGCATTCGTCTGTGGAATTAGAGATACTGAGGTTACCCTCCTTGTTCCACAGACAAGGGGCGAGATCGAGGTAAGTATATGATTCGGTCAATGAATCTGGCCACATGTGACAGTTTGCTCCAAGCACGACAGTAGAGCCAAAGAGAGGGCTCTTCTCACGGGCGTGGACACGTGCGTCTGGACGTGTTTAGCTTAATTCAAAAAGACTTCAGAACGGTGGCCTAACTTGAACAAAGCTCGCGGAAGCTGCAGTCAGGCGATGCGCAGTCACCTGGCGCAGCAGACATTGCAGTGGTAAAGATAGCAAGGAGTAAGAATCTCATCGTAGCTTAGAGAGGAAAGGCATCATGTGCGCAGAAGTCATACCCATTCGAATATATATGAGCCTGACCTGTTGAAAATTGTTCGAGATCGGCCTCAAGGTCCAAATGTAGCCCATGTGCGCCATCTGTGGTCACTTCCCCTGCACACAGTCTCAGTCAACAAGCTGGACTCAAATCGGTCTTCACCTATGGAGGCAAAATGCCTCTTAACGCAGGAGCCATTTACTGTACTGTCTTTCACACTACACAAGGGGACAATTGCAGCATGCTGGCCAGGCAATGTAGCCTGGGCGATGGCACAGTCCATGGTTCGGAGCATTCAGCGAGTGGGGTGCGACTGGCTTAACGCTATTGCTGGAGCCGGGCATGCAGTGCAGTCGACCCGTATAGCGCCTCTTCTCGTATATGCTCCCTAGGCAAGAATGATCCTGTGGTTTCTAGGGCTGAGCCGAGTATGGAGCGAATGGTGGTGGGTGCCCGCGCATGGTCCGATGAGCGTGTGAAAGGCCGCGGAGCTGACATACTCATTTTTAGCGTGTCGCGAAGCTGAACCAAACGAACCCCACCTCCTCAGCTCAGGGTGCCCTGCCCGACTGGCTGGCCCTTCCCAATGAACACACAAAACCATCCCACCAGCAGGTCAAGATGTTTGCCCTCCTTGTTCTCACAACTCTTCCTCTGCTAGTAACCACTTTACGTCCTTCTTACGTCCAGCTTCTTCGTAACTCCTCATACTCGGAACCAGCACCGCGGCCTCCTCGTTTGACACGATCGGCTCACAATTCACTTTGAATTCCACTCGCACATACCATCTCTATACCGTACAGACACACGCTCAAGAACACATCATGAAGACCTCTATCATTATCGCTACTGCCGCCGCTCTGCTGGTTGGCACCACCACCGCAGCCTCCCTCGAGCGCCGCGCCGATCTCGTCGCGGCCGACATCGTCGCCCAGATCGCACCGTCATCTAAAACCTGCGCCGACGCCCGGCAGTGCCGCACAAACGTGCAGGTCGGTACAGCCATGGTTGAGGCCTTCCAAGCCTACGACATCTACGAGCCCGTCGCTATGGCCTCTATCCTCGCCCTAATCGCCCTCGAGTCCGTCGAGTTCAGGTATAAGCGAAACCTCCAGTCTACTAACCCGGCCCAGGAGCAAGAATTCCACTGGGGCCAGGGAACTTCTAACATGCAGGTCTATAAGTACAATCTCGAGTTTGCGAAGTCATTTAAAAAGCTTAAAGGCCAGGTTATCCCTGGGGACACTATGGAAGCTAAGAACAGGGTCCTCGACCTCGTCACCGCCGACGAATATAACTTCAGGTCCGGCCCTTGGTTCTACGCTAAACAGGCCGACTGTGCCCCCGCCCGCGAGGCCGCTAAGGGTGTTAAACCTAACGTTGACGATGTCTACCAGGCGCATATGAAGTGCGTGGGCGTCGATGCGAATAACGACGAGCGTAGAAAGTACTGGGACGCCGCTAAGAAGGCCTTTAACCTGGCGTAAAAGTAAGAGCGGAGAAATGGCCCTGATGTACAAACTCGTCATATTTCATTCCTTCCATCCGCCTGTTTAGCTTAGGCAGAGACCATGCACAGGATCCCAATCACCTATGTATATACCTCTCCTACGAGATCCGATTGTCATCGCCATCCCATCGCCATCCCATATCTCAAGGGTGCGACAGATATCCAAAGATATCCCCTGACTCATCAAGCTTCAGAGTCCATGCGGGGCTTACTTGGCGAGTGGGCACCCCACCCCACCCCCACCCCACCCAGAGCATCATGCTGCGTGCTCCATCATCACTGTGACTACACAATCCATGCACCCGTGAAGAAGCGCCTGCATTTGTGCCCTGACTTGGACGGCGTTGCAGACTTCCTCAGCTGGTAACGTAATCCTCGCAAGCTGAGGTAGTATGCGACCATGCGCAGGGGCACCGTCCACAACCTGGTGGCAGTGCTCATCCCTTGGGAAGAAGCTCTGTGCAGTCTCTTGGGCAGCTGAAGAATTTCGCCCAGCTACGCTTCGCCATACACCCAGTTAAGAGAATGTCACTCGCCTTGCTCACGGAGGCGCCATTTCCTGCTCGCGCCAATTGCGGCGCGGCTGACATGCAATGTGTGGTGTGTGGGGGAGGGGTGTTAGTGGGGTCCGGCAGACTCCCGGCACGAAGAAGCCAGAATTGGACTAAGCTTCACATGCCATAGCGCACAATCACGGAGACCATCCTATGCGCGCTAGTGATGTCGCGAGAAGCTAGAGCGTGCTGGACATCCTGTTACAGTCAATTTCGAAATCGGTGCCCGGAAAGGCCATGCACAAATAGTTCTACGCACGGGACACCCTGGTCTTGGGACACCACCTCTATCGGTGAATAAGCGGGGCGCCCTTGCCGAAAGTGGAGTAGAGGGCAGCCAATTCGTGCTACAGTGGTGGCTAATATGTCTAGTATCCCAAGACGCGCAGTGAACACTTGCCAGCCAGCTCGTGCAGAGTTAGCAGCCCATTACTTTCGTCCCAGAAACATGCCTCGTGTATGTCAAGAAATTGTGATTCCCAAGCGTTTCGGTTTTCGTAACTTGCTCCAGGTGGACAGTTGAGCAACTCCCCTCGCTAATCATCCCACTGCATCTCTGGCTTCTCACTCCTAAGCAACCTCTGCAAATTCAATCTCGTACTATACAAGATACCATTTGTACTGCCAGTCTCCCTAAAAGCAGGACTCGCAGCGCCAACTGTGGTACCATATCCAATATCCTAGTCACCACTAACCAGCCCTCTCGGACGATGATGCACAAACAAGCTCGGCACAATCCCAATACACCGCATTCCATTTCCCATCGTGTGGCAAAGATCACTCAAGTGGTGATCGAAGTTCTTGTGCTGGCCTCTGAGCGACATGTATTCCAACGCCCTTCTCGCACCTAGCTGTGTCAGCGCATAGGCGTAGGTGCAAATGTGATCACCTTGGACATATACGATGCGCGTGTTGTTCGGATATGCGTCCCATTCGAAGCGGTTATTTCCTGATCGGTGTTTCTGCGAGGGCACTGTGTCATCGTTTTCTATCAATACTTGGCGATTGTCTTGTTGGTCTTTGGGAATCGATAGGTCTTCTGGCAGATCCGCATTGAAAGAGGCCTGGCATGATCCGAGCCAGAGCAGATCCCAATGTCGGCCATACGGGGATTGCGTCACAGGATTGGGATTATTCTTGTGAAGATACGGATCCTCGTGAAGCCAGCTTCCCTCAGTCTGCAGTTCTCTTGCCGCCAGTGCGAACCTATAAAGCTGAAATTTGATATTCACATCCCAGTCTCCACGTCATCCTCGACGATCAGTGCCGACGGTAGATTATCGTCGATTATACGTCTCATTGCATTGGCGTGGCCCCTCCAGGATCCTAAATTCGTGTCTTTTGCGCCGCCTTTGCGGTTCCAGCCAACTGGTAAGGCTGTGTCGGGTATGGTCTCGCCTTTGACGCCATCCTGCCAGGTGATTTTGAACCCTGTAAGGGCTGAGCTGAGGCTGAGGGCATCTCGTTTGTCGGTGCGCTCGGGAAGAGTGAACTATTATTCGATTCGGAAAAGGTTTAGTAGGACCCAAGATGGTTTAGGAGGTATATGTTGCAACAGCATGCGTTACTTGAGACTCACACCGAGTGTCTCGTTGTATATAGCATCCATTATGGATATGTTCGAGCTATCATCACGAGGCGCAAGGCCGATCGAGGGAGTCCCTTGGCGAGCGCAGTGGACAAGAAGAACCCACAGGGCAAAGCAAATGATGCTCGCGAATGCAAAAATTGGCCTGAACTGGCCAGGGTTTAGCCGCATCGCCGTTAACCTCATGAGATGTCTTCCGAAATACGGGGTCTAGACGCTTTAGCCAGGATACTGTCGGTAGAGATGTTGTTGCTAGGCTTTCAGAGAAATTCCTCGTGCGGAAAGCCCAAATATACTGAAATGAACGAGCGATCGAAGGGCGAGCGGTGAGGTTGCTCGAGTACACGAACGCAGCATCACCACTCAGTTCCTTTATGTATGGTAAAATAGCAGAATAAGCAAGTACTAGTATATTCCGCATCAACATTGAGCTCCACCCTCTAGCATAGCACCAATACAGTACAGTACTGTACTGTATCATTGTGCCGCAATGCGCTCTCATGAGGGCGGCTGTCACGCGGCCCACTTGTGTGCCTGTGCCGGTGAAGTTTCGTTTGCCGCGCGCGAGCAGGTTTTGGCGCCTGGGTTCCGAACCTGGCCTCGCTTGGCCCGAGGGGCCACAACCGGCTCGGCGTCATCGGCACTGGAGCGCACGCGGGGTATCTCGGACCTGCCCCGAGAGCTCTGTTCGACCATTGTTGATGGGAGGCACAAGAGGCGCATAGAACGCACGCATGCCGTTGCATGTCTGTCATATTGTCGAGCTCTGCACTGGGGATTGAAATGATCATGCCTGAGTAGTACGTAGCTTTCTGGGCATCCGCTGCATGGGTTTTGTGGCAGAAGTACCATCAACACCTGCACGATGCGCCGCATCTGACTCCAGTCCACGTACATTATTACAGGCTTTGAGACCACCCTTGCACAGGCCAGACATGAAGGACTATCCCCATGCAGGGTGACTCTGTCTCCTTGAGGGTCAGATTTACTGCATTTGGAATATCTCACAATCTTTCTTGATGTTTGATAGACAAGATGACGCCGTCTACTCTGTGGCATTCACTGTGTTCACTCTGGCTCACAATCATTGATTAAGTTTCTATCTCTCCGTGTATCAAGGAGGCAATAGGCTCTTCTGTTGTCCCGTGACTGGCCCAAGAAAGGCTTAGTCGGAAGTTGTTTTCCTCTCCTCTACCTACACGAGAATCTCGTGATAAAGATAGTGGTGGTCTTCACTCCCGTGCCCTCTAAGCCGGAGACTCGAGGGAGCGCCCCAAGCGCGTCACTATCTCCGGAGCTGTAATGACCCAGGGGGCTAGCTCATTCGAGTTGAGAAGGCTAGCCAATGTTCTCAACGTCAATATCGTGTGTCGTAAGCTGGCCCAGACCCATTCATGCTCCGTGCAATCACGAGCTGGCATGTTCACCGGCCACACAGTCCAGCCTCCCTCTTCCGCACCCATGGAAACGTCTGGCTCTATCGTCTGGTGTTCGGAAGTCTGTTTCCTGAATCCGACCAAGGGCAATTTGAATTCGTGACACCACGCCACCAGAATATTCACCAACCTTCCCTCAAAGGCGTCCATACCTCATTGTACTCCGTCAGAAAGACCGGGGTTACACAGACAGATCGCCCCCGCAACCCTCTCCGCCAGACTCTCAGCTGCGTGGGCTACGTGCTCCTCCCGTCGGTGGCCTAACAGTGCTTCCGTTATTTTTCCAGTCGACACCAGCGGGAAATGGACTCGTTTCTTAGACATAGCCGCAATGTCGGGTCCTCTATGTCTCCGTTTACTTCGTTTGTGCTTGTAGCCCTGTGTCGTTGTTGTGGGGAATGCTCCGTGTTTTCTGTAGGGAGGAGAGAAGAAGAGAAACCGAAATTTCTTGCTTTCGATGTGCGGGATGGGTTATAACCCCCTTTAGTTTGACCCAGCACGGAGGTGTAGCAGATGCTTGTTGGTAATGACAGAAGTGATCCTCTTTAGCTGCGCGCCGCAGGCGCGTCGGCTGCTATGATACTGTTGAAAGTGGAGGTCGGACAGTGGCTTGGAAGCAGTTGCAGCTGAGTCAGCAGGGCTGCTGACTCACCTGCCTGCTGGATCCACTGTAGATATGGAGGATGCACGTTGGAAGGGTGCTTCCTAGAAAAAAGACAATACACACAACAATCTCAGTTCAACAGATACCATGTCAGTCCCACATCCTTCACGTGTCATTTAGTATGGCGAAGACAAGGCGGATCGTGCGCAGAAATAGTATACCGATTTCGAGTTCGACTGGAAGTGCTGCTGCGTAATCGTCTTTGTAGCGCCAGGGCCAATATCGCAGTCAGACTCTGTGTCGTGATGTTCATGCCGGATCCACTTCCTTGACTTGGATCATGGCCATAGGCTTCAAGTGCTTCCTGCTCCCCCAAGATGATGACGCTGAGGCAGCCCTGCAGCTTAAACTGCGACCGGCACATCCTAGCTCGAAACCTGTATAAGAACCCCCTCGACGCCAGCCCTTACGCACAGGTTTTCTTCCTCAGTATCACCTGAGAGGACTCTCACCATGTCACGACGAATGATCCGCACTTCTTCATCCAAGCCCGGAGAAGCTTCACTACGACAACAAGCAATGAAGAGCAAGCCGTTTCACTATATTCAAAAACTTACGGGATTCAGAGCCCCGCATCATCATGGAGGTCGGTCTCTGTGTTCTCGAAGACCCAGACACCGCCCGGGGACTTGCAAAACATCTATCAAGGCCACAGCAAAGAACTCTGCTCAACTCACACCCACTCGCAATACTCAGCCACGGCCTCAGCCATCCTCCCACATATTTGCGGGCCAGCAGATAGCCCAGACCATAACCGACTCCGTGAGCAGACCAGAATCTCCCATCGAAGACCATGAGGCCTTCGATGGCCACGAGAGTGTTGTTGAGTGTATCGGGTGCCAGGTGAAGTCTGCCAGTTTTAGGACAGACTGCGGTTAGTGCCCAAATGAATCCACTCCGTCCAAGCTCAGCATCCAATTACTGATGATCCAAAGACCACTACTTTTGCGACACTTGCTTTCCTGTAATGACTGAGGGCAATGACGATTGCCTAGAGTGTGGTCATGAATGGGTATTCTACGGGCAAATGCCTAATTGGGTTGATGCGGACATTCCAAGACCTAACGCGGAGGTACATGCGAATAACATTTACGATAAATATATAGCATAATAAGATAGTAGGACGTATATCTAAGTCTTGTATAGGCAGTTACTAGCGGTGTTCCTTGCTGTGCTGCGAAACGATGAATCTGAATGAAATCAATTGCAGAGCAGGCATAATCAGTGATGAAAATTGGGGATCTTCTATTGCGAACTAGTCCGAATTCAAGTAGCTCTTCACACTACAATGCGACGAAAGGCCAGCTGCATAAGCTATTCAACTCAGTCAACTCTGCATGGCGCAATTCTCGGCGCCAACATCACGAAGTCTGCGGTAACAGCACCTCAGATCTATTGGCCTTCTCATGATTTCAGGCACCTCTGAAACGGTTCACGGCGAATCGATCTATCCAATACTTCGTCGTCAATGCAAGATGCCGTTCATGTGTTCTCACTTATGTCACTGGCCATGTACATGGTATCGCAACGACCGTGGTGGGACAACACGGTCATCCTCAAAAACCTTACTGGGACTGTGCATTGCCCCGCCATGGCAGAGGCCAACAAGATCGTCAACGTTGCTGCACTTGTCTGAAGAGTGTGGCGAGTTGCAGCAAGGTTGGTCAGACCAGCTGTTGAACTGTCCTATTTGTCCCGCACGCAGGTTCCATCCTTAACGAATCCTCCTCGCTGGTGCCCGCCGCCACCAATGAGTCATCTTGGAGTCCTCGTACTGCTGCAAGGACGGGACGCCTCATACATTAGTTTGGATATTCCAATATCGTTACTCCTTTAGCGAAGTTGACGCATGGTAACTTCTCCACTGCTACTCGATCGAGATCGTACAGAACGTTGCCACAGAGCTGACACTGATTCTGAGTCCACATGCTGATAGTTAACATGAAAGCGGGTGTATTCGCAAGGTTGAGGTAGGCCTCTGAGATCATAGACCTTTATTCACCCACGACAGCCAAGACTTTCTGCCGTCGGAACCACAAGGTCGTGACTCCAAGCAGGGCCCCTGTAGCTCCACCGAGGGAGCCAGATTCGAGTCTCTGGGAAGAAGACCAGAAATAGCCCTCTGTGGGTGTTCTATCGTCGCGAAAATGGACACTTGCGAGCAACACTGAACGGCAAGTGGGTGGGCCACACCAGGGGGTTGGTTTAAAAAACACATTCATTTTCCTCATTTGAAAAGAAGAATGAGTCGATTGTTTGTCACATCATTGTTTCTTTGTGAGGAGTATTGAGACGCTTATGCTGCTTACCATGGCCGCCACCCTAAACGATGTCCGTGGTTGCACGACCACAGCTTCAGCTCAGACGAAGTATGTCATCACGTTTCATACCAGGTGTCAGTGGCGGTGCTTGCGCATTAGTACCAACTTCAAAATCACTTGGCCGCTGTTGTGGGAACTCGCCCGCGAATCAACACTGAAGCTCACGGAAATCGTCTTCGTCGACCTCTGTGCTCCTGATCCAGCTTCGAACCTGGCACCGACTATACGACCTTATGATCGCCACGATCTCTCACCACAAAGCCCATCGATGACTGAATCAATAGTGCCTGACTATCTGCTGCAGCGCTCCTCGACTATCATCATGGATGTCTGGGGGTTCGGACCGGGCATTGGCTGGACATTGCACGCCGCAGAGATTTCCAAGTTCACAGGAGCAATGGAATGGGCCCTGGTGCGCAGCACGCACTTCCACGGAAGCCAATGCCCCCATGGCAGCAGCGTGAAGGATGGAGATAAAGAGGCAACGCCTGGCAAATGGTTGGTGTCAATTGATTAAGGTGTGAAGTCACAACGCTCGGAATACGAACACCGTTTGTTCGCGGGCGGAAAAGTGGAACCCAGTAACCCCAGACGTCGGGATCTTCCCTATTCCGTGACACAATTGACACGGTGATTGTATTACACGACGGCGCCAGTCAAACAGGACATCTATGCAGAGACGCGTCAGACGATTCGCATAGAACAACCTGCGGTTGAAAAGTAATGAACTTACGTGAACAGCTTCAGTGCCAGCTTGTCTTGATATTTATCACTACTACGATGAGATCCGCAGGCAGTATGTCTAAGCTTCAGAAACCAGCCTGCATCGTCCCTGATGACTTTCATGCCATCCCTGATGGCGCTATCGTGCGCCCAGTCGCGTGATGTGTCAACGGTGATAGAAGTGATGATATGTGGCGCTAGGCTCCCAGCTCAGTCATCATTGTCGAAGCCATCGAAGCCCTGAGAATGTGCTTGCAAACCAAGGCCAGTATGTCGTACTGGCCCAGCATGCGATATGTCGCAACCCGTGAAGAATCTGGAAGTTTCCCAGTGTGGTGGTGGTGCTGCCAATATGCTGCTGTGTCCGAAGGTTGGCGAGTGCTTGGCTTAGTAACGAAGCCGTTGCTGTGGCTCCAATCGTACCACGACGTATCAGCGCCGTAACTGTGCAAACTAACGAGACTGCGGGGATGTGGCACTACAACAGACAAGGGTCAGTGCCCTGATCCTATCGTGCTCGCGTCCATCGACCTCGGTCGCCGTTGATCTGAGCAAGGATGACTTGTGATACGCCCGCTGGACATGGCGCAAAAAAACATTGCCTTTCACTTTTCCAGAAGTATTCCGACTCGCGCGAAGATAATGTATGATAGTTGATATGAAATGGGACTGATATTGATCATGCCTCGAGCCCAGCGCGCTCTGATTCCGAGTTCCATACGTTACGCCCGTACTTCTTGATGATCTGCTTCTTTGCGGTCTCTCGCGCGTCGCTATCGAGCACAGATAACGGTTCCTCGGTATCAGCCCAAAACACTGTGATCTCCGGCTGGCCATTGACCATTCTCACTCGGATGCGTGAGACCATATATGCCCCAATGTTCGTCGCATCAACACAGATCCCAGAACCGCCACTGTGTTGACACAGTGGCGGATAGTCTCCTTGCAGATGCTTCTCGAGCTCCTGCCACGTCCCATTTAGGGGGAAGGCTGAGATGGGGACCACAGACTCCTCCCAGGTGACATGAACCACTATATGGCCAGTGTCAGGGTCCTTTTGACAGCGAAACTTCTTAACAGTGTAGCTCTGATCGCGAGGCACCATGACTGGGCGTTTGAAAGGATTCCGCCCTCTTTTGCGTCGTTGGGCGTCCGGAAGGGGTCCAGGGTCTTCCCGAGGCCGCTTGTGACGTTTCTCCGTGTTGCCGTTTAAACAAGTTGCTGAGGGGACCAAGGGAGGGCTGCCTAACAGGCGAGTCATGCTCGGATCTTCCGATGCTGGTTCGACTTTTGGGGTCTTGATCTCTCCAAGTCCTGCGTTGATTGGAAAACCTTCTGCTTCTCGCTTGATGTCGCAAGGCGTCTTCGATGGCAGCTGGCTCAAAGCTGTCTGTGTGCGTCCCTCTGTGTGTAATCGATCGCGGTTTCGGAGCTTGTCATCCCTTATCGAGAACGAAAGAGCAGGCTTGCTCGGGGAGGTTGATCTGTTCCGAGACCATCGCGCTCACGTTCTGCACTGGGATCGTCGTGGATGAGCTGGTCGATCGCGGGACGAGTCCCGTGGATGTGAGCTGTCTGGCCAGAAGCGTTTGGGCTGTTGCATTGCTGCCCATTGGAAGACTCCATCTTTCCGGCCGTATGCTGATGATGGCAAGAGGTGGTTGTTGGGAGTTCGAGTGAGTTCACAAGCGCTTTCGAAGTCTGCCGTGATCTTATTGAGTACGCGAGAACCAAAGTCTGCTTGGAGGAAGGATTGTCCGATGGTAATGAATGATGGAAGCAGAAGACTACAGAGAACTGTAGCGGTTGCTGAGAATTGGGGCCAGTGTAATATATAGACCAAGATCACTTGCGAGACCCTTCCACGCCGGTCTCCTGCGGTCTACCCACTCAAGGTGCAGTGCGGTACAGCCCCGGCTTCTCATCTAGGCGCTGCAAAATATGGGCTGGGCCGTGTGCATCTCCCGGTGCTTTGCCATTCAAGCTCGTGCTCGTCGGGTGTGAGGAGTCGTAGGTGCCTCGGCCCGACAGCCAAATCGTGATAGGGAGAAGTGGACGGAGGTTCGATGTTGGTGAGACTCGTCCAGAGGGAAGGTGCCTGTTCGTGGACCATGGAGATGATTCGCGTGCACATGAAGAGGCTGCCCAGGACTTAGGCTTAAGTTTCGCGAAGTATGTTGTGCTCGTTGATGCCAACCGCCTGGTGTGCGTCACTGAAATCTCGCGTCCAACTCATGTGAAGCCCACAGGTCTCCTCAGCCAGAAGTGGACCAACAAGTTAAGCTATGCTGAGGCTAAGAACTGCTCAGATCTTTTGCGCTGCTTGTCGCCTGTGTCGCGACGCGGAGAGCATGAAGCGAGGATAGGCAGGAGAGCTTCCTGGGAGACGACCTTCAAGATGCATGTGCCTTGACGTGCTTTCGTCTTCCAGCAGTCTAACGTACGTACCACAAGACACGCACTGTTACTTGATACCGCTGGTACCTGGTATATTGTGCCTTACAGCTAGCTTTATTGTTGCCTTGTGAATTGTCTTCCTATGGTGTGTGACATGGTCCCTTATCTAGCATCGTCCGCCACGTATTCTATCATCACTGATGAAAGCGGAGGATGTAATGCCTCGCTAGCGCATACTGCTGACGGTGAAAGCCTTGCTGTCTCTTCCTGACGTCATCTGAACCGAGCCAAGATCGAGCACGTAAAGTCTGACTGCGACGCCTTCTCCTCCAGGCACCTTGAGATGATCCCAACGGGGTCTGGCGTTTGGGTCGCCTCGGGGTTCTAGCAAGACCGGCAGCGGGTCCTACTTCGGTTGACTGCTGGTCGCTACCCATCCAGAATCCATGGTGGGCTGTCAAGCAGCAGTGATAGATGAAAAGCCTGTCTTTCATTCGTGGCCGGAAGTGCGCTCTGCCTGCGCTCCGGTGGGAGACACAGAAAGTACTCGTTAATAGTGTCGAGCCAATTGAAACCTGCGAATAGAGCGGCTGCTGCGCCCATATTATGCGAGGTGATTCGCTGCCGAGTGGCAAGAACCTGGGCTACCTTGGCGGAGGAGCACTATTCTCAATAAGGAAACAATGATGATGCAATAGACCAGTCACAACTTTCCTTCCTAATTGGGAAGATCCAACGACTTCAAACTGGAGCAGGGGTAGCTCGCTCCAGCTTCCGAGGAATGCCCTTCGCAGCTCCACAGGCGAGCCCCGCCTATGCGACGGCGAAAGCTTCTGGAGCCAGCCATTCCCGGCTCTACTCGGCTCTACTCCGAGAGCCGGATTTGGCTCAGTTGAAGGCCAGAAGCCCCTGCTTGGCATCCCAACTCGTGGGGTATCAACCTGGCGGACACGGTGAATCTGGTTTGGCGCTATTTCGGCGCAACAAAGCATTATCAATACGGTGTGCACAGGGCTTCTACTTTCTTCACTCTCCATACTGTAACTATTGATGCTTGATGGTACAAGCTTCCTAGCGTTACACCTGGGCCCGAGGTAGTTTCGTGTGACGCCTACGTCTAAAGCAATCCATTGCACTGCCCGAGATACCAAGGAGATGCGACAGACATCATACGTGAGTCCTTTCAGTGGGTTACAGCAGTCTTATCACAAGAGAGTTGGCTAAATGGTTGTCCTCTGTGCAGAGGTTCGTTCGCAGGATTCCTGGGTCGTCAACGATGACCGACCCGGCCACTTTCCGGACCCTGACGAAGTCGACCTCGATGACTATCTTACTGGATCGTATGCGCAATACGACGCAGCACATGGTCCCGGCCACTCTTCACGACCGTCCTTGGGCCAGCGCGCACAAACGAGAAATCCTGGTGACGGTAGGGACTTTATCAGGTCCGGGAACTACAGTGAGCGGACAGGAGGCGCTAGGGGGTTTGGCCGTGCTGACCATCTCTGGCAAGACCTCGACTCTCGTCACATTCCAAATAGCATGTTATCAGGACCAGCCTCGACAAGACCAATCAACTTCAGCAACCTCATAACGTTGGGAACTGGTCGTGCCAGACACGAGCCCGGCTCGCCGGCTACAGAAGACAACGAGTCACAACTAGCATCATGGACACACTTCGCCGGACGTCCGTTCAATCATGATGCCTATACTGACGGGCACGTCGTTCCCGACATTGGAGCACAGGACTTCCGTCTGGATTTCGTGCCAGACTTCAACCAGCGAACTACCAACCTGCAACTGAACAGCGTGCTTAATCATCAGAGCTCCGATCAGAATCGATCCCCCGCTATAGAGTCCATCGCCCGCATCTTAACAATTGGCACGCCCAAATTCCGACGCGGCAGCGATGGCATCTGTGAAGCCGATACAGCCGCTGCTAAAAAGGCCGCTCGACGGCGCGTCGCTGGATCCAGAGTACAGTAACGAGTGCACAATCTGTATAGAAAACATGAAAGCTGGTGACATGGCAACGTTTCTGCCTTGTGATCACTGGTTTCACGACGAGTGTATCTTGCCGTGGCTTGCCGAGCAGCGGACGTGTCCAATCTGCCGAAGCCCCATTTAAGAACGAGCCATTCAGTGCCACAGTGTCGGGCGCCCTTGCAAAGAGCTCTGCGCACCGCTCTGCGTTCCGCAGGACTTCTCCGGGTCTAGCATGTCCAGCACTACTAGATTAGATCTTAGACATACATGAGCGAAGGACTGCGAGTCACCGCTTCTCCGAATACACTCAACAACTTGCAGGTTCATTTGTTAGCTACTTGATCCAGTCAACGTTGATCATATCTACACTAGATCACAGCTCGAATTGGTGAGTGTTTATCCATGAAATGACTTCTCAACTCTTCTTCATCCCCCCAAATGTCTTCGCATCCAGCAAACAAGCAGACCAAACCATAGGCGGCAGTGGCTGGTTCGTCGATTGTCATATCTGTGGGTTCTTGAGCAGTTATGCTGATTTGCTCACAAGTGTTTGTCTCTGCCCAGCCTCTTCTGTGTGTCAGATCCATTTCATGTGCTTGTGCAGAAGTGAGATGTACACCAGCAGACTGCGAAACCCCAATTTCTCGACTGGTGGTCATGGTGCTTGAATTAGCTGCGATTGCCTGGGTTCTCTCACAAAACCCTTTAGAACCATCACGCTGCGCATAATGGTTATAATCGTGAAGCTCAGTCGTCGAAAGTCTCAGGCAGCAACTGCAGACCATGTCATGGATCGTATAGCTCCTCTTCGTTCGCCGAGATCGACTTTTCTCGCATGTCTTGACGTCTTTCTCTCTAAGCTTGTACTGGCAGGGACTTCTGGTGAACGCCAATGATGTTGGCTCCGTCGAAGGTGCTCGGCTAGGACAACACACGTTTGAGCCATTGCACTGACAGTTGTCTTAGTAACTAGACACTTAGTTTGGTAATAGAGCACACTAACCTTAACTTTGCGGGCATGACAAGTGCAGCATGCGCTGAGCCGCTTTCCACTCGATGTGGACGTTTTTCGTAAGCAGGTCATGGCTGAGTAGAAACCAGCTGCCGGGAAGAATCGTTGAGAACGCTAACGCGTACCGCAGGGCCGAAGCGGTACTAGGTACCTTATGGGATTGGAAGATGAAGTGAGGGAAGTGTGGTAATGAGCTTCTGTGTTGCAGAATATCAATGTACGCACTGTTGAGCACCAAGCCAAATCTTTGGACTACCTGTCATGGTGTCAGTGCCATCTTCGATCAACCTCTACTGAGGGGCATTTATCCTTATTATATTGAGCACGGCGAGCTTTGTAGACTTTATGAGCAGTGCCCTACTAAATTGCCTTCACATGTGGAGACTACAATGTTTGCCCTCATGTACATCGTAGCAATATGTCATGCAGCGCCTGACAAGCATGTTCCCGCAAAGACTGCGAATGCAGGGGCGAGGTCCAGCAAACAACCCAAAAAAACAAAGCAAACACAGACAGCGGTGACATTGGTGGTACTTCCACAGTGGTGCTGATGCGATTGATATCGAGCGTGACCTGCCGGATGAGTGCCGCGCTCTGTTTGCTATGGATAGGTCTGAAGTTGATTCTTCGGCATGCTCACTTGTGTATTGTATTGTGCATGTCTACTCATGATCGTGTGCTCCCGCTAGGCACCACTGAAAGCTGCAGACGTGGCATGACCTGAGGAGTGGCCGACAGCCGAGAAACCTTGTTGATCTTAGTCTCATGTACTACTGTGTGTTTGCAGTTTGTGATACATCATACAGCAACATGAGCACCTTCCTCGTATGACAGGAGCCGTCAAATACATGGCGGCCTACATGAGCAGCAGCAACATGTTACGCATCATGCTTCACACTAACAAGGCGGTGCTTCGGAATGACTGGACGAACTAGGTTCGAAGCCTAAGGCTGATGCACGACCAAGATCCTGATAGTGGTGCCCAACTTCCAACATCGGTATTGCGCGAAAGCCAATGGCCGGAGGCCCTCGTGATTGGTGTCAAGATTTGGCTTGGCGGCATGCGCGACGCCGCGTTGTGCATTTAAGCTGCCACAGCGGTGCGTTGCGCGTGCATGCATTCCTGGGATTTCTTGATGCATATTTGTGCAACGCACAGACCAGCACAAAGTTGCGTGCTGCGACCAGCCTTGGTGATCGGGGAGACGGAACAGGGAGAAGTACCTAGGCTTGGTAGTGCGGCAAGGGCCAGAGTACTTGGCACGGCTTCACGGCGGTGCGGAGCCCGTTGTCCCTAGGGCTCGTGGCGGACCTGTGGATGAGCGTACGCTAGTCTCCTTCTGACTGGAAGCAAAACCACACACTGAATCAAGAAGTGGAACTCACCATTCGTCCTGTGATCCAGAAGCCACGAACACCTATTGAGCAAGTAGCTCGGAACCGTTCAGCCGTAGCGATATTGAAACAGGCCCTCCTTCGTCCATGACCACAACTCCTACCATCACCTGATTACCACCAATCGCGATCGACAACACTATCAACGGCCACTGCGGCATCCCATCAGCAACAGACCTCTCAACCTTGCTGGCTCGAGTTTCGGGTGGAAGCCGCAAGTTTGCGACAACGTGCCACCCGAAGACGCCCTGTCATATCTTCAACTCCACGGAGCCAAATTTCCACGAAGTGACAGCGGCATCGGAACCCATTTTTCAGATGACACAGCGTCAACACCAGGACCATCGCGAGGGTAAGTCTCTGCTCCAATTGCAAGACCGCAAGCCGCACCATCACTTGTCGCATCACCATTGTACAATTTGACCATCTCGGTTCCGTCATCAACGACTTCTCAGCGCTCTCGCAAGAGTATCAGCCCGCGCAAACGAGCCTTAGCTTTGCTCCAGACTGATGCCCAGCCTATTGTCTCGCACTCGATGCGCAACATTTGAAAGAACACTGAATGACGATAACATTCAAGACTTGACGAGAAGGCCAGAACCAGCGAGTAGACTCATTGACGTGACTTTGAAGTACTCAATCACGGCTTCGGAGCCTGCTGGTTGACCTCGCCTGGCCCTAAACGTGAGAGAAAGTATGGTGAACTAAGGGTCATCGTGCTTCAAGTATTTCTGGGTGGGGGGGGGGGGGGGGGGGCCGCGTGTCAGCTTTGATGAATCGCATCGTATTGTGATGATCAGAGGCGTTACAGCGAGACGAGCTAGAAAGTGGGATTCTGTGCTAGACTATTTTGGCAGTCTGCGTTGGCACCGTATCTGACTGACGCTGGACCAGGCAGCAGTACTTGCAAAGTTTCAAAGCTGGCCTCGGCTAGGAGATCGCAATCACTAGATCAACCATGTCGAGATCCTTTATCGGGTCCATACTTGCAACCGAAATATCCGATATAGAGCTCAAACAGAATAATTGAGGTAATACCTATAGCAGAGCACAAGCCATGTGCTATAGTAAATAGACATGTATCTTGCACAGTTAAGATCCTGATACCAACTGGACCTAGCTAAAACTCCCTGAGGAGTACACGGAAACTTAAATACTCTCCTGAGCACTTTACCCCTAGGAACTGGATAAAATCCCTGCCATCCCATTCAGCCAAGCAGTCTTGATCGGTTGTAACCCATTTCTGGCGTATGATGACCAGGAATGAGTCTTGATCTCTCCTCTCTATGGCTAGCTCAGCCACCAGTTGCCAGAAAAGCGGTTGTGTGCTTAAAGACTTTACAAGCCTTGAGAGCTGCTGAGCAGGAACCCATTGGTCTAGGGCTTCTTCTCGTGAAACGAAGAGAACATCAAGTTTGGGCCTGTCAGCCATAAGCTGCAGTAGTGGCAGAAGTTGATGAGTTTCTCCGAGGGAGTCGAAGTTCGTGATCTGAAGCTGTAGCTCACTGACGAATTCACAGCGCTGGTACATGGGAACGGCGCTTATTTCGACCCGGTGGTTTGTGTGTCTGAGTATAGGGAGGAACTCCGCGCGATAAAATCTGGAGACCCCCAGCAAAGTAAAAAGACCTTTCGACGGATCTTCTGTGCTGTTGCCGACCCATTTTAGACAGATCGCCATTCCACTACTCGGTAACAAGCAGTCGTAGATCATGTATCGAACCTCTATGCCTGTATTAGTAAGTGAGAAACGTTACACAGATTCGGTCTCTTACCGGGAGGAAGAGCCCACAGAAAAATTCGTCGCTGAGCTGTAATTTCCCGACTAGTTATGGGTGCTGCCATTATGAAGGCTGATTTAGAGACTAAGAATCCCAAGAATAGCAAAAGCTTGAAAGGACCATGTTGTAGTGCCGATAATTTTCAAGCGGGAGACTTGTATCGTAATGGACGGGAAGAGAGTGTTCCCTTATATACATGGACAGAAAGCTTGGCAATACATCTAGTGGTAGTTATCCTCTTCCTGCGTGCGTTCGTATATTAACCCGAATCCTCGCTCATTCGCCCCCGAACCCGCTTGGAGGAAGATTTCGTGATCTGGAAGATGCGCCGGGCACACCATGCACTTTCACGCCCAGAGCATCAAGTTTATCGGCACCCTGGGCCCATGTTATCCTTCAATTCTAAATCACACCGGGGTGTGAAGCAGTGGTATTGGTCTTCTGTAAGCTCGTCGATCGTCAGACAGAGTACCCGAAAACAGTTTGCAAACATGCGACTACGAGCATCATTATGACACTCGATCCTAGCGTCATCAGAGCTTTGAGTGATCCCAACTTGACCACGGAAAAAGCGTTTTCCGACACAATGACATCCCGGTGATCGAGACTCCCTGAAAGCTTACGAAGCCTTTGCTGCTGTGATGAAAGTTATGACCAACTTCGGATGCCGTTCAGCACTTTTTAAGCGGGCTGGATGTTGAGGACTGATCAGGGAGTGTAAGCCCAAGAATATACTTCGATACGACATGCTTCGGCCTAGATCTCATAGGCAGCACCTACAGGCATGCTCGAAAGGAACACTTTCACTCATGGATAACACCACGTCCAGCGCTACACCACATGTGATAGTAGGACCAATATACTTCCTTCACAACCACATATACGATATTTCACGTTAATCATATTTTATTGAGACACGGCTCTTACGCAGTATACTAGAGAAGACGTTCGTTACTAAACCGTGCCATCTGCAAGTCTTTAGACCAATTGTGTCAGGCATGGCCACTTCGCGGACCCAACCGCTAAAATCTGATACCGCGCGGCAAGAAAAGGCTACAGCGACACGGGCCTACCGATGCCGCTTGATAGCCGCCCTCTGAGAAAGGATCCGTGCACGTTGCGACGCAATGAAGGCGTGTAACGAGATAAAAATGATTGCATGCCCCCATCCACGTACAGTGCCGATGATCTCCCAAGATCCGGGTGCGTCGTGAGGCGACCCGATGTGCAGCCAATAGCACAAGGCCCCGAAGTAGTGCTAGACAGCGTGAGCGCCTAATGCGATTGGTCGCTTTAATAGTCGCGCGTTTTGCACTAGAATGTGACACACGGGGCATGGGTGTAGGCGAATGGGACTGGACTTGTGAAGTAGCTGTGATTGGTGTCTCGCGAACATCACGCTGCAGCCTGCATTTCCTGGCCGTCCTGGTCATCACCAGCACGCCATTTACCGAACAGTACCACCACCTCCCCTTTAATGGAGAGCTGGGTGAGACGCTCGCATTAGCCGATCACAGATCTTGTCATTATGCTGCCAAAGGCTGAGAAATTCTAGAATTAAAAAGATTTCAACAGAATATATCACAGTGCCGGCATTTTGCAATCAGATGACTGCTTTGCGAACGAGGCAGACTCGGCGTAGATGTACACGCCGTTATCGGTCTTGATCTTCGAAACGTTGGTGGGCTTCTTGGTACCCAACTCCTTCTGGTCCGACGCAGTCTCTCGCTCGGGCGCTAGGGTCTCTTGCGACGCCGAGAGATCGATAATGGCGTAGAGCTGGTCGGTCAAGGGGGTTAACGAACCCGTCTGGTCGGACACCTCTACGGTCTCGATGACGCCGGGAGCTGGCGCTGGCTCCGGGGAGCTCGGCGTGGCAGTGGCCAGCGCGGTAACATGTTTTCTATGCTATGAATTTACCTCCCGCCATCCTCTTGCTATCGGGGTGTCCGTGAGTCACTCAAAACCATACCCATCATGGATGCCTGCTCCTTGCTCATTCGCCGTCCGAAAAACGCTCAAGACTCTGTTGTAGGAATTCGTCAGATACCCGGAACAAACGATTACACGTGATCTAGAGACTCGAATAACAACGAGATGACCTATCAACTCGTATCCCTCCGCGGGGCGCTCGCTGACGACGACTGGGACGTCTGTCACAGATTCCTTTGTCGCAGAGTTGCCAGGTCCTCGCAGGGCGACGAACAAGCAGAGCCAATATGTGACTAGAAGTCCTAGCAGGGAGCGCTTTGGCTAAATGGTCATATAAAGATCCCCATAATTACAACGATGTCCAAGATCCGTCACTTTCATTTGTTTAGAACGATCAGTGATATGCCCTAAGCCTGGAAATCAGAGGACCGTACTAGATCGGTGTGCAGCAAAGCCTGCCGTGAGCGCGTGAGGTGGCTGTCAAGGATATTCGCCCGTCTATCATTGTGAGCGTGTGTGCAAATGACAGGGTTTCAATCAACTGAGCACCCTTGATGTCCGTTTCTTTTTACAGCGAATCATAAGCCGATTTGTCCTTTATGAAAAAGGAGTCTTAGAGCTCTCATGGTTCAACTCTGAGATATCCCTGCAGATTCGCGAACATCGATCTTTCCAAGACCTGACAGCTCCTTGGTATCCTTTCCTATATGACAGTACAGTGGTGACCATCCGCTTTTCGAAATTAGTTACTATTACCGCACGGACCACCTGGTTGTGGCACACTGGAATGCATACTGTGGCACAGACCCACAACGAGCACCTGTCAATTGACTCATGGTGGGGTACTTTTGCAGTAGTGGCTTCACTCTCTCCTCAGTAATCAAGTAAGCCCGGTATGATCCCTAAATTGTGGCACACTAGGGACGACTGTGTGCGTACATCATCGGCCACAAAGGCTATTCAACTGACAAGAAAGCAGCAATTCCACCAGCGGCTCGTGACGTTGAATTGAAATCATGAGCAAATGCGGTACATAATATGATATCCTGCTGACTTTTCTACTTCCCATGAAAACCTAGGACCCGCTTCAATTTGTCTCGTCGTCTCGTCTTCGACGCATTGGGTTGTGTTGAATCTGCCGAATGTTGGTCATCATTCGAAGACGTCCCAGCTTCAAAGGCCACATTCGTAAGCTCGAGAGTCTGTCGCGCTGATTGGACAGCCGGATGCGATGGCCCGAGAAGCTTCTCAAGAGCATCGTGAGCACGTTGATAATATTGCCGGGCTTCGCTCACACGGTTCTGTTCTGAGCGTAAAGATCCCAGGTTCGAAAGGGTGTTAACCGCTGGTCGGTATGTCGTGACATTTTCCGATCCTACGGCTTCTCGTATCCATCGAGCGCCCGTAGGTACAGCTTCTCGGCCTCGTCCAGCTTCCCCTGATCGGAGTAAAGGATCCCAAGGTTGTTCACTGTGTCGAGTGTCGATGTATGCTCTGGTCCAAGTACCTTCTCTTTCCCATGAAGCGCCCGTAAGTACATCTTCTCGGCCTCGCCCAGCTTCCCCAGGTCGGCGAAAAGATTACCCAGAGAATGGAAAGCCCAGTCTAGAGGAAAGTTGCTCTCCTGTACTGTTGAACAAGACCGGATCGCATGCGGCAGCAGTCGCTTCTGAAGCAGCCAATATTCAGCTTCTTCGTTTGATGGAACCTGCGATGCCACGCTCTCAACTGCAAGCTTGTTTAAGCAGCCGTCCCACTCCTCGTTCAAAACATGACTCGTCCAAGAATGCAGACAACCATGTATACTATATCCCTGTGGCTCCTGGAACATAGCTGTAGGTTCGACAAGGCCGTAGTCGTGGAGTACGCCCATCGCGTCGTTGAAGTCGAGCTCTTCTGAAAGCTGCTCCATCCATGCAGGACCGGTCTCGCTTCTCGCCCGAAGAAGACCGAACCATATGTCTTCGTTGTTGAAGTAGGCCCACCAACGGAGCAGATGAGCCGCAAGTGGGTTCTGTGCCTGAACCTGCTTATATGACAACTGCCATGTTGAACTTAATGTACGATCTGCATAGGATCCGAGATGCAGGTCCCCGGTAACTCTTGCCCAAGATGCCTGGTAGTAGCGAAGATAGTCGCATATGCTGACCCGGACGCGCTTCAAATATGCTCCGGCCGTAGCTAGAGCGAGAGGAAGCCCGTCCAGCACTCGTACAAGTTCTTGTGCATCACCATCTGGAACACCATTAGTCGTCGAATATGAACTGCCTCGAGACACTTACCATCTTGTAAGTCGTTTCGGCCTGATGCCTTCGACAGTATTTGCATGCTTTCGTCTTCGGATTTGAGTTTCTCGACTCGGATGTGATCACCCATGTCGATTTGCGACAGCCGTGTTGTGATCACTACTGAGCCCTGATCTGCCATTGGGAGAAACTGGTGTATGTCGACCGCGGCCTCGGTTTTCCGTCCTGGGAGCTTTGGATTGTCGTAGTTATCATACACAATGAGCCATCTGGTGTTGCCGAGCAAGCTGAGCCACGCTTTCACGGCCTGCACAAGCTTGCCGTGGTCTTGCTGCAGGTTCAGTCCCTTGAGGCTGCCGACGTCGGCATGCTGTTCGAGGATCTGCGATGCGATCCTAGCAAAGCTCTGCTGAATGGATGCTTCGTCCTTGACATTGAGCCAGAAGATGGCCGAGTACTCGTCCCGATATCGACTGATATAAGTCGCAGCGAGCTGTGTCTTGCCGATGCCGCCTAGACCGTGGAGTACGACAATGCGACGGCTCCCATCCGAGCACAGCATCCTCCGCATCTCGGCTACTTCTGCATCTCTTGCCACAAAATGTGGAGTCTCGGGAATGCCAGAACGACTGAAGCTGATTAAAAAGTTGTGGTGAGCGCCTAAGTGCGTTAGTCAAGATGAATCCTCTTTCGCTGAGCTGTATCTTACCTTTCACTGATTTCTGGACCTCTTCTCGCAATCTCTTCTGTGCGTTTTCGCGACCCTCGCCATAGATGAGTGGCATGTGGACGCCAAATATTCCAAGCAGCGAGTACGCCATGTCTTCCTCATACTTCGTTTTCCGATTGCGTGCCCAAGCCTCGCGTTCGGAAGTCGTAAAGTCGGATAATGGTGTACCCCGTAGCGCCTTTGCAGGGACACCTGTGACGTCGCGTACGGCAGCCTCCAGCGACCTCTTGTCGCCCAAGAAAACACCTTCCTTTGAGTAAAACTCGACAATCTGTGGGGCTATGAGCTCTTGAAGTGTCCAGCCGCGCGTAAACCACCGACTACCTCGAAAAGCGGCATCCCACAATGCCACACCTGGCTGCTGACTGGACGTCGCAGAACAGGAGTCAGACAAGAAACGTCGGAGAGGAACACGTAGCATCGCTGCGCGCCACGGTACCACTTGAACATGCTATTGATTGCAGTTTGGAGTTCGATGGCGTCTGATTTGTCGATACAACAAGAGTCTACCCAGAAATGCTGCAGGCCATGTCGCTGGGCCTGGTCGGCGCAGAACTTGGTCTTCGCGTAGCCGTCTTTCTTGTGCCAGTCGTTTGGAGTCGTTTTGACATCGTTGTAGATGACTTCGTCGGTGCCCCAGGTATGGGAAAGAATTGCATAGGGGGGTATGCCATCAGCGCGCAGATCGGCGGTGAGGGTGTAGTTGCTGGCGTTGCCTCGTTGCAGGAGCCGCATTGTAGAGTAATAACCGATGGGATTAAAGGTTCCTGTTCAGAGTAGAGGACCCGGACGCCGAACATCACGCGTGATAGTTAAACGGGATGCAGAATGCAACATGATCACAGTAAGATGTTGGGCGGCCTCAGCTCTTGCGTCAGCCCGAAAGTGCGGGGTAAGGAGGGGTTTCGATATGACATTTACATGGCAAGGCAGACTCGTTACTCGCTTGTACAACGTAGGAGCTCAGAGTCAGTGCGTCAAACGTACATGCGGCTTCTCCTGATTGCAAAGGTTTGGCTTCCCCGCGTAAGGAGAGGCTGGCCATGATGCGAAGTTTTGGTCGTACGCCACAACATGAAAGCGGTAGTGTATGTGCATGTAGAATATATGATCGCATTGAAGTTGTCCCACATACAGTGAACAGATGCGAAGAGGTCTTTGTTCTTTGCATTATGTCGAAAGCGTCATAATCTGCCGTCGCTCTGCGATAGGCAAGGCGAAGATTGCTCGACGATCGGCCAGAGTCACCACTACAGATACAGTACAGTACAAGCTGCACGACGAACAAACAATCCTTCGTTAGTGCCAGCCGCTGCACGTGACGGTGCAATCCACTTTTGGAGCTACTGGCTATGGGTGTCAGTACAGTGTGATGTACAGTACACAGATGTCACTGGTTCGTGCGGAGTTGTTCTATGATGCCAGAGTAGCGGACACAGTTCGCGGTCACTACTGTAAGGCAAAGTTTAGCCAACTATTCGCGATGGTCTCCATTGCAAATGGGGTGACGAAAAAACAGTCCACTGCTGCATTTCGTGCTGCAATCCACTTTTGGAGGGTACTTCATCTCGGACAGCCTGCACAGTGTAAGCCAAAATGTGCCATAGTCGCAAGGCCCGTGCGGGAACATCAACTAAAGTCTGGAAAGCGGATACAGTCGGATTCGAAATCGGTGTCCGTGTTGGTCATGCCAAAATAGTTCTGCGCATGGACCCTCTGATCTTGGCATTCCACCTTAAACGGCGGAGAAAGGGAGACCCTTTGGGAAGGTGGGGTAAACGACAGCCAAATCGTGCTCCGTAATCAGTACAGCCTGATTCGAAATCGGTGTCCACCTTCCCCGAAGCAGAGATTCTATGCGCACGGACCATCCAGTCTTGGCAGCATCCGGTACAGGAGTGGACAAATGTGACGCACAGGTGGGGACATCTTAGACAGCCGGTTTGTGCTCCAACGTCATTTGTGGCCTAGTTTGGAGTCTTCATGTATTGCATTAACGAGTTGACTACAAAATCGGGTCATGCAAACAAACCTTCCGGCACTTGTTACGAATTGAACAAATCTCCCTCCTCGGGTTCTACAGCGGAGGTCAAAGTTGGTGTCCGCTTCCCACACCTTTTGACTTTTCCAAGACAATAGGGTATGGGTGACGACACAGTGCTAGCTGTTGTGGGGCTTGCGCCTCTGAAGTAGAGGTCTTTGCCCCTTCGAGGCTTTGCGCCTCTTGAAGGGTCGACGACTGACTGATGACTGTTGCCAAGACCCAGGAGTGAAAACTGCTTTGCCGGAAATCTGCCAGCCCACAAAGCGAGTATATTTGGGCAGAGCGAAATAGCAATCACGGTTCACGGGCTACTCGGGACTCTGGGGTGCCTAGGTCAGTGAAAGCTGATAGAGTGTAGCTCATCATTGACCGGCTGGAATCAAGTGCAGAAGACTGAATTATCTGGCCACTACGTATACGACGCCTACAGGCAATGATGATGCTCCAGGAGCTGCACAGGCACAAGCGTTGTCTCAAAATGATTCCATGATCGAGAACGAGAATGAGGCAGATTGAGAAATATACCCGTCGTTTTGAACGAGACGTCGACCAAATATTCTTCAGCGTCCAAGTAACATGTTCAGACGCAATATGTGTCATTCCAGAAGAGGAATTGTCACCCGTCAAAGTCCGGTACCACTGTCCCATTGCCTGTCACTGATAGCTTCTCGACATCTGGTGGCTACTGAAGACGGCCAACTGAAGTTCCGTGACAGCACGTTCATCTTGTGCAGCCAGATCAATATCTCCCCTGCAAGTCAGCATTTTGACTACCGAATCTTGTCCTTACGCAGCCGCTGAGAAGAGCGTTTCCTAAATACCGGAGGCCGTGGCGGCACCAATATCCAGAAGCACCTCCACAACAGCTCCATGGCCTTTTCTGGTCGCCCATGAAAGCAGCATTCGACCGTTGATGTCGACAGAGCTGAATTCGATTCGGCCTGTATGGATAAGGAGCTTGACAACTGCGTGATAACCATGAGCGTCAGTCCAAGAAAGGAGCATCCGGCCAAATTTATCTTAATTATCGACATTGACCTGGTCCATGCCGCAAGGGAGCTTGGCATCCTGGGGATAACCATGCTCGTCAGGCAAGGATAGGGGTGTTTGACCAAAGTCGTCGTCCTTGACGTTGACGTCCGCCCCGTTGGCCAAGAGAAGCTTGACAATGTCGTCGTGGCCTCCATCTGAGGCAGCCTGCAGAGCGTTGCCGTAGTGGCCACCCTGCGCGTTGACGTCCGCCCCCTTCTCTAGGAGCAGCTTGACAGTGTCGGCGTGGCCTCCAGCTGAGGCAGCCTGTAGAGCGTTGCCGTAGTAGCCACCGGGCGCTTGAATATCTGCCCCCTGCTCCAGGAGCGACGTCGCAGTTCCGGATAGACCCCCAAAGCAAGCGTAGTACAAACGCGATCCTTTTGGAGGTCCAGGATTATCATCCCAATATGTATCCTGCTGGTATAGCCGGCACCATCTCTGAAAGGTCGCCTCCCCTTGAAGGAATCTTACGCTCGCTTCCAACACACTCCCAGCGGTTTCGGCAGCAGCAGCAAAGCCAGTCCACACCTGTGCTGCGAATCGCGCCATCGGGAACTGCTGCCTGATCTCAGCGTCGCTGCCTTCGATGTCCGCGAGATATGCTAGGCAGGTCATCGCAATAGTGATGCTGGCACTCGGCAGCTTGATCTGCTGAATACCTAGTAGGTACTCCTTGACCGAAAAATGTGAGAGATGAAGCTCGTCGACGTCAGCGTGGACGATGACCACCAAACCTGGGCAGTACCTCAACACGTCAGTCTCGCGGAACAATCGACTCCTGACGTTAAAGCCGGCGATCTCCCCTTCGATCTGTGTTGCTAGTACTTCCACAGCCTCCGCCAGCCGAAGTGGCCGCTTAGAGTGCACCAAGAATTGTAGAAGACGAAGTGCGTCGTGTTTAAGCTCCGCCGGGATGACTTCAAGCATTCGCCCATATGTCTCGTTAAGGTCGTGCGCCAGGCTTGCAAGTGCTCGCTCCACCGCCGTCTCATGAAGACACTGCGCAAGGCTTTCCAACTGACAGAAAGCCCATCGGAACCTGTATTATGTCAGTATGTCAGGCCCAACCCGGGGATAAAATAGGCAGCTTACATGCCATCGGCCCCGTCCCCAACTTTGCTTTGGATCTGTTTGAGGAGGCCCTGCGACAGATACTTGCTTCGGAACTCGTGGCGTTCCACAAGCTGTGCTGCGACATAGGATCGAATGTCCCCGTCCACCGCGTGCTTATCTAATTTCAAGCAATTTCCCTCCCCCATCAGCTCGGGCATGCTGCATCGAAAGTCCGGTTCAGGACGACTGGTGCAGATCAGCTGAACGTGCCTCGATTCCAGTCTAGAAGCAATGTCCTTAATCCCGGAGACGAGTTCGCCCCTCGTGGTTGATTCGTCCAGGGCGTCTAGGATGATGACCACCCTTTCGTGGCTCGCGAGCATCTTGCAAACGACGTGCAGCAGCGTCTCCCTAGTCAGCTGGTTGCGGCCGTCGTGATGCGTCCCGTACAACGCGTCTAAATGCATTGCACACTTAGCCGTGGTCCGGTACAACTGGAAGGCAAGTGACCGCAGCATTCCGTCCACAGTCTGCTTCGAGGTGTCGCTGAACCATGGCACTACTTCCTTGTGTTCCAGGCTATCAATGCAATCATGTTGGCTTATAATATCTTCTGCCTCAAGAAAGCCCCGTGGACTCACAACATTGGCTGTACGTCGATCATTTCTAATACCTTGCTTAATTACGCTAATATCGACGACTGCGTGTGCCGTGCCAATTCCTTTTCTTGAATAAAGAGCTCCATGTGAGCAGTTTTGAATGCGAATTTGTTGCCGTCACAAACTGCAGCAATGTGTGCGTGGTCAGTTTGTGCCTGCAATCTAGAGGCTGGCTTTGAGGCTTACCACTTGGGTCCCTTTTCTCTTCGATCCAGGTTGATGCCTGCCTGCATTGCCACAGTCTGTCTGTGCCTGACGATGTACTCTTCCGTGCAATACCACGAAGGTGGAAGACTGGCGGGTTGTCAAGGAAGACGCAACCAAGGCTTTCCAGGGCTGTGTAGCTGTCAGTCGTTTGGAAATTGTCAATCTGCTTCGGGGCAGCCGCCTACCTCGGATACATTCCTCGGTCCTCAGGCGCTCTTCCTCAGCAAGCCAAGCTTGCCAAGCCCCTTCGTCGTCGATGTTGGTTGTCCTTGGCGCTGGAGAGGGCACGTCAAATCCCAACAGCGGGCCGCAAGACTGCTTCGTTTGTGCTGCAAGAGTACTTTGTCCATATGGGATGCTGAAAACATCCAGAGCACGTGTAGCAAGAACGTGCACTGTATTACAACTATCTCTGGCATTCGGCTGCCAAATGTCTGGGAGTAGTTAGTGATCAACATCTAGTGAGCTGTGGGACTTGCAACTGACAACAGTCTCAATGGCGCGGGCTAGTAAATCGCTCAGTGCTGTGCTGTACTCGGCTGCGGTAGCCAGTTCTGAATGCCGGCTGCCGACGGCCGCGGTAGCGAAGAGCAGCATCCAAGAGAGTTTTGGAGCTTCAAGCCTCGATGGATGAAGGAAAGGGAACTGCCATGCAAAGTACTCAAAGTAAAGCTCGACAAAGGCGTGCAGGGTGCGCGTCGGAATAGTGTTAGGCGGTTGGCCCAACTGCTGGCTCGCATAAAACCGGTGAAGGCCCTCCACTGCTTTTATAGGAATGTTTGATATGTGATCAAACATTTCTGTCTCGACCATTTGAGTTTCATCTGGTTGCGGCTTGGGAAACGAGGCACAAGGCTTTGTGTAGCCGCCGCAGATATTCTCAGGCTTGAGATGAAGTGAGGATGATGTTGGGGAACGCGTCTGGGGGGATGGTCTCTTGTCTGTGGCGGGTTCGACAAAATTGGGTGCCTCTGCTACCTGTCGAGCCAAAGACTCAAGACCTGGAGAGTACGTCATAGTTGGCATATCGAATGGCGACGGGACGTCGAATATAAAATCCAGGCCCTCCATGGGCCATGAGTAGGGGAAGCTGGCCATGGGAGGATTCCATGTTAGATTGTCGAGGTCACCGGTCACCGAGAACGCGTCAGTGGGCATTGGGTCTTGCAGCCATTGTGTATGATCCGGGGTCTGAGGATGATTATGCAAATCTTGAGCTAGGATGGACGGCACGGCGGCAAAATTCTGGATAGCCACGCCACTCGTGTGCTCGCTGAAACCTGGCCGTGTCGGAGAGACGACGACGTTAGCTGATGTCTCATCAAGGCTTGACTCGGGCTGCGAGGTCATGCGATCCGGCAATGAGCTGTATGTACATTGCGAGCGGCGAAGCACGCATCGCGAGCACGGCAAGCATGCTGTCTCGTAAAGTGGCCCGGCGGGGTCTCATGACTTCCCTTTCTGGCCTGCAAAGGGCTCTACACCTAGGGATATATATCATGCATTCGGGCGTCTTCAATGTGCTTTCTGGGGGTGGAAAATATCGAATGTGCACCCACGGCCTGCGCCATCACCTCGAAACTCGTCATTAATCACCTTTCCCCAGACATAGACATGGCACCACTCAAGGTTGCCATCGTCGGCGGCGGCATGGCAGGCGCTAATCTGGCCAATGGGCTAATAAACCAATCTTCCGATCTCGTCCAAGTAACCGTCTACGAACGCGCTGTCGAGAGTGACGCCCACGGAGGCTACCAAATCCGCCTGGGAGCGCTGGCTCTCGCTGGCTTTCGCGCCTGTCTGACACCGAAACAGTTCGGGGATCTCTTGCTGCTCTTTGGGCAGTCTAGTGGCGCCGCGCTATCTGCGCCCTGCATCTTCAATCCTTCCGACATGCGCGTCCTGGTCGACCTGAGCACGGCACCGACCTATGAGAAGAGCGCGCCAATCTCGCGCATCCGGCTCCGCGACTATCTGCAGGAGCCGCTCAAAGAAAAGGGCGTCATCAAGTATGGCATGAAGTGCACGAGGTACGAGATCCTCAAGGGCAGCAAGCCCGGGCGCAGTCATGTGCGCGTGCATTTTGCCGACGGCACGCATGACGACTCCGACATCCTCATTGCAGCCGAGGGCAGCGGTAGCAAGATCAACAAGCAGATTGGCCTAGATAATATTGTCGAACGGGCCCTCCCTGGCGGAGATCTACTACTCGGCAAATGCAACCTCTCGTGGGACGTCCTGCTCTCGCTGCCCAAGGGACTACTCGAAAAGGGCTCAATCTACACAAGCAACTCAGTGGGAACCATCTTTGCTGCAGCCTATCTCCCGCCGAGTCTCAGCACCCCCGAGCGGCGCGAGGCGGTCAGTGGGTCAGTCAGCGGCTGGGACAAGCCACTCCGATATGACGAGCAGCAGGCGTCGATGTACCTTATCGTCGGGTGGGCCACCGATGAACTCAGCAAGGATTTCGGTTCACAGCCCGACAAGAAAGCCTATTTGCGACAGAAATTGGCCGGAGCCGGCTTTCACCCGGAGTTCCACAAGCTCGTCGATACCGTCGACGAAGATGAGTTCGTCACAACACCATCTCGATCCTCCAAGCTCAACACGCGTGTGGACTGGAGGCGACGCCTTATAGCTAGCGGTGACCATGAGCTAGAAATTGCGAATCCTCGGGTGTGGCTGATCGGAGATTCGATCCATGTGATGCTCCCGTCCAGAGGCATGGGTGCCAACAACGCCCTGTGCGATACCGCCGACGCACTGCCGCCGCTTCTGCAACTGGCAGAACAGCATTCCTCTGCTGGTTTCATCACAGATGACGAGGTCTCTAGGCAGCTGGCCAAGTATGAGCAGGTCATGGTTCCAAGAGCCTTTGGATGGGTCAAGAAGAGTATGAATCAAAAGGTAAGTGTCAGTTTTCAGAGTGCCGGGCCCCGTCGAAAACCCCTCCAGCTAACACGGTAACAACAGCTACCCGACCTGGAAAGCACGAAGGGTAAGATGATTATCGTCGTGCTGCGAGTCGGCATATTCTTCCAGAACTTCATCATGGGGACTCTAAAGCTCATTGGCTGGCAGCAAAAGGACGATGCCCCCGAATTTGCTTAGGTTGGATCTGAAACAGGTTATTACACAGATAGCCACAGGGTTGAGTTTGTCTTCAAGCGGAACCAAATTGCGTCAACACATTAGACTGTCATTCAAATAGCTGTTTCCTTTTTCTTTCTGTAAGTTGGAGACCCCCCTGGCGACCACCCCCCATCACGACCAGGGGTCGCGTCGCGACGCGACTCAACACCCCACCATACATTTCTTCATATATAACCGTTGCCTCGCGTCGGGACGCGTCCATTCCACCACTATTCTGCTCCCCAGAAATGAGGCTATCACCATGGTGCCAAAACACTACAAAAAGCGCGCCCTGCGCGCTCTCAACGACGTTGAGGATGGCATGTCGGTCCAGGGCGCTGCAGAAAAGAACGACATCGACAGGTGCTACCTGCGTCGTCGGATCCTAGGCACGCCGACTGCCCTCCAGAGTTATCAGGTGCGGCAGACCCTCTCCGTCACACAAGAGGCTTATTTGGTCCGTTGGGCTCTTGATCAGGCGGCAATCGGCTATGCGGCGCCGTTAAAGCAATTTAAGCACTTCGCGATGCGTCTCCTCGCTCTGGAGGGCATGCCGCAGAAGCTCGGTCGACGATGGTACGAACGATTCCTCCGCCGCCACCCCGAGATCCGAACCTCTAAGTCACGACTTATCGAGTACAAACGGTATAACGGCGCCTGCAAGGCCAATATCGACATCTTCTTCGAGCGACTGACGTCATTGAACGCCAAAAAACTACGGCCCGAGAACATCTGGAACGTCGACGAGTGTGGAGTGGCGGAGGGCCTCGGTCACAATAGCTTTGTGGTCCCCGATGCCCTCCGCGACTTCACATTGAAAAAGGACGGCGCGCGGAGGACGTGGATAACGATAATTGAGGCTATCTCTGCCAGCGGCGCGTTCATCCCTCCACTGGTGATCTTCAAGGGCCAGTCTGTACAGCAACAGTGGTTTCCTGACGTCAACCTCACCAAGTGGCAGAAGTGGCATTTCGAGACATCTCCGAACGGTTGGACCAGCAATGACATTGCCTTGAAATGGCTCAAAGAGCTGTTTATTCCGCATACGAAGCCGGCAGACCCTGAGGAATGGCGATGCCTGATTCTAGATGGCCACAAGTCCCATTCAACCGTCGAATTTATGTCAGAATGCTTCACCAATAAGATCTGGCTGTTGTTCCTTCCGGCGCACACATCACATGTGCTTCAGCCACTAGATGTTGGGGTGTTCTCTGCGGTAAAGCACTGCTACCGCGAGTCGGTGGCAGAGGTTGCATGTGCTACTATGAATGAGACCCCAGGTAAGCGAGAGTTCCTTGAAGCATATCATCTTGCTCGCGAGAAAAAACTGAACAAGAAGAACATCACCGCAGGCTTCAAAGGCACCGGGGTGTGGCCGTAGAATAAGTTGAAACCTATGGGGTCCCGGTGGGTTGTACACCCTGAGGAGGATGTGCCTACGACCGCCCAAAATCGACCCAAAACAGCCATTTCCGAGCCCGATTTTTGGACGCCAATATGCGCAGTTGACGTCAAAACACCAAAAACATCTCGCGATGTGCATCAATTGCATATGGCGCTGATGCGCTGCGAAGGAGCGCTGGGGACGGCGACGTGCAGGAAGCTGTTCAACAAGGTGGCGAAGGCACTTGACACTTCAAACATTGTTACACCACCGCAGAGCATGAAAAAGGACGTCTGCAAGCTGCATTAGAGGCTACAAGGCCTACCAAGCGCCGCAAAGTCGATCTAGACCCCAATAAGGAGTTTATTACCATAGTTGAGGTCGAGCGCGCAAAGAGGCAGGTGCGGCGCGAGTTGGGCTCAGACGCCAGCACAGACGACGACAGCGACAGCAGCGATAGCGTCGTGGAGGTGATTGAAGGAGATAGCGACGTAGAGAGTTGCATAGAAGTGCAGGACAATTGATTTGAAGGCAATTGAACGAGTGGTTGTTGTTTTATTGCAGAGTGACTGTGAGGTTGACGATGCCTTCATGTGTAGCGGAGGTGGTGGTCGTGGAGGGGGGTGGTCGCCAGGGGGGTCTCCAACTTATATCTCCGGTTAAGCGCTTCGATTGAGTCCATTTAACTTATCTCTGGTGTTTTTGCCGGGATGAACAAATTAACCCGTGCTCAATTTGCTATGGTCCCTAGCACTCAGACCTGCAGTGCGTCTGACTGCCATCAGTCACTCGTTGTGGCTGGCATAAAATACATCACGACAGCTTCTGCTCCTCGAGCGCTTCAATGCCGCGTCTAGTCTCCTGCCGCTTCTCCCAGCGATTATGTAGCCAGTACCCCGTGGTAAGAAACGCCCAGCACCCAATGACAAAGAAGAAATTGACAATGTAGCCCTTCTTCCACTGTGGGGCTTCGATCTGGGGAAACACGAGAAGTGGGTAAAAGGAATTTACGGCGAACCCAAGAGTCTGTCGGTGAGACGTGTCAGTACACGCTTTGGAATGCAGAATGGAGCACTTACAATCATGCTGCCATTAAAGAAGGCGCGGGCTTCGGCAGAATCTTTGAGCCAAAGGTTGACTGTCGGCACGAGGATCGGCGTGACGCAAGCCGTTGTGCCAAAGAGATAGAAGCAGGCGAACTTGAGCGCATTCGGGATGAACCACACAATCATGCAGACGTTGGCGAACATCACAATCGCAATGACAACCTGGAAGATAGCCCAAGTCGGGTAGACCATGCACAGGCCCGTAGCAAGAAGTGTCGCGACAACGGAGACGCCTTGCGCGCCGGTGGGCAGGGTATTGATCTGCTGCACGGTGTAGGTTCCGTGCTTGGCGGTCTCGTCTTTGAGCCAGAGCGCCATTTGGCCGTGTGGGTAGGCGCCCGAGAGGAAGAGGATATAAGCCATGACGCCGACATACCAGTGCCAATGGCAGAAAACACGCCTGAGGAGGGCCTTGCCAATCTTCTTGGGCGCCTTGACGCCAGCCTCCCGCATGCGTAGGCGGCCGAGCTCAAGTTCTTTCTCGGTCATCCACCAGATCTTTTTGCTCGCAGGCATGCCGGGGAAGATGAAGAAGCCCAAGATCGAGAGGGGCAGGGAGATGCAGCCGTCGATGATGAAGAGCCATCTCCAGCCTGACATACCATGGATGCCGTTGAGGTTGGTATATGCAGCTGCTTGAAGGTAGCCGCCAAACATGACGCCGATGTTGTTTGATCTGAGACGAGGTCAGTGCTTGACCGGGCATTTCATGTGTTTGGGGGCCGTAATTACTTACACGTACCACAAGCCGGCACGCTTGAAGAGCTCCTCGGGTTTATACCAAGATGCGAGAATGAAGAGGCTCCCCGATGCAACTGGGGTCTCGAGGACGCCGAGCAGAAATCGTGTCCCATAGATCTGCGGGGCACTCTGAAGCCTTGACTGTGCAAAGGTCAAGCAACTCCACATGACCTCGCAGGTGGGCAAGAACCAGCGCGTGTACTGCGGTCTCGAGAGGAAGAGCATTGCCGGGATCTGTGTAATGACGTAGCCTATGTTGTAGAACATTGGGAACATGGAGTATCTGGATGCCGAGGTCAGTGATTCCGCGAGCGGCTAGAAGATGCTTGTGGTTTGGCTCACTCGTTGCCGTACAGTCTCAGCTCCTCCTTCATGCCAGACACATACGCCGAGTTGATGTTACTCTGGTCAAGCCATTTCAGGAAGAAGGCGATGCTCGTAAAAGTCAAAAGGTATGCGTCAATCTTGCGGAGGAACTTGCGTTCGTCCTCCGGATAGTGCGAGGGGTACCATTCGAAGATGTACATCCAGGCAATCCACAGTGACCTCTTTGGCGCCTCCTTGAGGTTGCGATTCGCCGGGAGATTTGTCTCGGGCTCATCCGGGGTAGTGGCGACATCGGCACCAGCGATTTGCTTTGCTGATGCCTGCTGGTGCTCGCGAGGCTGCTCGAGCCCAGTACTTGGGAGGGTAGTCATGGCTAGCGGAGGATGAGATCTGGCTCAGCTGGTTCGCGAGTCAGACAGAGCAGAATCCCGCAGATACGGCAGCTTCTTAAACTTCAAAAGCATGGTAAGATGCGAGCCCCTGTCAATAATATCACTTGGTACGTCGCATGGTTTTGCCTCCCCACACAGGAACAAGCCTGGGGTAAGCTGGGGTAGCTGTCGGAGTGTTCCGCTAGCTCGTTCATTGGAGAACGATGATTGGGTCGCGAGAGGGAGGAGCATCGGGCATCGGGCAAACTCATGTCCGGGAGGAGTTGGTAGAGACTTTGCCGGGGACCTAGCCCAGCAGAGTAATATTTACGGATTAGATTAGATTCGGCGGTCATCATCCTCCTTGCAGCGGGCATCGCGTCAATCCACGTCCGCTGTTCCTCTCATTGCCCCGTCAACTCTCGGTTCATCCGCCCGACGATGGACACGCTTCAGGCTCCGGCTTGCCAGGGTGACGGGGAGCTGGCCCCGAGCAGCAGCCAAGACATTCCGTCATGCCAGGGCTGTCGACTCCGCAAGCTGCGGTGCTCGCGTGAGCAGCCTGTCTGCACGCATTGCAGCCGCCTTTGTCAGCTGTGCAGAACTATCATTTTCTGCGGCAACGACTGACTTTGTCATCTCCACTAGGTGTCCCATGTGTGTACGAACTCAAGAAGAACAAGCCGGGGCTCAAGCTTGGTGCTGTAGAGGCCCTCAATCGACGGATGGGTGCGTCAGGTCATGATGCGATCGTGCTTGGTGATATTACACGCAATACTGACCTTGTAACAAGAGGCTCTCGAGCATGCCGTTCTTGAACTATCTCGAAACCAGTGCAATGGCTCACATGCTGCCGAGGCAGCCAGGTCACCGTCCGCACCATTACCCCAGCATCGCGTACGCACCACTGTAACTGCTTCCGCACAGCACGCGCAGCCGCCAGCCCTGGCCTCGCCCCGGAGAGACCTCGACCATGCCGTCGTTTCAGATGAAGCGGAACCTGGCATAGATCGGACGCGGAAACGCCGAAAGCTCGATAGTTGTGGCAACATAGCGATAGATGTATTCTGCCCACTCGAGCAGTTGAACAATGGCGTATCGTCGTTGCCACAACCAAGAGTGATGGAGAGCATCATCACGACATACTTTAGCCTGATCCAGCCCTGGATCCCAATTTTGCACGAGACCCGATTCCGCGCACAGCTGCACGACACAAAAAGGCAGCACGCACTAATTAACATCCTCCACGCCATGGTTGTCGCCACGGGCGAGAAGTAGATCCCCTATACCCACGACAACTGCCACAAGCAACGATACCGTTTCTTTCGATGTATATGAGCATCGCGAGGTCGTGGAGATTGTTTTCGAGACCTCAGTGGGATGGCTGATGAATCTGCCCTCGGAAGACCAGGGAGGCCTATATGCATGTGCCGTTGGGTCTTTGCTAGTTAGAATGGTCAAACACTGCCGGCGCCTCATTCGATTTCACAAGGAACGAAGCACGCAACGCCAGGTTAACAACAGCACAGTTACTGAATCACTATGCACTTCGGGCGACGGCATAGGCGGGTGCACGAATCCGACACCATTGACGACTGCCAGCATTGACATCATCGGTCCATTCGAACTACACAAGCGAGGCATGGCCCTGGAGGAGCATCATGGGCTCTATGGGGGACCGCTCGTGAGTATGTCCCCGAATTCCCTGATATTCTGTAACCCAATGCTTCGAAACGACAAGCCCGACTCCAAACATGCTGTAAAGCAGCGCTCCGGAGCATTCACAACGCAATCGCTGTGGACCATCAAGGCGAAGGACGCTGTCAGGCGTGGCCACGTTGTGCGAGGGGTCGCAGCTGAGCTCGGTAAATGGACGGCCATCTATCTACCTCCAGAGCCCATAGGACAACGTAAAAGCATGATTCAGGGGCACTGCAGCATTTAAAAGCGGCGCGCAAGCTAACCATTTACATGTCGGGAGACATGTAGGATCGACTTTTCTTCTGGATTTCTACTTCCGCTTTCTGTGCGTGGTGAGAGGGGGAAGCAAGCCGGAGTGCACTGATGCTGTCATCTTGCACTTTCTCGCGCTATTGTGCAAAGAGGATAATGAAAAAGAGTTCAGCAAAGATGTTCGGCGCCGTTCAGAAAGAGTATATGAAATACTCACGGAGGAATACGAGCCCACTTAAAAGAATGATGAACACAGGGGCGGGCAGCAGAACACCAACTTTCTTCTCTTGGCTATTCCTCTGTGAAGGATCCCTGAATGATTAGATTTTGCTTTGACCAAGTAGCAAAACGCCTATGATTTATGCAAAAAGGGTCTGGGTTCCGCTCTGGTGCATGTATTTCCGAGCGAAATTGAGTGTGCATCTGTGATCAGAACCTCGAGATCTGCGGCGGGGTGAGAATCACGATACTACGGGGTTGGCATGTCCACGGAGTAGATCGTGCCTCCACCGAGCACTGGGCAGTCCGTCCGTGGAAAAACCATACCGACATGGCTGGCAGTTCCTGCGTGCGGCCTGCATCCGCTGTACGTGCCCAGCCTCAAGAACCTGGTCTATGGCGGTTCGACATCAACAGGCGGACTCAGAATCAGTGATAGGCCTGCGCTAGCCTTCTGTATAATCTTGATCCGGCTGCAGTGGAGAAGTCACCATGCGTCAACTCCGCTTGAGGAGTACTAACATTGGAATCTCCTAATAATGTGGGTGGCGTTCCATCCTTGCAGCACTACAAAAACTCCCAGATGATTTGGCGTTGGCGGTTAGCGCCGACGAGGAGGATTCCGTCAGGGATGGAGCCTGCATGCAGGTCATATGGGACAATTCAAGAGGTGGTCTGGCAAAACTTTCTGCCGCACAGGTAGGGGCACAGTTATCATAAATAGTGTAGCAACGTTGAAAATATTGTTGGCTTCTACCAGAGCGGGCCGGTGCGCGGTCCCAGTAGGGGTTTTGGATGTGGCCGTCTTGTGACACCAGGGTTGCTGCGATCACTCCGGGCAAAAGCCTGCGACATGAATCTGAATCCATAAACGGTATTTTGCATCGACGACGGATTATTAGATAGATTGGCTCGTCGCGAACCGTCTCTGAGATACCAGGATCCACCAAACTCCCGACAGACCTAGTTTCGAGGTGCTGTTACTACGGACTGCGTGATGCTGGCACCGAGGCTGGCACCGAGGCTGGCACCGAGGCTGGCACCGAGGCTGGCGTCGTATAAGGGTTGACAGAGTTAGATAGCTCGTGCAGCTACCCTCTCGTCGCAGTTTAGAATTGATCGAACATTCTTGTCGCATGCTTCTCCGCATTACGCCTTCCGAAATCCGCATACTCCCAATCAGGTCCTTTAGCATATAAGTCTGCCTGCCACCTCGCGACCAGGCCGCCTCGCGACCACCCCCCACCTGCGCATGAAGCCATCACCAACCTCACCGTCACTCTGCAATAAAACCACAACCAGTCGTTAAAATGTCTTCAAATCAATTGAGCTGTATCTCTATGCAGTCCTCTTCGTCGGTGTCGCTTTCAATTAGCTCTACCTCGTCGTCGCTGCTGTTTATGTAGTCGTCGCTGCTAACGTCCGACCCCATCTCACGGCGAACCTGCCTCTTTGCGCGTTCCACGTTTACGACGGAAACGAAGTCTTTATTAGGATCCGGATCAGCTTTGCGACGTTTAGTAGGCTTTGAAGCCTCTAATACAGCTTTGAGGCGGTCTTTTTGGTGTTCTGCGGCGGTGTAACGGAGGTTCGAGTTCTCGACTGCTTTCGCCACCTTATTGAACAGCTTCCTGCAGGTCGCTGTCGCCAGCGCAGAATCGCACCACAGCATCAATTGGTGCAGTTCATAGACATCGCGACCTGTTTTTGGTGTTTTGACGTCAATTGCGCATAACGGCGTCAAGAAATCTGGCTCTGGGAACGTCAATTGGGCCTGATTTTGCGTAGTTGCAGGTGCTGACCGTGATTCCTCCAAACTCCGTACTACGAAGCGGGAGCTCAAGGCCTTCAACCTATTGTGTGGCCACACACCCGTGCCCTTGAAGCCCGCCAAGATGTTCTCCTTGTTCATCTTCTTCTTCCGCGCAAGTTGATATGCTTCAAGGAACTCCCGCTTGCCTGGGGACTCGTTCATGGTGTTGTAGGACACCTCCGTGACCGCCTGACGGTAGCATGATTTCACCGCCGAGAACACACCCACATCGAGTGGCTGAAGGACATGTGAGGTATGGGCCGGCAAGTAAATCAGCCAGATTTTATGGATAAAGCACTCCGCCATGAACTCTGCTGTTGTATGCGACTTGTGGCCGTCCAGAATAAGGCATCGCCAGTGTCCCCGAACAGCTGGAATGGTGTTGGGGATAAAGATCTCCTTCAGCCATTTCAGCGCAATATCATTGCTGGTCCACCCATTTAGTGATGTCTCAAAACACCAGTGCTTCCACTTATCGAGTTCGACGTCAGGAAACCACTGCTGCTGCACCGATTGGCCTTGAAGATAACGAGCGGAGGGATCGAACGACCAGCTGCAGAAATGGCCTCAATTATCGTGATCCAGGTCCTCCTGGCACCGTCCTTTTTCAAGGTGAAGTTGCGCAAGGCATCAGAGACCACGAGGCCATTATGACCAAGGCCCTCCGCCACTCCACACTCGTCTACGTTCCATATGTTGTCGGGCCGTACTCGTTTGCGCATCAATGACGTCAGTCGGTCGAAGAAGATGTCGATATTGGCCTTGCAAGCGCCGTTATAGCGTTTATACTCGATGAGTCGTGATCTCGAGGTCGTCAAGGCTGGGTTTCGGCGGGTGAAACGTCGGTACCAGTGACCACCGAGCCGTGCGGAGGGGTTATCGATGGACAGCAGTCGCGTCGCGAGGTGCCTAAATTGGGCCAACGGTGCTGCATAGCCCATAGCTGCTTGGTCGAGGGCCCAGGAGACCATATAATCCTCCTGGGTGACGGAGAGGGCTTGTTGGACTTGGTATTTTTGCTTGAAGGTTGGGACCGCCTGGAGGCGACGACGTAGGTAGGATCTGTCGACATTGTGTCGTTTGGCAGCCGTCGCAACAGGTACGCCCGCCTCAACATCGTCCAGTGCGCGGCGGGCACGCAATTGGTAGTCTTTTGGCACCATGACGACAGCCTCACTTTGGGTGGTCACAATGGTGGCAGTGAGGTCGCGGTGTGACACGGATCAACAGATTTATATAGCTAAATGTATGGTGGGGTGTTACGACGCGTCGCGTCGTGACCCCTGGTCGCGATGCGGCCTGGTCGCGAGGTGGCCGGTAGACTTAGTAGTTACCCTCGGCGTCCTCTTCTGTGTCAGCCTCATCGATCTTGTCAACTTGGGATCAGCCAATATCGCCGGCATGGGCCAGGATTTGCAGCTGGTGGGGGATCGATACGTGAGTTTACCCTTACTGATCACATCTTCCTATGTGAAGACCACGACTCTGTCTGGCGCTGACTGCTGGTACGGGGGTTTTTAGGCTATCGTTACGCTTGTGTTTTTCATTACGTACACGCTGGGCCAACAGCCATCGACAATTATTTTGCGAAAAATGACTAAGCACATTTAGAGCTCGTGAGAGCACATGAAAGGTTTCATGATGCTCCCTCCTATCCATTTATTCATTACTTTTTCCTTTGTCGAATATGCTGCTTTAGAATATATCCGCTGTAATCATCATTCTCATGCTCCTGCGAGCATCTGTCCCGAACGCCACAAATCTTCAATGCCCTTAAGCACAAGTATACGCTGCTGCCATGGCACGGCGACGTCGTGGCTCCACCGTCTTCATTGTGTTCCACGTGGGCGGAGACGATCGATCAAATTATGCTGACACTGGATTTTGTGGTGCCCTTTGTGTTCCGCAGGGAGTAAGACGATCTCGAGAAGCATGTTCTGCTTCTGTTCTAGCAAAGCCGGATCCCGCCCTAGATATATAAGCAGCGTCAGCCTGTACTATGGGAATCTCTGCAGCAGGCTAAGGAATTGCGATGTTATCCCTGAGTACGAATGGGCCATCGAGCTTGGCGGATCCATCTCCTCTCCAACATAACCACCGAATGCAACCAGTTTTTTATTTGACGAGGAGAGGAAACGAGGTCAGCTCGCCGATCATAATTGATAGTGCACAACCTAGAGCGCAGAACTTGGAAAACAGCAGGGTGTATTTATGCGATACAGCAGACAATGGCCGTCTACACTCTTTCCAAGAATTTGCCCGCGTGCGACGGCTGAGAGACGGCATGGAAGATTGTGGCGTGAGAGCTAGACCTCGGATGAGTGCTTTGCATGCAGTCTTTGCGGCGTTGTCAAGAGGCACTCATCCACGAGACACCGCACGAATGGATGGAGTAGGTGAAATGCCACTTATGACTCAAAAGAAAATGTTTCAAGCACGCCACTGTAAATAAATGTTCGAAAAACGACAACCCAGCTGTCAGAACATGCTGCTTCACCGCTCTACATTGGATCTGCAATCTCTCCACACTCAGGACACTTCCTCAGCTCCTCGTTGTTCTGCCAGTCGCGGATCAGCGGCGCCAGCTGCACGCCCAAGTCCGTACAGTGGAACACGTCCTCCCGGATCATGGTGACCTGGTCATGGTTACCCTTTGTGCAATACCAGCGTAGCCGATCCCTAGCGCTCTTTGGCCGTGTGCGCTCCATAACCAGACCCGAGGTATTAGCATAGCGGATGGGATTGTGTGGGGTAGAACCAGGTAGCATAAACATCTCGCCCTCGGCAATATGGATATCGCGGAACTGGCCGTTCTCGGCGATACGGAGGAGCATATCGCCTTTGAGCTGATAGAACCACTCTTCCATCTCGTTAACTGTTGGGGACGGGGATCAATTAGCATACGGACAAAACGAAGGCTTGATGGAGATGGGGTCTAGATGAGAGGGTGGAGCTTACCGTGGAAGTCGTTCCGCTTGTTGGGCCCGCCGACAACCATGAGGATAAAGTCATCACCCGTATAGAGGCAGTAGTTATTGACTGGGGGCTGCAGCTTCTCGCCGTTGCTGGCCAGCCAAGAGGCGAAGGCCAGGGGCGCGGGTATGGTCGGGTTACCCTTGTTTTCAAGCAGCACAGACATTGTGATAGTGGGTGACGAGACGTGCTCAAGAGGTGTGATCTCCGCTATAAGTAGAGCTTAGGGTCGGGGGTTGATCTGAAGATGATACCAAGCAGAGGGCTGAACCGTGGGCGCAAATTCTGCGCTGTCGAGGTGTGTAATTATGTATTTGACGAACAGTTGGTCCTGGGCGAGGACAGGCACACTACTTAAGACTCCGTCATACAACAGGCAAGTTGCTTACTCGATCTAGCCGCGCATCGCGAAGGGTAGTGGGAACGTGTAGGCTGCAGGCACGAAGTTCCCCTTCCGTGCTAATGATTGGTCGGTTGGATGCAGACCCTGGACGAACAACACTGCTGATTATTCAGGTCGGGACATAGTAGGGCCGCCTGCGGAAGGGGACGATCGGTCGGATATAGCCCTTCAGGTCGGGGCATAGTAGGGCCGCCTGCGAATGGGAACATTGCCGGCAGGAAATTTCGTCATGCAGGGAAAGGGATCGGGCTGTCCAAATCATATCGTCCTGGTCAAGGTGGTGAGCTGGGCGGACCGCTGGTGCAATGTGCAAGGCGATGGTGGTACATGGTACTTTGGTCATTGGCAAAAATAATTCTGGTGTATACTACGATGATGCGGCGCAGGGGAAAATTTGTGAGTTTTGGCAACTCGAGCGCTGCGATTGCTGCGATTATGCCAGTCGACTCAAGTAAGCGTAACATTGTGGTGGTTGGGCCGATGCTAGTCAACTCCAGCACCAGCGCAACGAGTAACTTATATCCCTCTGCTGTGCTTCAAATAAAATGTGACAGGACTATAGGGATTCTAGAGCCTGCGGCGATTCACCTGCGCGGAAAGGCGTAGACATAGCCATTAAGCCACTCCGTTCAAAGTATTGTTCATGATTACGCAGCTGGTGTAAAAGATTTGGTGGGTGGTCTTGCTTCTACCAATTCTACTGCTTCCACAGCGCCTGACATTGAATTTCGACGTTCAGCCGCTCATTTGGCAGCGCGGCGACCTGAATACACGTCCGCGACGGGGCTTTACTCTTATCGGGCCAGACCTCATTCCATTTCTCGTTCATGCCCTTATAGTCCGCCATATCAGTGAGGAAGACGGTCGCGTTAACAACGCTGTCCATGCCGCACTGGCCAGCTGTCGCGCCGCGGATGGTGCCTTCGATGTTGCTGAGAACAGCCTCGGTCTGGAGGCGGATGTCGAGCGTGTGCTTGCCCGTGGCCTCGTCCGTGGTGCAGCCGGCAACGGTATTATCGCCGCGGCGCGAGGAGATGCCCGATATGTAAATGAGTTGTGAGCCGGCCGGGATGATGCGGGCGTGCGGGTAGTTGGCGAGCACCTGCGCGCGCTCGGCGGGGAGGAAGTAGGGGATTCCGTTAGGGAAGGCCATTGTGAATGATGTGTTGTAGCTTTTGGGAGTAACAAGAGACGGTGTTAAGTATCGTTGTTCCAACAGGACACCAGCTCTCCCTCCGGCGAAAAATTCGCCCGCTGATAGTGGCAGTCTGTCCTGGCCTCGGATAGTAACCCTGCGGCCGGCTCGCGCACCCTAACCAATAATGACTGTGCCTCGTGCCCAATACTGCCTAGTGTCGGCCGCAGCGTCCGCAAGAGTCGTGCGGAGGAGTGGCGCGTGGGGGCCGTGTTGACACAAACCTTATTCTCTGCTGTCGCAACCTACCATCTCGTCCCAGTATCACGCTCGCCTCGACTACAGCACAACACCCTCACCTCTCGCAGACCACCCTCGGTGATCCTCAGGAGCTCCCTCAGCCTCATCACCGTGAACTGGATGCTGCGTGCCAGGACGACCGTCAAGGGCTCCTTGGCGCTTCTTGATCAGTGAGTTCGGGGATCGGTGGGGGTTCTGAGAAGGAGGACGTTGTTTTCGTGGAATTGTATAGCTCTAGACTTTCAAGTTGGGAAGGATGATCGTCGAGGCTGTTCTGTGATGTTGTAGTATAGTTAGCTCTTATTCATCTATTGCCTTAGAACACTCCAGACTCCAATGCTCGTCTTAACGCCTCGTCTATCAATTCCAAAAGAGTCCATACCAGTCCCAACTTGAAAGCCGACTACGCGCAAACGAAACCGGAAAACACCACGTGGGCACGTAAATCCTTGGTCTTGATTTCGTTTCTACAACCATACGCCTACTAATTACCCCCTTCACTCACAACTGATACCCAAAGTTCAACCACGATGACTGACTTGTATCGTCTCGAAAAAACAACCCCGGCTCAAGCTCATCCTCAAGCATCATGGCGTGGTAATCCGGGAACGACATGCCCAGAATTGACGTCTCGTCCATGAGTAGGTCCGTGACCATTGCTGCTGGATCACCGTGCTGGGACCTTGCACCACCGCCACGCAGGATCGACCCTGTGCCAGTTGTCATGTTACTGTTGTCATCATTGCTGTTGTTGTTAGTAGCGGTCGGGGACAAGCTGATTAATACTGCTGTCGCTGCTGCTGCTAATGCTAGTAGTGCCCCATTGGGGGGCATGACTTGTTAGCATCCCCGTCCAACTTCTCGTTTTGATAATCAAACGGCGACGACGGTCTTGACTGTTTCGAGAAGATTCACAGAGGGGACCAACTATGAAAAAAAGGGGCAAGCAAGCTCACCTCGGTGCCCATCGACGACCTGCATCAGCTGCCGCAGATGCTCTACGCAGCGGTCCACGAGCGCGTTGTCCTCGGACGTTAGCACGCCGAGCGCCTCGATGGCTTTTGCGATGGCCTCGCGGCCCTCGTCTTCCTGCTGCTGTTGGTTTTGATGATGGGTCTGATACTCTGCGTCGTGGTGGAGGTTCTGATGATGATGATGATGATGATGGAGGTGGCCGCCGACCGGCGGCAGATGTGGTGGTTTGCTACCTGTTGGGAGGAGGAGCAGGGTGCCGAGAACGGTGAGGGAGGCATTGAATGCTACAAGGTTTAGAAAAGGCAGTTATTTGGGGTAGTAGCGCTGGGTGTATGGGGGGAAGGACGTAGAGCAGAGGTACGAAGCAGGCAGGGGTGAGGAGAAGACAAGGGGACAGGAACATGACAGGACGAAACATAGGTAATGAAACACTCACCATAACAAAGCGTAAACCACCACGCGCCCAGCATGTGCCTGCCCAGCTCGGGCCGCGTCACAGCTTCGTGGACAATGGAAATGGACTCAACGGCTGCGCGAAAGCACGAGGTCATCATGTAGCTGTTCTGCATATAGCCTAGGGGCCCTGTGTGGAATTCACCGCCGGGAGAGCCGGCTGGGTGCTGTGCTGATATCGGCCGGTCGGAAAGAATGCCGCCGCCGCCGGGTTTATCGAGGAGGAAGCGCGCACATAGTGTGTTTATAAGGATCGGACGCAGCAGGAGCAGCTTAGTGTTGAGATACCGCAAGGTGAGGATGTTGCGGAGCTTGTCTACCTGCTGTGACGACGCCGACAGAGACGATGGCGGCGTCGAGGAGGAGAATGATGCTGGGGACGGCTCGTCCGGGATGCCCGAGTACGGCTGCTGCTGCGCGCCAGCACTAGCTGCCGACGAGGAGCTGCACACTGCAAGAGCCTTTGGTAGAGCTATGCGCCACTGGTCAAGGTCCTGCTCGAGCTGGATGATGCGCGTTATGAGGTCCGACGCGGAGAGGTCCTCGTGCTCAATGTTGTGCCCGTAGACCGAGGCAATGATCTTCCCCAAGATGCGGTACAACGTAATAGTCGCCGAGAAGAAGAGGGCCGACAACCCGCCCTCACGGTCCCTCTCAATCGGCATCGGCAGGTCGAGCCACACGTATTCCTCGGGGATAGCGCTCGGGCGACCAAACGTCATGCTCAGACTACGATCCAGCACAATACACCCGTACCACGTGCGCTTGCGCATCTCGCACTCGACGGGTGCAAACTTGGCTGACGCGGCGCCCGAATGCAGCCCAATGGACAGTGCTGTCTTGACGGCCAGCCCGTGCATTGTCCATGTCTGCACCGCGTGCTGCGTGCCCTGCAGGTACTGCGTTGAAAGTAACAGGTACTGTACCGTCTCGAGCGTCGTGCTACGCAGCATGTGCGTCCCGCAGAGGTTGCGTGCCTTGCAGAAGAAGAGCTCGGCGTCAGCCGCCGCAAGGCTCGTGTCTGGGCGCGAGGCGTCGGCCTGTATCGCTATGGCAAGCACAATATTGAGCAGTGCCAGCCACGTCCGGCGCACGCCGGCAAAAGCTGAGAGCCGTGCCTGACGGTACGTGTCCATGAAGGAGGTCTCGTGGATATAAGGGAAGAGCATGCCCGTGTTGGAAAAGTACTCCTGGAGGAGCTGCTCGGTGACATCCTCGGGGGCAGGATCGTCTGGGTGGATGGCCCTGAGGACGACAGCGCGCGGCGCATGTTGAGGGGCTTGAGGTTGATAATAGCAGTACCAGTGCCGGCGTAGCTCATCGGGCTTGCCGCCAGCATGGAGCGCAGGATGATGCGCATAAAGGAAATGTTGGCCGATGGCCCAAAGAAGCCCTGATCTTTTTCGTCGACAAACGAAATGGCCATGCCATCTGTGTCGTCCTCCTGTTCTACTTCTAGCTCCTGTGCGTGCTGCTTCAGATTGACCACGTTGTGACCCAGGCTTATACTGGAAGCAACAGAGCTGATGCTCTTTGAGGTGAGCAGTTCATTGTGGCGCTTGACCATCTCCTCAAGGACATGTAGGCGTGATTCTACGTCGGCAAACGCACTGCAAAATGTCGATTAGCGAAACCCAGTCACAGGGGACACAACAGCATACTCCTTTGGTACAATGACATTGGCGGCGGATGCCGGGGTTTCGTACACACACTCGAAGGCCATCCGCTCGCAGAGGTCGCACCTCGGCCGAGCACCATTGCACTATAATCACGGTGCGACTGTTGGCTCTCTTGCCCTCCATGGCACCACTAGTTACAGCGCGGTTGGGATGGGACTCACCCGAGATTTGCGGGCGCGACAAGGGTTACAGGCGAGGGCCACGCGCTGCCGCTTCAACCCGGACGTATTGCTGTTCTGCATGTCGTCGCCGGGCCCATTGCTCTTGAGCATGAGATGGATGAAGGGAAAGTGGTGGGACGATGGAAGGTAAGGGTCATGGCCGTTCGAGAAAGATAAATTGCCTCGACAGAATGCATTTGTCCGTTACCGACTCGACTTCAGCAGGGCTACCTGGAGGGCTAGAACCGATTGACCGGTCCGCCGTTCTGGTGGTGCTTCCGGAACCCGCCCACGCTGATCTGTGAGGGGACGCGCCCCAGCTTAGTAAAACTGCGGTCTCGGCAGTTGCGGGCGGAAGCTCAGTTTAGGCTACGCGTCAGCTGACTGGTGGACTGGCAAAGCCCCTGGAGAATCCCTACTGTGGCATATGCCCGGCCAGCTCGGCGTCTTGCTGGAGCTCGCGGGCAGAGAAGTCGTTGCTACAGGTGTATGGCGCCACGTATGAGAGCGCGTCAGCTTCGGAGACGTCCTTGGCGTCGCGACCCAGCACGATGCACAGCTCGCCCCGTAGTCGGGCTGCGTCTTCTGCGCGACCTTGTGGATGATGGCATTGATGGCCGTGGTCCTCTACGGTCCTGTTCGGCTTGATTAACATGGAGGGCTCCTTTGGTATTATGTGGCCTGTCTCCTCGATGGTGGTAGCTGTTAACAATTGCGCTGCACGCTGAAACAGCGCCTTGGCCTACTCTACTGTGGCTGGTGTAGTCCAGTCCGACGCATCGGACGACGGGGACTTCATTTGACCTCGGCCTTGAGGCTTGTGGCCTCGGTTGTCTGGCTCGGATCGAAGTTGCTGCCTTGGAGGATGGGCTCACTGCGCAGTATGTGGCCGTAGGTAACGACCAACCGGCGACAGATATGGGCATAGATGAGGATTCAGGGCGAGGATCTGCGCAGCAGGAGAGGCCCAAAGGCAGATGGGTAGAAGTTGCTAGCCAACACTCAAGAAGAGTCAAGGATATGTGGTATTTGTCAAGGAGAGTAATGCTTGCTTGCCCGACGAGTGGGAGTTCTGATCTATCCCCTTTGCAACGCATACCCGTGGCTCGGCTGACGGGGAAGCATCGGAACGGCCTCACCCTACGCTGTGTCATACCTTGCGGTCTTTGGGCAACAGCAGGATCTCGGAGCAAATACAAACATCTTCACGCATTAGATGAGATTTAAGCTGCACGGACCCAGCACTGCAACGCCCACGATCACCAGCAGTCTACACCCACACACATACACACGCCACCTACATCATGCCACGCACCGCTAAGCAGCTCCCCCGCGACCACAGCACCAGTAGTATTAAGACGCAGGAAGACCTGCTCGTGTCCCCCCAACACGTCAAAATATCGTCCCTATAGGCTCAGATGGTCCGCTTGAGCCTGGCTCTGCCCAACCCCAGCACCGTGCCTTTTGCCTGGGTGTATGACAAGATCCGTCCCTGCATGATGCACGCTGGCAATCTCGTCCGTGAGGAATGGCTAATAATCTCTCTTAGACATGATCCATCCCACAAGCACAGAGGTGGCGGCAGTAGCCAGAGTATTGTATGGTAAACAGGGAATTTCTAGTGAACGCACACAATCTGGACTAACTAGACCCTCATTGCGCAGCGACGGCGTGGCCATTTGGCAATCCCTTGCTGAAGCCCGTTTCTTTTATCTCCTCCCCTCTCCATCTAGCATACGCCTCTGCGACGTGCTCATGCATGTCGTACCTATGAATTTTTAGCTTTGTCAATCTCCTCAAGGCAGCAGCAACAACAGCCGTGAAGAGCACTCACAGGTTCATCTCCTCAATCGTCAGCTTGTCCGTCTCCTTGTTGACCTTGTACAGCTTGCTGTCTGTGTTGCTCGAGAAGCCGATGCGCTCGTTGAGGTTCTCACGTGCGCGCACCGAGGCGGCCTGGACCTTTGTGGCGCGGGGCTTGCGTATCTCCTCGTATACCTGGAGCGCCTCGTGGACGTTGCCGTTGAAGTGCTTGCGGCTAAAAGCGAGCCCGAGACCCGCCGCATCCTCAAGCGACTGGCACGCGCCCTGGCTCTGGTCGGGCATCATAGGGTGTGCAGCATCGCCCATGAGCGTCGCGACGCCCTTTGTCCAGAACGAGTATGGCTTGTGCATCCAGATACGCCAGGGCCGCACCTCGTAGCCCAGCTCGAGGTGCTTAAACACGTTGCGGTCCAAGTCTGGGTACGGTGCAAGAAGCTCCTCGACCGTCGACTGCTGCAGCCAGTTGGTCGTCTGCAGGTCGCTCACCTCGCGGGGAAACCAGCAGTAGTACGATAGTAGCTTGCCGCTATTGCAAGGGGATAGGATCACCTTGAAATGCGTGTCGTAGCCGCCCCAGTACTCGAGCGCCGAGTTCTCCGAGTAGTCGATGAGTCCCGCAGCGACGACCTTTTCGCGGTCCACGTTGGCGTGCAGGCAGGTGCACGCGGCCGGGGTGCGGTCCACTGTAATACCTACGAGAGTGCGCATAGCCGAGCCGATACCGTCGGCGCCGATAATAGCGTCATGCTTGGCGTGCACACCGTTCTCGAACGTGATCTCGCCCTTCTCGACGTTCGCCTCGACGCACTTGTGGTTGTGGAGAAGCTTGGCGGGCGGACCGTCGCCATGCTCGCCAATTGCGCTGTCCATGAGCATACGGTGCATGTACTGGCGGTGGAACATGTTGTAGACGTAGCCCCAGCGCTCCTTGTAGTCCTCAAGGCTATAGACGTTGATAGCCTCGCCTGTGTTCCAGTCGCGGCTGATGAGGTTCTTGAGCACAACGGGGTCGCCCATCTCAATATTGACCTTCCACTCCTCGAGCCACCGTGTACCGTTGGCAGCACACGAAATGGATGCGCCCACCTCGCCCACAAAGTCGGCCCGCTCGTAGATGGTGACGCGGTGGCCCTGTCTGCGCAGCGACACGGCTGCTGCCAGGCCACCGATGCCGCCGCCAATAATGGCAATATCGACCGTCTTGAAGTTGGAGTGTGTGGCCATCTTGATAGTTTTTGTTTTCGTGTTCGGCTGGGGAAGGTTATCACTCCAGAGAGAGGCTGGTAGGTTGTGCCACAAGACTTGCTGTCGAGCGTCCCAACCAGGTGAGCTTATCATCGACATTTGTTGCTACTGCTACCGGGCCATGCAGCACGATCCCGATCTAGCCGCGGTCACGGCATCTGGTGCATGCGTGGCGTCGTGCGTCTCTGCAGGTCCGTCACATGGTACTAACCCCTGCTGTTCCGTCCCGGGCCGGTACCAATGGTGTGCGGTATTGTGGCCGCGATAGGGAGAATCCTGGAGTCGACCGAGTCCGGAACGCCAGTCCGAGGCGCCGGCGCCGCATCTTACACATTTGGCATAGTACTAGACGTTAACGCCTTGGGGGTCGTCAGATGGTGGCAGGGGACACGACTGAGGCTGAAGCACAAGGCTGCTATCTCTGGAATCCGAGACAGCACGCGATATAGGCAGAACTAGTCCAGAGGGGCTCTCGCGCCTGCGACTCTGCTCTTCGACTACATAGCCGGCTCTTTTTCGTGCTGCGAGGCTCAACGACCACTCAGGAGCACCACCATCACCGCACCGCCAGCGCCATGGAGCGGTCTCGCACCGGATGCTCAACGTGCCGCAAGCGCAAGCGCAAGTGCGACGAGGCCCGCCCCGGCTGCTGGGCGTACGCCGCCCGCCACGAGCTCCGGTGGGGCATTGCTGGCGCCTCCCGGGGCCATCTCGCTGGCGCAACGACACCCGTTCGGCAGGCTCAGGCGGCCGCAGGATGGGCGGGATCAGGAGCATCAAGAGCATCAAGAGCACCAGCAGCAGAGGCGGCAACGATGGGCTCGACGAGGGTAGCCAACAGCCTCTTCCGGGCGCAGCACCGCGGCCGCGGGCACCAGCACTTCCAGCAGCACCAGTCCGAGCTCGCACGCGACGGCAACAGCATCGGGACGCGTCCCTCACCGCCCTCTGTCCAGATGCCTGTCTCCCCACCCGGCAGCAGCCTAGAGGCCTCCCCAACGAGCACCGATTCGGGCGTCGACCCAAACTTTGAAAAATGTCAGTCTCTGCCCCTCATTAGACCCCCTGGACCCGGCCGAAATACCTTGTACCAACACGGCTCGACCGCTCTTGTTGTCAGCATCGGCCTGCGATGTGTTTACACCACCAATGCAGATGTCTAGATCGAAGACATGTTCTGACAGCTCTCGATCGACTCGCTGGCCGTGACAACAGTGGGTGCGGCTGTCTAGACATATGTAGAGCAGGGCCGCTCACCCGTGTCGCTTGAGCAGACCAATGTCGCCATCCGCCTCTTACGAGACGAGCTCAACAGCAGCCACGGCATTGTGTCGGCGACGACCATGTGTGCCTCTTTGCTTGTCTGCAATCTTCAGGTCAGCCTGTAGCCCGTCGTATTTGCCCGCGACTCCAACGACTGACATGCGTGTGTGACAATTGCAGCTCTTTGAAGGCTCGCCCTGGACCGGGTATCTAGAGCTTATGATCAACCTCTACCGCCTGGAAGACGACCTAGCCTACCTCCAACCTGACCCCGAGTACGACCTGGCGTTGAGGCACCAGCTCGAGGTGCTCGCCATGATGGACATTTCATTCCTCGTGCTCAGCCGTGCCAGCGCCAGCGTCGGCATGTGTTCACGATTCTGCAAACTAAAAGAGTCGTGGGCAGGCGGCTGGTTGGCGGGCCTTAAGCCCGTGCTAGGGCTACCTCAGTCACTTGTCGACATTCTGGCGCGCACGTCCGAGGGCACGGAATCATGCCTGGAGCAAGATCTCTGGTATTGGCCTGGGGAGGTCGGCCATCTCCTACAGTACCAGCACTGGGATGCCGCCCGGTGTGCGGCCATCCTGCGCCTGCTAAGATGTCACCCTTGTCTGCCAACAGACTCGACCATCCCCTCGAGCGAGCTCCTCCTGTACCGTCTACTCAACTGCCTTCGAGTGCTGCAGAATGCCGTGGGGCGACCCGAGTACGACGCCGTGCTCAGCATGCGCGCAGCCATTATGGCAATTTCAGAGGCGAGCCTAATGGTCACCCTGCTGCGCAAACATAAAGAGTGGGCGCAGTCGCTGCACCGCATCCGCCAGCACCTGCTAGGCAGCGGTTCCGGCCCGACCCGCATCACGGAGCTGCTGTTCGAGCTCCTTGATGAGGCGTGGGATACGGGCCAGGACGAGTTCGACCTCGATGCACGGGCACGGGCACGCGGAATCGAGATCGCCATCTTCTAATAGGGTGTTGTCCAGAGCGCTGTATATAGCGCTGTCTATTGCATCTTCTATGGATGGGAAGCGAGTTTCACACGCTGGTTTCTGCTGGTGGAACCACATCTACAGTGTCACGATCCGACCTCCGGGGTCAACCGTATATTGGGCTTCGGGTTGCTGGTCTGATAAGATAGGTAAAACTCAGGCAATACTACTCGTCGAATGTCGTTGTTCTCATAGGGTTACTTAGAATAAATACCGCTCTCAATCAATTAAGTAACTGGTTTAAGTGAAAGGTGAGAATAATATTTAGATTAATTGCTGAAGTCCAAAGGCGAGAACTAACTATCTAGGGAATCCTCCTATCTATATACTCTTTGTCCTTTATTGTGTTTTGATATCATGTTGTATAGTCATGTCCTGTATGCATGACGGTCACGGTGGTAGGTCCTGACCGTCGTCGGTCTTGGCACCCTCGACGGTTATGGCCTTCATGCATGACCGCGAGTCTTGGCACCGCTCCTTATCCTTATCAGCGATAATGGTGACTCAGCATCTGTCCCCCCTGCCCTGCCCTGCCCGAGTACTTGGCCCGGCCATGCGGCCTTGTTTGTGTTCCTGTGCCCAAACAATCGTCCCCTGTTGGCTGGTCGTCACACCCATATACACTCATATACTCCAGTCATTAAGGAGAAGTCCCATATATAGTACGTGTAAGCCGTGCGATATATCGTTGCGCTAGCTCTTAAAAAGTGTTTGTACCACTGATGCTTCGTACAGGTGAATGCTGTAACGGTAAAATACCTGGTATAACAGGTCCCGCGTGACAGGCCGGGAAATACGAGCGTGCACAAGAAGGGCGCCCATGATATCCTAGGTAGGTAGCTGATTACTGAAATTTTGCGTCGGTTGCTAGAGGGGGTTCTCTACGGTGGTTAAATCCTTCAATTCGTCTCATGTACATTGAACTTAGAGGAAAGCCCGCAATTGTAATGAGATTAGCACTGGAGTGCTATAATGTTGACCAGATCTAGCTGGGGCACTCTGCAGGTGACTGAATATTTGCTTGATGTGATGTGGAGCAGGTAAGGTACGTACCGGTGCTCTAGGAGCAGCTGAGTCAGCATTTGGAGTGCCTATTCGAGCATATAAACCGAGCTTCAGAGCTCTGCTACACTCTTTAGATTTTCTCCTTTTTAGATCAGACGACTGTCAATAAACCCCTCTGAATCATCCATCTCATGCTCTTCGAACATCAAACCGTTGTTCCTACAAAACGTCACACTTGAAGAATAGACATAGAATTCAGCCATGAGAGGCCCACCACTTTGGCGAGCCATGAGGTCAAGATAGTATGGAACCCATGAGCACTATCCCCACGACAGCACTCCCTATCCCACAGGACATGGCCTACTTGGCCGCGGTAGCACCAGCCTCAAGTGCCTCACGCACGAACCGTTCGAGTGAAACAGGCTTGAATTCCGGGTACAGCTCTCGCGCGGACAGGAAACCAAGATACTTTGCATTTTCCGGGGTGTTGTCACCTCGGGCGCCCCATGAGCGTTGGTAATCAAGTAAAGTCAGCGAAACGCTGACAACGTGCTGCTGCTCTGCCGGGAGCTGGGCGATGCGCGCGTCAAGGGTGTTGGCGGAGAGCTGAGGTTTCATTAGCAAGAGCATGAAAAGTGAGAAGAAGCAGAAAGTAGCGGGCGACAGCGAGCAGAGATTAAGAAATAACCCACCTCTGTCCACATCGGCGCCTCGCCGGCCAGCCTCTCCACCATCTCGCCGACTTCTGTCTGCGTCGCAACCTCGCCCCACGCAAACACAGTTTTATTAATCGTCCTCTCGTCCGTGATAATCAGCGCCACGAAGCGCCCGACGTCGCGCAGGTCCGTCATGGCCGAAGGAGCTCCGCCCCCTGCGATGACTTCGCCCGCGGGCAGGTATAGGAGACTGCTCGCGTTGCTGGTGCCGGTGCCCGTGAGCTCGCGTTCGGAGTTCCCGTTTAGCCGGCGCGAGGGCACGCGCGGGAGGGAGAGCTGGTACCACCACCCGACGTCGATCGTGGTGTAGGGCTGGCGGACACGCTGGATGTGATCGAGAATGGCGTATTTCTGCGGGTTAGAACGGGCGCGTGTTAGTGTATTAGTCGAGTTGTGTTTGTAAAGGGAAGGAGCAAGGGAGAGGCTTAAGCTGTGAGCATCGCAGCCGGGAAGTCAGTTGGACACACGAAACAAGCTGTTTTGACAACAAGAAAAGCAATAATCAACAGCGATACAGCCGACAAAAAGCATCTACATGACTAAAAACCCAACTGACCGCATCAGATAGCGCCATGACCCCCCTGGGTGCTACAGTCTGGAAGTTACACGGAATGAACCGGCCCACACCGGCTGCCTTGGCCGCGTCGACGAGCGGGATCTGCTCGCTCAGGTTCATGAAGAAGGTAGTGGATATGACGACGTCGATGCCAGTAAGGATGCGTACAAGCTCCGGGTCCGCGGCGGCAGGTTTATCGCCGTACAGAGTAGGCGATGCGGGCAGCGACGCCAGGTCCACGGCGACCGTCTTAACGCCGCGATTGCGCAAGGCTTCAGCCTCAGGCTTGTCGATGGATGACGGGCGGGTCAGGGCGGTGATTTCCTGCGGCAGATTAGCAAGCGGTGCTTTCTCTTGCTGGGGGGAGCTGTTGGTGACTTGTAATGCTGAGCAGTGCATGGTTACGGGTGAGGACGAGGAGCTGGGGGCTAGAAGCGGCATATCATTTGGAAGGTTTGGGCTGGACTCACAAAGTCTATCCCGCTCTCCAGCAAGGCGTCGACAATAGATTGGCCCGTTTTGCCCGTGGCTCCGAGGATGGTGACCTTCATGTTTGCGAACAGCGAAAGATGCCTAACTTTTGCCGATATGATTATGGTTGGCACGGAGGTGCGGATCCGGAGCGCCGAGGTTTAGAAGAACGAACACGAAGGCTAAATAGAACGAGACAGGTAGCTAGCAAAACGCTGAGAAGAAAGTCCAGCAAGTTCTCTTTGACAACGAACTTGGAGAAGATAGACCGACAGAAGAGGACTTAAACGCACGTTTTATTCAAGGCTCGGCCCCTCTTTGCACCGTCCCCGACCGTCGAAAAGTCTCCGAGGTGTCCTGCTGATCTTTGCAAGTAGAAACACCCCAGAGCTAAGTGTCTGTCGGACAGCACCGCAGCGGGTATGAATAAACGTGTACCTGCACCCCAAACTATGCGGATGTGCCGGGTGGGGAGGTGGGGCGGCAGAGATGCGGTTACGTGAGCGCGGTGCTGAGAAATAAAAGCGGACGCCGGTTCGTGCGGGTTGGCGGAGATTCCGCAGGTGGGTGGCCTTTTGCGCGGCACAACCCATCGGGGTTTGTGCTGGCTCCGATTAAAAGCCGCGGATTCCAAATTAACACGCATTCCCAGACTCTTGAGCTAGACAATCGAATAATGCTAGACTGTTGGGGCCATATGAGTTGAGAGACCTCGTCTGTCGGTTACAATGTACCAGGGACAGCCGTGAGGGTCTGTATACGATGCGCGAACTCGACAGCAGTAAAGGGCTCGCTACTATCTAAGGGATCAAGGCTAGTAGAGGCATTTCACCTACTACGCAACGTCAAACCTCCTGTCCCGCTATGAAGAACTCGGCAATTGTAGGAAGGAGCATATTGTGACGACCCAACCAACAGGTCGCAGAATCGGGCCAGGGACAAGGGCAGGTTCAGCACGTGAGTCGAACACCCCAGGTTTCTTATGTAATCATTCCATTAGGTCAGCAAGGCCAGACAAGGTTGGATATGGTGGATCGCGACATATCCACGCATATCCAAATGGATAACATAATCCACAAGCGAGTGGATCGCACAAGCCAGTGGATCGGTCGTCCGCCAGTTTCGTGCAGGTCTCCTTCTTTCCTCCTTTTCTCAACCAATAATCATGGGACGACAATCAATCGAAAGCGACATGATTCTAGCGCTTCAGGCGCTTCAATCGGACCCAAACTTAAGCCTAAAAAAGGCTGCATCAATCTACAACGTATTATTCTCTACCCTCCAGCGACGACAAGCCGGCCAACCTGCGAAACGCGATACCCGACCATGTAACCAGAAATTGACCTCGTACGAAGAGGACAGCATCGTACGATATATAATCGATCTAGATTCGCGATCGTTTCCGCCGCGGATAAGTGGTGTTCGAGAAATGGCGGATCGACTCCTCCGCGAACGCGACGCGCCACGCGTTGGAATGAACTGGACCGCAAACTTCGTACGACGACGACCTGAGCTCCGTACGCGTTTTAATCGAAGAATCGACTATCAGAGAGTCCTCTGCGAAGATCCGGACGCGTATCGCGCGTGGTCTTCCCTTGTACGAAACGTAATCGCGAAATATGGAATCCACGATGACGATATCTACAACTTCGACGAGACCGGGTTCGCGATGGGCAAAATCTCTGCAGAAACAGTCGTTACAACCTCCGATCGACGCGGAAGGCCTAGAGCCGTACAACAAGGCAACCAGGAATGGGTTACAGCTATCCAGTGTATTGGGTCGTCCGGCAATTCGATCCCGCCGTATATCATCTTCGCAGGCAAGGTCCACCTCGACTCCCGGACGTCCGACAGCCCTCTACCGTCCGACTGGGTAATCGCACTCTCTGAAAATGGGTGGAAGACGAACGAGCGAGGTCTAGAATGGGCGAAACATTTCGATTTCCATACAAAGAGTTATACGAAGGGTGCTTTCCGGCTCCTGATCCTCGACGGCCACGAGAGCCACCACTCGACCGATTTCGAGCTATTCTGTAAGGAGCAGAGCATTATAACGCTCTGTATGCCTGCTCACTCGTAGCATAAGCTCCAGCCTCTCGATGTCGGGTGCTTTGGGCCTCTAAAACGGGCATACGGCAAAGAAATCGAGGGTCTCATGCGGGCGTATATTACGCGTATCGCAAAGGAGGACTTCCTCCCAGCCTTTTACAAGGCGCACAATGCTGCAATGGCTAAGTCAAACGTCCAAGCAGGCTTTCGAGCGACTGGCCTCGTACCGTACAACCCGGATTATGTGATTTCACAGCTAGATGTGAAGCTTCGGACGCCAACACCGCCTGGGTCCTCTGCCGGCTTACCGCCACCCTGGGTCTCAAGGACGCCAAATAACCCGATCGAGGCCGAAACACAGACCGAATACATTAAGAATCGCATTATACGACATCAAGGAAGCTCTCCTTCATCGATAATTGCAAGCTTACGGCAGCTGAACAAAGGAGTCTCGATGATGGTGCACGAGCAGACCCTAATGCGCCACGACATAGCCGAACTTCGAGATGCAAATGACCGCCTTAGCCGCCGTCGGCGTACGAAGAAAAAACAGCTACAGAAAGGAGGATCCCTTACAATTACCCAGTCGCAAGATTTAAAGGCTCAAATAGACGCGACGGTACAGTTAGTAGCAGAAACGACTCAGAGTAGTGGTCGTACGAGGAGGCCAGAAACACGCGCGCGACGCTGTGGCGTCTGCGGCGAGCCTGGTCACAATGCGCGTACGTGTCAGGAAGTTGAGTCTGCCTCTGGAGAAGAGAATTCTGAATAGTTTCAATTGATTTAAGGCGTTGTGGTTGATTTAACTTATACATTGTCGTACGAGTACCGGAAGACCGATCCACTGGCTTGTGCGATCCACTCGCTTGTGGATTACGTTATGCCGGATCACAACATATTCAGAGTTATCCACAAGAACACGATGAAGGACAAAGGTATATATAGCGGGAAGGTTTGTCTAGGCAGTTAGTTTACCTTTGAACTCCTGCGATCAATCTAAGTATCATTCTCACCCTTCACTTGAACCAGTCACTCAATTGATTGAGAGTGGTATCTCTTCCAAGGGACACAACCCCCAAGAGACAACGACATTCGACGAGTAGTATTGCCTGAGCTTTACCTATCTTAGCAGGACAGCCCCCGAAGCCCGACCTACGGTTGACCCCAAAGGTCGGATCGTGACACATATAGGCCGCCTGGCCTCTGCTGTCGCAGCAATTCGTTTCCCTTTTCCGCATGGCGCATAGATTCTTGATGGTTGGGGTATGGTCAGTAGGCATTACACACATAGAAGTGGCTGTGATTGATAGATCTAAGGCTTCAATTTTTTATTCCAGAGGCTAACATCATCAGCGTAGATGCATACTGAACAAGAGGATGCCAGCATAGAGCATTAACCATAAAGTACCCGCATTCTGCCCTCGGGGTGCCCATTCGCAAACCAAGCCCAATAATGGTGTATGTAAGACAGCGCGCAAGATACGTCAGTGAGTTTTCAAGAGCCCGTCGTAAATTTCCGATTCGACTCGCTGGTCGCCTGGGCTTGTGGTCCCGGCCGGTGTGTACGGTCGAGTTATACAGGTTCGGGCTATGTCTCCGGGGCACCAGGCCTACCGGAGGCGGCTTACCCTCCGGTACAATAAACCGGTGAAGCCTTGGTGGGTCGATGGCGGGTGAGCGTCTTGCCCCTCGTGGGTTTGGGGCTCGAAGCCTCCCTTAGGCCCGCCTTGCAGAGGAAGCAGGTGTTGATTTCAGTGGCTCTACCCAAACTATTCGATGCATCATGATGCAGAAGAACTAGTGTAAATTTGTTGCCCGTCATAAGAGCTGGACTTCGCAAAAGCATGCTAAGCAGCGCGTCGTAGCTGCCGAAAGAGCCCTCGAAGAACGCGCGGATTCAGAGGATTGGGAGCACATTCGGTGGAGTGAAGGACCCCACTTCTCCTTCGGCCCCGAGAATGGCAACTCTTGTGAAGGTTGTGAAGCGCCTAGCCCTGGGCGCTAGCGTGTGCCACGCGTCGCGTCTAGACTGCATCTGCCTCAAACAAGGGGGCCCGGAACAGCTAAGGTTACTTCCCGGGACCCCAGGTTTTGCCTCAGCAAATCGTCTCGGCAGACACTGTCGGCATTTCATCACCTAACCTTGATTGGCTAGTTCCTGGAGTATCGCGCAGAGAATTTCATATCGTTGAAAACGCAGCATCGCCACAATCGTGGTTTCGAAGCCTTCAAGCGCATTTTCGAACCTCCAATTGTCTGATTTTGATTAAGTGAATGAGCCGGACATCAGACGTTTAGTCGTCTTATCAGGCCCTTTGCAAAGGCCCACTTTGCTGGTAAGCCGGTCGTACCGTATCTTAGTTGGGATAGGGCTGCAAGCTATCGCGATTGTCGTACCGGCCCGAACACCTTGCTTGAACTCTAATAAGAGTGCCACCAAACCTTGTTCACAGCCCACTGACAGGGACTCGACATTAGCCTGGCGTTCCCCGCAGCTAGCGTGCCGTCTGGATATAAATTGAGCCCAGCATAAGCCCCAGATCCTCTGATCAGTCAATCACTCTGCTTAGTCTTTACGCCCTTGACAGCCAATCCAAAGTGCCAACAAATATCAGCCGTCCTTATCGATTTTTTATATTTACTTGCCCCAGACACACGCGACCTCCAGCGCGTTGCCTCATATAATGGCCGCTGTGGAGATGAACGTCGGCATTGTCAAAGACGAGTGCACCAAGACTGGATCGCAGCTCGAGGAGGCTGTGAAGAACACCAAGATTGACCACCATGAATATGCCCGCATTTTGGCCGAATTCAATTTGACTCCAGAGGAACAGCACCGTATCATTCGCAAGGTTGATCGCCGAGTAGTGGTTACCCTCGGCGTCCTCTTCTGTGTCAGCCTCATTGATCGGGTCAACTTAGGATCGGCCAACATCGCTGGCATGGGCCAGGATCTGGAGTTGACAGGAGATCGATACGTAAGTTTACCTTTACTGGTCATATCTTGCTATACAGAGGCCACAACTTTGTCTGGTGCTAACTGCTGGTACGGGGTTTTCAGGCCATCGTTACACTCGTGTTTTTTATTACGTACACGCTGGGACAACAGCCATCGACGATCATTTTGCGAGAAATAGGCCCCCGCAAGTTCATCACGATGATTGTGATCCTTTGGGGAGCAGTCACTCTCGGAATTGGCTTCACAACGCACTGGGAGCAGCTGGCCGGAATCCGGGTCATTCTGGGTCTCTTTGAGTCTGGCCTTTTCCCGGGCTCGGTTTACCTGCTCAGTACCTGGTACACCAGATGTAAGTCTCGACCTTGCGAGGCCCTGGCGCCTCTTGCTAACACACTATTCCGACAGACGAGGTAGGGGTAAGGTACTCTGTCTTCTATACAGTAGGCACTGTGGCGTCTGCCTTTTCGGGTATTCTCGCGTACGGCGTAAGTCATATCCGTTCGGTTTACGAGTGCTAGGAAGCATATCGTTGACATGGCCCGTATTATCGACCCACAGCTCACTCAGATGAATGGCCTCGCGAACCTGGCCGGCTGGCGGTGGATCTTCATCATCGAGGGCCTGGCCACGTGCTTGTTGGGCTCTGTGGCATACCTGCTGCTTGTCGAATTCCCCGAATCAAAGACCGACTCATGGAGCTTCTTGGACCAGCGGTCGCGGGACTGGATTATGGCGCGAGTGAACGCAGACCGTGGTGATGCTGTTGCCCAGCCATTCCACTTACGCAAGTTCTTCTCCCCGGCCTCGGACTGGAAGATCTGGGCTACTGGCATTCTACTCTGCAACCTCACGACCTTGAATTATGCCCTAGCCTTCTTCCTCCCCATCATTTTAACAACAAACATGGGATTCAGCGTCGCTGCCGCGCAGTGTCTCACTGCCCCACCATACATCGCCGCCGCCTTCTTGATGTATGGCTCCGCCCATTACAGCGACAAGCTTCGGCTGCGCGCACCCTTCCTTATCCTCAACATGCTCATTGCACTCGTCGGGCTTCCTATCATGGGTTTTGCAAGCAGCGCTGCGGTCCGATACTTTGGCGTCTTTCTCGTCACTATGGGAACCTTGTCAACGACCCCGCTGGTGTTTGCCTACCAGGCTAACAATATCCGCGGCCACTGGAAACGAGCTTTCTGCAGTAGCACTACGCTCGCATTTGGAGGCATCGGCGGCATCATCGGTGGGGTCGTTTTTAGGTAAGTGGCCCATTGGTCGTGGTGCTTAATGTTGCATACTTTAAGTGCTGTACGCGACTCGAGGCGCAGCTGATGGGACGACTACTCATCCTTTCCGCGGTGATAGACCCCAAGATGCGCCATACTTCCGGACCGGCTTGATCATCTGCATGGCTCTCCTTGGCTTGAACTTGATCATAGTTGTCTGCCTGACTGCCGCCTACCGGACCCTTAACGGAAAAGCCGACCGCGGGGACATGATGCTCGAGAATTACGATGTACGATCTGACGAAAACCTCCCCCTCTTTGCAACCCCATGGCTAACAGTCCTGATGTAGGGCGAGTCTCCACCTGATTTCCGCTACACGTACTAAGATCCCATAAGCCAGCCAGAAGAAACCTGGGTATTCCCTTTCGATGGTGTAGAATGGGCTAATTTCTTTCGTGCTGCGTAATGCGGTAAAGACATTCTTTTTTCAAGAATATTGAGTCGAGTGTCCATTGATATTATTTCTATTATTGCATTTGATTCGTAGTGTCGGCTCTCCAATGCAATTAGACTCTGTTTTCCATCCGACAACATCATTTCAAAGGTTGAGTAAGCGCCGCAAGGAAAATGAAGCAGTTCAGAGCAGTGCAGAAAATGATAGCTTTCACTACGCTCTCTTGACACATTCTGCTCGCATAGATGGTGTAGATTGGTGATGCAGATAGACGGGGCCAACGTACGGTCAGCGGGAGAAGTTAGGGATTGTGACGGACAGGAAGAACAAAAAACTTATAAAAGCCTAATCGTTTGAGTCCTTAGGTTGTACTATGAAAGTACTATGAAAGTAGTCCGGCGATAATCTTTGTTCTGGAGACCAGAGAATGTCACCTATGGATGATGGCCCGCCAGCCAAGGTGTATGGTGACTTACGGTGACTAGTGGGCCAACATTTCTAGCTCCTGAATGGTATCTAACGGATGTGAATGCTGTTATAGCTGGTTGTCAATCGTGGACAAGACCCAGCGAGTCATACGTAGACGATAACAAATGCCCTGGGACGTTGAAGTCTGCAACTACGACTGCTAAGAGCTGCGAGGCTCATTATCCGTTTGCCTCCGTGCCAATCACGCCACAAGGTGCCAGAATGCCCACGGAACAGGCAGATAAATGCCATAACCGGCGAACAGTAGCCGTAAATGAGCCGGAAAACTGGGAGGGGAGGTTGAATCGAAGGCATGGTCGGATTTGTGAGTTCAATTGTCGCTGACAACTAGCGCAAGTACGAGCTTTTAGCTAGCAACCTCCGGCATTATATCACCCTTTAAAGCCAGAGATTCAGCTCCATCTAGCCGTAGCTAGCGGCTGTGATGGATTGCATTGAGAGAACGATTTCCGTCATAATGTAACTTCATATGTGCAACAATGTCACTGACGTAAAGTGACAGAATTGGAATCAGCATTACAAGGACGTCCGCGAGATCGTGAATTGTATCCTCTTGATACGAAAGGCCGAGCTCTGTGGTGGTATAGGCATTATTGGAACAAAGTGATCACTGCAAAGCCGCAGCTCGAGCCGACTCCAGCAGTATGTTTATCTTAGATCACGCGAAACGTTCCAACGCCTGACACACACCTTACCCTCTATCACTAAAATCAATAATTGCGGCTACGTTGTCTTAGGCTCGTGCTTCAGCTCTCCACCGATAATGGTGTACGTAGGTTCGAGGTCCCGAAGGTCGTAGGGATCGCTTACTGCAAGCGGATCCCGCGGCCAGATGGTGATGTCGGCGACCTTTCCAGGAGTGAGGTCTCCTCGGCTGTCTGTCTCGCGGAGAAGCCTAGCGGCCTCGGTAGTGTGCAAAGCCACGGCCTCGTGTGACTTGATAATATGCTCGGGACCGACCACGCCTGCCACCGATTCGCGCGTCGTCATGACCCAAACAGACCGCATGGCGCCGAATTTGCCAATCGGATAATCAGAGCCGCCGCCGACAATGGCACCGGCATCCAGCCAGCTGCGTGCCGGAAAAAGGCGGGCAGTACGCTCTTCGCCAATGTATAGGGCTTGGATTGCGGCGACGTCATGGAGTAGGGGCAGCTGGATGGTCACGGGAATGCCCATGGCAACAGCTCGGGCTTGGGTCCCGGCGTCGGCAAGGCCGCCGTGCTCCATGACAAGGCTCCCGGGCGCCAGATGAGGGTGTCTCTGCTGGATTTTCTCGTAGACCCCCAAGAGGGTTTCAATGGCACGGTCACCATAGGCATCGGTACCAATCCTCCAGCCTCGCCTGACCACAACGTCCATGGCCTCGAGTATCTTGTCGGTATCCCACAAGGACACCGCAAAAGTCAGTGGCTACGCAGCATCCTTCGTCCGGCCGGCCAACGTATCCTTCCATGGTGGCGATTGCCTCGATGCCACCATCCAATACGAACTTGACTCCCCAGACAGATAGCCATTCGTCGCGCTGCAGGTGGCGATACTCTTCCATCTGGTCTACGAGTCCTGCAACAGCGCCGACAGAGGTCAGGCCAATTGCGGAGACCAGTGCGCGAGTCCGGACGTGCAATTTCCCCGCAGCGCGTGCAGCCGATAGGATAGGAAGATCAGTGACGGGCACGGCACAGTCGCGGACGCAGCCGATGCCGGACGCTGCATACGCAGCCGAGGTGCTCTCAAGGCCGCTGATGCGGTCTTCCAAGGTAGCCGGCGGCATGAGGCAGAGGGTCGGCACCATGGCCTGGTCCTGAAGATGACCATTCAGGCGACTATTGGTAGACCGCCCGATCTTGCCATCTGCTGGTGTCGGAGTGTCGGCGTTGATGGCCCCAGCTTGAGGGCGAGCGAGTTGACCACAATGTTGTGGCCACCACGTCTAATGACGATCGGATGCGCAGCCGAAGCTCGGTCCAGCTCTTCAACCGTTGGAAAGCGCCGTTCTTTGAGATTTTACTCCTGCCAGTTGGCGGTGGTTGTGATCCAAGAGCCAGGCTCGGTTATCATGGCCCGTTGGCGTAGGAGGTCTACCATTTCATCGATACTTGTCGCCAGATGGACAGGCACATCAAACTGGCTGAGACCGGCAAATATCATGTGCGTATTCGTGTCGTCGAAGGCTGGGAGCACGGTCTGCTCAGGGACATCTTTCGCACGAGTGTCAGGTCCGACGGCGTCGTCCAAGCCATTGAAGTCTTCGACAAGGCCCAAACACGTCCTCTATGGAGAGCTAGAGACCGATATGGGGGGGCTTGCGGTCTTAGTAAATGGATCACTTTTGCGCGAATGACAACGTCTGTTTTGACGGAGAACGCCATAACAAGATGATCTGCAAGCAGCGGTCGAGATGCGACCTGTGGAGGGGGATGAACGGGTCGAGGCAAGAGGTGGTAAGTTGGTAATGGGGGGAGGTGATGTGTGATAAGGTTCTCGTTGGGCTTTGAGTCTATTAGTAGCCTGTGCGTATCATGAACCAGGACAACTGCCACACGCTAAGGCGCCTCGACTCCAAACGGCTGCTAGGTCTCGCCAGCAATGCAGGTTTCACATTTGACTGCATCGATGCGAATGCCCGTCGCTCTCTCGCCTTCTAGTAGCTGCTGGTGCTCGGCCCGAGTCCTGCACACCAAGCCGCTGACGTCGTCATCATGTAGGCCCTTCCGACGCGGCTGGGAAAGGGGGCAGGTGGGTGGCTTCGTATCGAGTCTCGGCTGCTGAGAACGACAGGTAGCAGGCCATTCCCGCTTCTCCAGTATTGAACACTCCGCGGCTGTGCTCCGAAGTCGAAACTACCGCTCATCTTATGTATACCTAGGTCCTGCCGTCTATGTCTTACGGAGTTCAATTAAGATCTGCTGCTATTCCCGGCTTTATGATCAGCTCCGCTGAGTACCAGTCTATCCACCGCAAGTGTTCTGGTGAACCAGGGTCCCTCAGAACATCCGGATTTGTAAATTCTCAAGATCTATTCGTGAAGATCGACTCTGCCCGTGAAACTATCATGCGTCTGTGTGGCTCGACGAAGCTCGGTAGGAAGTTCTGGTTGTAACCTCCATAAGAAATTACCCTTGTTTATCCCTCCGGCCGCCTGACGCGAATTGAGCAAGCCAGACCATTCATATCGTGAGAAAACACGCCCACTCGTGATGGTAGCTACGATCTCCACTTCGCTCGGGCCGCGTGGCCCCTTATCCGGGAACGAAACCCTAATATCCTCGGATATAACCCCTGTCCAATCCGGGCTCTAGTAGAAGCCGTGTGGCACTTTATTAGAGTCGGGGTATAACCAACCCCGAGATGTAACCCTTGTCAGTCGGCACATACTTACAACCGACGTCGACCGCATTGTCACGCGGAGAAACTCTAACTTTCGCGGCAGCGCTAGAGAAGATCAGGGACCAGAAGGCGCGACCTCTATCCGGACTAGTCGCTAGCTCGGCATAACCCCAAGAGCGAGACCGATTATTGAGTCATCGTACAGAGAGCGGTTCGCAGTCCTAACGGTCCCGTATGCTGATATAAAGGCTTGCTACGGGACGCACTCGGTATGCACTTGCACTAACTCTCCTGGCAACATATGAACATCGCGATAAATAAACGTTGCAGAACACAAACATCATGGCAGCCGTCACTCTCACCCAGGGTCGCTACATTGGCACCTCCAAGGACAGCATCTCGATCTTCCATGGCATCCCGTATGCGCAGCCCTTCAAGCGATTCCAGCTCCCCCAACCTCCGCTCCCCGGCAACGAAGAGTTCAACGCCACCGAGTTCAGCTACAACTCCCCTCAGAGCCCCTCGCGGCTAGACAAGTACCTCTTCCAGCCCGACCCGCTAGCTAAATACGATGAGGCTGCCGCCTCAGTACTATCTGTGTATGCGCCTTCCATGCACAACACTGTAGAGTCACGACTTCGGCCCGTCATAGTTTGGATTCACGGAGGCGCTTTTCTCACGGGCGGCTCACAACTGTCTGGTTACCAAGGGACACTCCTCGCGAGAGACGCTGATGCGGTCGTTGTTGCAATCAACTATCGTCTCGGTGCATTCGGATTCTTGTACAACCCCGATCGTTCCATTGATAAGAACAGCAAGGAACTGCCCTGCGGTATAGCAGACGTAGCTGCAGCATTCGAATGGGTACGAGCCAACATATCTGCCTTTGGAGGAGATCCAGGCAATGTCACGTCCTTCGGGCAGTCCGCGGGCGGATACATCACGCAGACGCTCCTCGAGCTACGACCTGATCTCTTGGAGCGCGGCATTTTGCAGAGCAGCCCTGCCGCCATTACAACCCCTCCTGAGCTGGGCATGGCAGTCCGAAAGGACTTTGAAGAGAATCTACCAAGCGGAGTGACGGTTGACAGCGCAAGCACTGAACAAATCACTGCTGCTCAGTTGGCGACGACAATGAATTTCGCAAAGACCACTCCGGCACCCTTTGCACCGACGGCAACCTTTGGCCCCGGACTATCACCCGACGACAAAATCAGAGGAACCGGTCGTGCAGCTCTTGCTTCAGGAAGTAAGAAGAAGAAAATCCTAGTGGGGTGGACCAAGACAGACGGCTTGATCTTCTCGCAGATCGGTGCACCACCAGGGACGCCCGTTTCGGATCTGAAGGACATCACGGATGAGCTTTTCCGAGACGGAAGCAAGGCAATCGCAGAGAAGTGGAAGGTTGATGGCCACGACGTCACCACATTCGAGATGAACTGGTCGCCACCTCATCTCGAGCTAGGGCCAACGCACTGCACGGATCTGCCACTCGTTTTTGGGACACAGACGTGGAGGGCCTCCCCGTTTCTGAGTGAAGATAGTATACCCGAGTGGGACGCTCGAGGAAAGAGGTGGAGGCAGGCTCTTGGAGAATTCGTTAAGAAAGGGACAAGGATTGAGACAACCGACGGCATCGAGGTCTTCTAAGAGAATTGCAGAAAGTATGTATTACATCACTTGTTTTCCTATTCATACTAGGAGAATATAGCTAGCCTACTGGCTGCAAATATTTACTAGTCTTAATGTTTTTCTCGTTCAATTGAGATTGTTGTCTGGACGTTTGTAACGGTGATTGTTAAACACCATGGCGGATAAGCGCGTTGAAATTGAGTAAATCATGGGTTTTTTTTTTTCAGGGCGAGAGGACAAGAGTCCAGAACGCAATAGAAGCGAGTGAATTGCAAGGGCGACCCAGATAGTACTTACTTGTACTGACTAAAACCGTCCTCCACGGCCCAGGCCACCCATAGAGCTTAGGCGACGGATCCTTCATCAGACACAACCGTCTTGTGTACCGATTTCACATCCCGATAGTACAGCCTTGCTGGCTCCTCGCCGCTCGGCGCGCCAGGAACAGTACCCGAGAATTCAAAGACCTACACCTATGATCCACTGCCCTCGCTGTACGAGTCATCTCCGGTGCGATGGAACCTGGCCGTGGATATCCGGCGGGTGGACAGGCTGGACCCGCCAAATCTCTGTCCCTGGCCCTAGTACGATTCTATCCCCGTGGGGAATACTACGCTGCCCATGATGTCCAGTTCCAGCTGCTAGTCCAGATTCGCCCATAGCGTTAGGTTACCCTGGGGCACGGCGATGGCGGAGGTACTGTTACAGAATAGAGGGTAGTTATACTTGGTAGTGTACTACATCTCGGTGCTTAGTCCAGTGTCGGACGAGTCGACACCTGCCGTACGCAGGGTGTTAATGTTATTATAGCTATACGCCGAAACTACGCCGGTGTTACTATACGATAAGCTCTACGACTATCTTAATGGGCCTTCTAACTTTTCTGTTCGCACGAAGCCTTCAACCGTGAACTCGCGGGACACGTTAATTTGGTAGTCGACCGTTTCATTAGCACCAACAGCGTCTTTAGCCGATTCAAGTTAAGAAAGAAATGCTTAGCGCTAACTAGCTAACGCTCGGGACATTACTAGTCGTGATTAACGCGTTACTATCGAGCTATACAAAGATCTTACCGGTAAGGTACCAAGAACTCGTACTTATAGTCGATAAAGCTGCACTCGAGCTGCTATCGTCGACGAGCCTAATAACCTTAATGGTGAACGTATACTCGTTACCATCACAGAGCACCGGGAGCTAAGGAGTGATGTTAATTTCGTACTCCCTCATATCGAAAGCATCAATACCTACGATCGGTCGGTGCAGCTGCGGGACCACGCCGCCTGTAAATATGGTCGGATATAGCCAGGACACGCCCGCCAGTAAGCCGTCGATGTGGACCTAGATCTCCCGCTACGCCGAGTACCCCGGATTCTGCCCGTATTAAGCATCGAAGGTATACATAGCGCTCTGCGGCACGTTCGATCACCAGGACTCGTCGCTGCCTTAACCCTTAGCCGAGATTAAGAAGACGACCCTATTAGCATTCCGTAGGAAGCTTAAGGAGTTAGTAGCATTCTATTCCGGGTATGTGAACTAGCTCGGCTACCCCTAAGCTCCGTTACGCTCTAAGATTAGAATGATCACGTCGGTAGGCGCGTTACCGCCTGTCCGTACGTCGCTTAGGAAAAATATCGCGGTCAAGGTGGCGTTAAAGATGCCCGTGTAGATGTCGTTAACGGTATTCTCGAGGTTAAGATGAGCTTCTATAGCTGGCGCTACAGCGAGAGGTAGTGTGTCATATCCTTCCCAGTACCACTAAATTCCGTCTGGCGTCGGCTGAGCGGTCGTGGTGCGCCAGACCTCGGTGGCGCTAAGGTACATGACCCCCGTGCGATCGAACTCGCGGCCTCGAACTAAGACGTAGAAACTGATGACGACACGATTGAAGTCGCACAGGGGAGGTATGTAGTTAGCTACATGCCAATCCTTGTGTCAGCTCAGTGTCGACCACGCGAAATATGCCGTCGATGTAAGACCGGGCACCCACCGACAAAGCGCACGCCATAGCTATTGGCGAACGAGTAATGCATGAGCACATATATGCAGGTGTCAGATCCCAGAGGTGCAGAGAGATTTGTTTATGGACCTTATCGTGGAGCACCACAGGAACTCACGAGCAATAGATGTTGCAGAGAGCAAGGAGGGGTGACCTAGCTTTCCTCCTCGCTAGTCCTCCAGGCTGTGGCAAGACATTGATTGCCAGTAAGTCTACCCTACGCTCTATACTGCGCAACAAAGCACGCACAGTATACAATGTCAAAGCGCTGACCTGTCTGCAAACAACCATCAACCAGAATTGATGGCCGAAGAAGAGAAACGCGCTCTAGTCCGCATCGCATCAAGCGATCTCGGTGAGCACCCCTGCGACGTCGAGCGAAGTCTCGGAGCTCTCCTTGAACTGGCCCTACGCGCTTCCGCAGTCGTTCTCATCGACGAGGCCGATATGATCCTGGCGAAGAGAGCCAAAGGCGGCTCCATTGGGGACTACTTTCACAACTGCATCGTGGCAATTTTCCTCAAGCATCTTGAGTATTTCCCGGACATCATCTTCCTGACTACCAATCTCGAAGAGGACATCGACCCGGCCGTCATGTCTCGCGTCATACGGCTGCGCTATAGTCGTCTCGAGCCCTATGGCAGGGCGAAGATCTAGAGAACTCAACTGTCCCGTGCAGAAAGGTGCCCTAGCGAAGAGGACTTTGCTAGACTCTGTACGGCGCTAGGTGATAATTTTGATTTAGACGGGCGCGAGATCAAGACTCTAGCGAACCTGTCGCTGACGATTTGCCGAAGGAGAAAGAGGGAGATTTCCGAGGAGGTTATCCAACAGATGTTTGACTTGACTGACGGAACTAATATTATCGGGTCACGAGATGCTATATCGAGAGGATAACTGAGACTTGTGTACCAGAGCATCCCAGCCACGGCTAACATTCCAGGGCCCGTTTGGCAAGACCATTCATCCATGGCAGCAATATCTTAATTCCGTCTAAACATCACATCGGGTTTCTGCTGTATTGCCGTGGGACATCCATAATGGGTCGTTCCGACTGGTTCCCTCCGCGCAGTTCCCTTTCACTCGTGTGGCTCTTCTCTGTCTACTGTCCATGTCCTGGCAAGCAGAAAAATGCGCGAAGACAGAATCAACGTCATGGTGGCGCACAGCTTCATTGCGATATCCATGACTGCGGCAGCTGTGACTAGCCAAGCAGCAGGCGAATCTTACTTCAGCATACTGGTCAATCCCAATAACATCAGCGATTATGGCTACTGGTGTTTACTATTACGACTGGGGAAAAAGTATTGTCAATAAATCTGTGACTACTTCAACATTTCTTCCATGTATGGAACCCTAGTGTCGGCCTCGACTGCTGCCCGTGGCACCCGGTCCAAGCTTACTATATATTCACCTTCGAGTATCACAACAGTGTCGCAAGTTATGCTCTGTAATTGTCCTGTGTCCTGTCTATGAAGCACCCTGCACCAGGTGCTTCCGGAGATCCTCCAGTGCATGCAGGCTCTGCCAGATGCCAAGAAAGCACTTATTTCCACCACTTCCAACAAACAGCATGTCGGACACATCCCTGCCTACGTCTACTTCGCTTGGCACGACCACAAGGAGCATACCTACAGGAAAAACTTCCACTACCGATTTTCGCCCCTCCCTGACCCGGTGATCAGACAAAGGCTGTTTCAGTGTCGACGAGACTGAGACTGAGCGTGCAAAGCACTGGCAGCAGTCCAGTCCTGAGGGCGGCGACACGACCCTGACGATCCCCAAAATGCAAGCACGCCTGCTACCGCGCGTATTTCAGCCTTGGAGCCACGCAGACCGGCAAACGGTGCTGGTGAAGCAATGCCAACTTGTATTCGCTCGCCGGAGGCGTAGCTGACTGCGGCACCCCATGCGCCGGCAACCAGACTGCTTTTTCGAGGTGACTACTCTGCCCTCGGTCACGACAACTGCGGCTCGCTGCAGGTACCCTCGTTCAGCCTTTTGGAAACCGCCGGTGCTGTTCGGGGTAGTGATGAAGATGAAGGGGCGTTAGTTAGCACGGCGACATAGAAAACAGGTGCAATTAGGGGTCTGGTGCAAAGATCTAGGACTATGCGGAACCTGGCCATGTCTATATGAAAGATCAAGTCGGGGTAGAATTCGAAAAGGCGGCAGACAGGTTCGAGGCAGAAAGACGAAGCAGTGTGGAGGTATGCCCCGTCAAGGAGGAGCTCCCTTAACTTGACGGAGATCAAGGTGTAGGCTTTACGATATTTTGTATCAGTCTAGATTATGCCTGACATACCCGATACGCTTCGCGTTCAGGATTGCAATTCAAATCTTCTGTACGAGTGCGCCACCATCCACTTCTCGGGCTTCCCCTAGTCTGTCTGTGTGACTCCCATTCGCCGTCCCCACAAAACATTATGCTTGCCAAGTTTACGAGCGGGGAGGGCTCGCGAGGCTAGGGTCATCCAGTGTTTCTACTGCCGTGTAGATTACCTCGCGCTGACCTAGATGCCGCTCTCGACAGCATGATGTTGGCACTGCTTTGTTCAACTATGCAATGACGACAATAGTTGACAAATATATTAAGGATGCGGTTGGAATGCTCGTGGAATGGTACTAAGGACGTCGTTATCCATCGACGTGAGCGTCGCTCCCCGCCACCCCCCCCCCCCCCCCCCCTCGTCTTCGGTTTCTAGCCAAGACTTCAATCCGAAATATGATTCATGAAGCCGCATCAATAGTGTTCAGCGGCCCGCTTCTAGCTCAATCAGCTCTGCAGAGTACCCCTGGGCGTCTACAAGGATGAACGGTGGGAAGTGGCTTGGCATTCTTCTGGCAACACGAGATATCATCTTTCGATCATGTACAGAAGGTATATAACATGGTCCATTTCTCGCTATTTTTCACATATGACAGTCGTTTGCTATTCTCCATCCTCCAGCACGAACAATAACGTCCAGCAGACACGATGGTCTTCCCCAATACTGGCTTTCTTGCTGCCCTGACCCTGGCGCAAGCAACTTTACCCCTCGGAGTCCTCGCCGCCCCATCGTCGTCGACTCTGCAGGCCTGCGCCAAGATCGCGGCTCTCCTGCCCTCCGGCAGGGTCCATTACCCTCAGAATCTGGTCGAGTACAATGCCGAGCGCTCGGCTTACTGGTCGACGGCCTCGCGTGCCCTGGAGCCTGCGTGCATCGTGGTCCCGCAGAACGCTGAGCACGTCTCCGCGGCCATCATGACACTGCTCAGGTTCCCATCCGTCAACTTTGCCGTGCGCAGTGGCGGGCACGACCCGAACGTCGAGCACGCATCGGTGCAGGACGATGTGCTCATCGCCATGACAGCTCTCGCGGGTGTGCGATACGACGCCGCTACGGGCCTCGCGCATGTCAAGCCCGGCGGGGAGTGGAACGATGTTATCGGCGAGCTGGAAAAGAGTGGTGTTGCCATTGCTGGTGGCCGACTGGGTGCGTACCTTGAATATGCTGTTTAGCACTCCCTCGAAAGGGCGTAAAGCCTAGAACTAAACATGTGTCATTGCAGGCTTGGTAGGCATTGCCGGACTGCTCCTCCAGGGAGGTCTCTCGTTCCTGAGCGCGCAGCATGGTCTTGCGGCTGATGTAAGATTCCTTCTTGGACATAGATCTTCGTAAAAAAGGGCTCCCGCTAATCAGATACCACAACGTACAGAGTATCATCGGATGGGAGACGATCGCGGCTAACGGCTCGATCATCAACATCGACGCCACTCAGCACCCAGATCTTACCGTTGCCATGCGTGGAAGCGGCAGCCAGTTCGGTTTGTTCGGCACAAACAAATTCCCCTTTTTGCACTATCGATATCCTCGACTGACAGTTTCCACTCTGCGTGAAGGCATCGTGACCGAGTTCAAGGTCAAGGCCCGCCCGATTGGCAAAGTCTGGGGCGGTATCCGCATATACAACGCCTCCCAAGAGACTGAGCTCTACGCGGCGCTACACAAATTCGTCGCCAATGGCGCGTCCGACCCCAAAGCGGCCATCATCCACTCAAGCATCGTCTTTTCGGGTATTCAGTCGCACGTCGTCTTCTACTTTTACGACGGCCCTTCACCGCCCACCGAGGGCGTGCTCGCAGAATATCTCAGGATTTCGTCCACGCTGGACACTACAAAGGCTCGAAGCTATTCTGATCTAGTACGTCTCGGGGTTTCCCAAGTTTGAAACATCAGCACGTTTATGGTTCGTTACTTTGGCTGACAAATGCTTGTCGACACAGCTGAAGAGCAACGGCGAGCCTGTTGCACCCCTCAATGCACGCCAATCTTTCCGTGTAAGCTCGCATCACCTTGCTCACTAGACCGTATAACTGATCGCCGCAGACATACACGCTCCCCTTCATCCCAAGCAACCCGGCCGTCTACGTCCTCACCCGCGACAAGTTCACCCAGATCGCCCAGCCGTTCCTCGCCCGCACGACGTCGCAGTTCACTGTCGACTTCCAGCCCCTCCCGTCGGCCGTGGGCGCGCACTCTGAGCTCGCTGGCGGCAACGCGATGGGCCTGCGCGGCGGCGACCCGGACCGCACGATCCTCGTGCTCCATGGAAGTTGGGAGTTCGCGTCCGACGATGATGCGGGCCACGCCATCGCGCGTGAGGTGAGCGAGTGGCTGGACGCCATGGTGCCCGAGTGGCTCGGGCAGGCCGGCATGAACAGCACCGGCTTGTACATGCCTCTGTTTATGAACGACGGTGCTTGGGACCAGAATGTCACGGGGAGCTACGGCGACTATGCGCGCTTCAAAGCTCTGCAGGAGCAGATGGATCCGCAGCAAGTGTTTGCGCAGCGGCTCGGCGGGTTCAAGTATTGAGACGGGGCATTGAATCGTGTGCCATATTTGAGTTTCTTCGAGATGGCCCTCTGCTAGGCTGCGGCAAGCGCATGTGCCATCGATGGGCACTGACCTGCTTTTTCAAGCTGCAGCATGCTCTGCCTATGATTTTGGGGTTAAATGTTTTTCGATCAGAACACAATGTCTTGTTGGTAGTAATACTACTTATGTGACGTGAAGCAGGTAAAGGTACGTACCGGTGCTCCCAGAGCAGCTGAGTCATCATTCGGAGCACCCGTTCGAGCATATAAACAGAGCTCTACTACACTCTTTATATTTCCTCCTTTTTAGAATCAGACGACTGTCAATAAACCCATCTGAATCATCCATCTCATGCTCTTCGAATCTCAAACCGTTGTTCCTACATAACGTCACACATCCAATGGCTACAGGAGGATGCTATTTCTCCCGGCTTCCTGCTTGTCACTCCGTTGCCTAATATAGGATATAGGTCTCGCTGGCTAGAAATGGCTATTCATCTTCCAAGGTGCTATCACATTCGTCATCGCTATTGTCGGTAAGTCTGCAGATCTAGCCCCGCCCCCCCCCCCCCCCCCCCCCCCAAGTCCGCGCGGCACACGTGTCTAATTAATAAACAGGCTACTTCATCCGTCCCGACTTCCCCTGACTACCACATGGCTCGCGGAGGAGCGCGCCTTCGCCTACAGCCGCATGGAGCTGACACTATCTCCAACTCCGGCGAGACATTTCTATGGATCGGCTTCAAGCAGACCGGCAGTGACCCGGTGGTCTGGCTCTTCTGCCTCATAGCCCACCTGCATCTCGCGGCCAACGGCTTCAAGAACTTCTTCCCCTCCGTTATCAAGACCCTCGACCTCGGCGACACTATCACCCTCGTGATGACTTACCCGCCCTACCTCATTGCCGGCGCCGTCACCATCCTCGTCTCCTGGAGCTCGGGTAAGTATAACGAGCGCACGTGGCACATCACCATCTCCAAGGTCGTCGCGACCATCGGCTTCGCCGCGTCCGCCGCCACGCTCAACCCTGCCCGCGCGCTACATCTCGATGAATATCTTCACCATAGGCACCTACGGCGTTAATAGTCTAATTCTCGGCTTATGCGGCAGCGTCTACGGCCAGACAAAGGAGAAGAACACCGTCGCCATCAGCATAGTGACGACCATTATAAACATTAGCTTCATTTGGACGCCGTACCTCTAGACCAAGGCTTCCGAGCCTCACTACATCCCCGCCATATCCGCCTCGTGCGCGTTCAGCCTGGGCACCGCGGCCATCGCCTGGATCGTGAAGATCATTATGAAGAAGCGCAACGAGAAGCTCCGGGCCGGCGAGGACGAGCAGCAGAACTTCTACGTGTGCTAGAAATGAGGTGGTGTGTAATGGGTCTGGAACCTTGCGCTGACCAGATGAGTCTATGACGGGGAACGGAGATGTTGGTAGAGGGTTTTGCAGTTATATATGAGGTAGGACTGATGTTCAAAAATGAAAGCAACCTGCATTTGGTTAGACCTCGAATTCTACCGGTGGAAATGCGAAATGCCTGGTGAACAGAGGATCTCATCAAATTAATCTAGCGTTGAATTTGCTCCGTTTCGATACCTCTTCTCACGCACCAAACAGTCAATGGAGGACAAGCACAGGTCTCTCCGGAGCGAGTGGCACCGGTCCTAGATACCACTTATGAAGCATGAATTTCAAGGAGACATCAAGATCCTGTCCAGAGATAAGTTTATGAGACCAATTGTTTTTGTTGTTTCACATTTGAACCAGTGCTCTTGCGAGGTGAAAAGATGTCAAATAACAATTAGTTACGCACAATCAGGGACGCCACACGTAAGGGGACCCGCCGAGTGCTCCCTTGGCCTCGATCATTAAACAGTGTCAGATTACGGCGTGGAGGGGCTGCTCGCTCGAGGTTCTCCTACTAACCGGGCGGCTCGCAGCCACGTTGATGTTTCGGACAGCCTTTAAGGCTAGCTGAAGGTGACGGCTGCATTAGCTCGAGCGCACCCCCTGAGGCTTCGGCACAGCCACTCCACTTGCCCAGAAAACCTTGCTACCGTTCCTACCAGCTGTCAACTGCACGCCAGGTCCCTACTCTTCCGATCCCAAACCAGGACATATTCGCTCATCAAAGGCAGGCCCCTCAGTGGCCAGATTCCCGGACCTGCAACCCGACGTGCAAATTTGTTGCTTGAGCACCGCACAGCACACACTCCAGTCCGGTCTTCCATCTGCTAGAAGGCCCCATGGGAGGATCGAAGCGCAAGGCGCATAGCAAGAGTCGCCTCGGCAAGTCTCCCTCCGTCTGCAGATGTGGATCTCCTCACCGTTTTGTCCTTCTTCTCATCTTTTTTGCTCGTTATACTTCCGCGCCTGCAAGCTCAGCCGATATCGGTGCCCAGCCGCTGACCCTTACAATAGGTTGCAAGAACTGCAAGGCGCGAAAGATCAAGGTACGTCGTCGCGCTTGAAGATTTACACTTTGCACATTCCCAGCCCGCTTTTGGACGCCTCCTGCTTTCTGCTCCGCAACTTGCTTCACAATCTCATTCTTCAAGGCTAACACCCCACCGTCGCGCACAAAGTGCGATGAGAAGACACCATCATGCTCGAACTGCACGCGACGGCAGGTTACTTGCGACTTCACCGTGGGCGGCAGCCCGCGGCCGAGCCTCTCCGCTACTGGTCTGAACATGACGGACCTGGAGCTGCTTCACAATTACACGGCCATCACGTACCTGACTTTGGCCGACAATCTGGTATGCACTCGCCCCTTTTGCTTTTAGGATCGATCATGACGTCGAGAATGAGAGAAAGAGAGAAAATCCTGGTGACGTGATAGACGGGAACTCACACGTTTTTGAACTGCCACCAGGCCACGCGCGAATTTTACCGGACGACCATTGTGCAGATAGGCTTCGACTGCGACTACGTGATGAGGGCGATCCTCGCAGTGTCCAGCCTGCATTTGGCGCATAACCGGATCGGCAGACGAGACCACTACCAGGCACTCGCCATTAAACACCAACAGACTGCCTCCAACACGGCGATGCCCCTACTGTCCAGCGCGGACCCCGAGTCCGCCCAGAAACTCTTCTTGTTCGGCGTCATGACGCACTATTACGGTAACTTTGACATTTTCATTCTTAACATTGGCAAAAGCTTAAGCCCTGCTTGCTTACGCATGACTCCCCAGCACTCGGCTGGCCCAGAGAGCCTGGCGACAAGCTCTTCCTCGGCACGTCCGACTTCCCCGACTGGATATACTTTCTCCGTGGGACAAAGGCCCTCCTGGACCTCTCCGGGATCCCCGAGTCCGGACCGCTCCGGCCGCTCTTTGCGCACTCGATCGAGCGTTATGTGCTGCGCAAGGGTCCCGAGGCATCTCACTCCTCCGCCCACGTGGCGCTCACGGAACTCACCGACGCCATCGCTTCGCGGCCGCACATCGCAGCAGCCGGCGGCGGCGGGAACGACCTGCGGCGGATCTACGCCACGGCCATCGCAGAGCTCAAGAAGTCGTTTGGTCAAGCCGAGGCGCTGCGGCGCGGCGCAGGCGGCGGCGGTGGTGGTGGCGGAGGACCGTACGAGATGACGGATGCCTTCAGCTGGGTATACATAGTGGCCGACGACCTGCTGCCGCTGCTGCGGGTGGGCGCGGCCGAGGCCGTGGCCGTGTTTGCCTACTTTTGCGTGCTGCTCTGGCTGCTCGAGGGCCACTGGTGGATGCAGGGGTGGGGGCTGCAGCTCATGGCGCAGGCGTACGAGATGCTCGACGAAGAGGGCCGGGTTTGGATCGTGTGGGCCATGGACGAGATAGGCTATGTGCCGCCCTCGGCGGTCGACCGCATGTGAGAGGTGGCCTTGTGCTTCAATATTGGTAGAAAGACCAGGCAGTGGCCTGGATGTTATTTTCCCCTTGAGTTTGTGCGGTTTTATGCTCAGCAACTTGGGCTTCTCGTTGCCGTTCTGTTGTAGCAGACTAGATCTGTAAGGAAGATCAGGGACAAGTATCATGCAGAGACTTCGAATCTACTTCATTTCTTTTAACCATTTCAGAATATTCAAAGACGTTACTCCGTAAGTCTCTGTCTCATCAACACAATCCACTCGCTCTTGCGTATTCTATCCGAGAAGCGCACTTATACGCAGAGTGTGGGCCTTGGTCATTTATGCCGTGCTAACCCTAACCCCTGTTCCCCCTTGCCAGAACCCCTGCTCCACAGTGACATGGGCGGGTCTCTTAAAGCTCCGGAATGGCTCCGAAGCCGATCCATCATTTTCCACGAGGTTGGTACACGTGAATGTTTTCGTAGATTGCCTTCCTTTCGGACAATGATAATATAAAGGGGACGATTGCAAGTCAGTGGTGGGTGCAGGATGAATCGTTGTGATCATGAGTTTGTCGGGTTAAGCATGAATAGTCGTCTAAGTCTGATTTGTGATTTGAGCCTACTGCGAACTTCGGTAACATTCTCATTTTGCTCCAGACAGTTCCGAGTATGTCTAGAAGGATCATGATCTTGAGTCCGCGAAATCACGATGGCAGCCCGAACCAGGTAGCCGTAAAGCTTCCAGCTGACGACAAAGTTGCACAACTAGGACGCGACCTTTGGGAGTCTTCTACGTGGGGTGTTGTCGCCGTGTTCACAATGCCCGGCCGTGCTGATCGTACGTCTCGAGCCCGCTGCTGTCCCGACTGGAAAGCGACTCGGCTCGGCTGCTGCGCTTGTCGTGGCGGTGCCGTACGCGATGGAGCACCGTCGCTGGCGGAGGTGGAACGTGACGGCAGTGGCGAGGAAGAACCCGATGATGGCGATCTGGACGAACAGCCCGACAATGATGACCTTCTCGCCGAGGTTGTAGAGCTCGAGCGTGCCGGCCGCCTGGATGCCGCCGCCGCGGGACTAGAGGAGGAACGAGACGATATCGCCCACGACAAAGATCTTAGTCATCCACTTGAGTGGTATGGCGAAGAGCCGGTCGGCGCCGAGGGCCTGGATCAGCCGGCCGAGAATCATGTATATCGAGGCGGCGTACAGCGCGGGCGCGACGAGGGTTAGGATGGCCTGCATGACGAAGCCTCCAATAGCTATTGGGTCATAATGGGACCAGATATGGCCGCAGTATCTAATTACCTGGACTAGAGGAAATGGTAATACTGGTTTAGTATCTCTCGCGACTTGCCGGGTTTATTTTGTGCGGAGAAAATTTCTTACAAAATCCGCCGATCGTGAAGGTGGTGAAGTAAAAGGAGCGGTGGCGCACGATGCGCCATGTGTGGAGGAGTGATAGGATGAGGAAGACGGCAACAGCCGCGATGGCAGCTGGTAGCGATAGCTCGTAGCGGTAGAGCGCAAAGTCGAATCCGCCCGCGTCTGCAGCGCCGGATGCAGAGTGGTCGGCCATCTCTAACAACGGTACACATTGGCCATATCATAGGAAATTTAGTCAACGATAACTATCTAATCTATCCATCTATGTGAGAGTATTACACGGGTCAGAATGGGCCATTGGCGTGTATTGTGATGTGCAGTTCTGTGCCCAAGTGGGTTTGTGAGTTGAGGAACTTCCATGTTGTGATCTGTCTTGGTCAGATAGACAGGCTCATTTGGCCTAGTAGTTCTTCTCAGATTCTTGGTTTTGACCGAAAGCTCCCGTGATCGATTTGCTCAGTGCGTCCAACCACGCTGTTGTTGCTCCTGGACTACTTGCGTAACTGGGCAATATGTACCGCAGCCCCGCCCTCGACGTCGAAAGAAGTACCATCAATAATCACACCCTCAACCCGGATTACCGTCTCCTCGGCACTCACCAGCAGCGGCACCGGCAGTGTCACCACGCCCTTAGTCCCCGCGGGTGCCTGTACCGTCATACTCAACAGCCCGCCGTCGTCGCAGAACTTCCACTCAACCGCCACCGCGCCGCCACCGGGCGTCGGGACCTTGCCGCTCGCCCACCGCTCGCCAAGCGTCAGCGGTGACACGGCCCACGTGGCCCAACCCGGCGCCGTAGCCCGTGCGCCGAGCACGAAGCGGCTGAGCTCGGCGGTCGGGCCCGCGGCCCAACCGTGCGCGAGGCTCGTCGCGTGACCGAACGCGGGCTCGCCGGCATCGTTCAGCGTCTCCCAGAGGCAGCCCGTGTAGTTGGCATTTTTCACGTCGATCATGGGGGACCACAACGTGTCGAGCAGCTCCCTTGCCGCAGGGACGTTGCCCGCGGCGAGGGCGGCGCGGAGGTGGTAGCCCGATGCGTACGGGCTAATGTATCGCCGGAAGCCGGCTGCTGTAACGGCGGGGGAGAAGGCCAAGGGCCCGCGCGGGGTGGACAGCTGGTCTGAGAGCGTGGCCAGGATCACGTCTGATGAGTGTGCCGGGTCCTGGTTAACTCCGGCGAGGATGGCGAGGGCGTTGGCGTCCTGGGCGAAGCCGGCGCGGTTGGACTCGGAGATGACGTACGCGCCGAGCTCGTCGCTCCAGAGCTGCGCGTCGATAGCCGTGCGGAGCGCGGCCAGGCGGTCCTGGTAGATGGAGGCGTCAATGCCGCCGTCGGCGAGGAGTTGCGTGGTCTCCTGCAGGGCGTACGCGTAGACGACGTTGAACTTGGTCACGACGCCTGACCGCACGGGGTCGTAGTAGTTCCAGTCGCCGCCGAACGAGGGCTCGGACAGATTGAACAAGCCGCTCTCTGGGAGTACCTGGGAGTGAGACCAGTCGAGCATGGCCTGCACCTTGGGCGCCCAGGTCCTGGCAAACGCGATGTCGCCGGTATGGCTATAGGTCAGGGCGACCGCGGTCAGAAGATTCCATGAGTAGCTGATTAGGCCGGTCGTGTTGAAGTCCATTGGTGCCGAGGGTCCCTGCTGGATCTTGACCGTGGGGACGAAGAATCCAGGCGTGGCCTGAAGGGGCGCGAAGAGCTCCAGCGTCCCGAGGATAAAGTTGAGGCCGTGCGTGCTTGCGAGGGCTGCGGCGCCGGCGATGTCGAGGTCGCCAGTGTACGCGATGCGGTCGCGGCGGGTTGCGTCTACCGACGTGTCGAGAGGGTTCGTGCCGACGAGGAAGTCGTCGAAGCAGCTCTTGTCAGTCAGGGAGTGCTCATACGTCGTGGCACCAGCAGCGTCAGTCGCTTTCAGGTCCTTGAAGACGGCGCGGTGTCCGAATGAAGCGCCGAGCCCGTATGAGCCGTAAAACTTGCTGGTCTGGGAGAGTTCGAACACCATGACACCGTCCATCACTACTTTGATCTCGGTGATAGCCACTTCAACATTCACCTGGTGCCAGGCGTCTAGACCCCTGATCGTATCTGGGGAAAGCACTTGCTTCGAAAGCAGTGTGTCTTGGGCTGTGCCTCCGACATACGCGGCAATGGTACCCGCAGAGATGTCCACCGAAATGTAGATGCCGCTGTTCAGCGTATCAGAGAGCACCAAGAACCCGAAACCTTTGACAAGAGGCTTGACCTTGAACTCGAGACCATACACAGTTGAAGAGCCTGCGACGAGGCCCACTGCAACTTGAGGGGCCTGGCTGTCGATCAGGACACCCTCGCTCGAGACCTGCCAGAACTCGGGCACAGAATTCTTGGGAATTTCGCTGAGCTGGAGTGTTCTAGCACCAGCAGTCCAGATTTCGTTGAGCGAGCTATCCGAGCAGGCGAAAGAACCGGGCAGTTCGGTGAGAGGTGTCTTGTGCACGGTCGGGACAACGCCGACGTTGTGTAGGATGATTTCGCCGACGGAGGAGAGATTGAGCTTCTGGTAGCGGAAGCCTCCCTGGATGAGGCGGTTCCGGACCTGTCCAGGGGCCGAAATGTTGTAGGCGTTGATGCGGTAGGTGTCCATGGCAGCTGCGAGCGGAAGCGGACCATCACCCTGTTCAGCCAAGAGACAGGTCAGTACAGGGGCCTTTGTGGTGAAGTCGAGGACTAGAGGTTCCGCAAAGTCTCACCATGTAACGGCCCAGCGCGGCCTCTGTCTCAGAGTAGGTAATCTCGAGCATAGACGTGTCACCGGCGGTGGCGACAACGTCAAAGGACGGGATGCCTTCCGTCTCAACGCCATAGTCGAGAACCAGGATGCCAGGAGTATCTTGTGTTGCAGTCAGTACTACTGGCCCGTCTTGTGCCTTGATCAGATTGTTGTTGCTGGACGTGTCTTGGGTTGTCGCATACACTAGCGGCGCATAAATAGTTGCACTGGAAGCGAGCACGACGAAGCCCAAGCGGCCAAGGCCGTGGTAAGGCGCAGGAGGCATAGGGAAAAACCAGACAGTCCAATAACAGGAATTGTGAGAGCTTGCGGGAAGGGGTTTGCAACGAGGGGTGATGACTTGAGTCGATCAATCAAGAACAGACTTCGGGGGGCCCACGCTCACTCATATACACGGCATTGATGGCTTACAAAGCCTTGAGCCTTGAAGGGACGAGTTGTACCGGCCATTAGACAAGATGGCGGGCCTCACCGAGCCTTCGGACCTAAACGAGAAGCAGCGTATCTAAACGAGTGTCCGCAAGGTCGCCGCAACTACCGACATCGACAGGCCCGAAGCGGGGACACCGCCGTCCGCACTGACTCGTCCGTCCATCTATCCGGCAGCCTAAGCGTACCCGCAGATCTTCAGCTGCTCCACCAGAGGGCAGTGCTGCGCAGCTAGCGCTACGACAGATCAATGCTACAAACCCTGAACTATCTACAACGAGATGCTTTTATTGCTGCTGCCTGGGGCTGCCCCGTTCTTTGGCACTTGTCTCTGCTGCGTTTCTCATTTCCCTTGTCGTCATCCCTGTGTCGACCCTTTGGACTGCAGCGCTGTCGAACACTTCAAGACCTGTCACAGATCTGTCGTGGGCCTTGATGCATGCGACGCAAGTTTCCATCAAAGCTCAGCCTGGCAGCCGCCGCGCTTCAATGGACGAGGCACCACCTCCCCCCTACGAGCTCATATCGACCGGTTCACTACTGTCAACCTCGACTGTACTAACGTGTGAGTCCGCGCGGGAAGCCTCCGCTGTTCTTTCGGTCCTCTCATCGTGATGTGCTAAATACGGCTGTCTTTCATAGCGGATGGCATCCTCGACATCAACCTCTCTTCCTCCAACGCAGCCAAGCTTCGCAGCCTCATTCCCGACCCCCAGCCGAGGACTACAGATGCCCAGCTCACTACTCCACCATACTTGCAAGACTGGACGACCCCATGTCCCAGCCTCAACATCGTCATCCACGTGGTCGGAAGCAGAGGTTCGCGATTCTGATCCCTGTCCGCTAACGTATGCCAGCAATCACGGCTAGACTGCTGACCAAGATTGTTTCCTGGGGGCAGGTGACGTCCAGCCATTCATTGCCTATGGCACCGCCTTGCAGCGCTATGGCCACAGAGTCCGATTAGCTACCCACGGGTGCTTTAGAAAGTTCGTGCGGGACTCTGGCCTGGAGTTCTATGACATTGGGGGCGACCCGACTGATCTCATGGCTGTGAGTAGCGTCGCCATGGCTCCCATCAAGATCCTATCGAGCCTTCCTACATCCAGCCAATCTGGCCCGTTAGTCATGTCACACTTCTAATCACCAGCCCGTCCCGATAGTACATGGTCAAGAACCCCGGCCTCATGCCCTCCCTCGAGTCCATGCGCGGAGGCGGCATTGGTCGCAAGCGCAAGATGATGACCGAGATGCTGCAGGGCTGCTGGAGGTCGTGCATCGAGCCCGACGCCGTCACCCGCGCGCCGTTTGTCGCCGAGGCTATCGTCGCCAACCCGCCGAGTTTCGCCCACGTCCACTGCGCCCAAGCCCTCGGGGTTCCCGCGCACATCATGTTCACCATGCCGTGGAGCGCGACGCGCGCGTTTCCGCACCCACTGGTCAAGATGAGCGGCGCGGGGGACATTGAGCCTGGTGTTGCCAACTGGCTGACGTATGGTATGGTGGACTTGATGACGTGGCAAGGGTGAGACTTCTCCTTTCTTCATGGTGAGTTTCGTCGTTGATCTGCATGCGCAGAAAGACTCCGGGTGTCTTTGAGGTTAGGATCTGTGTTCCTCAGACCACTGTGGTTGTCGTCCGGCCCCATTTCAGCCACATTATCGGTCCGAAGGCCATCGGTATGCAGCGCTGAAGACGGGGGACATCCTGGAAGCGCTATTAATTCTGTCAATGATCCTTGAATAATCAACAATGATACCGTGTTTTGAGAATGGTATATACCTTGTGCGCGAAACTTAGTAGCTATACCGTTTGGACCCAGCCGTGAACAATCGACGTTGCCTAGATAAGGGGTAAGAAGGTTGTCCCCACAGCGGTTCGTGGGTTGGCTCGGCTGCTCGCTCCTAGCTGGACCTGCGCTGACAATGGGGAGTTGCTGGCCAGATCCAGGACACTGCAGAGCAGGATCAAGCGAAGGCGCAGCCGCTTTTCATCTCTTTGGCTGGCCTGTAGCCGCGCCATCATAGAACTGTTGATTTTCCAGAGTGATGAGCATAGTGATGGTGGAAGGTGGTGATGAGGAGAAGAGTTCTTACCTATTGACCTTGCGGTTCCATGAAGCTTATATACTCGACAGATAGACAGTGCAGGACATTGAATCCCATCTCTCCGTGACTCTCGACAGGCGCTCGTGGATACCTTGAAGCCGAGGGCCAGAGCTAGTGCACCCTCCCCGTTGCATGAAAATCCAGGTAGTGCAGGAGATAATGTTAGCGGAAGCCGTGCTACCCGTTGATTTAGGTAACGAAACTACTCTTGATTGGGTAGAACATACATCGCAGAGGCTGAGGACCCAGCCGGGGCCAAGGTTTCGAAGGTGCCTCCTACGCACGGTCTACGATATGTCATTATTCCAACGAAGCCTACTCCGTGTTTTCCCGTCGGGATACTGAGATAAGCGTGCTCGTGCTGAACTCTGAAGCATATGGACTTCATCGTATCGTGAAAGGCTATACTACTGCTAGCACGTTTATAATTAAGGGCCACGCAAATTTTCCCTCAATGACACGCATGTCATAAGGCCGCATAGCACCAGCAGAGTCGCCTGCGATGCTGACGGAGGTGCTGCTGCATTGTGTCGCCGTCGGACGCGGAATAAGCGGATACACCGGGAAAAACGAGAGTTGTCATCGCCCAACGTGACATTTGTCAATCTTCTTCCGTCATGCGCTTCGACTGCTCTTGCGTCTTCAACTTCGACGCCTCTGGAACGGCTAGTAGCACCCGTGGCATTGCATGCTCTTCTCTGATGGTACCTCGCATATCAGCTTCGTCCGAGGCTGCCGTGCCACTTGTATCTTGACTTTGAAACTCCGTAGAATCGAGTCCCTGAAGACGATCATCGACCGTAGCAAACTGCTGGCCTGTGCTCGTGATGAACTCTGTGATGTCATTCTCTCCCTTGCGCTCCGTGGTGGAGCGCTGCCCGCAGATTGAGGTGTGCCTGGTGTGGTGATCACTGACTCTCTCTTACCATGGGTAAGTGACAGACAGTGTTGCTGTGCTGATCACGTGAGTCAACGTCGAGTGGTAATTCTCTAGTTACTCAGTCATGGCCTTGAACTGCATCTCTCGGAAGATGCCTAGGCGATCGCGCCATGAGTTGCTGAACTTCATTGATTGAACTTCATTGATATTCCGCGCCAACCAATCATAATATGTCATCGACTCAGCTTCTTGCACGCCGATGGGCGCACCTATTGGTCTCCCAGCACCGCGTCAACCACAGCTCTACGTCAAGCTCCATATGTGGCTTCCCGTGATGCGACTCCATATATGGCCATCCCCAGATGTCGATGCGGCTCCGCATATCAGGGGTGAGTACATTCTGGGTGGTAGCGCCTCTGGATTATTATGGAGCTACCGATAAGCTTGGAGGCGAAAGAGCAGTCGCGTTGTTCGCTGTGAGTAACAGCTTGCGAACACGCTGTAAGTAGTAGGACCAGGGAGGCGCGTGGATCGAGAAGGAAGAACAGAAACGGGCCAGTGAGACTGGCAACAAGCGATTAGGCGTGTACGCACTCGCATGTCTCTTCAGTGGTTCTGTGCTGTGCCAAAGCACGACGACCACGCGGTTCAACTACGAGTAGCAAAGCCCATAGAAGTATCAAAATTGACGAAGCGCAACTTTCTATTCATGTTCAGGCGTACGACAGAAGAGATAGCCTTTTATAGTATATGATGATTGCTGCAGAAATTTGTGTTTCCTCTTTAGTTTGGCGATTTATCAAAGTATCGTTTCTCTCTATCAGCTTCCTCATTTAATTGCCAGTGTGATACCTCTTCCAACGACGGAACACGATGTCTGGGTTACAATGTCATCACGTCCGGCTCTGCCTCATTAACGGTATAGCGGTCCCGAAGCCCGTTGAAACGTTGAAACGGAAGTTCATCACAGATCTTCTTCCCTGCCTGAACCGTGCGATTGATGATTTCTAGGCACGTCTGGACTATGCCAACCGCCTTCTCCGCGAAGGTTAGGACGACGGCAAGCCTGCTCAGCGCTTTGAACAGCAGGGCCATCGTCCTATGCCGCCCCTTGAGTTCGCCGACGGTATCGCGAGACTTCTTCACTGCTCGAAGCCAGTCAGTGACGCAGCTGGTGGCCAGTGTCGTAATGCTGAATGGAACCATCTCACGAAAGCCGAGTTCGATCGCTACTCAGCACAGAAAGTGGGATAATGCTAGGCGGTTCTGTATACCGGAGGTTCTCGTCAACGGCGTGGAATGATCGGGTCTAGGTCCAGAGACTGGTGTTGTGGTCGGGTTGAGTGCCCAACGCACTGCCTGTGATCAAGTCACCCAATGCGGAGTGCCAGGAGGCAACCCCACACTGACAGCGAGGCTATGCTCCAGCCAACTACTGGCAAGGTCGCGCTTTGCTACCTGTAGAACTCTGGCCTCTCCAACGCGCTGAGCCCTCGTGCAGTCGCTGGCCTCGAGCGTCGTGGCGGGCATCCCGATCCTGCTCATGGTCGGCTGGCGTGGCAAGCCGGGCATCAAGGACGAGCCAAGCACGCACTCATCGGACCTCAGCCGCTCGACAATCTCGCGGCCAACAAGCTCGCGTACGAACTCATGCCCGAAACGCCGGGCGCCGCACGTGAGGTCGTCGCCCGCCTTGTCGCCAAAGCCGTAGCGGACAAGACGCCCGTTGCGCTTGTCGTGAACCCGGGCACCTTCAACCCGTTCAAGGCGGCCGGAGGCGCAGCTCAGGGCCCAGAGCCGCTGCTGGTCACCGTTGGAGCCAACGCCGGCGTGAAGATGTGGCTGACCAAGGGTCTCGGCCCGACCCAGTCGCTGACGCGCGAGGCCGTCGTACGTCGAGTCATGCAGCAGCTCGACAACAGCGATAGGAGCGACGTCGTTGTCACCTCGCTGGGTGGCACCAGCCGCGAGGCATACATGGTGCTACATGAGAATGGGACTGAGCCGGGGCCGGGGCGGTGCCGCCGCGCCGCGTCTTCTTCGTCCTCGGTGCCATGGGCCATGGGCCATGCGTTCGCGGTCACTTGCGGCGTTCATCTTGGGCTCTCAGGGCTAGGGCAGCAGCAGCGGGAGCCATTGCCACGGCCATACTCGACGGTTTACTGTGTCGACGGTGACGGGTCCTTCCTGATGCACGCCGGCAACAACGCCGTGCTAGCCGATGTTGGACCAAAGGGTCTCGTCCACGTCGTCGTCCACAACGGTGTGCACAGCTCGACCGGTGACCAGCCCCTGTCGCTGACTTTGCAAGCCTACATTGGCCTCGCTGGGGGCATGCTGTACACGCACAAGTTCTTCGTCGACGACCCGCAGGCGCTGGACCCGGCCATGAACGCAGCCGTGGACATGACGGCGGACAGCGCCGTCTCAGTGCTCATCATGGTTCTCGTGAAACCCGGCCAGTCGCCGCAGCTGCCCCGTCCGAGCGAGACGGCCGGCGAGCTGAAAAATGTCTTCATGCAGAGTATAGAGTAGCATCAACAGCAGGGGTCGCGGAGGAGGAGGATGAGCTAGCAGGGGCAGTGCGCGACCCGTCCCGTTCCGCGTGTATATGCCAGCCAAAGTAGATGCCAGAGTGTCGTTTGTATGCAGAAGCACGACTCGCACCACTAAATAAGATTTACAATTCGCAACCCTCGTCATGCCACTAGAACAGGGATGTATACGCAGGATTCTATCTAGGTGCCCGAGTGCCTGCAGCTGTGCGACAACTCCTTGCCGATGTGGCTGTTATTCGCGGTCGGCTTCGCGGGTCACCGGAGCAACAATGTCGAGGTCGGCATCACCATATCTCTGCGCCGGTCTCTATGCTGCCTTCCTCGCCTCTTTCTTTCCCAAGCAACCACGAAGACAGGTGAGTAGTGCCATTGTTGACGTCCTGCGCGCCGCTGGCGGTGCGTTGATGCCTCGATAAGCACCGGGTGTAGCAACCAGTAACAAGCTCAAGGAGTTTGATTCATCTCATGTTAGTATAAGTACAAGTATTTCCTACGTAAGCTAGCTCACTATTGAGCCAACGAGCTTTAGAGATTCCATGGTCTAGTGCCAACAATGATAACATATCTAGCGCTGCAAGCTCGAAATTCATAACACATGGATTTGAAGCAGTCTATTGTTACAACCTTTTATGAAAACCCTGCAAGCTTAATGAAGAAATATCCGCATCTTACAAGAAGTTTGCTGTATATATTTGTGCGGCTCATTCCTCCTAAAATCAAAAAAAGTTCCGTTCCCAGATCTTGCCCGTCTCATTGACGCGGCAAGTCTCATCAAACCTCTGCAGTACTGTTTCAATATTGATTGAAGTGTTGCAAGCAAGATACTCGCCCTCAGCCTGTCGGGCAGCGGCGATGCTATGCCGAGTTTTGGACTTGACAGCTGTTCTGATGCTTTGGTAAACTCCCTGGGCCGGGTATGCGAAGATTCCGAGCGCTCCTGAATAGATGTAGTCAGTATAGCATCCATGAATTCGGGGTTTGCGTGGTTGAAGGACATACCAGATGCCGTCTTAGTAACCATGTTCAACACACCCTTGCCAGCGCCTAATGCCGCACCAGCCGCACCTCCATCTCGACCCCCTTTGTAGGGTTGGTAAAACAAATCAGCGAATCCTTCACCAATACCTATGACAAAGTTCTTCCCGCCAACCATTGCGCCGGACTTCCAGTCCGTAATGGGAGCACGGTCTTCAACCTTATCACCATAAAGCTTTGGTGTTGCACGTAGTCCTTCTGTAATCGCCATTGGCACATCGAGATAGGATTTGCCATATGCTTTGAAAAAGGTGCCAAGACCGGACGCTGATGCCTTCATTGCTGCCCCTGTTGTGCTTCCACAGCCCCTGCCAGGACTTTTTCGTCGTTCGAAGGTATCGGGGTGCGCCGGCGCAAGACTCAGTAACTGGGATGGCGTCTGGAGATTGCTGCTGGTGCTACTTCTCATGACATCATCTATATCAGCTGATTTCATCTTGGATTGTTGGTGGTAGACCTGGATCGGTTTGACGACAATATCCGTAGCTCCTCTAGCCATGCCCATTCCTGCGCTCATTGCGGATGAAACAATGCCCGTCACAGGATCCCACCGGCGGTTCTCTATGATGTATGTTCTTGTTTCGTGTCTAAAGCAGCATACCGTCAGTATCGCGTACGAGCGAACTACCCTGCCCAGAGTCTTGTTTGGTACTTACAGGGACATGCTCTTTTGGCCAATCTTGAGGTGATTAAGTAAGAGACCTGCAGCTTGCTTTGACAATTTGATGTGCACCTTGCCCCTTCTGAACTGCCATACTGCAGGCTGATCGGGCAGGATATCACACTGTAAGATTTCAAGGGGTAAGTTGGCGTGGAATGACTTGGCTGCCGTAGCAACACCGTTTTCTGTTTCCATCCTGGCTGCTACTTCTCTAGCTGCGGCAGCAGCTTCCGGAGTCAGGCAGAAACGGATGGCATCAGCCAAGTTCTGAACATTAAGCTGCTTGTGTGGGATTGGTTTTGGTCCCGCACCTGCGAGCGCAACCATGTCACCCCAAAAAGGTTGACTGAAGCAATTTAGCCATTAGAGACGGTTTCGGGTGTTACAGTTGAAAGGGGGAAAACCACTTACTCTCCAAAGAAGGGCACAATAGTTGTCGGTCTTCCGTACCGTAGCCCACACGCAGTCGTTCCGGCACCACCGTGGTGGAAAACAGCAGCGACGTTGGCAAATATCCACTCGTGAGGGCAGTCTCCAATGAATAACACATCATCAGATTCCACACCTCCAAGGTTGCTCCATCCCTTGGATATGATAGCGCGGGCCCCAGCGGATCGAACGGCTTCGATGAGGATCGTGGTCATTTCGTCTGGGTTGTCGATAACAATACTTCCAAAGCCGATGTAAATGGGAGTCGGTCCGTTCTTGAGGAAATTTGCCAGCTCAGGCGATGGTGTGTACTGGGGGGGTTGTCGGAAAAAGAAACCGCAGACATCTAGCCAGAGTCAGTTCCGTCTTGTAACATGCCAGTAAATGCTAGGCTCGTACCGATGTATGCGGGCCAATCAATTGGTTTGGGCACCAGCGCTGGAGACCAGCAGTATGTGAAGGGAATCTTCTGAGACTCCGCAAGTACAGGACCTTCTGAGAATGGTACTTCCTCAAGATCGATTGTTCTCCGCCAGTCGTTGATGACATCTCCCAATCTGTAATGTTTTTTTTAGCATAACTCATTAATAGCAACGGTGTTCTAGTCCTACCCTTGCCATGTTAGCCACTCAACAATGCTGTATGAAACAAAATTTGCTGTCATCCGATCGACAACTCCATCATCTCCAAACTTGAGGTTGGCCAGTGGATGAGGAAACGCCCTCGTGCTGCTCCAGGGCATGGTAAACATGAGGTGCAGTGGCACACCTAAAGCCTGGGCGCAATGGACATGCGCAAAACTTGGCGGATTCGCAATAATCGCATCAGCCACAAAAGGCTTTCCTGTTTGCGGATCGGGCTCGATGCATGACCTCCAACATCCTTCAAGCATCTCTTTTACCATTTTGCGCTTTTTCTGAATGTCGCCGCCCTTCAAGCTTTTCAGGTTAGGAATAAGACCCGGGTTCTTGACCATGTATGCCATTAACTCGGAGGGGTCGCCGCCAATGGGATAAAACTCGAGGTTGGACTTGTGCACAAAGTCTTCGAAGACGTCGTGTGTAGCTAGGCGGACGCGGTGGCCGTAGGTTTGGAGCTCATTACCAAGGGCAATGAAAGGCTGGACGTCTCCTCGGCTTCCGACGACTTGGATGACGATATTGAGCTTGACGGGAAAGGTCTTTGATTCGGCATAGCGTTCTGCTGCCTCGACGTATTCTGGGGGAGGGCCTTGGGCTGCTGCGGCTTGCGCAAGTTGGGGTATGTCGGTGTAGTCGGGGATGAATTGAGAAAGCGTCTTCGCCAGGCGAGAATCGAGTTTCACGTCAACTCTGCCATCATCTGCGAATCGTCAGTTGGTTTGGAAGAGCACTCGTAGGGCTGCATCATCAAGCCTTGCTTACTTCTGACACTGTCTCTATGTTGGTGTAGTCCCTCGTATATCGCTGTCTCGTAGGATGGGAGATGATTCGGGGCCAGCGTGTCCTCTTCCACCTTCCGTATTGTGTCACGCTTCGACATCATGTCTGATTCGGAACTCTTCCTCGGAATATGATTATGGATGTTGGCGTAAGCGATCCTGGTGGTTGATAATTGCCAAGGTAATTGATTCACAAGTTCTGGTGGGTATCTCGACAATGAAAAAAGGTGATGCGCATGGGTGGCGAATCAACGGAGTTGAGAGGTTTGAGCTTTATGGCTTCCAGAAATGTTTGAGAATGAAGACAGCCACAACCACGAAGTGCGAAGAAGGAGCCCAAGAGACATGAGCTGGTGGTGCGTGCGTGCACAGCTCATGGCTTTAGAATTCCCAACCCCCTGATTAGACCCGAGTTTGTCGAATCGCGTAGCGTCGCTACTGGGGTCATTAGGCTGACACGGATACCCTGTTCATGGACTACGCTAAAATTAAGTTTTCCTCGCATAATTTAGACTGGCCAATGATATCGAGCCAAATACGGCTGAGCCGGTAGTGCCGTCGTTCCGCTCGTACTTGATTAAGTCTCAGGTCACGGCCTCGCTCGCACCCCTCATTTGTCTCGTTATTCTATCTTTCCAGCTGGCACTACAGGCAGATATACGCACATCGTTCGTACCGAGTCTGAAGCGAGCCGCGGCGATGCGGCGCAAGCACAACAAATCACGCACCGGATGCAAACAGTGCAAGCAGCGCCGCGTCAAGTGCGACGAGAGCCTGCCAAGCTGCCGACGCTGTGTTGGGGCCGGGCGTTCATGTTCCCTCGTCGATACAGTGCCACTGGCCCTGGCTGAACCTCGCATTCCACCCTCTCCCTCTCTGCCGTCGCCGGCGGCGGTCAGTCTGGTGGCAGCACCGCAGACATCGGCCTTGGCTCTACGGCTTCGCTCGCGGTGGACGGCGCTGGCACGCCTGTCGCCCTCTTTACTGCGACCCACCTCGAGCTCCTTCATCACTTCCTCACCAGCTTCAAACAAAGCGGCGTCCGGGACTCGGTCCGCGGTGCGCGTTTTTGCGAAGTCACTGTCAGATGTGCCTATAGGACACCCTACCTCCTGGACCAGGTCCTGGCCTGCGCCGCCGTGCATCAAAGCACCAAGCTAGTCGAGCCCGATAAGCAACAACGCCATCAGCGGGGCGACTTTCTCCTCGCCGAGGCAGTACACCTCCAAACCAGGGCGTTGTCCGCGTTCAATCTCACCCAGCACACCATCTCAGAGGATAATTGCCTCCAGGTCTACCTCTTCTCCTCGCTCCTCTCCCACCAGGCCACCTCGAGGCGCTCTCGTTCCGAGGGGACCTCCCGGGCCTACTGGACCGCCTTGTTGGCTCTCTGGCCTTGTGCCGTGGCATCATAGCCGTAGCTGGTCTCTGGTGGCGCCCGATCCGCCTCAAGCTCGCTGCTGCCATGGGCGAGAGTCCTGATGGCCAGGCCGAGGAAGAGGCCGCTTGGGTTCGCAGAACGCCACCACGAGGTCACTTTGCAAAGATCCTGCAGCTTATCGCACAAAGCGGTCTGGGCGAGCCAGCAAAAGACGCGTGCGGCCGTGTCTTAGGGCTACTGCAGCAAATGGCGGACGACCAAGCCAGCCTAACCACGCAGTATTTCGAGCAATCTGCCTCTGTACAAAGATGGTTAGTTATGCTGCCTGTCGAGTTCTCAGATCTGCTCACCCAGCGCAGGCCGGAGGCGCTCGTTATTCTAGCCGGGTTCGGACTGGTCGTGCATAATACGAGGGGTTACTGGGATTATGGAAACTCGGGGCGCGACCTCGTCGAATCCATCGATCGTTATTTAGGCCCCTACTGACATCCAATGCTGGAACCGATCCTGCAGGCAGTGAAGGGATGATTCCCCAAAGAGTGGACACCAGAACTGGTAGTATTCTAGAAGCTAGAGTACATATCTCCATTGTTTTGTTAAATCCACGTGCCGAATTGCCTTGCAGTGCCGTAGCCTAAACCCTGAAACTAGGGTGGATGAGAGAACCCACTTCATTGTTCGGAGTGTGCGAAACTCCCCTGTGTTCTCCCCTATGCTTCGCCTGTGCCACGATTGGGCCAATAGAAAGCGCTCCAGAACGAGACCTATACGAATGTGCGGGTCAACCCCGTCTAGTGACGAGCCACGCGCTATACGCTCGGCACTTCGGGGCTCTGTACCTCATCCATGCCGGGTATCTTGGTCCCGCTCCGGTACGAGACAAGCATTCGTTTACCCGAGATGAGATGACCTGCGCTTGTGCACTGCCTGTAGTCTTGGTATATAAGTTCATCGACAGACTTCATCTTTGTTTTCTAGCTGGCTTATAGAACCATCGACCAAACTCTCCTCTACGCAACACTCCAGCAACACGAAACAACAACCGCTACCCATCATGTCTGCATCCGCGCTCTCCAGCGCCTGTGCCCCGGCTCACTTTGGTGATATCACCCTAGCGGGTGCCGATATCCTCGGTATCTCAGCCCAGCTGCTCACCAACGTCACAGAGACGAGCCTCGGGGACTTTCGCTACACCCAGCCGACCGTGCAGTTAACGAACGCTAGCTTCTGCAACGTTACTGTAACATACACCCATCCTGGACAGGGTGACCGCATTAGTGTCGAGGCATGGCTCCCACTGACCAACTGGAACAATCGCTATCAAGCAGTCGGCGGTGGTGGATGGATCGCTGGCCGCTCCTACATCTCATATGTGAACATGTATGGAGCTTTGGCAGACGGATTTGCAACTTCATCCACCGACGCGGGATTGTACCCCGTGGGTAGCCCAGAAGCTGCTCCGTGGGCTACAGTGAGCCCTGGGAATCCTAACCTGTATAACCTGAATAATATGGCATCAGTTTCGCTCAACGACCAGGTACGGTTATTCCTTACCTTAGATATATCTCACTAGTATATCCTCTCTCGCTAACACACAAGCAGGCGATACTGTCCAAGGCTATTATCAAGCAATTCTATGGATCAGGACCCGAGTACTCCTACTGGAGCGGCTGCTCTCAGGGTGGCCGCCAGGGTTTGATGCTTGCCCAGCGGTACCCGGATGCCTACGATGGGATCTCGGCCGGAGCTCCTGCAATCAACTGGTCCGAGTTCATCCAAGCGATACAGTGGCCGCAGCAAGTCATGAACGAATTGGGCTACTACCCATTTCCCTGCGAACTCGATGCACTGACTGCCGCTGCTGTCACTGCCTGTGACGGTCTCGATGGTATCGAGGATGGAATTATTGGAGAACCTGTCGCTTGTCTCAAGGAGTTCGACCCGTTCAGCAAGGTCGGCACCACTATACAGTGTGCTCAGACAAACAGCAGTATGGCGATTACCCAAGCCGCCGCCGTAGTGGCAAATGCTACTTGGAACGGGATGACGACCGCTGGGGGAAAGCAGACGTGGTTCGGCATTCTTCCCGGAACCGACATCACGGGATCGTCGATTCTAGCACCCGGTGCAAGTCCCGTCGCCGCCACCACCTGCAATGCCACAGCATGTGTGGGGACACCAATGATCATTGGACCAGAGTGGATCAAGTTCTTTGTGGCTCGCGATGCAGAGCTCGACCTGCAGAACATTACCCGCAAGGACTGGGATAGGTTGGCTCATCTGAGCTTATCCATGTATAACTCTATGGTCGGAAGCAACGACCCAGACTTGTCACTTTTCCGCGAGAGAGGTGGCAAAATTGTATCATTCCACGGCCTTGTAAGTCCCGACTGACCGAAGCCTACAAGCATCGATGATTCCACCCGGCCACGGTCCACTAGCTAACTCTATCCCGCAAAAATTAGGCTGATATCATCATCCCCCCGCAAGGCTCCGAGCACTACTACAAGGCAGTCGAAGCCGAGGTGGGCAACATGGATGAATTCTACCGCTATTACGAGGTCCCGGGCCTTGCTCACTGCTATGGTGGAAACGGCGGGCGACCTGACAGCCTCTTTGCGCAGCTTCGCTTGTGGGTCGAGAACGGCACGCTGCCCGAGAGCAGCCCGCACAAGATCACCAATAAGCAGGGCACCACCGAGAACCGGATCCTCTGCCCGTACCCGCAGAAGGCCATCTATGATCCCAGCTGTGGCCAGACGGGGAATGCGGACTGCTTCAGCTGTGCCGTGGTTTCGGAGCTGTAAAATTGCTTCGTGAGGCTATCTGTCGATTTTGTACTTCCTCCTATGCTACACCAGCACCTCGTCAAGAGAAGGGAAGACGCGAAGATTCGAGATTGTAACAAGATTGTACAGTGGGGATGCACTAAAGAATGCTTCCCACATGCAATCACAACTTTTACTAAGAGAGGTACTGCGCTGGTCGTAGGTCTCTATAGAACAACTAGAAATCCAATAGAAAAACAAGGGTGTAACGCATTTACGGGCACAAATATGTCTCCCTCTAGACTTCTAGCATATCCCAAACTCCCAAGACTGCGATTCTGATACCTTCTTTTTCAACATTTGCCGGAGATCTACTGTTGCTGTCTCTCAGTTGCCGAACCTATTCTCCCAACCGCCATAGCTCCCATAGGTACGCTGCATACTCAAGTCTTGAGTCTCGTCGTAGTCACCGCTGCTTGAAAATCATCTTATCCGTGGTTGAGGGTGCTTCCATAGTACTGATCACCTTCGGGGCTAGCTTTCGTCGTTGTGTTGCAGTCTCTCTGAGGTGGCCAGGTTACTTTGACATGATTATTCCACGTATGCAAGCCGCTGAATCATGGTCATGTTGGCCCTTGAAGACCTTCAACCATTCAATGCTATCGACACGTATCTCATGATTGGAACCTTCTGAGAAGGCTTGTGGGAGCGCCCCGATGGCCAATCGAGTTGCTCCGATCGAAGAAGCAACTGGCAGGAAGATTTGACAGGTCTTCTGCCAACCTTTGGGCATTCGAGTCTTTGTGTGTACCAAGGTCTAGTTCCGTCATAGCCCTTTGCTCTTCAACGCGCGATTCCTCGCTAGATTTGGTGGAGCGGCTTGCTCTTCGTTGGACGCTGGCATAGTGACTCTTCTCCAGAGCTTCGCGAGATATTGGATGAGGAGCGTAGGATCCCTCGTTGTAACATGGTGACGGTCCTGCGAGGTAACAGCGAGAAAGAAATTCTGTGCTTGAGAACTGCCTTGACGCCTTTATACAGGTGTCAAGCTGGGATGCGCCATTTGCATTTCGAGGTGCAAAGCCGCCCCAGAGCCATTATCCTGAGAGAGCAGGAACCACTTGGAGCCTTGGCAATGGTCAAAGCAATGGAAACTGATTGAGGTTGGCTATCACGAAACATAGTCTACTCGCGACATTGGCCTTGAGCGCCGGTGTGAAAGATTCCCATCGACACTTGTCCAGCACTTACATGCGAACAAAGCCCCGTCATGCCCTAAGTCTGCCCCCCGTCTCGCGACCAGAGTACCTCGCGACCACCAAGTCCTCACCAAAATCGCCAAAACTGCTCTTTTTAGGACCCCTGTTACCTCCCCTATTTTATAAGATATAAGCTTATAAGTATATAACGTACCACACGGGTGACCCGCCAACCTTCCGAGCACTCGTACGACAATGTATAAGTTAATTCAACCACAACGCCTTAAATCAATTCAAACTATTCAGAATCCTCTTCTTCAGAGGCAGACTCAACTTTCTGACAGGTACGTGCATTATGGCCGGGCTCCCCGCAGACGCCACAGCGTCGCGCGCGTGTCTCTGTCCTCCTCGCGCGACTACTATTTTGACTCGTTTCTGCCTGTAACTGCTGCGTCGCATCTATTTGGTCCTTCAAGTCCTTTGCTTGTTCAATCGTAAGGGACCCTCCTTTCTGTAATTGCTTTCTCTTCGTACGGCGACGGCGGCTGAGGCGGTCATTTGCATCTCGAAGTTCGACGAGTTTATGGCGCATAAGGGTCTGCTCGTGCACCATCATCGAGAATCCTTTGTTTAGCTGCCGCAAGCTTGCAATTGTCGAAGAAGGAGAGCTACCCTGATGTCGTACGATGCGGTTCTTAATGTATTCAGTCTGTGATTCCGCCTCGATCGGGTTATTCGGCGTCTTCGAGACCCAGGGTGGCGGCAGGCCTGCAGAACTTGGCGGTGTTGGTGTACGAGGCTTTCCGTCTAGCTGCGAAATAACGTATTCTGGGTCGTACGGTACTAGGCCAGTCGCTCTAAAACCTGCCTGTATGTTTGACTTTGTAATTGCAGCGTCGTACGCCTTGTAAAAGGCTGGGAGGAAGTCTTCCTTCGCAATGTGGGTAATGTGCGCCCGTATAAGACCTTCGATTTCTTTTCCGTACGCCCGTTTCAGCGGTCCAAAGCACCCGATATCGAGAGGCTGGAGCTTATGCGACGAATGAGCAGGCATGCAGAGCGTTACGATATTCTGTTCCTTGCAGTAGAGCTCGAAATCGGTCGAATGGTGGCTCTCGTGGCCGTCGAAGATTAGGAGCCGGAAAGCACCCTTCGTACGACTCTTTGTATGTAAATCGAAGTGTTTCGCCCATTCTAGACCTCGCTCGTTCGTCGTCCACCCATTTTCAGAGAGTGCGATTACCCAGTCGGGCGGTAGAGGGCTGTCGGACGTCCAGGAGTCGAGGTGGACCTTGCCTGCGAAGATGATATACGGCGGGATCGAATTACCGGACGACCCAATGCACTGGATAGCTGTAACCCATTCTTGATTGCCTTGTTGTACGGCTCTAGGCCTTCCACGTCGATCGGAGGTCGTAACGACTGTTTCTGCAGAGATTTTGCCCATTGCAAACCCGGTCTCGTCGAAGTTGTAGATATCGTCATCGTGGATTCCGTATTTCGCGATTATATTCCGTACGAGCGAAAACCACGCGCGATACGCGTCTGCATCTTCGCAGAGGACCCTCTGATAGTCGATTCTTCGATTAAAACGCGTTCGGAGCTTGGGTCGTCGTCGTACGAAGTTTGCAGCCCAGTTGGTTCCGACGCGTGGTGCGTCGCGTTCACGAAGGAGTCGAACCGCCATTTCTCGAACACCACCGAGGCGCGGTGGAAATGAACGCGAATCTAGGTCGATTATATATCGTACGATACTATCCTCTTCGTACGAGGTCAATTTCTGGCAGGGTGGTCGGATATCGCATTGCGGAGGTCGGCCGTGTTGTCGTCGTTGGAGGGTCGCGCGGGATACTTTGTAGATCTCTGCAGCCTTTCGTACGCTTAATTCTGGGTTTGATTGAAGCGCGTTCAATGCTAGAATCAAATCGCTTTCATTTGATTGTCGTCCCATGATTGTAGGTGGAGAAATAAGGAGATAAAGGTCATCTATTGAAAATGGTGGGAAAGTGGCTCATCCACTTGTGTGGCTCACCCACTTGTGGATTACGTTAAGCTGTTTTCTTTACCCCTTTTCTCTGCTAGTAATTATGCCACAGTAATCGAACGAAGGCGACATTATTCTAGCGCTTAATGCGCTTCGATTAGACCTAAAATTAAGTGTACGGAAGGTCGTAGAGATCTATAATATACCTCGTACGATACTCCGAGACCGACGACGCGGTATGTAGCGGAAAGAAGACGTACGACTACCCTACCAGAATTTAACCTCGTACGAAGAGGAGAGTATTATACGATACGTAATCGACCTATATTCGCGATTATTCCCGCCGCGCCTCGGTGGTATTCGAGAAATAGCGGATCGATTGCTTCGTAAACGCGACGCGCTACGCGTCGGAACTAACTAGGCCTTAAACTTCGTACTGTGACCGTGCAGTGCGGCCAGGACTGATCAGGTGATTCCAGGTGCCAGAGTACTTAAATCCCTTAAGGATAGCAGGCGCACCTCTTGTACATAGACATCGCGCAGAGCAGCGACGACTTCACAGCAGAGCTCCCTCTTTTTCACAGCTCCTTCAATTCAATTGTTTTTCCCCAAAGATTTTGGATGTACAATGGGAACGCCCTGATCATCCCATTCCTCACCGTTGCACCCTCCCAATCATGCGGTTGGTGGTGCTGGCTCCCCTCCCCAAATCGCTGCTATAGCACATTGGTGCGGGTCGGTGATGCCCTCACCACCGGCCTCCCTCCTTTGCGGCAACACCGCAACACCTGCCCGGCAGGTGGTATACAGTTGGTCATAGGGGGTTTTCTTTATGATCACCTTATTCCATCTTGCCCCAGGACACTATATATTGCCATTAGAATTTCAAAACTTGAAGGGATCGGTCGAGAAAATTCATCCCGTAATCTTACCGAAAATCTCCTCACTTCGCAATCTTAATTGGTTAATCACGATTGAATATCTGATTCGTCACACAGCCCACAAGGTTGCCGTCCTGCCATTCGCTCCAAACATGGCAAAGTCTTGGACCATACAACTTCTACGTCAATACCTTTCCAGACTCTGTCTCTCTTGATCGCCTCGCCCACCGTTTCATCGCGATAGTAATCTCTCTTAACTCCGACCAGCAGGCGGGCCGATCCAACAAGATGGCCTTCTCGAGCGCTTCTTTGGCAACCCCCGGCACCACCACGCCAGCGTCCAGGAGAATTGACACCGCGTCAAGCCTATGTCTGCTCATCGCGGTTATGATTGGTCTGCCCTTGTCGACGTCCGCTCCGAGTTCGATCAGCCGGCGGAGGAGGGCGTCCTCGTCCTCACGCGTCTCGTTCGGCGTGGAAGCCTGTATGATGTTGTGCAGGCATGTCTCCTGGCCCACACCTGGTGGCGAGAATGTGACATTCGTGTAGCCCGCATCCAAAAGCTTGTTCGCGAGCTGACTGAACGGGTACTTCGTCGCCTCCCAGAACAGCATCGGGTTGGTGAAGAGCACCTTCTCCTCGCGGTCGAGCTCCAGTAAAAAGTCCATGCACAGTCGTGGCTGCCACACGCCGGCCTTCTCGTTGCTTTTACGGACCTTGCGTGGGGGACGTGCCTCTGATATCAGCATCCGCGCGATGCTGACCATGTCGAAAGGCACTTCGAAGCGAGCACCATGGCCCAGCAAGTGGCGGCAGACGTCAAAGTTCCGCTTCCTCGGGGCCAAGAGGGTCGCAGGGACCTGCGCGTTGTCCTTGGTGCAGATGTCGGCTCCGTGCCGGACTAGCTCATCGACGCACCGCATCTGGGTCTCCGTGCTCATCTGGTTGTTGCGACATATCTTCCACAAGGCTGTGCGGCCTCGTCGGCTCGTCTGGTCCGGGTCTGCGCCGTGCTCGAGCAACCACACCAGCGTGCGCACTGGATCCCGGGCATCCCGTAGATGAAACGGCCACTCCGTCACGGCTGCCAGGAGAGGGTACTGCCTCGTGCTGTCCGGCTGCGTGATGTCGGCACCGGCAGCGACAAGCAACGACAGGGTCTCTGGGCACAGGGACCAGGCAGCCAAAGTGGCTGGTGAATGCCTCGCAGCCGCGAGAGGCTGGATATGAGCGCCTCTGCGGAGGATCGGCGCCAGGAAGTCCAGTCTCGGGGCTTCCCAGCTTGCTCTCCCGCCATTCTCGACGCCCCCATACACGGCCAGATGCCGCTGCGCGTAGCGCGAGGAAGGGACGCACGCTCGCTCGACCGCCCGTGCGACCTCGCCAAACGGGCTGTGCCGGTCCTCTACCCCCCAGATCGCGTTGATGTACCGGGTGTGTGGCTCGAGCTCGACCGCGATATCGAAACGGCCATAGATGCATGCAAGCTCCAGAGCCGAGCGTCCTGGTCCCCCAGCGTCATCCACAGAACAGCCATAGCTGATTAGCGTGCTCGTGAACGCCGGGTCCCCGTCGCCGACGATGTGGTACGTTAGCGGCGTGAGCCCGCCAGCATCCGCCTCGACGAGGCGTGCCCGCTCATATTCGCTCGCACCCTCCCAGAATGGCCCGCGCAGTCCCGGACAGCCCATATACGACCGCGCTCTGGAACGCCGACACCGCTCCGCCGATGTGGTCCAGCTTGTCCCGCCGCGCCCCGAGCGACATCAGCAGCTCCGCCGTGTCACCATGGCCGCCGCACATGGCCACGTGCAGTGGCGTCCAGCGCGCCGGAACCAAGTGGCGGCCCCATTGCCTCTCGTCGTCCGACGGCCTCTTGGTGCGCAGCGCGCTGGGCAGGATGCAGAAGCACATGTGCCTCGAGGACGCCTCCAGTCTCGCTCCGCACCCGACCAGCAACCTGACCACGTCGCTGCGGCCATAGTGCGCAGCGGCATGCAGTGCAGTCCACCACTTCCGCAGGGGCTTCTCGGACAGCTCGTGGCGGTCGAGAGGGTCGCGCAGATCCTCGCCCACGCGGCCAGACATCATCGCCGCATACATGGCGTCGTCGAAATCGGCGTCTCCTCCTCCTCCTCCACCTCCTCCTTCTCGGTCTATGCGACGACGATGGTAGAGCTCCCAGTGGCGATGGCGGTACACATCATGCAGAATGGACTGCGCGCGGCGGTCCTGCACGCGCGGGATGCGGGAGGGGCCCCAGAAGGACACCTGCTCGCTTTCGAAGTAGACGTTCGGATCGGCGCCGGCGTCGAGAAAGGCCGTCACGAGGTCTGCGAGCCCCAGCGACGACGCCCAGAAGAGCAGGTGCGGGTAGCGCGCGTATGCCTGACGCGCCAGATCGGGGAGGAGGGCCTGCCGATGGGCGCGGTTGACGGCCGCCAGCCGGGCGAGGTCCTGCAGCGGGAGGTGCCCCGCGATGAGCAGGACGAGCTCGGTGGGCAGGGAGGCCCAGGACGCACGATCATGAGGTGGGGTCGCCATGTGTATCTAGTGCCTGTGTGTGTGCAGAGAGAGAAATGGCTGTAGTGCACAAGCGAGTCGAGTTCAAGAGACATTGCTTCATTGGCCAGTGGTGTTTTCGGAACTTCGCAGGGACCGACCGACTTCATGAGTCAGACTGGTGCTGGCGAGCTGTTCTTAACGTGCAGGCGTACCTGTTCCAGCGACCGGGGGTAAAGCGCATGTCAGCCTCCCGTGCATGTGTGGTATACTGTTGTGGTGGCCGATTGGGGCAATACTGCCCACTATGATCAGAACATTATCATATTATAATCATTGCATAATTTCCACGCGATGGAGAGTCTATTGTTATTATTTTCAAAGTCCTGTAGCTCGGAATACATTATTGTGATGAGTGTCGAGTCGGGCAGGCACCTGCGGCCGGCTGCGCGCCTCTTTGATGCAGTCGTACCAATGTGGTGCCGCTTCTCAGTATATCGTGCTCCTGGATATTCACTCATTTTCTCGTGTGCACAAACTGACTCGTACCCTTCGTTGATATATTGCCCTTGAAGTGAGCTCCCTTGTCGTAGCCCTACGGGTAGCGTGCGCGCTGATCACGACGTGGCCGGAAACCACCTAGATTCGATACCGGTCGAAGTGGCCCGGGAACCCGGTGCTGTTGGCTCCCATGTATCCCACCCTAGAAGAACAAATTCAGAGTCAGTTAAAACGGTCCGATAGATAAGGCAGCCCGCGACAAAGCGACGAGTGAGACTGTATGGGAAGTGCTCAGATATCGGGGTGATTTGTTCTGCACCAGTCGCAGTTGATTGGCACCTCAACTCTGGGAGCGGAAAAATAGCCGGACGAGGTTGCGTCCGGGGGTATGACTCACTACAAGGTAACCAATGTTAGTTGACCATACCCATTTCATGTTCTTGTAGAGAGAGCGACATACCAATTCGACAATCTGTTTCTCAGACAGGCCATCCAGGTCGTAGACAACCCCGTCCTCGGTCGTGAGCAGATTCGCTTGCTGGCAGGGCTGCTCTGGCTGATCCTCGCGCTTCCAGTTGAGGAAGCCATACCCAGCACCGCCTCCATCGCCGTGCATTGTGCCTAGACACTGGAAGTTGCTGCCCTTTGAAGGCACCTTGATGATGATGTCGCCGCACTGGTTGCTTTCCCCCTGGGCTCTGTGGAACCGCAGCTCGAGGTTCCACTCGCTCGGCATCGCGCGGAAGTTGACGCCCCAGAGGTTGAGCGCTCCAGGGACATAGCAGCACTGGTTGGGGTTGAGGCCGACGCATGTGGCACTGCCGCCCAGGGTACATCCATTGAAGAGCAGTTCGACGTCGACGGCGGCGGCGCCAACTGCGAGAGAGAGCAAAACTCCCGTTGTAAGTTGAGTGAAACGCATGGTGGTAAACTGTGATCGTGGGGTTCTGCCGATGTGATTGGGAGTGTAGAGCTACAATAAGCTGGTGTCTTCAAAGGATAGTTCAAGTCGTTCCGTGTTGAACATTATATATGTCGGCAGCTCAATCCTTCTAGGAGATTGGAATGCAAAGTCAATGCTATCTAGAGCAGTAGGCTCCCACTTCGGCAAGGATCGTTTCCCAGAGGTAAGGTTGCCGAGTGCTCCATTAGAAGCGAACACCTGCTGTCTTTGGTAATGATTCTGGGTATATGTGTCGTGGTGACAGTAATGCCCGCAAGAAAGAGCAAAGTTTCCGCATCCATCGCGAGCCCTGGTCGTTGTGAGTAATTTGCATTGGCAGGATGCAGCGTGCTAGGAACGACGCAGACAAGCTAACCGCTTCGACGCTTGAGCAAGGTTTGCCCAGGGCTCCCTGATCCCTGCAATGGAGCGTAAGGTCAGCACTTATAGTACCGCCGCGTGCATCCAGCCACGCAATACTACTCCGCATTGGCAGCGCTAACGGTCCTGTTGGGCCTACCTCACTTCATGGGTCAGGCCCGCCAGCAATTCAATTTCCTTTTGGGCGCTCGTTTCGCATTCAGGGTCGTGTCGGGATTAGGTAGCTGCGGCGGCACTACCTTAAAATAGGAACAAGTAGGGGTGCGGTGCAGAGGCGGCACCCACACGGTCACACCTCTCCGGCCCCTGGTTTTTACAGAATAGGCACTATTTCCTGTCCGAGGTTTCAGGTACATTCAAGGAGAATCTTAATAGAGTTCGAGCTTCAAATGATTGATCTCCCGGCCTGGTGAAAAATAATTCTCGGGCACCGCCTTGCATCTCTATACTGTAACTTCATCAACAGAGAGAAGTATCCCTCGAGAACGGGCTTATGTAATGCAAGAAAAGAGCGTGAAATCCTACTTTTATCAACCCAATATGCTTCCGATGCAGGCCGCTGCAGCCACGCAAGACGCAACTGTACTTTTCTACTCTTCTTCCTCGTGGCGAGGATAGCGTCAACACCAAGACCGAATCCCTCGTACTGTTTTTCGAAAGCTTCAACAAGCTGGAGGCTGACATTACCCTTGGGTTCCCAGGTGATACCACCGTTCTCCCACTCGACCAAGAAGGTGTTCCCCCACTTCTCCAGAAGCCGTTTGACTGGGTAAGTCTCCATAGCTGCACTGCCGTTAGCTAAAATTAATCGACATCGTTCCATTTCAAGAAACTTACAGTGCCACATAGGTGTAGCCGCACCGTTCTCCCAAGATGGCGGTGCTGGGCATGTGCTCGGAAGACTGAAGGTGAGCACAAACTGTCCACCCTCGGCAGGTATGTTCAGGACTGCATTAGAGAGCTTCCACAGCTCAAGGGCATGCGCAGCCTGAGCCTTGTTGTTCCGTCGGGGCGTGAGCGCACAGCCGCCAGAACGGTGTCCCGGTGCTCGCTTCTTGATAGTCACCCTGTTCGATCCGGAGTCCCGGGGTTGTGTTTTGCAGCCTTTGGAAGCCCTGAAGGATACCCGCCGATTCGCGAGCTGGGTTGTTTGGCTTGGCGGAAGACCGGGACTGCGCGGAGCCACCATTGGTGCTGTGTGTGGGTCAGGAGCCGCGTTGATCCGAGTAGATGAGATCCGAGTAGATGACTCGGTATAGGCGAGTCGAGCGCTTGTGGTAGGATGTGGGAGGCCCGTGATCAAACCGTCGAGGTGGAACGCTTCGTGCGAACGGCTTCCCGTTGCCGGAGCCGCTGAGCCGAGACCAGTCCTCGGTGTGCTCGACAGAGGCTCCTCACGCTCGCTGTCTACGGCTCTTTCGACCTGCAATGAGTGCAAGGGGCGGTCGATGTCGGTACGAACTGTGGTCAACTATCTGTCAGTAGGTTGCGTATAGAACCGAGAGTAGGGCACGTACAAGTTGGTGGATCTGTGGCTAAGTTCCGGCGTCGTGAGTTTTCGCTTGCACCAGTATTGATGCCCAGGTCGTTACTTCCAGTTGTTTCTGAAGCTCCCTTTCGCTCATATCGATATAGCGAATTGAATGATGCCTCCCACTTCTCCGTATCGCTCATGCTGTCGTCCACGTCTTCTCCCATAACGTAGGTGTTCTCATCGACGTCAATTTCCAAGGCGTCTGCCGAACGGACCGACGTTGCCAACGGCTCGTTGTCTCGCTCGATGGGCTTGGAGGGGCTCAAAGGCGATCTGCATCGTCCGCGGGGTGACTCTGCCGGATTGCGAGCACTCGAGAGACTCGTGCAAGGCTCCGAGGGTCCCAATGGATCGTTTGCAGATACCGATGCGGGAGAAGGGTGTTGTTTGCTGGTGGTGCATGTGTCGACATGGGAAGCGACAGGCAGGTTGTAGTCCTTGCGCCCGACGTCTTCCGCAATATCGCTCTCGCTATGCGAGGACTGGTGGGCGACCCTTCGAGCTGGTTTGTGACGATAACTGGACCAGCTGTCGACTGACTCTGTGTCGCTCGAATCGTCAACGACGATGATGCCAACTTCTGGCATGGTGGTTGTAAGGTGCTCAAGATCGGGCGTGTGTGGAAGATCAGGCGTGTTGAGGCCCGAGCATGTGTGCAAAACTGAAGAGATGAGATTGTCTGGCTCAGTTGATGAGTTGCAAAGAATCCAAGCTACCTCATATACCCGATCCAGCGAGTGCCCTCCAGGGTCATACTTTTGTGTCGTTGGCATGAACCTCCCTGGCGTCCGACCTGGTCCAGGTAGCGGCGCTCGAGGACAAGTCCGCCCAGCGTTAGGTGAAAAGGGCCACCTGACCACGGAGGCCAGAAAGCAAGACCTCGTGGTGCCATGATGACGCGGCAGAGGCAGCCACCTGACCACGGGGGGCCAGGGAACGGGACTTCGTGGTGCCACTGATGGCAAGGCAGTCTCAGGTGGGAGGGGCCATCTGACCAAAGGATGTGTTGTGGTGCGGCGGAGGCAGCCGCCTGGCCGCGGAGGCCGGAAAACGTGACTTCGTGGTGCCACTGATGGCAAGGCGGTCTCAGGTGGGAGGGGGGGGTGAAGAAAATGGCACCTCGTAGTGTCGCGGAGGTGGCAGTGAGGAGAGCTCCACCTTGCACAGTCGTGACAGTATCGCAAAAGCTCTCGCAAGAGCTCTCGCGAGGCCTGTCTCCATGAAAGGTCGTGAAGTGAGATCGGATATGTGAAGTTCAACAGTGTTGCGGGATGCTCGTAGCTGACGATGGGTGTTTTGGGGGCTCAAGTGCAGGGAACTTGTGCCTGTGATGCCACATTGGAGTTATGGTGGCTTCCGCAGGGGCATCTCCCAGCTGGAGACGAGGGAAAAGGATGTTGGAAGAAGGAGGAAGTAGGATTGACTTGGAAGGTACTTTGATGATGTTGACCTTGTATTTATATGCGGTTCTGATGCACAGTCGGAACACCTACCAGGGGGGAATACGCTAAGCCACTTTAGGCCGAACACCGCATTCCGCTTTACGGAAAGTGTCATCCAGACACGGTCGTATCTCAATGCAATCTTGCAATGATATACCACATGAAGTATAGGCGCATGATTGGAAGGGAGACTGATCTTGGAGTAAACAGGCTGGGAATGAGCGGGAGCCAAAGAATGACCGCCATGCCGGCGGCTTGGCAATTGTGCGAGGTCATGACATCGCAATACGACATCGTGTCGCATTAGAGAAGCCGTTGGCCACGGCATAGAGGCCAGTCAGACAGTCCTCGTCAGATACGAGCTTGCTAAGATAATGGCCGGAGCTAATGCCCGTTATAGCTGCGGTTATCTCCCATCGTAGTCATCATCGTTCGGCGTCCAGAGAAGCTCGGGCTTGTTTAGTTGCGTAGAAGCCGCTCAGCAACGATTGTAACAGGACAGAAGTCTGGCTGTGACGGGATGATGCAGGCCATATAGCACCTCCGAGTTGCGTCTTCAGGAAGCGCGCAGTGGACTATCGAATCATCAACGGAATAACAGTCACAAGGCATGCGGGAACGGGCCTGGCTGGCTCCGGACTGCCTGGTCCGGAGATGACACTACATCGCAACCAAGATGCTCTGTCTGCTGCCCTGTTCTTTGAGCTCATTGAGAGAGGCACGCATACACTGCGGTCCCAGGGGTTAGCACTCCAAACAGTGGAAGTTGGAGGCGGCTCTATCGCCAGACTAACACTTGTAAATATCTTGCCGGTGGGGTTCCCGCCCTGCGCAGACGGAGGGGGGGCAACGATAGTGCAAAGCAGGCCAGACGAAAGTCTGGTGATAAGGCGCACCCGAAGTCCGAATTTGACCGCTCAGTCTGCGGTAGGGACGACCGTAGGCTGGCCTAAGGCGCAATTGGTGTTAAGGTTCGGGAGCATGTTCATCCCGACCTTTCAGGCTAGTGCGAGATTCCGGTTGTATGGGATGGTTTGAAGTCGAAAACTGTACCTAGAGAACTTACACTAAGTTAAATAAGATGGAGGTCGCAAAGAGAAGGGAAGTAAGGTCAGACATCCGCGGCGGGTCCTCACCACAGAGATGCCCTCGGCACTCCACCCGGATGGTTGACACCTCGCCGCGTTCCAAGTCATGGCTGGAGGACGTCGTACTGGCCAGATGTGCTGATGCCTGGCTTTGCCGCCATGATTTAGATCGCTACTGGCTAGAACGCGACGTCTAATCTGTACCTTCGTGGCCTCAGGGAAAAAACAAATGCATGTCTCTCAACACTAATAATTCAATGATGCCAGTAAGACATTGTGACGAGCACCAGTTAAGCCGTTATAGTAGGAAGAAGGAGAGAAGAAACTTGAAGTTTGCTGCAACTACGCTTGGTGGCCAGCGAGGACGTTGGGGGCAAAGCAACGTGACGGATTGTCGTGATCGAAGTTTTTGCCGTGTGCGTGTTGAAGACTATAAGGATACCATTGGCAACTCGTGCAATCAACCCTGAGTCAAACAAGGCACACTCATGCATTTTAAAATGTGTGCACGTATGCCGGCTACCTTTCGCGCTCATCCCGACAGCAGCTTGACGATAGGCAAAAGCAGGGATTAAAGTGAATCGTTGGAAGCTGTTTGATAACATTGTGCTTGCTATCAGGTTGCCTTTGACCATGCTCGTGCAAATACAGGCAGGATAGCTAGATCTGCAGGGCCGGGCCGGATAGCAGCTCTGCGCGGGATAATCAAATGCTGACAGGCTCGCTTTCACTCGCCATTGCATCCACCTGTACACGATCAGTGTAGTTTGTCGTGGAGCAGACACGACGCCGAAAGGTGCTTGCAACCCGAGATTGCTGGCTCGAGCGCTTTCGACCATGTAAGACTCGATTGGGCTTTGAACGTGTAACAGAAACGGCATGACAGCCCAAACTGGCTATTTAGTATAGAAGCAGATCTGATGCAGCATCCAAGCAAACAACCACCCCGTTACGCATTTTTCTTGGTACGCCCTCGCTTGGACAAAAAGTCGTTTCGACCACCGATGCTCTCCCAGTACGCGTCCAGTAGCTCGGGCGCAATCTTCTTCAACTTGACCTCGGTCTCCCAGCTCGTGTTGCCTTTCGTGGCCGAGTAGCCCACCCACTGGACCTCCAGCATGAAGCTGCCCTGGGGCTTCTTCTCGTGGTTGAGGATACGGAACACGTGGTACACTTCCGACTCGATCTTGAACAGGACGCGGTCCCTGCCTCCAGCCTTTTCCCAATAGCTGAAGAGGAGCTCGCTTGCGCCCTCCTGTACCTCCGTCTCGGGTTCCCACGTGGCTGACTCTGGCGACTCGCCCTGCCAGTGGACCAGCAGATCTACGCTCTTGTCCTCCAGCATCTTGTGGTCGAGTAATGCGTGGACCTCTGTCACATCGCCGTTCTCCTCTTGCATGACCTCTTCGGCCTTGGCCTCCCCGGGCGCTGTTGACGTCTCTGGTTGTATCTCTGCTTGGGTCGGCTGTGGGTTGTCTGGCTGTAGGCGCGCAGCATCGGGCATGCGCGCATGCTCTAGGTTCGCCTCTGGATCTACGTAGGAATCAGTTGCCTTTACGCCATCGCTCGAGAGTCGGGCGCTGCGACGCTCTGGGAGGGGTCATCATGTCAGCAGTGCTCCACGAGTCTGTGACGGCTGCCGCTGCTAATGGGGACGCGGTCGGCGGCCACGCACTAATTCTCTCAACGCTATGCGGTACGGTCCCGGGCGCATACATGCCCGGATTGATCTTGCGCGCCTTGTTCGTGGTCGGGGTTGTTTGCGCCGCGTCGTCGCCATCTACAGGGCCGGCTATGGTCAGCATGCTCGGCGCGCGGAGGAGCGCCATGGAGCGCTAAGGGCTTACGGGCGACCTGGGTCGAACCTTCTACGCCGGGGATGTCGTCGTAGAGATCGGGCTTGCGCTTGCGCGTGTCCGTGTCCAGTATCGCATTCATCTGGGCGAGTGTGGCGGCGTGGGCGGAAGGGACCCCTAGGGTCTGCTTCTTGGGAGTGAAGACGGCGTTGACGGTATACGCGAGTCCCTTTACGAATCCGGCCATGGTCAGTCTGGGGCGATAAGTGCGCAGGATGGGCGGGCTGCTCTGTGTGATTCAACGGACGACAAAGCGGTAATAGGTGCGGCAGGAAACTGTTTGGAGGTGAACGATGCGTAGGTGCAGAGGCAGGCACGACCTGGACGGGTCGGGGCCTTGCGTCTGGCCGTGCCGCTGCTGGTCCGGGTGTTGGGGATTGGGAAGGGAGAGAGGACTGACTGGTAAAGATAATGCAGCGCGTGTGTGTAGCAGAGGCGAGTCCGGTGCGACCTTTGCTACAATGCGGCAAGACAACAACACCGGGTAATGACGCCGCCTTTGTAACGGAGGGGAGGGTGGCTGACTCGTAGGCGCTAACCACCCATTACAATCCGCAAGTCTAGTCTAGCACGGTGCTTGAAGACCAAAATCTAGTCAGTCTACTCCGTACGAGTGGATAGTGCACTGTACCGGCGCTTACCCGAATGGGCTTGTTAGCGTTTATTGTTTCTATGGAAACGGGAAATGGGGATGGAAAGCGCGACGCCTCCTCTGCAAAACAGGCCAAAAATACTCTGCTTCACCAGCACCGCCACCGGCATCTAAAATTATGGGACCGCCCACGCAGGCACTGAGTTCGTAGCACTTGTCCCACCAAAATCTGACCAGAGTGCAGTGCTGAGCCTAAACCCCAGACCAGACCGGGTCCCTGTTTGTCTACTCAAGGTATCGAGTCTTAGGTCGAAAATGCAGTTGCAGAGACAGTGGTTGAAAGTTCCGATGATTAATTTTTGATTTGATATAACTAAAGCCGCTTTATATGCGAAGCGGGATTAAAGTATATCGACGAGAAAGACATTACGTCAGCGGATGTCTGGGGCGGGTTATAACATGAGTGTTCGATCCAGCTTGGCCCTGCCCGACAGCAATAAGCAAGTCGAACGTATCGACAGAAGCGCAATACTAGCAGAACAAAACCAGATCCCCACTGAGGAGCTCAAATGAGCTACAGATTTCATGCGTCCCGGCATACGCGCCATTTGGGGCGACACGTACATGTTGCTGGTCCAGTCCTGGGCAGCAGTAACCGCAGTAGCACCATTGATCACGGCGAGGTTGGCACCGCCGCTAGCGAAATGCCAAACGTGTTACTGTCGTCTTTCTTGGGATTGTACGAACAGTCTCCGTTCTGTGCCTGCTGGGCCTGCCAGTACAGGCTCGACAGGCCGACCGAGTTCGTGTCGGTAATCTCAGAGGGGAAGGCGAACTAGATGTTGTTGCTGCGCTGGTTGATCCCCACTCCTCGAGGAACACCTTTTCCCATTAGCCTGGCTGATCCAGCTGTACATACTGGTGCTCCAGCGGCCGGGCACGCTCGCGCAGCGGCGCACCGCGACGCCGTCGATGGCCACGCATCGCGTGACGGCAGGAGCAAGGTACAGCCGTAGCTGAAGACGGCGCCGAGGCCGCCGGTCGAGATGAGGAGATGCGAATTGAGACCCTGGTTGCGGATGTGTGTGGCGCAGCCGCCGGCCTAGCCCTTAGGGTCGGCCCTCTCGCAGTAGCCGTCGCCGAGGGTCATAGGTTCGTTCTATAGAAGGTAGGTGTGTGAGTTTTAGGCACGCGGAAGGGGTGATAGCACTCGTTCTGCCCATGACGACAAGCACACGACGCTGTTACTCGCTCATCTGCAGGTTGCAGCTGAAGATGATTTACGGCTACTTCTTCCACACCTTGCCCGAGGATACGCCCTTGTAGCTTACAATGTAGATTAGGCGAGCATCATAGACGTTAAAGGTGTCCCGCTGCTCGTAGAAGTTGTCCGAGCCTCAGCATACAGCGTATGCGTCTCTGAGATCACAAGTATCCTCGTCACTACCTGGTCGAAAATTTGTGATACCTGCAGTTCGTGGGAATAGTCTCAGCTACCTTTACCAGGACTCGCTTCCTATAGTCGCTGCTTCAAGTGTTTACGTCATACGGCGAGCTGATGGCCTTAATATTTCTTGATTAAGGGCTTGACCAGCAAATTGTCCACCTCGTCGAGCATGACCTTGTACGAGCCCATGGTAGTCTCGAGGGGCGGGCTGTCGCGCACGATTTTGCTGGCCATCTCGTAGCCGTCTTTACGTGCTTGGTTCACGTAGAGGCAGATGACCTTGGCTTTGGCCGCGGACAGCGTATTGATGTACCTGTCCCGCACCTGGTCCGACAGACCCTTTAGGTAGTAGTTCGACGTGCCGGACTACGAGACGGACGCGTACGTCTTAGGTAGGGCCGCGAAGGCGAGGGACAAGACTGTGGAGAAGGCCTTTATAGTATCGAGAAGAGAAACGTCTGATGAGAAGTGGCAGTTACTGCGGCTGATACTGGGGCTAAGTTAACAAGCTTTCCGTTAAAGTGGCATACCTCTACGATTTATAGTCGTCAGTCACGACAGAACGCTCAGCCTAGCAAAGTCATAGTGATGTTTCGTCTTGTTACCAGACTTCAAGAAGACAGTGAAGTATGTGCGACGTTGCCCACAAGTCCGCTATCCTCCTCCCTATCTCGAACTCGAAGTAGGCTGCAGTGGAATAGTTGGAGATCTGCAGGGATATCGACGACTCCGAGGTTTGGGGTACAGGTCATGTGACTCTAGCTTGCTTGATTACTCCTCCGTCGCACTATACCACTCGTCTTCGCTGACACATTCTCTGGCGCCGTTGTTGTCCTGGACAGCCTGGACTTCGAGATAGGGGGGCAAGTCGCGCAACTCACTAACTATTGGTCTTGTCTTAGCGTAGGTAACGAGAACATTGCGTCCACTTTTTCGACGACTTTTGGATCTGGACTCTTAATGTAAGTTGGAGACCCCCCTGGCGACCACCCCCCATCACGACCAGGGGTCGCGTCGCGACGCGACTCAACACCCCACCATACATTTCTTCATATATAACCGTTGCCTCGCGTCGGGACGCGTCCATTCCACCACTATTCTGCTCCCCAGAAATGAGGCTATCACCATGGTGCCAAAACACTACAAAAAGCGCGCCCTGCGCGCTCTCGACGACGTTGAGGATGGCATGTCGGTCCAGGGCGCCGCAGAAAAGAACGACATCGACAGGTGCTACCTGCGTCGTCGGATCCTAGGCACGCCGACTGCCCTCCAGAGTTATCAGGTGCGGCAGACCCTCTCCGTCACACAAGAGGCTTATTTGGTCCGTTGGGCTCTTGATCAGGCGGCAATCGGCTATGCGGCGCCGTTAAAGCAATTTAAGCACTTCGCGATGCGTCTCCTCGCTCTGGAGGGCATGCCGCAGAAGCTCGGTCGACGATGGTACGAACGATTCCTCCGCCGCCACCCCGAGATCCGAACCTCTAAGTCACGACTTATCGAGTACAAACGGTATAACGGCGCCTGCAAGGCCAATATCGACATCTTCTTCGAGCGACTGACGTCATTGAACGCCAAAAAACTACGGCCCGAGAACATCTGGAACGTCGACGAGTGTGGAGTGGCGGAGGGCCTCGGTCACAATAGCTTTGTGGTCCCCGATGCCCTCCGCGACTTCACATTGAAAAAGGACGGCGCGCGGAGGACGTGGATAACGATAATTGAGGCTATCTCTGCCAGCGGCGCGTTCATCCCTCCACTGGTGATCTTCAAGGGCCAGTCTGTACAGCAACAGTGGTTTCCTGACGTCAACCTCACCAAGTGGCAGAAGTGGCATTTCGAGACATCTCCGAACGGTTGGACCAGCAATGACATTGCCTTGAAATGGCTCAAAGAGCTGTTTATTCCGCATACGAAGCCGGCAGACCCTGAGGAATGGCGATGCCTGATTCTAGATGGCCACAAGTCCCATTCAACCGTCGAATTTATGTCAGAATGCTTCACCAATAAGATCTGGCTGTTGTTCCTTCCGGCGCACACATCACATGTGCTTCAGCCACTAGATGTTGGGGTGTTCTCTGCGGTATTGGCCGGTGCCTTGTCCGTCGATTCTGCGAGCTCGGATACCGCGTCTATGTCCTGGACATACAGGAGGACGAGCTCGAGCACACCGTCCGCAAACACTTGAAGAAGTATTCGGACGCGGGTCAGCTTGGCTATGGCCTGTGCGATCTGCGCGACACGGCTGACATCCGGAAGCATGTCGACGAGGCGGCCAAGTTCTTGGGCGGCAGGATCCATGTCCTCGTCAACAATGGCGGCATTGCCCACCCCTTCTGGAAGGATGGGAAGACCATGGCTGACCAAGAGACGTTGGAGGAATGGAAGGCGTGAGTCAAGTTCGATGATGTGACGGCCGGCGTTATAACACGAAGCTGACCAAACTATCACAACAGCTATATCGATACAAATCTCACGGCTCCCTTCGCTGTATCTCAGGCCTGCATACCATACATGCGCCACGAGGCCGACAGCCAGGAAGCCCGCCATGACGACGACAGCGAGGCTGGGCCGTGCATCATCCACATCAGCAGCTTCCGCGCGCACCACAGCGATCCGAACCAGGAGGGCTACGCGAGCAGCAAGGCGGGCCAGCTGGGCCTGATGCACAGCATGGCCGTCAGCCTGTCGCAGTGGGGTATCAGGGTCAATGTCGTCTCGCCGGGCCGGATCAAGGCGACGCACGAGTGCAAGGAGGGCGACGAGAAGGGCACGGAGTGGGCTCATCTGAACGAGAAGCAGGACGTGGACGACCACTTGTCGAACCGGGCGGGGAGGCCCAAGGATATTGCGGACGCAGTCGAGTACCTGGTAGATGCCGGGTTCGTGTCAGGACATGAGATTGTGGTTGATGGAGGTGCGAGCAAGATCAAGGCCCGGATGGGCGCCATTAACCTGCCATCTGGTGGATAGACGCTTGCCAGTGAGACTCTCTGGAATTGATCTCGATTGAAAAGGCAGATTACGGCGTAAGTGCGTCTTGCGAAGAGGACCGAGCTCGCTTCCTTGCCATCTGGCCAACAAAGCTATGCCATGCAATTGTGCTTGCTTTGGACACGTCTGCTGCTATGAACATGGCCTTCAATTTACACCGACCAACTCCTTCTCTACCTAGGACCTGACTGGACAACCTTTACAGGAATAAGAGTGCATGCGGAATTTCTCTGAAAGTCATGATCGGAGTAATGTGAGCCGGCACACTGTGGTTCCACGAGCGAACAGTACAGGTACTCGACCTAATGTAGTCCAATACCAGTCACATTTCTACTGTACCAATGCAGAAACATCTTTCTACAAGCCTGGACACCGGCCGTCGACAAATCTTTGTATCTTATATCTCAAAGTGTGCGGACTGGCTAGTCGGATGCTTGGGTACTAATTCTCCCGGCGCTGAGCATGCGACTGGACGATTTGCACAGGAGTTCCGCCGTGAACCTCGAAGGACGTCCCCTCCATCATGACGCCATCGACAAGGATCCTGCTCTCGGAAAGGCCAACGAGCAGCGGGGAAGGCAACTTGACCGTGCCCTTGGTCCCTTCAGGCCCCTGCACGGTCATGCTGAGCAGGCCGCTGACGCCGCAGAACGCCCACTCGACCCGAAGCGGCCCGGCGGGCGTCGGGACCCTGCCACGGGCCCAGCGCTCGCCGAGCGTCTGCGGCGCGACGGCCCAGCTCGTCCAGCCGGGACGGGTCGCGGAGGCGCCGAGCATGAAACGGCTGAGCTCGGCGGTTGGCCCAGCGGCCCAGCCATGCGCGAGGCTCGTGCGGAACCCAAACGCTGGCGCGCCGTCGGCATCGAGCGTCTCCCAGAAGCAGCCCGTGTAGTTGGCATTGTTCTTGTCGGCCATGGGCGCCCACAGCGTGTCAAGCAACTCCTGGGCCGCGGCGCTGTTGCCAGTCGCGAGGGCTGCGCGGAGGTGATAGCCTGATGCATACGGGCTGATGTAGCGCTGAAAGCCATAGGTTGTTATGGTTCCTGTTGAGAAGGCCAGGGGCCCACGAGGCGTGGAGAGCTGCTCTGACAGCGTCGCCAGGATTCGCTCGGACGAGTGCGTGGGGTCGATATTGACACCCGCGAGAATGGCGATGGCGTTGGCGTCCTGGGCAAAACCATCACGATTCACCTCGGACATTACGTACGCCCCGAGGTCCTCGCTCCAAAGCTGCGTATCGATCGCGGTCCGTAGTGCAGTGAGGCGGTCCTGCTAGACGGCCGTGTCGATTCCGCCGTCGGTGAGCAGCTGCGCTGTCTCCTGAAGAGCGTACGCGTAGAGGACGTTGAACTTGGTAACGGCGCCAGACTGCACTGGTTCGTAGTAGTTCCAGTCACCGCCGAATGAAGCATCCGACAAGTTGAACAGCCCGCTTGGCTGCAGCTGCGAGTGGGACCAGTCAAGCATCCTCTGCACTTTGGGCGCCCACGTCTTGGCGAAGTCGACATCACCAGTGTGTGTATATGTCTGGGCGACCGCGGTCAGCAGATTCCACGAGTAGCCGATAAGACCAGTGATGTTGAAATCCATCGGTGCCGCAGGGCCTTGCTGGATCTTTGCCGTGGGAATGAAGAATCCAGGCGTGGCCTGAAGCGAGCCAAAGAGCTTCAAGGTCCCCAGGATGAACTCTAGGCCGTGTGTGCTTGCGAGGGCCGCAGTTCCTGCAATGTCAAGGTCGCCGGTGTAGGCGATGCGGTCCCGCCGTGTCGCATCTACCGATGTATCAAGAGGGTTTGTGCCGACCAGGAAGTCATTGAAGCAGGTCTCGTCGGTGAGCGAGTGCTCGTAGGTCGTTGCACCGGCGGCGTCAGTCACTTTCAGCTCTCTGAAGACGGCCCGGTGGCCGAACGAAGCACCCAACCCGTACGAGCCAAAGAACCTGCTGGTCTGTGTGAGCTCGAGAGCCGTGTTGCCGTCGATCGATACCTTGATATCGGTGACCGCAACTTGTACGTGGACCTGATACCAGACGTCCAGCTTGTCGATCACTCCCGCGGCAAGCGCTTTCTTCTCCAACAAGGTGTCCTCGGTAGTGCCTCCGAGATAAGCAGCAATGGATCCATCAGAAATGTCCACAGAGATGTAGATGCCGCTGTTCAGAGTGTCGGACTGGACGATGAAAGCGAACCCGCCTTTCAGGGCCTTTACTTTGAAGTCGAGATTATAGGTGGTCGATGACGCCGCAACCAGGCCAACAGCAGCTTGCGGAGCCTGGCTGTCGACCAGAATGCCCTCACTCGAAACCTGCCAGAAGTCCGGGACAGATTTCTTGGGGATCTCACTAAGCTGGATCGTTCTGGCTCCGTCGGTCCAGATGTCGTTGAGAGCGCTGTTGGAGGTGCGGAAGGATCCGGGAAGATCTGTAAGGGGAGTCCGATGTACGGTCGGGGTGACGCCGAGATTACGAAGGACAAGTCCGCCGACCGAGGAGAGATTGAGCTTCTGGTAGCGAAACCCCCCCTGTACTAGGCGGTTCACTATCTGCCCTGGCGCTGAGATGTTGTATTGGTTGACGCGGTATGTGTCCATGGCAGCTGCAAGCGGAAGCGGCCCATCGCCCTATTGAATAAGGACGAATCACTTAGGGCGTCAAGCGTCAAGTCCATTGTCCAAATTTACACCAGGTCCATACCATGTAGCGGCTCAGCGCGGCCTTCGTCTCGGAATAAGTGACCTCGAACACGGACGTGTCGCCAACGGTGCTGACAACTTCAAAGGATGGAATTCCCTCTGTCTCGACACCGTAGTCGAGGACCAGGATGCCAGGCGCGTTTTGCGTCGCAGTCAGCGCTATCAGCCCGTCTTGCGCCGTGACAAGTTGGTTGCTGTTACGGATACCACTGATTGATCTTTGCGGCTGTGTCGCGTGGAGAGCCGCACCCGTGGCGAGGGCAGCAAGACTCAGGAGGACATACCCAGAGAGTGCGCGAGGTATCATCCTGGCAAGGGGAAGCTGGTGATTGCGAAGTAGCAAAGAATGACTTATTGTAAACGACAGGAAATATAATGAGTGTGCTGACATGAGAGTAAAAGGTCAAGACGCACTTTGCAGAGACAAACGCTCATTTATGAGCATCGAATGGGAACACTCGAGCCATGAGAGGATGGGCTACAGGGAAGGACCGGAGTAGACAGCTCCGCCGACTGCCATAAATTCCTCTGCGGCTTGAACGTGCCAGGCAGCCGGGATGCTGTGCGTGGTGGAGTGCCGCGCCTTGAGTGCCAGGAGTGAGTCGTGTCGTGGCTGAGCCGAGGCACCGTACCTAAACGAGCAGCAGCGTAACTAAACGAGCATCGTCCAGTAGCGCTGCAACTACCGGCCGGTCGCGGTGGTGGCCCGCGGTGGGGCCGGGACATTATGCTTTCTCCAGCGTGACATGCCGATGCCATGCACTAAGTAGTCTGGATGTAGTAAGTGTTCCACTTGAGTTTTGCCTGGTCCTTTAGGGCTCTGCCGCTCAGCCGCTTCGCCTTACGTAGGGTGGTAGACGACGAAGAACTGCCCCGTATCTGCTTATCCTGCAGCCTAATGCCGCCCAGCCGCTTCACACCAGATCATCAAGGACTGCCCTGTATTTCCTGGTGCTGCAGCGTAGCATTGTCATTTCATGAATTGTCTCTGATCTCCTATCTTCTCTTGCTGAATCCTTGTGCCAGCCAACTTCCTACGTACCCTAGGCCCCATCTGACACTGCACACTTGACCAACAATCGGTATCGCGATGTCCACGCCCGTGTCAATCAAGACTCAGCCTGGCAGCCGCCGCTCCTCGATGGACGACATCCCACCGCCGCCGTATGAGTTGATCTCGACTGGCCCACTGTTGACGACATCGACAAGTCTGACGTGTAAGTCCGCATGTCGTGCTTTGGCCTCATCCTAGAGCCGTGAAACTAATGATGGCTGCTGCCAATAGCGGATGGTACGCTCAACGTAGCCTTGTCGTCGTCCGACCCAGCCAAGCTTGGCAGCCTCATTCCCGAGGCTCGTCCCACGACCAAGCTCCATCATCAATTCAGCACCCAGCAATCCGAGCACCGCACGAGGCCAGTCCCCAACCTCAACGTAGTCATACAGGTGGTCGGAAGCAGAGGTTCGCCATCAACCCTGCGCGTGCGTCTGTGCAGCTAGCGTTAGATAGCTGACCATGAGCTTGCAGGCGACGTTCAACCATTCATTGCCTATGGCATCGCCCTGCAGAGACACGGCCACCGAGTCCGGTTGGCCACTCACGGGTGCTTCGACAAGTTTGTTCGGGATTCTGGCTTGGAATTCTACGACATCGGAGGCGACCCGACAGACCTTATGGCGGTGAGTAGTAGCCTCGGTGCGAGTATCACGAGTACCACCCTCAAGTCATGCCAAGACGGCCAAGTCGACCATCACTTCCCCCCACGCTGACCACTATTTTGTGTTGGTGTAGTACATGGTCAAGAACCCCGGCCTCATGCCGTCGATGGAAGCGATGCGCGGGGGCGACATCGGGCGCAAGCGCAAGATGATGGCCGAGATGCTGCACGGCTGCTGGAAGTCCTGCGTCGAGCCGGACGCCGGCACGGGCCGGCCTTTTGTCGCCGATGCCATCATCGCCAACCCGCCAAGCTTCGCCCACGTCCACTGCGCGCAGGCGCTCGGGGTCCCCGCGCACGTGATGTTTACGATGCCCTGGAGCGCGACGCGGGCGTTCCCGCACCCCCTTGTCAAGATGACCGCAAGCGACATGGAGCCTGGCGTCGCCAACTGGCTCACGTACGGCCTGGTAGAGCTCATGACGTGGCAAGGGTGCGCAGCTTGATTGCCCTGTTTGCCAAGGAGTGATGATGCTGACGATAACGTGATGTAGACTAGGCGACGTGATCAACAGTTGGCGCAAGAAAACGCTCGACTTGGATCCCGTGTCGAACACGGTAGGGCCATCCATCGTGAGCTATCTTCAAATTCCGCACACCTATTGCTGGTCGCCGGCCTTGGTCGCGAAGCCCGGTGACTGGGGGGCGGAGATCGGTATGTCCTCTTCTGCCTGATTATACTTTGGCAGGTCGTGTCTCTCCTTTACCATTACACGAGGAAACCGACATGCAGTGCAGACAAAGGGAGACCTGTCTGCTGACCGGATGGAATAATGATGTACAGATGTCTGCGGGTTCTTCATGCGGGACGAGCCAGAGTACAGTCCGCCGGCGGACCTCGCTCGCTTCCTCTCTGCCGGCCCGCCACCGTTATATGTCGGTTTCGGCAGCATTGTCCTGGAAGATCCGGAGCGTCTACACAGCGTGATACTCGAGGCGGCGCGGGCTTGCGGACTCCGCCTGCTCATCTCGCGCGGATGGAGCAAGCTCGGTGGCGATAGTATCAGTAATGCTGATGTCTTCTATCTCGAAGACTGCCCGCATGGTAAGTGAACTCTCCGAGACGACAGCAATCTGCACAGCTCCCAGTACGCTGCTGAAACTCCGCTGGTGGAACCTCAGAATGGCTATTCAAGCAGGTCGTGGCTGTCATGCATCACGGAGGGGCTGGCACAACTGCCTGTGGGCTTATCAATGCGCGGCCGACCCTGATTGTGCCATTCTTTGGCGAGTAAGTGTAACTTCACTCGTGCGTTTCGTGCACGCCTCACCAAGTGTTATACTAATCACGTTGTTGTGCAGCCAGCCTTTCTGGGGCAATGTCGTCGCCAGCGCAGGAGCAGGCCCGGCTCCCATCCCGCAAAAGGAGCTGAAAGTAAGCGTCTTAGTGCAAGGATTCAATTATTTGACCTCAGCACCGGCAGCCGAGGCTGCGCGAGCCATTGCACAGAAGATGCGGAGTGAGACAGGTGTCCAGGCCGCCGTTGAGTCTTTCCATCGCCACCTCCCGCGTGATGCTATGTCGTGCGACGTCACGCGAAGCCAGGTTGCCAGATGGACCGTCAGCAAGAACAAGCGGGTGGTCAAGCTTTCGGACCAGGCTGTAGCTGTGCTTATAGCACGCAAGCTAATCAAGCTGAATGAGCTAGAACCGTGAGTTTCCCCCCCTTCAAGAATCTCTGACATTGTTCTCGGACTAAATGGTTCCCGGACAGGCTTCGCGTGAAGGAGCTAGACACGGACGTTCGTCGCTGGGATCCGGTCTCAGGCGGCGCTGCCTCCACCCTCGGCGTCGTGACAGACTTCACGGCTTCCCTCGGCGGCCTCTTCATAGACCCGTACAAGGCGTACAAGCACGCCTCTACGATCGGGAGCTCTGCATCCGCGGCCGGCAAAGCGACCGTGGCCGTGGGCGGCAGTTTCGCCAAGATGACGGGCGTGCTGGTCAAGGGGACTCTAGTCGACACGCCCCTCGCCCTCGCAGAGGGCATGAAGAACGTCCCGCGGCTATACGGAGAAGAGGTCAAGGACCATGGAAAAGTGACGGACTGGAAGAGCGGTGGCACTGTGGCAGCCAAGGTTCGTACTTCAGTACGCTGGACCGGAACTCGCGATATAGTTGCTGACCCGTTCGCCACAGACTTTCGGAGATGGAATGTATCACGGAGTCACGGGTGTCGTCATGCAGCCATGGCAAGGCGCCAAGAAAGAAGGCTTCGTGGGTTTCTTGAAGGGTGCTGGCAAAGGCACAATGGGGCTCTTGACCAAGCCAGGCACAGGTACGCTTTCAATCTCCCATAGTACTTCGACTCGCTTGCTGCTTCCACTGCTCAGCAAGGATTGGAGTCGACGTTACTGACGGCTGCCTCTTGTAGCATTATTTGGCTTGGTGGGCTACCCGGCCCTGGGGATCCAGAAATCGCTGATGGCCAAGAAAGGCAGAACTCAGGCAGTCCTGAGATCCAAGGGAGCCCAAGTTGACGCCATGGCATCGCAGTTATCTTCTGTCGATGATTCTGAAATCGAGGAGATCATGAAATGGTTCCGGCACCAGAGTGGGCGTGCTTGATATCAAACGTTGGAACAGACTGCTCGATAGCTGTTACTGAACAAGCGTACCATTCACCGCGATCCGCAGATATATAGTATGAATATATATTTTGAAGCTTCAATCTTTTGCCTCATCAATGATGGTGTTCCTCTGTGTTGGCTTTTCTAACCGACACCTGGTGTGTTTGTACAACAGCCACAGACTTTTGGTCAGGAAGACGTGTGGAATGACACCAACGTTGTGATCGTGGGCAGTGACGCCAAGCTTCCCTCTCCGTCGGCAAAGATGTTGGAGCTTTCTGTTTAGGGCGCCGTATGCCTCAGTCTGTGCGCAACATGGTGGCGAGTTCTATTCTCGGCCTTGGCACAGCAAGTTGTCAACGCGCAATCCATGCTCATTTGCAACTCCGCCCTACGCCAAGTTAGCGGGTTTCGGTGGACTCGGCCCCACCGCCGGTTCGGGATGGAGCGTATAGATGCGCATTTCGGATAGAATACGACAGCTGCAAGCCACTACACAACTTGCCGCGCGCGCAGGCACCAGCATGTCTCTCATGCCAACTTCCAGGCGAGTTTTCGCTCAATTTTGTTGCTGCCTTGTGCCCCCCTGCGGGACGAATCTCTTGGACAGGGTCAACACAGCCTCAAATGGTTCTGAACACAGACCCGCTGCTCATGCACACCAGCCTCGCTCGCGGTACGACTCGGAGATCTGATGGTTTAGTCTTTCGTTCTCGGGTCAGGTACGAACCGGGCCTTGGTCCATTCCATACCGATTTTCAAAAGGAAGCATCCTTCTCTTAAACAGTCTTGAATGCCGGCCACACTACTAGTTCTACACTCCCTCGATCCCCGACTCACAATCGTTTGACTGCCACAGGACCGCTCGACAGGAAACCGTTCCTCTCCCGTCCCGACCTTTGTTAACTCTCTCACGACAATTACCCGACTCGATCTCGATCTCGATCATCCGAAGATGGCAGACCACTCTGGGGCCAGCGAAGCAGGTGGTGGTGGATTGGACTTTGCGTTGTACCGCTACGACGTATCGCTGCCAGCCGCCATCGCGGCCGCAGCAGTCTTCCTCGTCCTGTCACTTCTCCACACATGGCGAATCGTGCGCCATCGCTCTTTGTACTTTACCGCCTTCACCATCGGCGGATACTGTAAGCCTGCCCCCAAAGGACGACCCGACATTGGCAAAATGGTGCTGACTCAAGGACTGTTATGCGTTTCTAGTCCAGGTCATCGGCTACTGCGGTCGTATCTGGTCCCACTTCGATGCTACGGCCATCGGTGGCTTCGTCATGCAAGCGATCCTCATACTCGTCGCACCCGCGCTGTACGCCGCCTCGATATATATGATACTTGGCCGTCTGATCCGCGCGGTACACGCTGAGAGCCTCTCCATCATCCCGCTCCGGTGGATGACCAAGATCTTCGTCGCAGGCGACGTCCTCTCCTTCCTCCTGCAGGCTGGGGGTGGCGGAATCCAGGCGGCCGGCACGCTCGAGCTGTACGATATTGGCGAGAAGATCATCATCGTCGGCCTGTTTGTCCAGATCACCATTTTCGGCTTCTTCCTCGCCACGACGGTCACATTCCATTTGCGGCAGCAGAAGAGCCTCAAGCACCACAATAGCACCAGCATGGACGCCTCCTCCTCGCCCTTCTCCACTATCCCGTGGGCCCGCCACCTCGCCGTCCTCTACGTCGCCAGCGCGCTCATCATGATCCGCAGCATCTTCCGCGTCATCGAGTACTTGCAGGGCAACGGCGGCTACCTCATCTCGCACGAGGTGTTCCTGTACGTCTTCGACGCCGTGCTCATGGCCATCGTCATGGCCGTCTTCCTCGTCTTCTACGTCGACGACCTGATCGGTGCGGAGCCGATGTACCGCCACGGCAAGCGCGCCAGCGGGGCAGAGCTGCTTTCCAGCCGCGACAGCAACGTCGTCGAGCTCAGTGACCGCCGCTAGATGTCTTGACGGGATGCCTGGCCGCTGCAACTTGCACTCTGGTTGCATCGTGACTGGCAATGGCATGAGTCCTCTCTATGAGCGATACGATTTTCCATATATACACACCTGTAGCTTGCAGCTCCGGACGCGAGGGCATGCATGTAGTTTCCAGGAGCCCTACTAGAGTAAAATAGAACGTTTTGTAATTCTTTTCAATTAGCCGCTACGTAGACTCTCGTGTTGTTGAGATTGTTCGTGATCGAGCTGCGAACATGTCCAAACAATACCTCTGGGCAAACTTGTGCGAATACGTGAGGTAGCAGCGCCACCACCAAGCTGAGCTTATGGGTCATTTGTCATGAGTGATTTCCTGCGGTTACGTAGTATGACCCCTCGTTGAGGATCGGAACATGATGATGGCGGTTCAGTACAGACTCGGACGCGTGCTTGAGAAGGCCGATTTCCGCTGTCCTCTACATGCGGTCGAGCGCCGACGGCGGGACGAAGCCCATCTCGTCCATGGCCCAGCTGATCCACAGCCGGGCCTCCTCGTCCAGGATCTCGTACGCCTGCGCCATGAGCTGCAGGCCCCAGCCCTGCATCCACCAGTGGCCCTCGAGCCGCCCGAGCAGCACGCAGAAGTAGGCGAACACGGCGACGGCCTCGCGCTCGGGCACGCGCAGCAGCGGCAGCAGGTCCTCGGCCACAATATATACCCAGATGAAGGCGTCCGTCATCTCGTACGGCCCGGCGGCGCAGATGTTGTTGCTGCTGCGCGCGAGCTCGGCCTGGCCGAACGACTTCTTGAGCTCCGCGATGGCCGTGGCGTAGGTCCGCGCGAGGTACTCGTTGGCCGCAACGCGAGGCCGCGAGGCGATGATGGCGCCGAGCTCCCCGAGGGCCGCGTGCGCCGGCGACGTCGACGCCGCGGGCCCTTCGCGTAGCACGTACCGGTCGATCGAGTGGGCGAAGAGCGGCTGCAGCGGCCCGCTCTCAGGGACGCCTGCGAGCTCGATGAGGCTCTTTGTCCCGCGCAGGAAGTATATCCACTCTGGAAACCCGGACGTGCCTAGGAAGAGCCTATCACTAGGGGTCCGCGGCCAGCCGAGTGCTGTTATCAAGGTCGACGTGTGGGAGTCAGCGAGTGCGTGTAGGTGTCAAAGAATGTGTGAGAATGTGGGATGGCCGCGACTAGCCGGACTCTCCCTTACCGTAGTAGTTTGTCATGATGGTGAACAGGAAGAGCTTCCGCGCAGAGCCTGAGTCCGCATTGGACAGCAACGGCATGGCGGCCTCAGAGGCCGTCTGCTGGTGCACGATGGCCTGGGCCTGATAGTGGTCTTGCTTCTCGCGGCGGTGGTGTGCCAGGTGGAGGCTTGACACCGCGAGGATGGCCCTCATTAGATAATCGCAGTCGAATCCGATCTGCACTATCGTAGTACGGTAGAACTCGCGCATGGTCTGTCCAATCTGTCAGTGGCGGTGTCATGGGTGGCCAGCATCTCGCCGCGAGCCAATGACCCGTTATATCGCCGTGTATGCTTGAGAAGAGGTGCAATTCTTACTAAATCGGCCGCCAGAGTCAAGTACGTGGTGGTTGTGTAGTTATGCAGCAGCTCCAGATCAGTCATATTGAGCCCGGACGCGGATAGGCTGGGCTGCGGGGTGCCGCGTATCGTGAAGTCACAAGTGACCTCTCGTCGCTTGCAGTTCGAGCATGATGGTCGCGCCTCGTCGCACTTCGGTGCAGGATAAAAGTGTATCAGAGAGTGTAGGTGTTGAAGATATAGAGACGAATGATGGGAAGGTCTTGCCCGTAGAGAGTCTTCGGTGCAACCGACTTACCTTGATCTTACGTGACTTGCAGTTCTGACAACCTAGGTAGTGATGTATTAGTTTGGTCGTCCGAGGAGCGAAGCTGATGAAAATGAGATTGAGGCAAAGCGATGTAATGGTCCCCAAGATATCAAGGAGGACAGTGACTTGCCGAGGCGACTTTTGTTATGCGCCCTGCGCTTCGAGCCCACCATCGAGTCGGATTGGCCAAACCAAAGGCGTGGTATGCGGTGCTCACGTAGCGAATACGCAGATCGCGGACGTCCCTGGGCCGTGGCAGTGGCTCAGTCCGGCGGGCTTGTGTATTTGGCAAGGGGAAGTCTGCATTACGACCGCGGATGCTTGGTGTGGGTGGAGTGGCTGTGCTTGATCTAGTCAAGGCCGCACTGACTTTGGTCGCCCTGGAACTTGTTGGTACAGCGAGGATGTGGCTAGGGATCCTCCAGCCACAAACATTGCCACTTACAGAAGTTGTACAATCATCAGGGTACACGCGACAATCCCCTGTAGGTACCACAATGGATCGGACACATGCCAAGGCGAGTCGGCCCATCTAAGAAAAGAAACCGCTTGGCCTTGTTTTGTTGTATTCATGCTGTCTTAAACAGCTGAAGAAATGGTTCCCGCTCGAGTGTGCCTTTTTTCTTCGGTGACCCGGTTGTCAAGCATGTCCACGGGTGATTTATGCTTTGGTACGCTAAGCCGAGCGTCCTTGATCACGCATCCAGCCTCTGGGATCATACTCGGGCCGTTTGATACCCTGTGAGGCACCGTGTCTAGCAGGGGTCTCCGTCATCACTTCATCGCCCGGATCTCCCGGCTTGGATCCTCAACACATGGCCTGATTGGACCGTCACCCTGGAAAGGACCCGAACTTAAGCATTGCGCCTCCATGCTTCTCCACGCCTTGTCCACTGGTGTGGCGCTCATCCCTGTGAATACAAAGGGTGCGCTTCACATCTTAGTTGACAAAGGTCCCGGTATCCGGCACCAGAGCTCTCCGACAGCGTGCTCTACCCCACACAACTCCTCCGCACGCCGGCGACTTTCAGGCTGAATGTCTTAAGTTGGGGTACACATCTTCGTCATAGACTTCAACACTGAACAAGCTTTTGCGAGCTCCACTCCAGCCCTCACAAGCTCGCGCGAAAACTATCCGGCAGAAGTCAAGCGTTGTTAACCAAGAGAGCTACTCAAAAGCTGTACCTTTGCGGGGTCGGTAGCTTCTAGCTGCCGGTTAAACCGTCCGCCGCAGATGCACATTCAGCCTGCTTCTCCGACTGGTCATCATGATGCATCTCGTAGCGACAGGACACGGGATGCACCCCGGATCTTTGCCAAGAAAGGACGACGGCAACCAACAACAACTCCAAAAGACCAGGTCCAAGCTCGTAAGCGGTCTGTCGAACGCTGCCATCTGAACCAGGGCTCTCGAGCTTGCATGGTGTGACGCCGATGGCGGCATACCCACGATCGTCGCGCCACAGCGTAGGCACGTGTCTGTATAAGAGCAGTGTGGTCTGCCCCTTGGCGACACATCGGTATTAGGTGAGCAAGCAGCAACACTGCAATTTACCGATATCGACACTTTTTCCGCGAAGAAAAATGGCGGTGAAGTCTTTGTTGAGCGTCGGGCTGTTGGCCTCGGGCGCTGCGGCCGCTGCGACTGTCGGTCATCTCTTCCCAGACTGCGCCAAGGGGCCTCTGTCCAACAACACCGTATGCAACACGTCGGCAGGCATCACGGAGCGAGCCCGGGCACTTGTGGCCGCTTTCACCAACGAGGAGAAGTTCGACCTGGTCAACAATGCTTCGCCAGGCGTGCCTCGCTTGGGGCTGCCCAGTTACCAGTGGTGGCGTGAGTATCACCACCCAGCTCATGATCAACGAGGCTCTTGCGACGACTAATAAAGTCTGTCTTCCAACAGAGGAGGCCCTCCACGGCCTTGCGTCGAGTCCTGGCGTCACCTTCAACACCAACAGATCGCAGGACTACTCCTCGGCCACTTCGTTCCCTCAGCCGATCCTGATGGGCGCCGCTTTCGACGATGCCCTCATCCGTGCGGTCGCTACGGTCGTGAGCACCGAGGCTCGTGCCTACAACAACGTCAACAGGTCGGGACTTGACTACTGAGTATGCCGCCACAAGAATAATTGCCCGGACTCTGTCAAGATCGAGACTGCTGACCACTCCGTGCTGTCCAGACCCCGAACATCAACCCCTACCGCGACCCCCGTTGGGGCCGTGGACAGGAAACACCGGGCGAGGATGCCTTCCACATCAAGTCGTATGTCAAGGCGCTCATCCGCGGACTCCAGGGAGAGATCGGCGACAAGTACATTAAGGTGGTCGCAACGTGCAAGCACTTTGCCGGCTACGACATTGAGAACTGGGCGGGCAACGAGCGATATGCGTTCAACGCCGTCATCAGCCCACAGGAGCTCAACGAGTACTTCATGCAGCCCTTCCAGGCCTGCGCGCGCGATGCCCGTGTCGCGTCCATCATGTGCTCCTACAACGCGCTCAACGGCGTGCCGACCTGCGCCGACAGCTACATCCTGCAGGACGTGCTGCGGGAGCACTGGGACTGGCAGGAGGAGGGGTTCTACGTGACCTCGGACTGCGACAGCATCCAGAACATCTACAGCCCGCACAACTACACCGACACCCGCGAGAGCTCGGCTGCTGCGGCACTCGTGGCAGGCACTGATCTGGACTGCGGTACCTACTACCAGCTGCATCTCCCCGAGGCCTACAAGCAGGGCCTTTTCAACGACTCGATCATCGATCAGGCCCTGGTTCGCCTGTACTCAGCCCAGATTAGGCTGGGCATGTTCGATTCCGCAGACGGACAGCCATACCGTGCCCTGACCTACGGCGACGTCAATACCAAAGCCAGCCAAGCATTAGCACTCCGTGCGGCAGAGGAGGGCATCGTCCTCATCAAGAACGATGGTCTCCTGCCTCTATCCATCCCTGCGAACGGCAACACCACAATCGCTGTCATCGGCGGGTGGGCCAACGCCACGACCACCCTTCAGGGCAACTATGCCGGCATCGCGCCCTTCTTGCGCTCGCCGCTCATGGCCGTCAAGGACATCCCTGGCGTGTCCACCACCTACTACGGTAGCCCCGGCGATCCGACCACCGACGGCTACCCGCCCTCTCTCGCGGCCGCGAAGGCCGCCGACATCATCATCTACGCCGACGGATCCAACAGCGGCGAGTCCAACGATCGCAACCTGATCCGCTGGTCTGGAGAGCGCCGTGACATCATGACCCAGCTCGCCTCTCTCGGCAAGCCCTTCATCCTGCTGCAATGGGTGACCAGCTCGACGACACACCTTTCCTCAACCACCCCAACGTCAGCGCCATTCTCTGGGCCGGCTTCCCCGGCCAGTCTGGTGGTGACGCCATCGTCAACATCCTCACCGGCAAGACTGCGCCCGCCGGTCGCCTGCCTGTCACCCAGTACCCGGAGCATTACGTCGACGAAGTTCCCATGACCGACATGAGCCTCCGGCCAAACGCGACCACGGGCAACCCCGGGCGCACGTACATGTGGTACAACCAGTCGGTCGTAGACTTCGGGTTTGGTCTGCACTACACCAACTTCGCCACCTCAGTCGAGTCCTCCTCCTCCAGCGACAACAGCTCGTCAAGCTTCGCCATCTCCGACCTCACCAAGGACTGCCACGAGAAGTACCCCGATCTCTGCCCCTTCCGCACCGTCCCCATCACGGTCCGCACCGTCCCCATCACGGTCCGCAACACCGGCAACGTCACCTCGGACTTTGTGACGCTAGGCTTCATGGCCGGCGCGCACGGCCCGGAGCCGCGGCCCATTAAGAAGCTCGTCGCGTACGAGCGGCTCTTCGCCGTCGCAGGCGGCGCCTCCGCTACCGCGCACCTGAACCTCACCCTCGGCAGCCTGGGCCGGCACAGCGAGGCCGGCGACCTGGTCGTCTACCCGGGCGAGTACAGCCTGCTCGTAGACGTGCCCACGCAGGCGATGTGGAACTTCACGCTCACGGGCGACGAGCTCACGCTCGAGCAGTGGCCGCAGGGTCCCCAGCAGCGGGCGTACCAGAATGTGTACGGGCAGACAGGGGATGTCTACGGTGATCTGCACGAGGCGCAGAGTCTGCTGTTCTGAGGAGACTGAACAATCACCCGAGGACAATAGTAGTGATAGTGCATGAGTATTATCCGAGATATTTACAATCAACCTTGCTCTTGCTATCTCGTGTACTGTCATATGTGTCGATCATGTTATGGCTACAACGCGACTGAGCGTAACCAAGCCCGCCTGCGCTGGATCGTGCTGACCAGAGCCTTGCTGACCGCAAACGATCTCAGAGTGAATTGTCACGTCTGGGGGGTCATGCCTATACTACACTATGTCGTGATAATAATTATGCTAGAACTTATTCAACATGTAACGTGACCTATAGACGAGTAAGTCCCACAGCCATGTGAATCACTATTCAAGCGCCCGTGCGTAAACGTAGAACAGACATCATTCACAACGTCATGGCAGACAGGCGGGTTTGGTGACTGGACCTGGCCAAACGTACAAAACACCTCATGGACTTGTCCGCGTGACTAGAGGATGCTATGCACAGAATCTTGTAGATGTCGTTGCTAAATAGATATAGACTGTGCAATGCATAACCTAGTCACGAGGACGTGTTTCGGGCACTATGAGCTGCCCATTGTTGGCATCGTTGGAAGCCCGACACCTCGAATCCTCGTTGGCTGGTTTGAGCTGAGACAGAGCGGTCCCTGCATGAATCAGAGGCCCTGCATCATTCGTCCACGTCGACCAGGTCTCCACGCCCGTGGCCTGCGAACCAGACCCGGCGGTCTGGAGCACCTTGCAACCCGATGGCAGACCACCTCGGGCACAAGACATGGGGAGAGGCCAGCAAATGGCCCTGCTGTACGACACGTCGGCAGCACGTGCCACGGCGTGGCAGTGACAACTTGCACCACCGCCATGTTAGGTATTTACCGATGAGTCAGGTTGTGACAGAAGAGCTGGGTTTCGACGGACTGGCTGGTCGCCAATGGGCACCCCCCCCGTAGAAGTTGCACGTTTCCACCGAGAGCAGAGATATCAAATTCTTCCAGCCTATTCACAAGATGGAGTGGTCTTCTCTCAGATTTTCCAAGGTTCGACTGATGCGCAAGTCTTCGAAGACTTTCTCGAGAGACTGCTTCCGCACTGTGGCAAATGGCCGGAGCCAAGATCCGTACTCGTCATGGACAATGCATCTTTTCACCACTCTGACAGGGTTTATGAGCTATGCAGGGACGCTGGCGTAAAGCTAGTGTATTTGCCGCCATATTCACCGGACTTCAACCCGATTGAGGAGTTTTTTGCAGAGTTGAAGCGCTTCATCAAAAGACACTGGCGGAAAGAAGAGGACTTCGCTGGATTTCTCGAGTGGTGCGAGGAAGGCGAGCGCGAAAGGCCATTTTCAGAATGCAGGCATTACAATTGAGAAACTATGAAAACGTGCTGTAAAACATTTGAGCCCTATCACTGTTTACTGCGCAGCGCGACCCATTTACTGATGTCGCGGACAAAACGTCGGGCGACTCCGATCTTCACTCCCTTCTCCATGAAAAAGCCCGGGTCTTGATCCTCAAAGACTTGCTCAAGGTAGATGTTCTGGGAACTCCTGCTTGATGGATAGGTGTTCCACTTGCAGACAATGCCAGTTGCAATAGTCCTTCTCTGCGATGTCTCGTGGGCCAGGTATCTCAAGAGAAGCGGCAGACGGCAATGGTCTGCTGACAGACGTTGATGCTGTTGCAGAAACAGCCACGGATTCTGGAGCAGGAGAGAGTCCGGCATTTGGCATGATATTTGTGATACTAATCGGTGGGCAACTAGCTCGAGACGTTGCTTTTCGTTGCTGTTCTTCTAAACGTTGCTGGTCCTCGGCGAACAGCTGCTCACGAAGGCTGCTAGGAACATCGTCATGATCAAGTAAAGTGCCACCCTGCTCAACGTGCTCAATCAGTGCTTTGAAGTGGTGTGTTTTTAAGCGGTATCGCTTCTTAGTGTCCTTATCCTGCCAGCAGTATGGTCCAACGTGGCAGGGTGGGCCTGGGCAGCGAAAGGTCGCATACACCTGTTGGCAAATGGATGGCTGCCACTAGAGCCTTCCTCGGCAGCAAGGTGCATGTCACGTTGTGCGAGCATACGTTCTGAAGTAGACGCGAAGCCTCGTTTGGTCCCACGCTTGGTTGTTACACCAGCGCCTCCACTTGTTTGGATGTAGTTGAATGTGATCTCGATCCTCAATCGTCGTCCAGCACGAAACAGGTTGCTCCAGAGGACAAGTTGCTGTTCCAAAATCGACCATTCGATGTCTAGTTCGTCAAATCTTTTAACAAAGTCTCTCTCCGATCGATCCTGCACATGGACTACAACGGTGGTGTCGTCTGGTCGATATGATCGATTCGAGGCTAGCTTCTTCATTGATAATTTATCGAGTTTGCTTCGTAGGGTCTTCTCCCAGTAGTCACCGGGCGCGAGGACAAGGTTTTGCTCGCTATCCTTGGAGCCAGGGACGACTCTGCCATCTACTGTCAATTTCCATTCGATCGAGTAATGTATACAAGTAGGCGGATGCTCATCATAAGTTTTTCCCTCGACCCAGTCATCGAGTCGAATGAGGGGAAGTTTGCTAGTCACCGAGGTCTGGCTTTCGATTGACGGAGTCTCAGCGACTCCTTGACTATCGACCGCAGGTCTTGCCGCTGGAATTCGCGGGCTTTCGTAGTCATCGAGCTCGTAGACTAGCCATTCGTAGTCGTTTTACCACGGATCTACATAGGTGTCGGATGGCATCGTGATCGGTTGCGGTGATGTGAGTTGTGTGACGCAAGGCAATGCCCACGTGGCCATTCCATCGTTGAGGCCAGGCACAGAGCCACTGTGCCTCTACAGGGTAGCCACATGAGGCATTGGACCCACATATAGATGAGTCATCCAGCTTCTGTTCCAGCACTCAGGAGCTCCCGCAGTCCCATTCTCACTAATCTGAAGCAGCTGAGCATGGCTTCCGTCGAAGGAGTCCGGTAATTTGACGATACGTGAAGCTCGACGATGGTTGATCCCTGTGCAGTTCCGGGTACAAACGGACGGAGGCCCCTCTGACCATAATCCATCCCGTGAACAACTATAGGTCCGGTGTCGTCATCTGCATCCTGACTTCATTCGCTTTTTGCCGAAAGCTGCTTTGTTTCCCTGCGGAGGTCAAACGCTATTGATGAAGAGTTGGCTGTTGCGAGCGCTCCTTGCAGCCCATACACTGTACAGCCCATATTGTCACGGTACTGCGGACTCGCGTTTCCTGCCAACACATCGACCGAGTATGTGTTACTCGTTCACCACGCAGTTCGGCGAGCAGAGTCTCAGTAGAGTATCGGAAAGCTAAATATGCCATATCTTCGCCACAAAGAGGGCCGATCGAAGTCGAGATTGATATGGCTATGAGCACTTGAGAGATTGTAGAAACTCGCGGTATAAGCGATAGCTTCCAAGTTCGGCCAGCCGACAGGATCAAATACGTGTGGAAATGTTTGGTTGCAAAACCTTTATTTGTTGCAGCATCGTGTTATTTCTCATAATATAATGCCTCCATCTATGCAATAAGCGAGGAGCTGCGTCAGGCCATTACTGACTATGGAGCACGAATTGGCTGTCGTTTACCCCCACCTTCTCGCAGAGGTATCCACCTCTCCACCGATTAATGTGGAGTGCCAAGAGCAGGGTGCCCGTGCGCAGAACTATTTTTGCATGACCTACACGGACACCGATTTCGAATGCGACTGTATGCCGGCCACTACTGTACTTCCAATCGATGTAGGTTTGTCATTAGCTAGTCTTCCAGTTTTGGAGCTATAATATCTAATCTTCAAGCGATTTTCAATGGTCTAGCTTAGGTGCAATTAGTCGAGTAGTTGATGGCGCCGATTCTGGCGACAGAGTGACTCACTACGTGAAACGTTTGCAAAAGACTGCTATTTGAGCGGCTTATTTTTACATCGCTTTATCTTAGCCTTCTGCAACATGTATTCTAGTCATCCTCTATCCACCTCAAAATGGCAACCAGGGCCAGTAACGCTGACAGAAAGGAATGGCGGATTAAATGTCGAGAGGTCCTAGCGGGTCATATTCGTATGTGAGGGTTATTGCGTAGCCTCCTAGCTTCTGCTAATTGCATATAGGCCAACGCGTGGGCTGCAGTATTACTCCGTCAGATGTTAGACTAGTGACCTCGGAGAACGATCCATACCGCTGGAGTTACGTTACGGGGGTCGCGCACTTTTTCACGAAGAACTTGAGCGATCACTCTATCAGCGTGTATAAACAGCTTTGTTCAGGTGTCGGTATAACTTTCGAAGCTGTCTCGGCAGGCCCCTTCGTCTTGAGCGAGGTATAATCGATTAGCTCGTTGTTGCAGTACAGATATAATAGCTAACTAGTCACAGCCCAGCATTGATAAACCAAGTTTCACGCTGCATATTAGCAATCTCAACCTTGAGGTAGATAAATTACAAGCCAAAGCAGCCGAGCTACAAATACGCCTCTCCCAAGAAACGGAGTTGAAACTCTCCGCTGAGAAGCGTTTAGTGGAGTTAGAGCAACTCGTTTCATGTCTTGAACAACAAGCGATGCAAGCAAGCGAGAAAGCCGAAAACTTTAAGAAGCTTGCCGGCACTTGTCTTTCATACGTGGATCAGATATCACCAGATATGCAGAACCTCATAGAGCTTAGCAGGAATGCCAAGAGTGGAGTCGATCCTTTCTCAGACTTCGAGCATCCCACTTAGCTTCTTGAATAACAACCTACGGCGTTCCGGCGAGGTAGAACCATGACAGCGGCTCGCTCGAGCAAAGCATCGCCACATCAAAGCTGTCTTCAACTCCACCCACAATGCTCGAAGAATGAGCATTTTACCAAAGAAGCCCTCTCCCTATGACGAGATCGGGGACTGTGACTAGAGCAAGCTCGGTCCCAGGTCCAGTTCTAAGCTCAACTGTTGTGACACGTCCTAATCATCGGACACAATGTGAGCCTACAAGCGGCGGACGGAACAGTAGCTCTACGAAAGAGACCAGCTATGTGACGAAACTGTTATAGAGTACCGATGACGGTCTATGGTATCGATGACGGTCCTAATGAGTGGCTACTGTGCTATTGGTCGTGCTGGGCTAAAAATTACCAGACCGGACCTTGCTGGCGTCGGGCCCAGTACTTCCTTGGCGCTTTGATTTGCCGCTGCGGCGGCCTTCTAGAACTCTAGAAGTCACAATTCCCGTAGGCTCAGTAGTCCTTAACTTGATAACCAGCCCGCACCCGATTATTTTACTTCTATAGGACGAAGCGTGCGAAGCGTGCAAGAGTGACCTGCAGGAAGGCGCACATCTACTCTGATATTGACCGCATCCAGGTATACGACAACTTCCTAGTGCTAGTGGGCGCCAAATGGTAGTTTGTCACGGTAAGACTACATAGGGATCATCGTTTAGCCCGGGAGAAGGACTGCACTGCTTGAACGCCTGAGAGTCCACCCCATGGTTGAGCTCAACCGAGGTAGTGTGTTGTAGCTTAGCTCTATTGAAGTTCGTCGAGCCGTGCAGAGGTTGCACGTCTTAATAGGGAAGGTCATGTCAGACATGCCCGCTATGTGATCGGGAGCTTGTGATTGGCTATACAAACAGTCGAGCTAGAGTGTCGAAGAATGAGACTCGACGATGCACGCACTGGTGCAGCAAGTGTGACAATGAGCTCGAAACGTAACGGGCTCCCACATCGGATGTGGCGCAGCAAGTCCTCCACACTAGCCACACTGTTGCCCAGCCTCAGTCTGTTCACTGGCAGGGCGCCACCTATTGTGTTATCACACTACCTGTTCAACAGTGGCTACCTCAAGCAAGCCCTGATTTAGTGCACTGCATCAAAACACCAACATTGAGACACAAGAACCATCCCGTTTGCATTAACTCCGTGTGCTTGGGTGGGCGCTTACCCAGGTTCAGCTCCTTGCACGTACTTCGCAGACTCCCCTTGCCAGCGAAGCCACCAGGACTCTCGCTCGCTCAGCATTCGACATGGCAAAGTCATTGGCCATGTGTGTCAAAGACCACAGATGCTGTAACGCTTTCTCAATGAAGGGACAGCCTGATCAAGCATCGCGGCGAGAAAGCTCCCTCGCCTGTTCGCTAACAGCTTCATGACCACTTGCTCGTACAGGAGCCAAGTTTCGCTTGCGCCACTTTCGGCGCAGCTACTTCTCGCACATAATGCTGCAGCCATAAGAAGAGGTGTCCACAATCAGTGTTTGCTTGACCCATTCTGGTTGCAATTTCCACGCAGAGAAAAAATTGTACTGGAAGCTAAGCTCTAAGAGCGGGGTATGGCTAGTAAACCCCGCTTCCGGGTAATTCTGTACCTGTCGCGTACCTGTCACCGCCACCATATTTACTGCAAAATATGAAAGTGACGAGTCTTTGTCGCTGACTGTAAGAACATGAAACGCTCTAGGATGTTATCTCGGGCCTACTTCTGCAGAGGATGTGATACGCGCAGTAAAACTCACCTTGAATGGTCAGTTCCGAACTTGCTTCCGTGAGACATTGTCAAATGTTCCAGCGGCAGCTACTATAGCAATATCCTACAATCAGAAAGTAATATGTCCTCCACAAGAAAGCTGATGCTAATGCTATCTTGTTTTCTTCGGCCGACCTTTTGTTTTCTTCGATCGAGCTTTCTCATATGCATCAACCAGCTCTGGATCGATGTTCCATACCGGCTCCCAGCTACTGTCTGATACTGGCCAACCTAACCACTTGACCTTATATTTCAAAACTCCACTCTGGTTTTTTCGACCAAGAATACACTCCACATAAAACTGGTTATCATCAGCATCAATGGGTGCATCTCCGACCTGTCGGCGTGGCTCTTCCGTTTCCACAGATCCCCCTTGACATTGAACTCCATCCTCAGCAAGGGCAACCTTTGATGCTTGGTCAGGATTTAGCTCCTTCACTGCCGTGCTCGGAAGACTGTCGTTCTGTGTCGCCGAAATGTCTTCGCATGTCTGACTTGGTGACTTGACTTTGGCAAGGGCTACAAATTTCGAAGATGACGAAGAGATCGTCGTGATAGAGCATGTGGAACTCTGACGAGTTCTCTTGCTTCCGAACTCAAGATGCTCATCTTGTTCCCTTTGCCTCTTCCTGTCACCAAGAGAGCTTGCAGTGACCTCGATGAAACGACATTTTGGAGTAGACGAGGGAATCGTCGTTATTGAGCATGGGGAATCCTGACCAGTTCTCTTGCTCCCAAAGTCATGATGCTCTTCTTCTTCCCTCTTCCTCTTTCTGTCATCAAGGTCGTGCTGAGACTGGCTCAGGCGACAGCCATGAGAATCCTCGATGTGATAAAGGAGCTCTTGTAGCGAGGTGAATGGCGCTTTCCTCTGACAGTGTGGATGACTGCACTGTATCGAAGAGCCGCTGCGTGCCCCAATTTTCCGACTCTCCACGCAACGGCGCAGATGCTTTTTCCATGGGGGAATGTAAACGAATTGATGCAACCGAGTTTCAGGCGGCATTGCTTCGTCCCCAAGACAGAATGGACAAAGACCAGGTGTGGCAAGCACACCAGCGTGGGTAAGGGGATCACAGAACTTGGGGATAGTGTCCGAGCGTTCTAAGTGTGATAAGCAATGCCCTTTCCATTCGTCCTTCCCCGCAATCCACTGGTGGCACATGAAGCAGAATGTTGTCGGGGCTGATTGCTGCTTCTTGTAGCAGTCGTGAATATGTTTCCAGTCGTAGTCTTCTTGGCTTCTTTTGCAGTTGCACTTGTCTGGTTCTAACCCCGGCCGATACTGGACCTCGCGCTTCTGTGTGCACAGAGCAATCAAGTCCGTAAGGGCGCTTCGTCCAAGTGATTCGCGTAGTTGAGCAGACTGGAATAGATTTTTGGCGAGCCGATCTCTTTCAGGCATGAGGTAGCGTACTCGATCAAAATAGCTCCGGTAATAGCAGCGCTCGGTTGTTGCCTCCGCGAATGTCGAAGCCTGTTGCTCTTGTAGTTTTCGACACGCCTCGATCTCAAGTCTTCGTCTCTTGTGATATAACTCTGCTCTCCTTTTCTTCGACCCCTGATTGTTGGCATTTCCGTGCTTGATCGTGTGCAGCTCGCCTCGAAGGTCTTTGATCTCCTTGGAATCTTCAAACTCAGCTCGAGCCTGTGCGGAGAGTGCTTGCAGCATGAAGGGATTCCGGCGGATTGTTAGATCTTGGAATAGTTCTAGCACGTCGGTACGAGAAGAGCCTGTAAAGTAAGCACCTTGTCCATCTGCAGCAAGGGTTGATGCGTAGTACGTATCGTAAGTGTCGTTGTCCCTCTGGCCGGCATGTTTTCTGCGTTCTGCCTCTGTGTGACACTTTGCTAATCAAGCTGTTAGCAATCGCTGCTCGTGCTTCAAGAAGTCTCGGCACTTACAAACACGTAACAAGCTGCCAGCTCTGAAGTCATGCGGGCGCGGCGGCTCAGCGTATCCAGCCCGTATCCCAAGCTCCCTAATGCGGCGAGAGATCGGACCCGCTCGCTCAACGCCCTTGCTGAATGCGCTAGGATAGAAAGGTTCGTCCTCTATGCCCTTTTTCCATGGGATGATTGATATGTTGTCCCCCGGATAAGGTCTCTTCTCAAAGAGCTCGTCAACCGTTTCACATCCTTGTAGCGCATTCTTCGCTAGAAGGAAAGCAAGATGGAAGAGCATCCCATTCTGATAGAGGGGCGCAGGAGTGATTCCCTCGTAGATAACGTGCTGTGGCCTGCAGTCTTTATATTAGCATCGATCTCGGGAAGGCGTGTTGGTGCTGCACCTTTTGTGGGGAATGTCCGTCATCCCTTTTGCATCACGAATGAGCTGAAATCCAAGCTCTGGCTTGCTCTCTTCGTTGTAGAACACTACAAATTGAACATCCTGAATCCGAGATCAGTACGGTTACTATGTAGGATAATGCCGGAAGACTCCCTACCCTGAAATGCAATCCACGCTCTGTGCCTGGCCGACAGGTCGACTCGAAATACTCCCCAATTCTGGAAGATGATGTGACATGAGCGTTCAGGCCTGCCCAGTCATAAACTCGAACAGACGAGTCGGAGTAGATATGCCAATCTGCCCCCCATTGCTGAGCAGCAAGATGTCCGTAGTGAGTCAAGGTACCAAATCGCCTGGGCCGCTTCACCTTGGGCATTGGAAAGTCTTTTTGCAAGTCTGTTTGTATGTACTGAGTAAATCGGCCAGTATCAGTACTTGAGTTCAGAGTAAAGGTAGGAACGATTTTGACACGTACACGTCGAACTGACAGTGTGATCTTTGGTCCGAGGGGGTCATCTGCTCGATAGAAAGTACGGGTGAACGTTTTCCAATAATGGACGACGGTCGATTCTGCAGGATGGTCCTCGAGACCGGGTCTTCGCTCCACACCGAGATCGCATCTCATACCCTCTATGCCCATTGCGACTTCTCTCATGAAGCTCTTGAGATGTAGCAGGTGTCTTTCGTGGGCTTCTGGATAACGTTCTTTGTATCTAAAAAAGTGTGGTTAGTTTGAATGTGAGAGAATATCCTGCTTATAACACATACCCCTTCCACATGCTCAGAATTCGCTTTTCTGTGCTTTCCTCGCCTTTGCTTAAGCTGCCGTATGTTACATCGTTGTTTATACCAGTCCAACATTGGTCGGCTCCCCTCTCTTTCGCAATACGATAATAGTCGTCAGGGCTTTTCTTCTTCCCCATTCTCACAATTTTGGAGATTTTGCCGTTGAGGTTGACACGACAGCGGATCGTTCGATTGTGCAGTATCGATTTGGGACCGACCTGAAATCCAGAGTATCAGGAATGGAAGGGGTGGGGGACGGACCGGAGTGGTCTCGGTGGGATCTTGTTTGAGAATGGGAAGGAAAGATGAAGATGTCCAGGACCCTTTGGAGCCAGAAATGGCTCTATTTATGTTTTTCAAGTCACTACAGTTAGTCTGATCTGGGATGGGAACCAAGCTTGGCTATACCCTGTTCCCTCCCAGGCTGATAGGCTCAAGCTGTTTTTAGCTGCATAGGTTATGGTCATTATGCGGGAAGTCTAGCGTGTGCAGGGTTAATGTGATAGATGCCGCCAAGGTCTTGTCATTCTGAGTCCGTACTTGTGAGTGTCACATGCAAGTGACTGACAATCTGGCACATCTATGCCAGCTACAGAAATCAACTCGGCTACGACAATAGCTCATCTACCGTGAACTTAAGTCACATGGCCTTCTTGGGAAGGCACCGATCCTGAACAGGGTCGAGAAACACGGAGCGGATTGTCTCCTGATCACGCAAAATCTAGTGGCTCATTAAACTTCCATTCTATGTTATTACGTAGTGAGAGAGAAGATCGTAATACGTGAAACTATACTAGACGGTTTCCACAAATAGCCTCGCTGGTCTTTGACTCGCCGCTTAGAAACCGGAAAAGTGAAGCTGTGTCGTTCTTTGAAGACCTAGAGGACTCACAGTGAATGAAATTTTGAATAATATCACATACACAAAAATTCCTTATGAATACAC